>NC_055986.1:138757929-139357929 GCF_018446385.1 Zingiber officinale
ATACTAGGTTGATAATGTCCTCAAGAGGAGCTCATAAGGATTGTCATGTTAAACCTGCCTGGACTTAGTCCGGCATGATGATAAGGTTGAGTGGTACTACTCTTGGACTAAGATATTAATTAAATGAGTTGTCGGTAACTCACTTAATTAGTGGATATTCGATATCTTAAACACAAGGAGACTAACACTCATAATAAAAGGAGCCCAAAATGTAATTTGGGATTGGTGCGGTAGTTCAATAATAGTTCTCTAGTGGAATGAATTATTATTGATAAAATTAAGTTGTGTGTTCGGGGCGAACACGGGATGCTTAATTTTATTGGGAGACCAAAACCAATTCCTCCTCTCGGTTCCTATCGTAGCCTCTTATTTATAGAGTACTATACCCACCTATACCCACCTTCTATACCCACCTAAAGGGGGCCGGCCAAGCTAACTTGGGAACCAAGCTAGGGTCGGCCTAAGCATGGTTTAGGGTGGCCGGCCCTAGCTTGAACCCAAGCTAGAGGGGGCCGACCACATTGAATTAAAAAAGAATTTTAATTTTAATTTTTATTATGTGGAAGATATAATTTATTACAGAGAATTAAAATTAAAATATCTCTCTTTAAAAGATCTACGAAAGATTAAAAGAAAGAGATTAGATCTCTTTCCTTATTTGTAGATTGGAAAGATATTTTATTTTTTCTCTTTGAAAATTATTCACATGTAGAAAATTAAAATTATAGAAATTTCTTTTTATCAACCATGAAGGGATTTTAAAAGGAAATTTTATTTTTTAAAAATTTCCAAAGACAAATAAGGAAGTTTTAATTGTTGATTGAAACTCTCCTAATTTTTCTATTTGAGGTGGCCGGCCATGATTAGTTGATTAAGAAATTTTATTAAATTTTTATTAATTAATTATTGTCAAAGAAAGTTAAGGAAAATTTATTATAAATAAATTTCCTTATTTGCTAAAGCCAAGGAATATAAAAGAAGGGGTAGGGGTGCCTTCATGGGTGACAACCTCTATTATTCTCCCTCTCCTATTCCTTGGTGTGGCCGGCCAACATCTTCTCCCTCTCTTCCTCTTTGTGGTGGCCGAAACATCCCTCTTGCTTGGAGTTCTTGTGGTGGCTGGATACTAATTGGAGAAGAAGAAGAAGAAGGAGAGAAAACTTGCATCCCTTGGAGCTTGGTTGGTGTTTTTCTTCTTCCTTGGTGAAGCTCTTTTGTTTTGGCCGAACCTAGCTAGGGAGGAGAAGAAGGTGATTGGTGGTTTCTCATCTTGGAAGATCGTTGCCCACACAACGTCCGAGGTTAGAAGAGGAATACGGTAGAAGATCAAGAGGTCTTTCTAGAAGGTATAACTAGTAATTTTTCCTTTCCGCATCATACTAGTTATTTATGGAAATAATACCAAATACAAGAGGCTTACGATTCTAGAATTTCGAATATGTTTTTCGATGTTGTGTTCTTTTATTTTTTTCTTTTCCTTGTGATTTGATTGTTCCTTTTGGTTAACCTAAAGTTATTTTAGGAAATTAAATATTAGCTTTCTATAAAAGGTTTTGTCTAGTCGGTGGTGGTTGCTCCCATATCCAAGAAGGCCATGTGCCTCGCCACGTCGAACTGGAAACCAATTATGGAAATTAATATTTAATAGAATTAATAACTTAAGGTGACTTGGTCGAACGATGTTAAGTTCCGCAGAGATCCAAGTCAAAACCTAAAGAACAAATATATTAAGTTTTGGATCAAACGTGTTAAGTTCCACAAAGCGATCCAAAATTTAATTTAAAAGAACACATGGTAGCTAGGAAAGGTTCAGACCTTTGTACAATTTTTGTACAAAGGAACCTCTAGGTTTTCCGAGTAGCAACCAACAATGGTATCGAGCTAGGGTTTTGCCTCTGTATTTGGTATTAGTTAATTATGCGCATGTCATACATAATTTAGGCAGGTAAATGTGCTGTTAACTTTGTGGATGCAGGATCCAACTATTATGGCTTTAATTATTATGTGTGTGATTGGACCTTGGACATGTCAAGGGCATTTATATGTGTGTGCATGATTGTATTAAAATACAGCAGGAATGTATTTAGTTTTATTAGGATTTTATTTTGATCTAGATACATGTACATTCCTTTTATGGAATATAGGATCAAAATGTAAAATTCTATTTATGTCATGGATCGAATCTTGCAGCGTGGAACCTTCTAAGGACCAGAGGCTAGTAGGAGGAGAAGATGGAGGCGACTAGACCTCGGTGGCGGTGGCCAAATATGGCAGAACTTGGGATGACAACACACGGAGATAGAGATAAAAGTCATAATAGTTGAAAATTAGATTTTCTATTTATTGCTTTTATATTGTGATGTGTGTATGCATGTTTAGTAGGCTAGCATAGTTAAAATTCTCATTTATAAATAACTAAGTGGAGAGGGATTTTAAGTAAATCCCATGGTCTCCATTATCGGTTTGTAAGTGATGCAAACAAGCTGGCGCGTTCTGAGTGCCTTCCTCCATAACGGATGAGCTTGTTTGCGATCACTAGGACAGACTTCCATTTTGGATGACTATAGGAAGTTAATTAAGCGTGTGATCTTCTCCAACGGAAGGGCATAATCTTATTAATGGACTTAGTGTCAAGTAATGATATACACTTAGACACATCTAATAGTATCCTCCCATCGGAGTCACCGCTATTATTTGTGTGACCAATGATACCAACTATTAATTTTATTTGTCAAAAGTTAGGTTGACAAGATAATAAAATTAATGGGTTAAAACCCTCCTTTTACAAATGTTTAATTTGTATACGTCCACACTAACGTGGCATACAAAATTCACGGTGTTTTGAGGTGTTGGTTAATTTAAAATAATATTGTTTGAGGAATCAATATTATTCTAAATTTAGAGTTCTGACCAAAAGTTATTTGTGATTCTTAGGATGACTTTCAACCCACTGTCCATCATTCAATAGAATAGACTTACTGGACCTAATTACATAGATTGGAAAAGGAACCGACATTGTTCTTCAGAAAGCTATAAATTTAGATCGACCGATGCTCTCAAGCACCTCTTGGTGAATCTACCCAAGAGGAGATTGAATATCGTAGGAAATGGGTAAAAGCAGATGAGATGGCGCGGTGTTACATTTTGGCTTCAATGTCAAATGTATTGCAACATCAGCATCAAGATTTACCAACAGCCTATGATATTATGAACAATCTCAAGGAAAACTCTTTGGTCATCAGGATAGGGCTTCTAGGCAAGAAGCCATGAGAAAGATAATGACAGCCACCATGCAAGAGGGTACTCCTGTGAGGGATCATATCCTAAAGATGATGGCTTATCTGAGCGAGATACAGATCCTTGGAGGAGAAATTGATGGTGAAACCTAGATCGATATGATCCTCCAAACGCTACCTAGAAGTTTTGAGCAGTTCCGCCTGAACTATAATATGAATAAGAGGATTTATTCATTAGCGGAACTACTGACAGAACTTCAAGCAGCAGAAGGATTATTTCGTCACAATTCACAAATTCACTATGCTGAAAATGGTTCTACTTCTAAACCGAGAGGAAAGAAGAAGAAGAAACAAGCTGGCTCTTTAAAGAAAGTGAATAAAACTCAGAGTACAGGATTTAAAGCTGGCGTGAAGAAGCCGAAGGGCAAGTGCTTCATCTGCAAGCAATCAGGGCATTGGAAGGCGGACTGTCCTCGTAGAAATCAAAACAACAAAGGTATATCTCATGCTCTAGTTGTTGAAACATGTTTAGCGGTGTTATCTACCAGCACCTGGTGTGTAGATACGGGAGCCACTGATCATGACTGCAATTCTTTGCAGGGGTTCCAGGAAACCCGACGACTATATGAAGGAGAGATAACCGTCTACATGGGCAATGCTACTAAGGTGACGGTTGTTGTAGTGGGAGACGTCTACTTATCTTTTGATATGAATAGAAAATTGGGTTTAAGAAATTGTCTTTATGTACCCAGTTTTAGAAAGAATTTAATTTCAGTTTCTAAACTGTATTTGGATGGATATTCTGTTTCCTTTAATAACAATGTAGTTATAAAGAGAAATAAAGTGATTATCTGTTCTGGTGCATTAGTTGGCAATTTGTATACTTTAAATCCAATTTCTTCCACAAGGCAAAACATGGAAATTATAACTCATCTTCTAACTCTAATAAAAGAAAAGAACCTTCGGAAATGAACCAAGTATATCTTTGGCATCTAAGGCTTGGTCATATTAACTTAAGTAGGATTCAGAGGCTTATAGCTGATGGACTTTTGAGTTCGTTAGAGTTGGAAAATTTTCCAACTTGTGAATCTTGCTTGGAAGGTAAAATGACCAAGAGGCCGTTCAAGGCCAAGGGGTATAGAGCCAAAGAAGTATTGGAATTGGTTCATTCTGATTTGTGTGGTCCTATGTCTGTCCAGGCAAGAGGAGGTTTTGAATATTTTGTCTCTTTATAGATGATTATTCAAGATACGGATATATTTACCTAATGCGCTGCAAGTCCGAGTGCTTTGATAAGTTCAAAGAGTACAAGGCTGATGTGGAAAAATGACTAGGTAAAAGTATCAAGACACTACGATCTTATTGTGGTGGCGAATAACTCTTAGGAGAGTTTAGGAATTACTTATCAGAGGCTGTGATTCAATCCCAACTATCCGCACCTGGTACACCCCAACAGAATGGTGTGGCAGAATGAAGGAATAGGACTCTTATGGAGATGGTTAGATCGATGATGAGTTATTCAGAATTACCAAATTCGTTTTGGGGATATGCTCTGGAAACAGCAGTGTACATTCTGAACTTAGTACCTTCTAAATCAGTTTCTTCTACTCCCATAAAGCCAAGTCTAAGACATATTCGGATTTGGGGTAGTCCAGCACATGAAAGATCTTGATAAGTTAGAATCTCGCACAAAAGTTCGTGTGTTTGTAGGGTATCCCAAAGGAACAAAGGTGGTTTATTTTATAGTTCTAAAGACCGTAAGGTCATTGTTAGCACCAATGCCCGCTTTTAGAAGAAGACTATATAATGGATCACAAGCCCCAGAAGCAAAGTTGTTTTAGAAGAACTTAGAGAGGACACGCCTACTTCAGCACCAACGAGACAAGATGAAGTACCACAAGAGACGCAACACGTGTCACACATGATACACAACAAGAGACAGTGCCTCGTGAGGGTTGTAAGGCGACATGAAAGATTCATGTTTTGGGGAGTCTTGGACTTGATCCCTAATGAACACGATCCACGAACATTTGACAAGCACTCCAAGATATAGATCCATCGGCAAAAGGCAATGAATTCTCAAATAGAGTCTATGTACTCTAATAAGGTCCGAGAGCTTGTAGAACCGATGGTGTAAAAGGCATTGGATGCAAGTGGATCTACAAAAGGAAAAGAGGGAGACGGGAAGGTAGAAACTTTCAAAGCTAGGCTTGTTGCGAAAGGGTACTCAGAAGAGGGAATCGATTATGAGGAAACTTTTCACCCGGTAGACATGCTTAAGTCTATCCGGATACTCTTATCCATTGCTCATATGGATTATGAGATTTGGCCAATGGATGTCAAGACAACTTTTCTTAATGGAAGTCTTGAAGAGAACATCCATATGAAGCAAACCGGAAGGGTTCATTGAAAAGGCAAAGAGCATCTAGTGTGTAAGCTCAATCGGTCCATTTATGGATGAGCAAGCTTCAAGATCTTGGAACATCCGGTTTAATGAAGTAATCCAGTCATATGGATTTATTCAAAGTCCGGATGAGTCTTGTGTATATAAAAAGTATGGAAACGTGGTGGTATTTCTTGTACTATACGTAGATGATATTTTGTTAATTGGCAACAATGTCAAGGTATTATCAGACGTAAGGGTATGGTTGTCCAAACAATTTGATATGAAGGACTTAGGAGAGTGTGCACACATTCTTGGGATCAAAGTAATAAGGGATCGCAAGAAAAGAATGTTGTGTCTGTCCCAAGCTTCATATATAGATACAATCCTTGCTCATTTTAGCATGCAAGATTACAAGAAAGGTTTCTTACCTTTTAGGCATGGAATAGCTCTATCTAAAGAGATGTCACCTAAGACATCAAAGGAGATAGAAGACATGAAAGCAGTTCCTTATGCCTCGGCTGTAGGAAGCCTTATGTATGCAATGCTATGTACGAGACCAGATATTTGTTTTGCCGTGGGCATGGTCAGCAGATATCAGAGTAACCCTGGACAAGGACATTGGACTGCGGTAATGTTGGAGTGTATACTGAAAGCCTAAGCTTTGTAAACATTCATTATGAATAAAGAATCACATTTGGTCAAATTGTCTACATTTGTTTGTAGTTGTTCATTTAATTTATATTGTAGATAACATAGTATGTGGTGTCACATGCAGAAGATGATGTTATCAGTACCTTATAAATTATAAACAGTAGCTCATGACCAAAATGGAAAGGAACAAACCATTAGAAGGTCGTAGTGTAATTAGGTATTAGTTTATCTTGACTATATAATTACACTAGTACACTCAGAGTGTATTGAGTAGGACCATTTGAGGTCATTTCTTTTATACTGGCTTTATAAAGGAACTAAGACCTCAGTTATTATGGAAGTGTGTGCTCTTAATCCTAATATAATAACAAGCACATATATTTGATATTTATTTCTTTAATTTATCAATGGGTGAGATTTAGTTCGATGAATCAATAAACCCGATAAGTTGGGAAATGGTATCACTTATAGTGTGTCTTGTTGATTATAGAAGGAAACTGTGTCCAAGAGATACTAGGTTGATAATGTCCTCAAGAGGAGCTCATAAGGATTGTCATGTTAAACTCTGCAGGTGGACTTAGTCCGACATGATGATAAGGTTGAGTGGTACTACTCTTGGACTAAGATATTAATTAAATGAGTTGTCAGTAACTCACTTAATTAGTGGGCATTCGATATCTTAAACATGGGGAGACTAACACACTCATAATAAGAAGGAGCCCAAAAATGTAATTTGGGATTGGTGCGGTAGTTCAATAATAGTTCTCTAGTGGAATAAATTATTATTGATAAAATTAAGTTGTGTGTTCGGGGTGAACACGGGATGCTTAATTTTATCGGGAGACCAAAACCAATTCTTCCTCTTGGTCCCTATCGTAGCCTCTTATTTATAGAGTACTATACCCACCTATACCCACCTTTTATACCCACCAATAGGGGGCCGGCCAAGCTAGCTTGGGAACCAAGCTATGGCCGGTCTAGGCATAAATTTGGGTGGCCGGCCCTAGCTTGAACCCAAGCTAGTGGGGGCCAGCCAAATTAAATTAAAAAATAATTTTAATTTTAATTTTTATTATGCGGAAGGAATAATTTATTAAAGAGAATTAAAATTAAAATATCTCTCTTGTAAAAGATCTATAAAAGATTAAAGAAAGAGATTGATCTCTTTCCTTATTTGTAGATTGGTGAGATATTTTATTTTCTCTTTAAAATTATCCACATGTTGATAAAATTAAAATTATAGAAATTTCTTTTTATCAACCATGAAGAGATTTTTAAAGAGAAATTTTAATTTTAAAATTTCCGGAAACAAATTAGGAAGTTTTAATTGTTGATTAAAACTTGTCTAATTTATCTCTTTTAATGTGGCCGGACATTAGAGATTAATTGGGGAAATTTTATTTTATTTTTCTCAATTAAATCATGTCAAGGGAATTAAGGAAATTTTATTGTAATTAAATTTCCTAATTTGCCTAGGCCAAGGAATATAAAAGAAGGGGTGAGGGTGCCTTCATGAGATACAACCTCTATTATTTCTCTCCCTCTTTTATTCCTTGGAGTGGCCGGCCATCCTCTTCCTCTCTCCCTCTTTGTGGTGGCCGAAACTCTCAAAGGCTTGGAGCTCTTGTGGCGGCCGGATACTACTTGGAGAAGAAGAAGAAGAAGGAGAGAAAGCTAGCATCTCTTGGAGCTTGGTTGGTGTTTTGTTCTTTATCCTTGGTTAAGCTTTTTGTGGCCGAACCTAGCTAGGAGGAGAAGAAGGTGGTTGGTGGTTTCTCATCTCGGAAGATCGTTGCCCACACAACGTCTGAGGTTAGAAGAGGAATACGGTAGAAGATCAAGAGGTCTTTCTAAAAGGTATAACTAGTAATTTTTCTTTCCGCATCATACTAGTTATTTTTGGAAATAATACCAAATACAAGAGGCTTACGATTCTAGAATTTCGAATATGTTTTTCGATGTTGTGTTCTTTTGTTTTTTTTTCTTTTCCTTGTGATTTGATTGTTCTTTTCGGTTAACCTAAAGTTATTTTAGGAAATTAAATATTAGCTTTCTATAAAAGGTTTTGTCTAGTCGGTGGTGGTTGCTCCCATATCCAAGAAGGCCATGTGCCTCGCCACGTCAGTACTGGGAACCGATTATGGAAATTAATATTTAATAGAATTAATAACTTAAGGTGATTTGGGTCGAACGTGTTAAGTTCCGCAGGAGATTCAAGTCAAAACCTAAAAGAACAAATAGATTAAGTTTTGAATCAAACGTGTTAAGTTCTGCAGACCATCCAAAATTTAATTTAAAAGAACACATGGTAGCTAGGAAAAGGTTCAGACCTTTGTACAAAATTTTTGTACAGTGGAACCTTTAGGCTTTCCGAGTAGCAACCAACAATTGGTATCAGAGCTAGGGTTTTGCCTCTGTGTATTTGGTATTAGTTTAATTATGCACATGTCATACATAAATTAGGCAGGTTAATAGTAGGATGTACTAACTTTGTGGATGCAGGATCCAACTATTATGGTTTTTAGTTATTATGTGTGTGATTGGACCCTTGGACATGTCAAGGGCATTTATCTATGTGTGCATGATTGTATTAAAATACAGCAGGAGCTGTATTTAGTTTTATTAGGATTTTATTTTTGATCTAGATACATGTACATTCCTTTTATGGAATATAGGATCAAAAATGTAAAATTCTATTTATGTCGCGGATCGAATCTTGCAAAGCGTGGAACCTTCTAAGGACCAGAGGCGTAGCGGAACTAGGAGCAAGATGGATGCGACAGCTGGACCCGGTGGCGTTGGCCAAATATGGCAGCAGCTTGGGATGACAACGAACGGAGGACAACTAGAGATAAAAGCCATAATAGTTGAAAATTAGATTTTCTATTTATTGCTTTTATATTGTGCTGTGTGTGCATGATAGTTTAGTAGGCTAGCATAGTTAAAATTCCTCATTTATAAATAACTAAGTGGGAGAGGGATTTTTAAGTAAATCCCATGGTCTCCATTACTGGTTTGTAAGTGATGCAAATAAGCTTGCGCGTTGGCTCTGAGTGCCTTCCTCCATAACGGATGAGCTTGTTTGTAGATCACTAGAACAGACTTCCATTTTTGGATGACTATAGGAAGTTAATTAAGAGCGTGTGATCTTCCCCAACGGAAGGGGCATAATCTTATTAATGGATTTAGTATCAAGTAATGGTATACACTTAGACACATCTAATAGTATCATCTCCATCGGAGTCACTGCTATTATTTGTGTGACCAAATGATACCAACTATTAATTTTATTTGTCAAAAAGTTAGGTTGACAAGATAATAAAATTAATGGGTTAAAACCCTCCTTTTACAAATGTTGAATTTGTATACGTCCACACTAACGTGGCATACAAAATTCACGGTGTTATGAGGTGTTGGTTAATTTAAAATAGTATTGTTTGAGGAATCAATATTATCCTAAATTTAGAGTTCTGATCAAAAGTTATTTGTGATTATTAGGATGACTTTCAACCCACTGTCCATCATACTTCAACAAAATAGACTTACTGGACCTAATTACATAGATTGGAAAAGGAACCTGGACATTGCCCTTACTGCTGAAAGCTATAAATTTGTACTGACTGAGCCTTGTCCTGAAGCACTTACTGGTGAATCTACCCAAGAGGAGATTGAATATCATATGAAATGGGTAAAAGCAGATGAGATGGCGCAGTGTTATATTTTGGCTTCAATGTCAAATGTATTGCAACATCAGCATCAAGATTTACCAACAGCCTATGATATTATGAACAATCTCAAGGAACTCTTTGGTCATCAGGATAGGGCTTCTAGGAAAGAAGCCATGAGAAAGATAATGACAGCCACCATGCAAGAGGGTACTCCTGTAAGGGATCAAATCCTAAAGATGATGGCTTATCTGAACGAGATACAGATCCTTGGAGGAGAAATTGATGGGGAAACCCAGATCGATATGATCCTCCAAACGCTACCTAGAAGTTTTGAGTAGTTCCGCCTGAACTATAATATGAATAAGAGGATTTATTCATTAGCGGAACTACTGGCTTCAAGCAGCAGAAGGATTATTTCGTCACAATTCTCAAATTCACTATTGAGAATGGTTCTACTTCTAAACCGAGAGGAAAGAAGAAGAAGAAACAAGTGGCTCAAGAAAGAAAGTGAATAAATCTCATAGTACAGATTAAAGTGGAGTGAAGAAGTCGAAGGGCAATGCTTCATCTGTACGGGGCATTGGAAGGCGGATTGTCCTCGTAGGAATCAACAACAAGGTATATCTCATACTCTAGTTGTTGAAACATGTTTAGCGGTGTTATCTACCAGCACCTGGTGTGTAGATACGGAGCCACCGATCATGTCTGTAATTCCTGCAGGTTCCGAAACCCAGCGACTAATGGAGAAATAACTGTCACATGGGCAATGCTACTAAGGTGGCGGCTGTTGCAGTGGGAGACGTCTACTTATCTTTTAGTAGAAATAGAAATTTGGTTTTAAGAAATTGTCTTTATGTACCCAGTTTTATATAAAATTTAATTTAAGTTTCTAAACTGTTTTTAGATGGATATTCAGTTTCTTTCAGTAACGATGTAGTTATTAAAAGAAATAAAGTGATTATCTGTTCTGGTGCATTAGTTGGCAATTTGTATACTTTAAATCCAATTTCTTCCACAAGGCAAAACATGGAAATTTATAACTCATCTTCTAACTCTAATAAAAGAAAAGAACCTTCGGAAATGAACCAAGCATATCTTTGGCATCTAAGGCTTGGTCATATTAACGTAAGTAGGATTCAAAGGCTTATAGCCGATGGACTTTTGAGTTCATTAGAGTTGGAAAATTTTCCAACTTGTGAATCTTGCTTAGAAGGTAAAATGACCAAGAGACCGTTCAAGGCCAAGGGGTATAGAGCCAAAGAAGTGTTAGAATTGGTTCATTCTGATTTGTGTAGTCCTATGTCTGTCCAGGCAAGAGGTGGTTTTGAATATTTTGTCTCTTTTATAGACGATTATTCAAGATACGGATACATTTACCTAATGCGCCGCAAGTCCGAGTGCTTTGATAAGTTCAAAGAATACAAGGCTGATGTGGAGAAAGGACTAGGTAAAAGTATAAAGACACTACGATCTGATCGTGGTGGCGAATACCTCTTAGGAGAGTTTAGGAATTACTTATCAGAGGCCGGGATTCAATCCCAATTGTCTTCATCTGGAACACCCCAACAGAATGGTGTAGCAGAACGAAGGAACAGGACTCTCATGGAGATGGTTAGATCGATGATGAGTTATTCAGAATTACCAAATTCGTTTTGGGGATATGCTCTGGAAACAGCAGTATACGTTCTGAACTTAGTACCTTCTAAATCAGTTTCTTCTACTCCCATAGAATTGTGAAATGGGCGAAAACCCAGTCTAAGACATATTCGAATTTCGGGTAGTCCAGCACATGTGCTGAAACCAGATGCTGATAAGTTAGAATCCCGTACAGAAGTTTGCGTGTTTGTAGGATATCCCAAAGGAATGAAAGGTGGTTTATTTTATAGTCCTAAAGACCAGAAGGTCATTGTTAGCACCAATGCCCAGTTTTTAGAAGAAGACTATATAATGGATCACAAGCCCATGTAAAGTTGTTTTAGAAGAACTTAGAGAGGACACGTCTACTTGAGTACCAAAAGACAAGATGAAGTACCACAAGAGCGCAACACGTGTCACACATGATACACAACCACGCATGCCTCGTCGTAGTGGGAGGGTTGTAAGACATCTGAAAGATTCATGTTTTGGGAGAGTCTTGGACTTGATCCCTGGTAAACATAAACAGAACCTGATCCACGTATATGAAGCACTCCAAGATATAGATGCGATCTTGGCAAAGGCAATGAATTCTGAAATAGAGTCTATGTACTCTAATAAGGTCTGGGAGCTTGTAGAACCACCTGATGGTGTAAAAGCCGTTGGATGCAAGTGGATCTACAAAAGGAAAATAGGGACAGACGGGAAGGTAGAAACCTTCAAATTTAGGCTTGTTGCGAAAGGGTACACTCAGAAAGAGGGAATCGATTATGAGGAAACCTTTTCACCGGTAGCCATGCTTAAGTCTATCCGGATACTCTTATCCATTGCAGCTCATATGGATTATGAGATTTGGCAAATGGATGTCAAGACAGCTTTCCTTAATGGAAGTCTTGAAGAGAACATCCATATGAAGCAACCAGAAGGGTTCATTGAAAAAGGCAAAGAGCATCTAGTGTGCAAGCTCAATCGGTCCATTTATGGACTGAAGCAAGCTTCAAGGTCTTGGAACATCCGGTTTAATGAAGTAATCCAGTCGTATGGATTTATTCAGTGTCCGGATGAGTCTTGTGTATACAAGAAGTGTAACGGAAACGTGGTGGTATTTCTTGTACTATACGTAGATAATATTTTGTTAATTGGCAACAATGTCAAGATATTATCAGACGTAAGGGTATGATTGTCCAAACAATTTGATATGAAGGACCTAGGAGAGTGTGCACACATTCTTGGGATCAAAGTGATAAGGGATCGCAAGAAAAGAATGTTATGTCTGTCCCAAGCTTCATATATAGATACAATCCTTGCTCGTTTTAGTATGCAGGATTCCAAGAAAGGTTTCTTACCTTTTAGGCATGGAATAGCTCTATCTAAAGAGATGTCTCCGAAGACATCAAAGGAGATAGAAGACATGAAAGCAGTCCTTACTCCTGGGTAGTAAGCTGTGAGCCGAATCGCTACCTTAACTACTGAAGTTACTTTGCTGTACTGAGCGGAAACTGGGTAAAATAAAACATTACCAAACTATGGTAGAAGCATATATTAACACTATGAGAAGGACTTTATATTTAACACAAGCAGACGATTTGCTCCCTGTGGGTTACACGGATTCAGATTTCCAATCAGATAGGGACAATAGTAAGTCTACATCAGGCTATGTGTTTACTTTAGGAGGTGGAGCCATTTCATGGAGGAGTGTTAAGCAGAAATGCGTATCGGACTCAACCATGGAAGCTGAGTATGTAGCAGCCTCTGAGGCAGCTAAAGAAGCAGTATGGCTCAGGAACTTTCTAATGGACTTAGATGTGATTCCTGGTTTGCCCAAAATTATCACAATTTATTGTGATAATAGCGATTGCAAACTCGAAGGAACCACGAGCTCATAAGGCAAGTAAACATATAGAGCGCAAGTACCACCTGATACGAGATATCGTGAAGCGAGGAGAAGTTGTCATCGCCAAGATTGCATCAGCGGATAACCTGGCAGTTCCTTTCACTAAGGCCCTTCCGGCGAAAGCTTTTGATCGGCATGTGGAGGGAATGGGAATCAGATGTATGGTAGAAGATATGACAGCATAGTCATTAGTATAAGTGGGAG
This sequence comes from Zingiber officinale, assembly GCF_018446385.1. Taxonomy (NCBI): domain Eukaryota; kingdom Viridiplantae; phylum Streptophyta; class Magnoliopsida; order Zingiberales; family Zingiberaceae; genus Zingiber; species Zingiber officinale. The sequence continues at coordinate 138,771,604 of NC_055986.1, forward strand.
ATTGTTGGAATGTATACTGAAAGCCTAAGCTTTGTAAACATTCATTATGAATAAAGAATCACATTTGGTCAAATTGTCTATATTTGTTTGTAGTTGTTCATTTAATTTATATTGTAGATAACATAGTATGTGGTGTCACATGCAGAAGATGATGCTATCAGTACCTTATAAATTATAAACAGTAGCTCACGATCAAAATGGAAAGGAACAAATCATCAGAAGGTCGTAGTGTAATTAGGTATCAGTTTATCTTGACTGTATAATTACACTAGTACACTTAGAGTGTATTGAGTAAGACCATTTGAGGTCGTTTCTTTTATACTGACTTTATAAAGGAACAAAGACCTCAGTTATTATGGAAGTGTGTGCTCTTAATCCTAATATAATAACAAGCACATATATTTGATATTTATTTCTTTAATTTATCAATGGGTGAGATTTAGTTCGATGAATCAATAAACCCGATAAGTTGGGAAATGATATCACTTATAGTGTGTGTTGTTGATTATAGAAGGAAACTGTGTCCTAGAGATACTAGGTTGATAATGTCCTCAAGAGGAGCTCATAAGGATTGTCATGTTAAACCCTGCAGGTGGACTTAGTCCGACATGACGATAAGGTTGAGTGGTACTACTCTTGGACTAAGATATTAATTAAATGAGTTGTCAGTAACTCACTTAATTAGTGGGCATTCGATATCTTAAACATAGGGAGACTAACACACTCATAATAAGAAGGAGCCCAAAAATGTAATTTGGGATTGGTGCGGTAGTTCAATAATAGTTCTCTAGTGGAATGAATTATTATTGATAAAATTAAGTTGTGTGTCCGGGGCGAACACGGGATGCTTAATTTTATCAGGAGACCAAAACCAATTCCTCCTCTCGGTCCCTATCGTAGCCTCTTATTTATAGAGTATTATACCCACCTTCTATACCCACCTAAAGGGGGCCAGCCAAGCTAGCTTGGGAACCAAGCTAGGGTCAGCCTAACCATTGTTTAGGGTGGCCGGCCCTAGCTTGAACCCAAGCTAGAAGGGGCCGGCCACATTAAATTAAAAAAAGAATTTTAATTTTAATTTTTTTATTATGTGGAAGATATAATTTATTACAGAGAATTAAAATTAAAATATCTCTATTTAAAAGATCTACAAAAGATTAAAAGAAAGAGATTAGATCTCTTTCCTTATTTGTAGATTGAAAAGATATTTTATTTTTTCTCTTTGAAAATTATTCACATGTAGAAAATTAAAATTATAGAAATTTCTTTTTATCAACCATGAAGGGATTTTAAAAGGAAATTTTATTTTTTAAAAATTTCCAAAGACAAATAAGGAAGTTTTAATTGTTGATTGAAACTCTCCTAATTTTTCTATTTGAGGTGGCCGGTCATGATTAGTTGATTAAGAAATTTTATTAAATTTTTCTTAATTAATTATTGTCAAAGAAAGTTAAGGAAATTTTATTATAAATAAATTTCCTTATTTGCTAAAGCCAAGGAATATAAAAGAAGGGGTAGGGGTGCCTTCATGGGTGACAACCTCTATTATTCTCCCTCTCCTATTCCTTGGTGTGGCCGGCCAACATCTTCTCCCTCTCTTCCTCTTTGTGGTGGCCGAAACATCCCTCTTGCTTGGAGTTCTTGTGGTGGCCGGATACTACTTGGAGAAGAAGAAGAAGAAGAAGGAGAGAAAGCTTGCATCCCTTGGAGCTTGGTTGGTGTTTTTCTTCTTCCTTGGTGAAGCTCTTTTGTTTTGGCCGAACCTAGCTAGGGAGGAGAAGAAGGTGATTGGTGGTTTATCATCTTGGAAGATCGTTGCCCACACAACGTCCGAGGTTAGAAGAGGAATACGGTCGAAGATCAAGAGGTCTTTCTAGAAGGTATAACTAGTAATTTTTCCTTTCCGCATCATACTAGTTATTTATGGAAATAATACCAAATACAAGAGGCTTACGATTCTAGATTTCGAATATGTTTTTCGATGTTGTGTTCTTTTGTTTTTTTCTTTTCCTTGTGATTTGATTGTTCCTTTCGGTTAACCTAAAGTTATTTTTGGAAATTAAATATTAGCTTTCTATAAAAGGTTTTGTCTAGTCGGTGGTGGTTGCTCCCATATCCAAGAAGGCCATGTGCCTCGCCACGTCAGTACTGGGAATCAATTATGGAAATTAATATTTAATGGAATTAATAACTTAAGGTGACTTGGGTCGAACGTGTTAAGTTCCGCAGGAGATCCAAGTCAAAACCTAAAAGAACAAATAGATTAAGTTTTGGATCAAACGTGTTAAGTTCCGCAGGCGATCCAAAATTTAATTTAAAAGAACACATGGTAGCTAGGAAAAGGTTCAGACCTTTGTACAAAATTTTTGTACAGTGGAACCTCTAGGTTTTCCGAATAGCAGCCAACAGTTAGCACAGATATTAATCATGATAATAGAGTATTCTGACAGTCTTCGGAGTACTGTCTGGGTCTGACTTCAGATTTCCGACCGAAAATCCTAGGTCGGCCCGACGCCTACTGTTCCCTCTGCGGGGAACGCGTCCTCACCTACTCCACTCAGGAGTTTTACCTGTTGCTAGTACGATCCTCCAGATCGATTGGACTTTTGCTCGGCACTCGATGCTTCCAGACTTTCTGCTGGACTCCCGCTTCCCGGCCCGTCCAGTCTTCCACCTGGTTCGCGACACCAGGACTTTCCACCTAGGATTTCCACCCCCTAGGACTTTTTCCTGAAGCCCTCGACCCGCCAAGACTTTTCGCATAGGGTTACCGCCCCCTATGACCTAGGGTTACCACCCCCTAGGGTTTTTCACCTGCCTAACCGTAGTTAGGACTTTTGCCTAAGTACCACTTAGGACTTTCCTGCAAGCTTCATGAATCTTGTTAGATAACAACATAACCTTAACTTTGAATTCCTTTGCCATTATCAAAACAACGGTTCGATTGTCGGATGCTTCCCGCACCAACATATACAAGAAGAGTGACGGAAACGTGGTGGTATTTCTTGTACTATACGTAGATGACATTTTGCTCATTGGTAACAATATCAAAGTGTTGTCAGACGTAAGGGTATGATTATCCAAGCAGTTTGATATAAAGGATTCGGGAGAATGTGGACATATTATTGGGATCAAAGTAATAAGGGATTACAAGAAAAGAATGTTGTGCTTATCCCAAACTTCATACATCGATACTATTCTACCTCGTTTTAGTATGCAAAAATCCAAGAAAGGTTTTCTACCTTTTCGGCATGGAGTACCTTTATCTAAAGAGATGTCTCCTAAAATATCAAAGGAAATAGAGGACATGAAGGCAGTTCCTTATGCTTCGGCTGTAGAAGCCTAATGTATACGATGCTATGTACGAGACCGGATATCTGTTTTTCTATAGGCATGGTTAGCAGATATCAAAGTAACCCAGGATAAGGACATTGGACTACCGTCACTACAACAAAAACCCTCATAGACATCGGTGGAACAACTACTGTTTTAAGCAAAAATCGATGTCTTTGAGTATTTTACACTGGGTTTTCCAAAAACCGGTGTCTATGAGCGCAGATTTTCGCTCATAGACATCGATTTTTTAGGCGATGTCTATGAGCGCCTTTTTTCGATAATAGACACCGATTTTAACATTGGTTTTTAAAACCCGGTGTTGTTGAACCAAAATAAAATATTTTAATTTTCCCACCAGCCAAAATTTGCAACACTGTAAAGTTCCCCCCGAACCTAAACCTATATCGCACCCCTTCCTCTGACCATCTCTCTCAGCCTAAACCTAAACCTAAACCTAAACCTCCGACCATCTCTCTCAACTTCATCTCCCTCTTCCCCTTCCTAGATCGACGCCCCTTCCTCTCCGTCCTGATCAGGGTCAAGACACGACGCCCTTGCTTCTCTGTCCAACCACACCGCATCTCCTCCAACTCTTCCCTTTGGGTGAGAAGAGGAGGCCTTCTTCGCATTCCGGTAGTTTTTCCTTCATCCATCTCCGGTCCAGCATTCACTACCACCGCTGGAGTCCTTCTTCACATTCCGGTAATTTTTCCTTTATACATCGTTGCTACTGAAGTTCTTCCTCATCTTCGACAGTTTCATCTTCTTTATCTATTGTTTACAAGTATTAATTGATTGATGCATGCAATGTGTTTGATGAGTTACCTCAAACACTACCTTGAGTTGATTTTATCATTTTTGTTTGATAGATTGAGGAGTTGTTAGTTCCTATTGCTAAGTTGGTTTTATGTAATCCTTGAACTATCACATTTGTTTTATGTCTATGCTAATTCTTTTCACTGATATGTCATGGTTTCTGGTTTAGAAATTTACCTCTTTTTGTTGTTGTTTCTACAGGATTTGTGTGTTGGTATAATGATGAAGTGCAAATTTTGTTTGTCATACTAAGTTAATTGTTGATTTTGAAAATATGAAATAGTATGTAGTATGGCTCATTGTTGTAATTGTCTTGATATTTTTGATTGATTTTAGATTCATTAGTACAACAAAATGGACAAGGCATGGATGGAAAAGGATAGATTATCACATGAGTTTGAACTTGGACTAGAATCTTTCTTGCAATTTGCTCTGCAACATGCTACTAATCCTACTAGTATACCTTGTCCTTGTACGAAATGTGGCAATCTATGGAACAATAATATTAACAACATGTGTACTGTAATGGTATAGACTTAACATACAAAAACTGGATATAGCATGGGGAAGAATCTGTATTAGGAGATTTAAAGAAAGAGAATGATGCAGCTGGAGAAAGTGAAAACTATTTTGCTGATAAACCTGTAGATATGGTACATGCTGCATATGAAAGTTCAGAGAATCCAGATCAATTTATAAAATTACTTGAGGATGCTGAGAAACCCCTGTATGCTGGGTGTACTAAATTTACAAAGTTATCTGTAATTGTGCAATTATATAACTTGAAAGCGAAATACAGCTGGAGTGATAATAGTTTTACTGAACTACTTGTCTTGTTTAGAGAAATGCTTCCCGTTGACAATGAATTGCCTTTATCTTTATATGATGCAAAGAAAAGCTTATGTGCAATGGGGATGACTTATAAGAAAATACATGCTTGCCCTAATGATTGTGTCTTATACTGGAAGGAGTATGAGGATTTTACCGATTGTCCTACTTGTGGGTTGTTAAGGTGGAAGTTGGCCAAGAATTCTAGGATAATTGAAGGAGTCCCTGCAAAAATTTTATGGTATTTTCCTCCTATTCCTAGATTTCAAAGAATATTTTGGAGCAAGGAAATATCTAAGGAGTTAATTTGGCATGCTAATAAAAGAGTATGTGATGCCTATATGCGACATCCAGCTGATGCACCTTGTTGGAGACTTGTGGATCATAATTGGCCAGATTTTGCTTCTGAAACAAGAAATCTAAGGTTGGCCATAACAGCTGATGGGATCAATCCTCATAGTTTGATGAGTACTACATATAGTTGTTGGCCAGTTATAATGATCACCTATAACCTACCTCCATGGTTGTGTATGAAGAGAAAATATATGATGCTCACGTTGTTGATTTCTGGTTCTAAACAGCCGTGAAATGACATTGATGTGTACTTGGCGCCTTTGATTGACGATTTAAAAGAATTATGGGGAGTTGATGTTGAAGCATATGATGCACACCGAGAAGAAAGATTCTTGCTTAGAGCTGTCCTATTGTGGACAATTAATGATTTCCCGGCATATGGAAACCTGGCAGGATGCACTGTAAAAGGATATTAAGCATGCCCTATCTGTGGTGAGAAAACTTGTGCAAAAAGGTTGAAGCATAGTAAAAAAATGTCATTTACAGGTCATAGACGGTTTCTTCGTAGAGATCATCCTTATCGAAGACAGAGGAAGGCATTTGATGGGACACAAGACTTTACTATGGCCCCAAAACCACTAAGCGATGATGAAGTTTTAAAAAAAGTAGAAGGAATTACATGCCGATGGGGAAAAATGAGAGCAAATCTTCAATCAAAGGAAAATGATGGTAAGTCCTGCTGGAAAGAGAAATCGATATTCTTTGAACTTGAGTATTGGAAAGATCTGCATGTTCGACATGTTCTCGATGTGATGCACATAGAGAAAAATGTTTACGAAAGTTTGATTGGTACATTACTTGATATGCCAGGAAAGACAAAAGATGGAATTGCAGCAAGAAACAACCTAGTGGATATGAAAATTAGGGGAGAATTAGCACCACAAAAAGGGGAGAAAAGGACATTTTTGCCCCCAACATGTTATACATTAAGCAAGGATGAGAAAAGAAGACTTTGTAATTCATTGTTCGGAATTAAGGTTCCCACGCGTTACTCCTCCAACATCAAAAACCTTGTCTCAATGAAGGACCTAAAACTGGTTGGTCTTAAATCACATGACTGCTACACCTTAATGCAACATTTGCTTCCAATTGCCATCCGTGGTGTTCTACCCAAGCATGCCAGAAATGCTATCACAAGGTTTTATTTCTTATTCAATGTGTTATGTAACAAAGTAATAGATGCCTCAAAGTTGGATAATGTACAAATAGAAATTGTGACGACGTTGTGTATGTTTGAAAAGTATTTTCCACCTTCATTTTTTGATATAATGGTTCACTTAACAGTTCATCTCGTGCGTGAGGTCAAGTTGTGTGGACCAATTTGGTATAGATGGATGTTTCCATTTAAAAGATATATGAAAAAATTGAAAGGTTATGTGAGGAATAGAAATCGACCAGAAGGATGCTTGGCTGAATGCGATATATGAAAGATATAATTGAAAATTTTGGAGTTGACCACAAGGATTCACTTCCAGAAATGGTAATAATACAAACTCATATTTGATTTGATTGATTATGAACTTCTCTTAGCTTTTCCCTCATTATATCAGATCTTGCTACTGCTGATCTTTCATTTGATTTCCTCTAGTTCTACAAAGTTTATGTCTGGTTGAAAGAACAATCTTGAATTTGTCGAGTTTGTTCTTAGAAATGATTTCATAAGCCTAGCTCGAATAGGATAAAGTTTGAAATTCGTGTTGACTAGTTAGCATTTTATGCCATGAGACCATGGAGAGATGTCTTGGGACTAACTATGTGCAACCATTATGCTTTAAAAAATGTCATTGTTTTACAGTGGAATGAGATGGTTATGCTGAGTACCCGTCATGGGAAATTCAAGATAACAAGCAGTATTTAATTATATTTTCTTATGTGATGCATTTTTTTTCTTTTCTTTTATTATGTTTGTCTAGTGCTTGTGTTCTTCACTATATGATGTGGTTGAGGTAAATGATGAATGTGTCTCTTTTTAAGCATTCAAATTAGTCATCTTGTTACCTAGTACTCTTACTACTTTTTCAACTATGATTTTTGATTTTGGTTTACTAATATATTATTTATGTGTTTTTACAGTTTACAAATCTCAAGTACTCCAGAGTTGAAATTGATGAAGTGCGGTTCGAGTGGGTTGAATGCATGCTAGATTACATTTGAGTAGGAAAGGTATTGTCCCATGTCAATTTCTTTCTGATGATGATATTCTAGGACTTCTACAGCATGTATAGACTTAACAGTTTTTGTTCTTTGCTGTAGTTAAGTAGACCAAATGATACTTTTGTTTGACAAATTAGAACAGTGGATGTTTTAACTCATAAAACTAGGCATTTGAAGGTGAAAAGCGGTGAGATTAGGGAAATGAAAGACGCAAGAAGAATGGAGCAGTATAGCAAGTTGAACAGATTCTGATTCTCATAGTTTAATGTAGCCTCAGCTTGATTTTTGACTCACGATGTTCTACCTTGATGTGTTGTTAAAAGAATGTTCTACCTTGATTCTGATATCTATTAGCTTTTGATGTAAAAAGAATGTGTGTGTATTTTATGGATACTGTTGTAAGAAGAATATTTATGTAATTTGTGAATATTTGTGTATTTTATGGATCCTGTTGAATTAAAAATATTTGTGTAATTTATGAATATTTGTGTATTTTTTTGGTTATTGTCGATTTTTCACTATTTCAGAAAACAAATTTATGTTGTTAAAAAATACTGATATTACATCGGTTTTCCACCGCTGCAAAATCGGTGTCATTAACAAATATTATATCGGTCATATACCACTGCCAAAACTGGTGTTATTTACATATAATATTACATCGGTTTTACACCGTTGATGAAATGGTGTCGTTAAGTGATACTACACCGGTTAATAACCGATTCGAACACCGGTGTCGTTAAGAGATACTACACCGGTTTTAACCCGATGTCTAAAATGGCATACCTTTTACATCGCCTTCATAGACATTGGTCGAAAATGTAATAGACACCAGTGGAAAACTGATGTCTATGAGGATTTTTGTTGTAGTGCGTAAAGCATATATTGAAGTACCTGAAAAGGACTAGAGATTATATACTAGTTTACCCGGGAGATGATTTGCTCCCTATGGGTTACACGGATTCGAACTTTCAATCAGATAGGGATAATAGTAAGTCGACCTCAGAGTATGTGTTTACTTTGGGAGGTGGAGCCATAGCATGAAGGAGTGTTAAGCAGAAATGCATTTCGGACTCTATTATGGAAGCTGAGTATGTGGCAGCCTCTGAGGCAGCCAAAGAAGTTGTATGACTCAGAAACTTCTTGATGGACTTAGATGTGATTCCTAGTTTGCACAAAATTATCATAATTTATTGTGACAATAGTGGTGCAGTAGCAAACTCGAATGAACCACAAGCCCATAAGACAAGTAATCACATTAAGCGCAAGTACCACCTGATACGAGACATCGTAAAGCGAGGAGAAGTTGTTGTTGCCAAGATTGCATCAGAAGATAACCTGACAGATCCTTTCACAAAGGCCCTTCCGGTGAGAGCTTTTGATGGACCTGCTGAGAGGATGGGAATCAGATGTATGACAACATATATTGCAGCATAGTCTTTTAGTATAAGTGGGAGATTGTTAAAATGTATACTAAAAGCCTAGCTTTTTGTATAAAATTTTGAAATGAGAATCACATTGGTCAAATGTTTACATTTAGTTAAATGTAGTTATTCATTTAATTTATATTGTAGATAACATGGTGTGTGGTGTCACACAGAAGATCATGTTATCAGTTCCTTATAATTATAAATAGTAGCTCACAACCAAGATGGATTGGGACAAACCATTGGAATGATTGTATTGTAATTTGGTATTAGTTTATCTTGACTATAAAATTACACCAGTACACTATGTGTATATTGAGCAGGACCATTTGATGTTGTTCCTTTTATACTGACTGCATAAAAGAACAGAACCTCTGTTATTATGGATGTGTGTACTCTTAAACCCGATATAATAACAATCATATATACTTAGTATTTATTTCTTTAATTTATCAATGGGTGAGATTTATTCGTTAAATCAATATGCCCGATAAGTTAGAAAATAATATTATTTATATGGTGTGTTGTTGATTATAGAAGGAAATTATGTCCTATTTATTAGGATGATGATGCCCCCTTGAGGAGCTCATAAGGATTGTCATGTAAACCCTGCAGGTGGATTTAGTTCTGACATGACAATGAAGTTGAGTGGTACTACTCTTGGAGTTAGATGTTAATTAAGTGAGTTGTCAGTAACTTATTTAATTAATAGACATACGATATCTTAAACACAGGGAGATTAACACACTTATAATAAGAAGGAGCCTATATTGTAATATGGGATTGGTGCGGTAGTTGAATAATAACCCTTTAGTGGTATGAGTTATTATTGATGGACTTGAGTTAGGTGTTCGGGCTGAGCATGGGAAGCCCAAGTCCATCAGGAGGTCAAAACCAATTCTTCCTCTATGTCCCTGTTGTAACCTCTTTATAAAAAACCTTGTATCCAACCAAGTCCACTTCTTATCCAAGTAATGAGTCGGCCACATCCTTGCTTGGTGCCCAAGCAAGAGCTGGCCAAGCTTTGCTTGGAGCCCAAGAGGAGGTCAGCCAAGCCTTGCTTGGTGCCCAAGCAAGGGGTCGGCCACAAGGAATTAAAAGAGAGTTTTAATTTTTTAAAATCTTTCCTTTTATAGTCATCCTCCAAGGGATTTAAAAGAGATATTTTAATTTTAAAATCTTTTCTTTTATAGCCATCCTCCAAGGGATTTAAAAGAGAGATTTTAATTTTTAAAACTTTCCTTTTATAGTCATCCCCAAAGGGATTTAAAAGAGATATTTTAATTTTAAAATCTTTCATTTTTTAGCCATCCATAATGACTTAAAAGAGATATTTTAATTTAAAATTTTTCCTTAATTGTTGCTCAAATAAGGGCCGACCACATATAATAGGAAGTAAAAGGAAGGTTTTAATTTTAAATATTTCCTTTTTTGCATTCACCAAGGATTATAAAAGAGAGGTAGATGGTGCCTTATGGTATAATAACACAACCTAAGTCTTTTCTTTTAATCCTTGTTATGGCCGGCCCTCTTCCCTTTCTATTCTCCCCTTGTTTCCTTTACCAAGGGCCAACGGCATCAAGAGGCTCCATCTTCTTGTGGCCGGTTACTTGGAGGAGAAGAAGAAGAGAAGAAGGCTCCCTATTCTAGCATCCCTTGGTGGCCGAAAGTCTTGGAGGAAAAGAAGTGGTTCGGGTGGTGTTGTCTTGGAAGATCGTCGCCCAAACGACGTCCAAGAGGAGGAGAGGAATACATCAGAAGATCAAGAGGTCTATTGAAACAAAGGAAAGGTACAACTAGTTAATTATTCCGCTGCGTATTAGTTTTATTATTTTCTTTATATGGATCCTGAAGTACCAACATAAGAGGCTAGTGATCTTGTGCTTTGATTGAGGTCTCTGTAGTTTAACCTAGGGTTTACTGTAAGGAGTTTAAATATTCAATTTCTTTGAAAGGCTTTGACTAGGAAGTGGTGGATGATCTCATACCTAAGAAGGCCGAGTGCCTCGCCAATGACCTAGAAGTCAATCCTTGAAATATATATTTAATGAACTTCTGTAATATGGTTTAATCTCTGATGAACACATAGGTTGAACTTGGATTAATAATGTTAAGTTTCATTTGCAATCCAAGTTTAACTTCTGAAAAGCATATGAGTTACTAGGAAAAGTTCTGTGCTTGTACAAATTTTTGTACAGGGGAAACAGAACGAAATTTTGAGTAGCGCCAACGACTTTCTCTCTCCTCATTCTATATCACACTTTCTCTCTCAACATAATTTCTCTTTCCTCATTCTCTCTCATCACACATTCTCTACCATTTTCTCTCTGTATTCTCTCACATCACACAATCTCTCTCCTCATTTTCTCTATCTTAATTCTCTCCTCATTTTTCTCATCGTACTTTCTCTCTCCTCAATCTCTCTTACCATACTCCCTCTTCACATTTTCTCTCTCTTTGTTCTCTTCCATCACACTCTCTTTCTTTATTTTCGCTTATCATACTTTCCCTCTCTTCATTTTTTCTCATCACATATTCTCTCTCATTACACTTTCTCATGATACTTTCTCTCTCCTCAATCTCTCATTTTCCCTCATCACACTTTCTCTCTCTTTATTTTTTCTCATCACTCTTTCTCTCTCAATACACTTTCTCTCTCATCTTCCTTTTTCTCTTCTCAATCTCTCCTATTATGTTCTCTCTCTCCTCATTTTCTCTCATTATACTTTCTCTCATTTCATTTTTTCCATCACACTTTCTCTCATTTCATTTTTTCCATCACACTTTCTCTCTCATCATATGTTTCTCTCCCATTCAATTTTCTCTCCCATCTATTTTTTTCTCTTATTTTCCTCTTAAGGTAAAAAATGAAATTTATGTTCATTCCGATTGAAAATATTCAACTAACCAAATATTATTTTTAAGAATGATATACAAGTTCATACCCATTCTCATTCCATAATACTATGATACCCATTCATATTCCGATTCCTAAGAGAGAACCAAACGTCACCTTAGTGTTAATTACATTTATCGACTTGCTGAGACATTATATCCTCTTGATTTTGATGCACAAGATTTGCAACACTTGAGAATACAATTGGATCATTATAAGTTTGATGTTGTTGGCAATGAAAGATTTCAAAATTTATCAACTATTTCTGAATTATGTCGAAGATTAGTTGAAACAAATAAGTCGGGAACCTACAATTTGATTGACAGGTGATTTTTTTTCTCATTTGTTATAGTTTATATATTATAATTATATTATTTACTTGTATATAAATCTAATATAATTTTTTAATTGACAAGTTAATTTGCCTTATTTTAACTCTTCCCGTTTCTATAGCAACAATGGAACAAGCATTTTCACCAATGAAACTTGTTAAAACAACACTTCGTAACAAAAAGGAAGAAGAGTTTTTAGCAGATTCTATAATCTCTATATTGAACAAGAGTTAGTTGAAAAATTGATAATGATATAATAATTAATGAGTTTGATTCTAAGAAGAATCGAAGAGTACAATTTCAATACTATTTTTATTTATGCTTTAATTTTAAATGTATTGAATATTAGATACTATTGTTCTATAATTTTAAAAAATTAATAATTATTTTTTATTTATATTTTTGAATTAATTAATTTATTATATCTCGATGATCAACCCCAAATCAATTTAAACTCTAGCTACACCCCCGAGCTCACGTAGCTGCCCTCTTCTTCCTCATCACCTTCGTTAGATTCACCGAGTCGACTCCATCTCCCACCACAACAATCTTATCGTCTTCCAGCTTGACCGATACAACGCCTGCATGCATGCAGCAAACCAGGCTTGATCAATTACAACGTACGAATTGAGAAGCAGAGCAAACAAGAGGAAATGATTACAAGTACGCACCACGCATGCTGACAGCAGTTCGGAGAGCCGTGGCCCGCCTCTTATCGTCTGCCATCGACAGCCTCAACACCATCTTTTGCTGAAAAAAGTTAATATATCATGCAGTAACGAACTAAACCGAGAAGAGAAGAGATCAGAGAAGAAGAAGTAGAATCTGCTCTTTAACTTCTTAGTTAAGTGATTAATTGATGCGGAATATCCTGACGCGGATTGTGTGCGTCTGATGATTCTAAAGTTTCGCAACTACTCTCTATTTTTTATAAGCAAGACAGAAGACTGAGTAAATGTCAATGTGCTGGTTTACACCACTCGTTCCTTCGAATGCAAGGACATCTAGAAAGAAAATATATTCAGTAGTATTTTAGTTAATTTTGTTTGCTATATATCTATAATAATCATATAAAAATACAACATACTATAATTATTTTATTATAGTTTAATTTGACGAAAACACAATCCAAGTCTGCGTAGACTACAGAAACCGACAAACTCTTTGCGTTTGCAAATTGCAATTAAGTAGGATTGAAAAAGAAAAGTCTTTAATTAATAAGGAATTCGGACAATTTGCAGGATTGACAAGAGAAAGCTATTAAACCACGCAGTTTTAATTTGGACCCGGTTGTCATCACAACCGGTCTGGTTTTCTCTACGTACGGATGGAAATATATATATTATTATTATTTTTCATGGATATCTATATTTATATTTTTAATCGGTAAATTAGAGAAAAATCCCCAATGGTAATCATAACTTTGCATGCAATCTCCATGCCTAAAAAACTTTGTTTCCACTCCCTGCATGTAAAGTATTACTTGTTTCAATTCCCTCATGCAAATATTGATACCTAAATTGCCCCTCAGATTTTTTAGGTACAAAAAGTCCAAAATTGAGTACAAAAAGTCTGAAAATGAATATAATTCTTCTTAAAGTCAGTACTTTATATTAAAAATCGAGTATATTTTCTATCAAAATTATCCCTCTTATTTTTTAGGTATAAAAAGTCTAAAAATAAGTATAATTCTTGTTAAATTCAGCACTTTACGCTATAATCCAGTACTCTATACTAGGATCGAGTATATTTTCTATTGAAATTAACCCATATTTTTTAGGTACAAAAAGTCAAAAATTGAGTACAAAAAGTCGGAAAATGAGTATAATTCTTCTTAAAATCAGTACTTTATATTAAAAATCGAGTATATTTTCTATTAAATTCAGCACATTAAACTAAAACGAGTATATTTTGAGGTAAAAAAAAGAATCGTACTCAATTTAATAGAAAATATACTAGATTCTAATTTAATATACTGAATTTAAGAGGATTTATACTGATTTTTAGACTTTTTGTACCTAAAAATATCATGGGCAATTAGGTAAATATGTTTGACTGGGGAGTGAAAAGTAAGTTTTTTATGGATGGGGACTGCATGTAAAATTGAGTTTATCAATGGGGAGTGCATGCAAATTTACCCATTTTTAATTCTCTCCTAATTCGTCCAAGTTTCTAAGACTGACTGTGTTGTCCGACCTTTGAAGGCCAAACCAACATCGACTATTGATTTAGTGACCTAATTGAGCCTACAATACTCTCCTAATTCGACCAATTTTACACTATTAAGCCCAATTAAAAGGGCTGTTATATGCAGCTAGCGCCTACTTAACAGCTCTTTTGTGCTTTACTATCGCGACGCATTGCTCCAAGGGAGTGTCCATCAGGTTTGTTAGATCAAACTATCCCATTTTAGTGCATCTCTACAGAAACACAATGATATTTATCAAGGTGATACCTCTCTGCCTAACTCTTTCCTCTGTCTTGATCCGATTTTTAAGGATGAACCAAGTTTGAACCTAAATTTTCTTAGATACAAAAGAGTGCTCTAGAGCATCCCTGTCAGGACGAACCATTGATACTGGTTCCGAAAAGATTATTATACATTTCTAGCTAGGTAATCATTGATATATTGTTAAAGAAAGAAAGGACAGTACTGTATAATATGATCTCCCATACATATATCCAATTCCCATTCACTCAAGTTTAGTGTGTTGGTATTATATTTAAGATTAGATTGCACTAATTCTCAAATGGTATTGAATTAAGTCAGATTCATTAGCAAGACAAAAGCTCAAATACCATGCTATTTACTTTTAATTGAAGTGAGTTCATTTTGCACCTTCCACATAACAACCGAACAAATCTATGAAACAATTAAAGAGCATATTAATTATTCTGCCACATCTGATATCAGCAATTCTATATATAATTGTATAATTGAATTGATCCACAAATATATACTACTATATATAATTAAGGTTCTACGGCCTTTAAACTCTAGAGTATGATGCAACCTGATCCTCGGGACCATGGCTCCTCCGGAATGGAGTAAACATATTGGGGCACGAAACTGACATGATTGGGCCAACTAACTACTGCTTCCACTTTCGTGTTTTCTTCCTTTTTCTCCTCTTCCTTCTCCTCTGCCACGCTGAGGAGCTCCACGTAGCTGCCCATCTTCTTCCTCATCACCTTCGTTAGATTCACTGAGTCGACTCCATCTCCCACCACTATAATCTTATCGTCTTCCAGCTTCACCGATACAACGCCTGCATGTATGCAGCAAACAAGGCATGATCAATTACAACGTAAGAATCGAGAAGCAGAGCAAAGAAAGAGGCTAGGAAGTGATTATAAGTACGCACCATGGATGCTGACAGCAGTTCGGAGAGCCTTGGCACGCTTCTTGGCGTCTGCCATCGACAGCCTCATCACCATCTTTTGCTGAAAGAAGTTACAGAGACTTAATCACGCAGTAACTAAACCGAGAAGAGAAGGAGATCAGATTATCAGAAACTAACTATTCCTAATACAGAGCTGCAGTGTGCTCACCTGAACCATCTTGAGATAGTAGAATCTGCTCTTGAACTTGATGAATTAAGTGAGGAATTGTTGCGGAATTTTCCTGTCGCGAATTGTGGGCGTCTGATGATTCTAAAGGCCCGCAACTACTCGCTACGTTTTTTATAAGCAAGACAGAGGACCGAGTAAATGTGAATGGGAGTGGTGCCAGGCCACACCACTGGTTCCTTTGAACGCAAGGTCCGACTTGTAGAACTATTATATAAAATTTATTTGAAGGTACATTTTATATATAATTATTATTTATTATAAATAAAATAAAGATATTTTAGCAATTATATGAAAACAATTGTATTTTAATTCATTTTTTCGTTAGTTTAAAATAATATAACTGCTATAACTAAATAAAAGTCACAGTTTATAACTGCATGTCATAATTAAATAGAAAATATATTAACATCATCTGTTTTGCCAAAAAATAAAACATTTATTCACAGCTTAAATAAAAGCACATTTTATCTTAAAAGAAAAATATTTTATCTCTTCAATAAAATGATAAAAAAAATTCTGGGAACAATATTGTCAAAATTCATGCGGCACTTACTACAAACATCTGTGTGGCCTTAAATCTTCTCTGAAAGCATTGTGATACTTCAGACCGAAACCATGTGTGATATCTAACTATAATATTAAAAACTGAAATTAAAACAGTGGTAAGCAAAGGCTGACCTGAATCATCGCAATAACCATGAATATAGTGTTACTTGTCGCTGTATAAGGATCGGACAATAATCGGATTGCCTCTCAATGAGAAAGTCAGGATCACAGGAACCATTGATGTTACTTCTCGCTGTATAGGGATCGGACAATAATCAGATTCCTTCTTAATAAGAAAGCCGCGGAAGCCGAGGAAGGACAGATGAAAGTCAAGATGCCCATATACACAATATGACCTTCAAGGTCCATTCTGCGGTGATAGTTAACTTATAAACTAACTCCATAAATTATTTTTTTTCACATAACTTAAGAACATATATTTGTGATGAGTATAATCATTTTCTACTACGAAATCTAAGTATCTATCGTAAAAGTCCATAACTCATTAATGACTTATCAATATTATTAAATAAGATTATTGAATCTACAAATCCACATCCAATTAACTTAAATCCTTTCGTTTTTTTAAAATCGAGTTAACTTTATTAACTATCCCGGCTTCCTAAGCATAGGCACTTTCCATCTCTCTCCAAATACACACTTGCTCAGAGATGAGTATAAATTCAGGGAGACATCAGCAGGAGTGCAGGATTATTGGTAGCAGTTGACAAACTTGATTCCCTTTTGTGACGTAAAAGGTGAATACATTCGTCCTCAGCGTTCCCGTCAATCCGTCTCAGGATCAATATGGAAGAGATAAATCACGGACGACTACTCATTTTTGGAATAGTGACTAGCAAATAAGGGAAACATTGACCTCGGCTTAATCAAGATTTAAACTCCAGGCCTCATGATGACAACACCTCATGTGCTAGTCACTAGACCGTCTAAAGAGGATAACTTAATTCCCTTCCATGTATCATTTAATTGAGGTTTAACTTTTTAATGATAAATTATTATGTGTATTATTAATCTCGGCGACTTAAAATCCATCATGATCCTCATGTAAATTTCATCCGTTGGATTAGTCATAACCAGCGGCGTTACCTTATATTATTGCTGATCTTGTGGTCAACCTTGGGGAGATGATTCGATTAGTTTAAATTGACGAAGACACGGTCCAAGTCTGCGTGTTGGTTGGTAGACTACTGAAACCAAATTCTTTGCTTTTGCAAATTGCAATTAAGTAGGATCGAAAAAGAAAAGTCTTTCATTAAAAAAAGAATTCGGACAACTAGCAGAATTGACTAGAGGAAGCTGTGAGACCAATACGTTCCAATTTGCACACGGCTCAACTGGTCTAGTTTTCTCTTCGTTCGGATTTTTATCGATCGAATCAAAAGTATATAAGTTTTCAAATATTTAAATCATATATCTATTTTTCATTTCATCCTCATCCGTAAATTAATTCGACTGAAAAAATAAATCAGTTAATTTCTTTCTTTTTTGTTTGAAAAAATTTATTAATCGATTTCGATCAAAATCGACTGATAAACTTAAAGACGTTCAAATGATATGAAATCAGTTTTTATATATTCGTCTAGTTCTACTGATTATAAAATACTATCAAATATTAATTTGACTCAGTATATTGAGAACAGTAATTTTTAAACACCAATGTGTTTAAAGTTTTAATTCATATTTAAAAATCACTATTCTCAATATATTTAATCAAACTAATGTTTGATAGTATTTTTACAATTAAGAGAAATAGACGAATATATAAAAATTGGTTTCATGTCATTTTGAGGTCTCTATGTCCATCAATCGATTTTGGCCAAAATCGACTGATGGACCTAGATACCTTAGAATGATATGAAACTAGTTCTTATATGTTCGTTTAGTTCTCCTGATTATTAAAATACTATCAAATATCAATTTGACCCAATATATTAAGAGTAGTGATTTTTTAAACGTGAATGTATCTGAAAAACTAATTCATATTTAAAAAATTATTGTTCTCAATATATTGAGTCAAATTGATATTTGATAGCATTTTTATAATCAGGAGAACTAGATGAATATATAGAAATTGATTTCATATCATTTTGAGGTTTCTAAGTCTCTGATTTTGGTCGAAAGCGACTGATGGATTTTTAAAATAGAATGAA
This sequence comes from Zingiber officinale, assembly GCF_018446385.1. Lineage (NCBI taxonomy): Eukaryota > Viridiplantae > Streptophyta > Magnoliopsida > Zingiberales > Zingiberaceae > Zingiber > Zingiber officinale. The sequence goes on from NC_055986.1 coordinate 138,790,037, forward strand.
ATCGATTCGACTGGAAAAAAAAAATTAGTTGGCTGATTTAATTTTCTAATCGAATTGATTTAAGGTGGAAGGTAAAATAGAAAGTGGATATGTGATTTAATAATTTTAAAATTATAATATATGATTTAAATATTTTAAAAACTTATTTATTAGGTTCAATAAAAACAGTTGAATATTTTTTTTTCTTATTTTATATATGAATATTTAATTATTTTAATTATCCCATAATTCGGCCAAGTTTCTAAGAGACTGTGTTGTCAGATCTTTGAAGGCCCAATCTAACATCAAATATAGTGGATTAGCCTCTGGGTCTCAATTGAGACAGCAGCCAATTTGACACTATTAAGCCCAATTAGAAGTTTGTTTTTTTATTACTATCATTATCGTTTATAATTTAGACTCCTTATTTAAATATATTTTGTCCCTCCTAACATAAGTTCAAGGGATATGATTGAATTAATTCCCTTCAGATGATCTAATGGCTCGCATATGAAGTAATGTCATCATGAGATTTGGAGTTTAAATTTTAGCATAACCAAGGTAAAATACTTCCCTCATACGCCATTCACTATTTCAAAGGCTAGTAGCCACTCGTGATTTACCTCCTCTGTATTGACTCTGGGACGGGTTGGCGAGAGCACTGGGATGAGTGCTGTCGCCTTTTGCCACCAAGGGGCATGATTGAGTTTGCTATTATGGGGTATATATTACTATAGTAGGTAAGAGGTTGAATCTCAATAAAATCAAGAAAAATATCTTCCCCCGTAGTGGTCAACTGTAGCTTCTCGATTTACCTTCTCACAGATGGCCGTAGGTGTCAAGCCCCGAAAGAGTCCCTACCTGACAAACAGACAACATTTTTCTCCTTATGACAACATATAAAACCTGAATACAATGGCACAAGATAGTACAAGAATAATATCAACAGCTCATATGGTTGGAAATAATCACAACCATGCAGTTGTATATATAGCTCACATGGCTGGAATAGAAATACAGCCGACGTCAATAATATAACACAACGTAAAACACAAAACAACTGACTTGCGAGTCGGCTCGACTTACACAACGACAACAAAGCAAATGCAAGAAATCACAGAGCTAAACTCCAAAACCAAGTTGAATTATTACAATACCAAATTCACAAATTCAAAATACAATAAAATAGGAAATAAGACTAGAGAACCGTCCTTGGATGTGACATAGGACTGGCAGTTAGGACACTCCAAGTGGTCTTGTACCATATACTTATTACTTGGGGAAAATAAAAGTACAAATGGGATGGTGAGTCCAAATGACTCAGCAAATATAAGACAGATAGTGCATAAACATAATAAATATCTAGAGATTCAAAGGTATACAATCTTGTAGGGAATAATCAACAAGCATAATAGCAATGTCATAATAAGTGTTCATACTTGAACGGTGTGCCAAGCACCTATTAACTACAATTGCAAGAGTAAATTTACAACAAAACTGCTCGTATCTATTAAAACATCATATATAACCTATCCAGCTACTAATGAGTAGGCTAATGTCAAGTACATGTAAGATACATATCTCAACCATATGTAAACATATCACAGATATCAGACATATGGATATAATCAATCACAAGCATATGCAATCACATATTATATGCATAACATGGTCACTCCCGGCCACCCTCAGCTACCACGACCCTTGTATGGTCAAGAGGTCAGGACAATAATAACTATATACACTACCAACAGCCACTACTCCTGATTGGTGCTAGTGGATAATTTGTTGAGTAACTATCTAGATACATAGCAATGAGGTCCTTGCTGCTCACAATTCCAGCTACTACTACCCCTGAGTGAAACAAGCTGGGCATGCTAGGAGAAGCTATACTCACTTCAAGCACACTACCCGAGGTGATCGAGTGAGTAGCAATGGCCGACAACTATCTCAACCACAAGGGAGACATAGTCACCGGCATGCATGTAATAGTATTATGAGCAAAATGCGAATAATCATCACCACAAATATAGGAAACAACTATGCCACAATATAACCAGCATGTCTAACAGAGTACATGTATATATAGCAATCAGTGCAAATAAACAAGATATCCAATATCTATTAAATATCATAGATACCAATAAGAGACTGTATAGATATGGAATTGATCATCTCAATGATCAAGCATGTAAGTATCAAGCTCAGATAAAATATAAGTAGAGTCAAGGTAAATACAACAACCATCTGAAATATAGTCCATACACTAAGGTTAAAGTTCTAAAGAAACAAGACAAGAAGTACCTATCTCTATGTGCAATCCGTGCTAAATGACTCCCACATCACGATGCTCATCTTAATTAGAGTCATACATTAGCATATATAATTTAGCTACCTCATATGAATCAAATAGCTAAATTAAATTCCCAAAGCTAATTAGGGTAGTCATAATTGAAACACGATCATAGATTAACCCCCCTTCTCAAATTAATGTTTAGGTCTCACTAATCCTATTCTTGCTTACATTAGAGTTTTTGTCAGTCTAACCCTAATTATCCCATTCTCTTCACTAGATTTGGTTTAATCTTCAATTAACCCTAATCATCTCACAAGTAAATTGGAATAGCTAATCCCTAACCATTCCACACCCAATTTGGTTTTAAATTCATGCATGAATCAATCTAAAACTCACCTAAATCTAATTTCACTATTGTAGACTCACAGTTGGAGAAGCTCGCTGCCAGAAATGATGATCATAACTAGGTGAAGTTGCTACCCCCAAACCAAGTAACCCCAAATCATCATTGAGTATAGATTAATCACTCAAAACATTTGCTAGGGTTAGTTGGTTACCTCAAGTGTGGCAGCAGGACACATCGGTGATCCGTAGGGCAGTTCGAGAGTGTGATGATGTGCAAAGGTCGTGATTGGCCACCTACAATGCTGGTTACGATTGGGTGTTGGCACCTAAGGAAGCGATACCCCTCTGACAAAGGAGACGGTTTGACAGTGGAAGGAAGCTTGGGGATCTGCTGCTGATGACTCCTCGAATGGCCGCAGCCCCTGCTCCGATTGGTTCCTCGAACAAGGGGAAAAGTAGCTCTAAATCCCCCTTGTTTTGTTTCCCCCTTCCGGTAATGGCGGGGCCTAGCGATTGGCTGGTGGTGGTGGTGACCGAGTGAAGGTGAGGGTGGAGTGGAACTAGGGCTCGGAAGGGCTGCGGTGGTCGTAGCCTAGCAGCGTTTGGCCGCGGTGGCCAGACACAAGGTGAGGTGGCTTCGGGGCGGCAACGACTAGTGATCGAGCATCACAACGAGATCACGTGATGGAAGGGAGATGATGATAGTGTTGGTTAATCCTAGGAAAACGTACCGGTTCCACTGTACAAAATTTTTTTGTACAAGTGTCGAGCCTTTCCTTAAATAACCTATTGTGTTCTTTAGAAGTTAAATTAGGAATCGCAGACGGAACTTAACATCATTGATTCCAAATTTAACTTATCTGTTCTTAATGGTTTAGATTTGAATCACAAGTGGAACTTAACATTATTGATTCAAATCCACCTATGTTATTAATTCCATTAAATATTAATTTCCAAAATTGGCTTCCAGGACTGCATTGCGAGGCACATGACCTTCTTGGATATGAGAGCAATCACCACCGCCTAGACAAAGCCTTTTAAGGAAAGCTAATATTTAATTTCCTTAAATAACTCTAGGTTAACCAAAAAGAACGATCGAATCACAAATTCGAAAAAGAAGAAAACACAAACTCGAAAAACTAATTCGAAAAACTAGATCTAATTGCCTCTTGTATTTAGAATTCTTACAAAGAAAATAACTAGTATGATGCGGAAGAAAATTACTAGTTATACCTTCTCTTTGTAAGCTAATGACCTCAAGATTTTCTGCCGTATTCCTCACCTCACCTTGGCCGTCGTGTGGGCGACGATCCTCCACCACAAAAAACTTTTTCCTCCTCTTCAAACTTTCGACCACCACCACCACCAAGGAGAAGAGAGCAAAGGGAAAGGGAGAAGAGAGAGCGGGCCGACCACTTGAGGTTCTCTAAGCAAGAGAATAAGAATTGTTGTCTCATGAGGCCTTCCCTCCCCTTCTTTTATATTACTTGCCCAAGGCAAATAAGGAAAAACTTTTACAATTTTCCTTTTCCCTTTTTATTTTCCTTTTCTTTCCTCTTGATTGAATCAATCACCAAATCAATGGTTGTGATAAATCCTATTTGGTTTAGGATTGAGTTTGGCCGGCCCCTTGCTTGGGCACCAAGTAAGGTGGCCTACCACCATATTTAGGAAAGAAAAAATAATTTTTTTTATAAAATTTTACAAGAAGAAAAAACTCTTATAAAATTTTTACAAGCTCTCTTTCCTATAGTTAAAAAAGGAAAGTTTTAAAAATTAAAATCATGTTTTAAAATTTAAAACTTCTCTTATAAAATTTCCTTTTTTAACTTGGTGGTAGAAAATTTTAAAATTTAAAAACTTATCTTCCTTTTTTCTTAAACCATGAGGATGGTTAAAAAAAAGAAAGTTTTAAAATTTTTAAAACTCTCTATTAAAACATGTGTCCTAATTCAAATAAAGAAAGTTTTAAAAATTAAAAACTCTCTTTTAAAACATATAGTTTTCTACAAAGAGAAGATTTTAAAAATTCAAAACAACCCTCCTTGTTTGAATTATTGTGGCCGACCCCTACTAACTTGGTCACCAAGCATTGGGCCGGCCCCCTTCTTGGACACCAAGATGGGCCTTTCTTTGGATAGACTTGAGGCTTTAATGAGGCTACGACAGTGACCTAGAGGAGAAATTGATTTTGGTCTTCCGATGAGCTTGAGTATCCCGTGTTTGCCCCGAACACACAACTCAAGTTCATCGATAATAACTCATTCCACTAGAGAGTTATTACCGCACTAATCCCAAATTACATTATGGGCTTCTTCTTATCATGGGTGTGTTAGTCTCCCTGTGTTTAAGATTACGAATGTCTATTAATTAAGTAAGTTACTGACAACTTAATTAATATCTATCTCCGAGAGTAGTACCACTCAACTTCATCGTCATGTCGGACTAAGTCCACCTGCAGGGTTTAACATGACAATCCTTATGAGCTCATCTTGGGGACATTCTCAACCTAGATAACTAGGACACAGATTCCTTCTATAATCAACAATACACACTATAAGTAGTATCATTTCCCAACTTATCGGGCCTATTGACTTATCGAGCTAAATCTCACCCTTTGATAAGTTAAAGAAATAAATACTAAATATATGTGCTTGTTATTATATTAGGATTAAGAGCACACACTTTCATAATAACTAAGGTCTAGTTCTTTTATAAAGTCAGTACAAAAAGAACTTACCTAAAATGGTCATACTCAATACACTTAGAGTGTACTAGTGTAATTTATTAGTCAAGATAAACTAATACTTAATTACACTACGACTATTCCAATGGTTTGTTCCTTTCCATCTTAGTCGCGAGCAACTGTTTATAATTTATAAAGAACCGATAACATGATCTTCTGTGTGTGACACCACACACCATGTTATCTACAATATAAATTAATTGAACAACTTATATTTAATAAATAAATGTAGATATTGACCAATGTGATTCTTTTTTATTTCAAAAATAAATGTTTACAAAAACTAGGCTTTTAGTATACACTCTAACAGATAGTGGCAGGTGAAGAGAAGGGGGATGAGGAAGAGGAAATAACGAGAGAGACTTTAGGTTTCAATTTATAATCTAGGTTAAAATTTTCCAATCTTAGGTTAATTTTCTCGATCAACTTCTAACTAAATGGATATTTCAAATAGGCTTCGTCCGAGCCCAATCGATTCATCCGCTTAAAACGTGCCATACAAACTCCGTTTAAATCTTAAAAAATTTCTAAAAATTCTCAATAAATTTCATAAGGCTATTTCTCAAATAACACTTATTATTTAATTATCATATTTTACAATGGATCCTACCGTGTGGAGTTTTTGAAGTGACGAATTCCACTTTTACTACTATATATGCAACACTAGTTTTATATATGTTTGGCTTAATGCTGGTATAATTCTGTACATTGAGAAACATGTTTTTAATGAAATTTACAAGGAAGCTATTATGCAACGATTTTAGATCATGACTTCTCATCATAAATACTTATAATTTAATTTAGTGAAATTTTTTTGAGGTATATTTACTGACTATTTTGAAATTATATATCATTACCTTTTGCCCCTCTCAGTTATATTCCTAGCTTCGCCCCTAGGGTGAACCACCAAAAGGATTTTTATATTTCTAGATAATTGTTCCGGTCCGAGAGATGGGGCAACTCTTTAAAATGTTGACTTTGGTGATGAGTTAATTAATTTTCTCCTCGAGAAAGTTTGGAGATCAACCGAGAAGTCAGATGCTGGAAAGCCATCTAAGAAGTCGGATGTCGGGATGAGAGGTGGGATGATGAAGATTCAGTCGAGAAGTCAGATGCCAGGATTTGGATGTTGAGAAGTCGAATGTCAAGAATTCAGTTGAGAAGTCGGATGATGAGAATTCAGTCGAGAAGTTGGCACCAAAAGGTCGATTGTCGAGAAATTAGCAATAAGAAGTCAGATGTCGAGGAGTCGGATGCTGAGAAGTCGGCACCAGGAAGTCGGATGCCACTTAAGAGAATCAAGGTTAGAAGGGGAGCTAAGAATGCTCAAATTAGAGAGTAAATAATGAATAGAGAATGGTAGAAATGAAAATAGCAATGTTGTAATTGTGCATTGGATCAGTCAATTCAGCGTATCTTAGATGCAGAAGGAAAGTAGAAGAAAAAATCAACTCTTAATTAATTGAAGTCCTTTAATTAATGTGACTCTTCCTTATATCACAACCGTGGAAGCTTTTCAATGAACTCAAATGGTCGCCACTTTTCATTGAACTCCGGCCTTAATAGGTAATTAATATTTGTGTTTATAACCGTCTCATTGTTATATATTTGAAAAAAACAAATATGAGGGAGATAAAGTGGGGAAGTGAAAATGGTAAGTGCCTAGGCGGGATCTGTAAACAGTGATACTCTGTTAAATTTTGTCGCCCCAACCACTGCTTATCATAATCATTTACCATTGAGCCATGCCAAAGGCTGATTTGTTATTGATGATGTCTGAAACTTGAAAAGATAGTTAGCTAGAAATGTGATTTTGTTATTGATTGAATAAAGATTTCATACTGTCTTGTAACACAAAGTGTTAGTGCCGGATCACGCTTAAGTCAGTCCTCGGTTTGGGAGGAGAGAATAGTAGAAGTAAATCGTAGTAGAGAGTACATAAAATAATAGAATATTACATACCTCCGTCTGTAAGTGGAGACTCCCTTTTACAATGTCACTATACCATCTGTGTACGCATCTCAAAGCATATGTATGTTTTTCAAAATATTCTTAAGAAAAAATAAGTCGAAAAATATTCCTGACACATTTTATTAAGCAAGAACGTAAATTTTTATGATGTCACATGCTAGAAACTTCTAAAGTACGATTTATTCGCAGGACATTCTCTGTTGTCGATAGCACAAACTTCCAAAAGAGTATTGCATTGTGGATCCCTAGGGCCCATATTGGGCCGATTGGTAGCCACTTGGCCAGTGGATCAGCTCGGCTTTACGGAATGCGGACAGCTGTTCATTCTTCACTCGGTCCTTCATTTTATCGCGAAGTCATATATCCGATCAGCCTTTAGATCCGATCGGATAGGCGGTAGGTTGGATGAAATCTTGTCTGCTCATTGGGAAAGATGGCTGATCGGCCATTCTCCCCGCTCAACCGAGACAATTGGTCATGCTACTCAATACTTTAGCCGAGATAGGATGTCTGTCTGGGCGGGAGGCCTGGACGGGCACTTATGCCGAATCGGCCTTATGGTCTCAGCTTGGACGTATTATAAATATTGTTAATATCTTTAATTTCTTATTAATTTTGACTATCACCTCAGCTGTTCTTTTCCAATTTAATCCGTTCTTGAGGGATCCATTCTTTTCCAATTTAATCTGTTCTCGAGGGTCCATCTTTATCATCGTATAAATTATATAATTGAAACTGTTTGTATTCATGTCTTCTGAATATGAATATGAATCTGAATTAATGAACGATGACTACGTTTATATTTAAATCTAGATTAATGGATGATATATGCTTATATTGAATCTAGATTAATAGATGACGATATGACGTCTTTTATATTGAATCTGTATTAATGGATCACGTCTTTTAACCTGATAATTTATAGAAAAATTTTATAGGACTGGATAATTATGGCAAGACTAATTAACGAAGATTTATTATTTTTTTAATTTTTGTTATGTATTAATGGATCACGATCTAAATTGTTTCCAGAACAGATCAAATGAAGGCGATCCGACTTCTTTCAAAGTTAATCAAAAAATACCACATGTAAATACTCTTTTGATCAAGTCGAACATACCACAAGATTCTTTTATTGACCAAATCCTGACTGTGTTGTATGATTTTTATATTTGAGGCAGATCTCTTGGACTATTTTTTTGGTCCAAGGGATATACCACTCATATTTGTGGTCGGATCGTGATCGGGATCCGGTCGTAAATAGTTGTGATCCCTTCCTGGGTTCACCGTCCTTACCAGGTTATTGTTTTTGTTCGGAGCGGGCGGCCGGAGGCAGCTCGAAAGACACCCTCGCTCGACGCCGAATAACCTAGCCACTTATTCACCACTAGAGGCCTCCAGCCGCCCGCTCCGAACAAAAACTATAACTTGATGATGACGGTAAACCCATGAAAGGATCGCAACAATTTGCAGTCGGATCGCGACCACGATCCGACCGCAAATACGAGTGACACATTCTCTGGACCACAAAAAAGTGGTCAATGAGATATGTGCTCTCTATATTGACCTAGTGAAGGCTGGTCCTCACTTCCGTATCAGTAATCGTAGATTTTTAAAGAAAGTGTTCTGGCTAAATTAACTGGACATTCAAGTCACCCCGTCAACAGATGAGATGTGTGTGCTCTGGAGATTACTGATGAAGGAGGAAGGGCACTTCCAAAAAAAGGTTAGATTAGCCGTGGAACGGATCCTGATGCCACTCCGATGTTTAAATTAGAATTTTCTTTGAAATAATTTGTAGAAAGTGAGTTGATGCGTGATAAATCCATAAGTATATGGAAATACGGTCAAATAATAAAATATTAATCTACAGATACTATTGATTATGTTGGACATTGCACTAGCTGCAACGTTAGGAAAATGAAAGGATGCCCATTCATCTTCATTTTCCTCCATTATGTATCATTATAGAATTAGTTATAGATCAATGGATTCTCCTCTTTATATAACATCTAAGAGCAATCTCAAAGGTAAGAGATTGGAGGTGATCATGGGCAAGGGAGGAGCCACCCTTTAGGCTACTTGGGCTGTAGCCTGGGTAGCCGATGGCAGTCATGAAGAAAAAAAATCTATAGTTTACCTTGGGAAAAAGAAAAAAACACAAGAGAAGAAGGGAACAGCTCGGATGACGACGTTGGCGTAGCCCATAGCCCGGGTAGATCACCCGGGCTAGCTCCGCCAGTGATCATGGGCAAAGGTGCAAGGAGAACATATGTTGAGAGAGATTTGGCTCATGAAATTTGAAGGGCTTTTCAGTTTCATTCGTGATGGTTCTTTCGACATCAAGAAAAGATCAAGATCATCTCGGAAGATCACTGTGAGTTTTATTGTGTTTCATGCTATTGGAAACTACAATGATATTAGAGCAGTGCCGTAGCTTTAAAAATATATGAAACTTGTCTCTTCGTCAAAAAAAATATCTTTACCGCCATCGCAATGCAAGATCACGACTGGGTCACAATCTGCCACTGTTGTTGAGCCCCGAGAGGATGTTGGTTATCGGCTTCCGAGGTCGGAGACCACGTCGGGAGGCTGATGATTGACGGCTGCGACAATCACGTTCATCACGGTAGAAGAAATGAGCGTCGCAATCGCGACAGAGAAGACAAGAAGTTTAATCAATTAAACTAGTTGATGGAAACATATTTTAATCGATTCAAAATCTGAATAATTGGTTAAACTGATGAAGCATAGTAAAACTGTGTAATCAATTCAAATATGTGTAATCGATTCAAGTCAATTTTTTTTTTGAAAAAAAACAACTGAGTCATTTTCTCTATCACCAGAACTGATGTAAATGTCAGCGAGGGGCTGGCGACTGGTGTCCGTGGCCAGTGAGCACCCACTATTACGTTTAAAGCCAGCATTCGGTAGCCAGCATGTTTATCGTGACGGAGAAGAAGATGCTACAGTATTTTGATGGCATAGTAGTTTTGTCATCGATTAAATCAATCGATTGAGATTTTAATTGATTAAATCAATCAATTAAATTTTAATCGATTAAATCAATCAATTAAAAAAAAAAAGAATAATGAACGGTAAACCATGCATGAATGTTTATTTGTTTAACTAAATCAGTTGAGATTAATTAATTAATATGTTCACTATTTAATCAATTAAGGTTAATTAATTTATAGGTTAATTAATTTATAGTTCAATTAATTAAAAATTGAATAAGACCAGTTTAATTCAATAATATCTAGATCAAACCATTGAATAGTATATCCAGATCAATTTATTATTGTATTAAGTGGGCTGGTTTGATTACATAAGTTGGGCTAATCAAATTATACCAGATTCGATCAAATGAGTCAAATTGCCTAATGAGTCAAAATTTGATAAAATGAGTTAGATATAAATTAGAACAAATATAGATAAGACATTACTGTCCAATTAGATTAATTCTAATTGGAAAATAGACCAAACACAGAAGCTGGTCAATAGATCCAATGTGTCAGTCAAATGGGACTCCCCAAATAAAGAAAATTTATTTTTCTTATTTGCTTATGTATTCTGTATATATTTGTTCCATGTATATGTGAGAATTGAATTTGACCAGTTTTGTTACTAATTTTTCGATTTTGTATCGACATCATTATTTTCAATTCCAGATACAACGAACAATATACACAATGACTAGTCGCTATGAGTGACAACATGAGCTTTGGGAGAAAATCAAAGAGCTAAAATATGACTCGTATCACGGAGTTGGATGGTTTATTGGTTGGCTCAATTGGATATTCTGGAAACTCAAGTGAGAAGGGTATCCAGTCGTAGACAAACATAGAAGATGAACTTTGCTTGAGTCACTGCCTGAACACCTTCATGATATAGCATACCAGCTACTGGATCTCTTTAAAGGGCGCATCGCATATTTAGAGATGTGCAGGGATCTACTTCATTTGGCATAGAATATTAAAGAATCAGAAGAGGATCCAGATCCTAAAGAGATGGACCCTGAAGAATCCGAGGAGGATCTAGAAATGGATCATGTAGAATTTGAGAAGGATCCAGGACATTTCATCTTGTACAGTTGGTACTAGATTAGACATGTCCTTTATTATTTCCTTAAGAACAAATTTACTTATGAGCTTGTGATTACACAGTCCATTTCTAAAAATTGGACATTGGTGCTTACAATGATGTTCTGATTTTTTAAGGACTACAAACCTCCTTTCGTTTCTTTAGGATAACCCACAAACAAGTGAACTCTTGTCCAACTTCTCAGAAAACCTAGAGGTTCCACTGTACAAAAATTTTGTACAAAGGTCTGAACCTTTTCCTAGCTATCATGTGTTCTTTTAAATTAAATTTTGGATCGCCTGCGGAACTTAACACGTTTGATCCAAAACTTAATCTATTTGTTCTTTTAGGTTTAGACTTGGATCTCCTGCGGAACTTAACACATTCGACCCAAATCACCTTAAGTTATTAATTCCATTAAATATTAATTTCCATAATTGGTTCCCAGTACTGACGTGGCGAGGCACATGACCTTCTTGGATATGGGAGCAACCACCACCGACTAGACAAAACCTTTTATGGAAAGCTAATATTTAATTTCCTAAAATAACTTTAGGTTAACCGAAAAGAACAATCAAATCACAAGGAAAAGAAAAACAAAAGAACACTATATCGAAAACAAATTCGAAATACTAGAATCGTATGCCTCTTGTATTTAGTATTATTTTAAAAAATAACTAGTATGATGCGGAAAGAAAAATACTAGTTATACCTTTTAGAAAAACCTCTTGATCTTCTACCGTATTCCTCTTCTAACCTCGGATGTTATGTGGGCAATGATCTTCCGAGATGAGAACCACCAAGCACCTTCTTCTTCCTTGTAAGTTTCGGCCATCAAAACTTCTTCTAGGATGAAGAGGTTCGGCCACCACCACCATGCTCCAAGGGATGCTAGAAAAGAGACTTCTTTTCTCTCCTTCTTCTCCTTCTTAGATCCGGCCACCAAAGCTATCTCCACCATGAGAGAGTTTCGGCCACACAAAGGAGAGGAGAGAAAAGAAAAGGGCCGGCCATACCCAAAGAAGAAGAGAGGGAGAAAAATAATAGAGACATACACCATGAAGCCTCCTCTACCCCATCTTTTATAATCCTTGGTCTTGGCAAATAAGGAAAATTTAATAAAAACTTCCTTAATTCTTTTGCCATTGAAAAGGAAAATTTATTTAATTAAAAATAATTTTCTTTTCATCATGTTAATGGCCGGCCACCTTAATCCCTTTAATCAAGGAAATTTTAATTCACACAAGAATTAAAACTTCCTAATTTGCTTCCGGAAATTAATAAAAAATTCTCAAATAATTTTTCCCTTCATGGTGGTTAATAAAAAGGAAATTTTATAAATTAAAATATTTCTTTTAAACATGTGGATAAAAAGAAAGTTATCTTTAAAAAATTAAAATCTCTTTTAATCTACAAATAAGGAAAGATATCAAATCTTTTCTTAATCTTTTGTAGAAACTCATAAAAGAGAATATTTAATTTTAAACTCTCTTTTAAATCATGAACATGATTAAAATTGAAAGTTTTCTTAAAATTTAAAATCCTCCTTTAATCAACAAATAAGGAAAGATTTCAAATTTTAAACTCTCTTTTAAACATGTAGATGATTTACAAATAAGGAAAGTTTTTACCAAAAATTAAAACCATCATTTTAAACTACAAATAAGGAAAGAGATTAATTTCTTCTCTTAATCTTTTGTAGAAAGTTATAAAAGGAAATTTTTAATTTTTTAAACTCTCTTTTAAAATCATGATATCCACATAAGAAATAATTTTAATAAAAATCTTTTTTAATATTCTAGTGGCCGGCCACCTAAGCTTGGGACCCAAGCTTTAGCCGGCCACCTACATGACTCATCCACTTGGTCTTGGCCGGCCCTAGCTTGGGTTCCAAGCTAGCTTGGCCGGCCCCATTGGATGGGTAAGAAGGTGGGTATGCGATGGGTATAAATCTCTATATACTTGAGGCTACGATAGGGACCGAGAGGAGGAATTGGTTTTGGTCTCCCGATGAAATTAAGCATCCCGTGTTCGCCCCGAACACACAACTTAATTTCATCAATAATAATTCATTCCACTAAAGAACTATTATTGAACTACCGCACCAATCCCAAATTACATTTTGGGCTCTTTCTTATTATGAGTGTGTTAGTCTCCCTGTGTTTAAGATAACAAATGTCCACTAATTAAGTAAGTTACTGACAACTCACTTAATTAATATCTAGCTCCAAGAGTAGTACCACTCAACTTCATCATCATGTCGGACTAAGTCCACTGCGAGGTTTAACATGACAATCCTTATGAGCTCCTCTTGGGGACATTCTCAACCTAGATCACTAGGACACAGTTTCCTTCTATAATCAACAACACACACTATAAGTGATATCATTTCCCAACTTATCGGGCTTATTGATTCATCGAACTAAATCTCACCCATTGATAAATTAAAGAAATAAATATCAAATATATGTGCTTGTTATTATATTAGGATTAAGAGCACACACTTCCATAATAACTGAGGTCTTTGTTTCTTTATAAAGTCAGTATAAAAGAAACGACCTCTAATGGTCCTACTCAATACACTCTAAGTGTACTAGTGTAATTATATAGTTAAGATAAACTAATACCTAATTACACTACGACCTTCCAATGGTTTGTTCCTTTCCATTAGTTGTGAGCTACTGTTTATAATTTATAAGTAATCGATAACATGATCCTCTGTGTGTGACACCACACACCATGTTATCTACAATATAAATTAATTGAACAACTTCATTTATCATAAATGTAGATATTTGACCAATGTGATTCTTATTTCTAGATAAATGTTTATACCGAAAGCTAGGCTTTTAGTGTACACTCTAACAATCTCCCACTTATACTAAAAGACTAAGCTGCCATATCTGCTGCCATACATTTGATTCCCAACCCTTCAACATGTCCATCAAAAGCTCTCGCCTTAAGGACCTTAGTGAAAAGATCTATAGGTCATCATCTGATGCATTCTAGGCAGCAACAACTTCTCCTCGTTTATACGATTTCTCGTATTGGGTGGTACTTGCGCTCTATTGTGTTTACTTGCCTTTATAGACTTATGGTTTCTTCGAGTTTGCTACTGCACCAATATTATTACAATAAATTGTAATAATCTTTGGACAAACCATAAATCATATCTAAGTCTATCTTGAGGTTATTGAGTCATTCAGCTTTTATGGCTACCTCAGAGGCTTGCCATATACTAAACTGCTATGGTGGAGTCCAGAAAAACACCTATGCTTATCACTCTTCCATAGTTATGACTTTACCTCCTAAAGTAAACACAAAACCCCGAGGTTGACTTATTATTGTCCCTATCTGATTGGAAGTCAAAATCCATGCAACCTACAAGGACCAAATTAACTGCCTTGTAAGCTAGCATATATTCTCTAGTGCCTCTAAGGTACTTCAATATATGCTTTACTGCAATCCACTGTTCTTGTCCAGGGTTACTTTGATATCTGCTAACTATGCCGTTGGCAAAATAGATTTCTGATCTCGTGCTTCCGACAGCCGAAGCATAAAGAACTGTCTTTATTTCCTTTATCTCCTTTGATGTCTACAGAGACATATCTTTAGATAAAGTTACTCCATCCTGAAAAGTTAAGAAACCTTTCTTGGAGTTTTGCATGCTTAAAGCGAGCAAGGATTTTTCTGATATATGAAGCTTGAGATAAGTAAAATATTTTTTTCTTGCGATCACTTATTACTTTGATCTCAAGAATATATACATTCTCCCAAGTCCTTTATATCGAATTATTTGGACAACCATACCCTTACTTCTGACAACATTTTGATATTGTTTCCAACTACCAAAAATATTATCTACGTATAGTACAAGAAATACCACCACGCTTCCATCTCACCTTTTGTATACACAAGACTTATCCGGTTACTAAATCCATAGACTTTGATAAACCGGATATTCTAAGACCTTGAAGCTTTGCCTCAGTCCATAGACTGATTGAGCTTGCACACAAGATGCTCTTAGCCCTTTGCAATGAACCCTTCTGGTTGCTTTATATGGATGCTTTCTTCAAGACTTCCATTAAGGAATGCTGTCTTGACATCCACTTGCCAAATAGATAAAAGAATCCGGATAGACTTAAGCATGGCTACCAGTGAAAAAGTTTCCTTTTTCATCAAGCCTTACTTTGAAAGTTACTACCTTCCTGTCTATCCCTCTTTCCCTATTATAGACCTTTTTACACCCAACGGCTTTTACACTATTTGGTGATTCTACAAGCTTCCAGATTTTATTAGAATACATATATTCTAATTCTGTTATTCATTACTCTTTGCCAAGATGCTGCATCTTTATCTTGGAGTGCTTCATTATATGACCGGAGATCAGGTTCATGTCCTCCAGGGATCGAATCCAAAAACTCTCCCAAAACAAGAACCTATTTAGGTTGCCTAACAACCCTCCCACTACAACAAGGCACTTTCTATAATTGTGTATCATTTGTGATACGTGTTGCAGTTTCCTTGTGGTATCTCATCTTGTACAGTTGGTACTAGATTAGACATATCTTTTATTATTTCCTTAAGGACAAATTTTCTTATGGGCACATAGTTTATTACATAGTCCTTTTCTAAAAAAACGGTCATTGATGCTAACAATGACCTTCTGATTTTTAAGACTATAAACCTACTTTCATTTCTCTAGGATAACCCACAAACAAGTGAATTCCTGTCCAACTTATCATTGTCTCTCTTCTGCATATGTGCTGGACTACCCGAATCCGAATATGCTTCGAAATAGGCTTACGCCTATTCAACAATTCTATATGAGTAGAGAGTTCTGTCTTTGGAAGGTACTATATTCACTTCCGTTTCCAGAGTATATCCTTAAAATGATTTTGGTAATATTCTAAATAACTCATCAATCTACTTATTTCCATAAGAGTCCTATACCTTCCTTTTTCTACACCATTCTGTTGGGGTGTACCAGGTGCAGTTAGTTGGGATTGAATCCCTACTTTTGATAAGTGACTCCTAAATTCTCCCAAGAGGTACTTGCCACTACGATCTTACCATAGTGACTTTTACTTTAACATTTCTCCGCATCAGCCTTGTTCTCTTTGAACTAATCAAAGTACTTAGTCTTGCGGTACATTAAGTAAATTTATTTGTATCTTGAATAGTTGTCTATAAAATAGACAAAATATTCAATACTACCTCTTGTCTGGATAGTCATAGGATCACACAAATCAGAATGAACCGATTTCAACATATCTTTGACTCCATACCCCTTGGACTTAAAAGCTTCTTGGTTATTTTCCATTCAAGTAAGACTCGCAGGTTGGAAAGATTTCCACTACCAATGAACCCAAAAGTTCATCAGCTACCAATAAATCCTACTCAAGTATAACCTAGCTTTAGATGCCAAAGATATAATTGGTTCATTTTCGAAGGTTGCTTTCTCTTAAAATTAGAAGATGTGTTACTAATTTCCATTTGTTGCATCGTGGGAGTTATTGGATTATAAATTGTCAACCATCATACCAGAATAGATAACTTCCCTATTTTTCTTGATAACAACTTTGTTATCAAAATAGACACAATATCTATAATAGTTTAGAAACTGAAATCAGGTTCTTTCTAAACTTGGTACGTAAAGATAATTACTTAAAATCCATATTTTATTCTTATCAAAGGATAAACATCTCCCACTGCAACAGCTACCACTGTGGACGGTGTTTTTTACCTTTCATTTAGTTGTCGGGTTTCCTGGAACCCTGCAATGAATTGCAGACATGATTAATGGCATCTTGTATCTACACTCCAGGTTCTGGTAGATAACACCACTAGACATGTTTCAACTAATGAATTAAATACACCTAAATTGTTCTTAGTTCTAAGAAGACAGTCTACCTTAATGTCCAAGTCCTATTTCCAATCATTATAATTGGGACTACTAAGTCTTTTTCTATAGTATGACTACTAGGGATTGACAAACATCCTAAGAATGACAAAAATATTTGGTCAATATCAACTCCTTAAAATCTCCATGAATTTTGTGTATACAAAATCGAAGAGAAGATTTTATTCATTAATTTTATTATCTCATCAACTTTACTTTATGACGAATAAAATTAATAGTTGATCTGTCTTTGATCCAATATTTGGTCAAAACTCTTTGAATTTAAAATAACATTGATTCCTCAAACAATATTATTTAAATTCACCAACACCTCAAACACCGTGAATTTTGCATGCCACGTTAGTGTGGACGTATACAAATTCATCATTTGTAAGAGGAGGGTTTTACCCATTGACTATCTTGTCAATATAACTTTTTGACAAATAAAATTACCTCAAACATCATGAATCTTGTATGCCACGTTAGTGTGGACGTATACAAATTCAAATATTTGTAAGAGAGTTTTATTAATTTTATTATGTTGCCAATCTAGTTTTATGACAAATCAATAGTTGGTTTCCCTTTGGTCACACAAGTGATAGTAGTGACTCCGTTGGAGAGGATACTATTAAATGTGTCTAAGTGGATACCATTACTTGACACTAAGTCCATTAATAAGATTATGCCCCTTCCGTTGGGGAAGATCACACGCTCTTAATTAACTTCCTATAGTCATCCAAAAATGGAAGTCTGTTCTAGTGATCCACAAACAAGCTCATCCGTTATGGAGGAAGGCACTTAGAGCCAACGCGCAAGCTTGTTTGCATCACTTACAAACCAGTAATGGAGACCATGGGATTTACTTAAAAATCCCTCTCCCACTTAGTTATTTATAAATGAGGAATTTTAACTATGCTAGGCTACTAAATATGTAAACCAACATGCACACACAACACAATATAAAAGCAATAAATAGAAAATCTAATTTTCAACTATTATGGCTTTTATCTCTAGTTGTCCTCCGTGTGTTGCCAACCCTAGCTGCTGCCATCTTTGGTCACCGCCACCGGATCTAGTTGTCGCATCTATCTTGCTCCTTGTTCCGCTGCGCCTCTGGTCCTTAAAAGGTTCCACGCCTTGCAAGACTCGATCCGCGACATAAATAGAATTTTACATTTTTCGATCCTATATTCCTCGAAGGAATGTACATGTGTCTAGATCAAAAAATAAAATCCTAATAAAACTAAATACAGCTCCTGCTGTATTTTATAATACAATCATACACACACAATAAAATGCCCTTGACATGTCCAAGGGTCCAATCACACACATAATAAATATAAGCCATAATAGTTGGATCCTGCATCCACAAAGTTAGCACATCCTACTATTAACCTGCCTAAATTATGTATGACATGTGCATAATTAAACTAATACCAAATACACAAAGGCAATACCCTAGCTCTGATACCAATTGTTGGTTGTTACTCGGAAAACCTAGAGGTTCCACTGTATAAAAATTTTGTACAAAGGTCTGAACCTTTTCCTAGCTACCATGTGTTCTTTTAAATTAAATTTTGGATCGCCTGTGGAACTTAACACGTTTGATCCAAAACTTAATCTATTTGTTCTTTTAGGTTTAGACTTGGATCTCCTGCGGAACTTAACACATTCGACCCAAATCACCTTAAGTTATTAATTCCATTAAATTTTATTTCCATAATTGGTTCCCAGTACTGACGTGGCGAGGCACATGACCTTCTTGGATATGGGAGCAACCACCACCGACTAGACAAAACCTTTTATGGAAAGCTAATATTTAATTTCCTAAAATAACTTTAGGTTAACCGAAAAGAACAATCAAATCACAAGGAAAAGAAAAACAAAAGAACACTATATCGAAAACAAATTCGAAATACTAGAATCGTATGCCTCTTGTATTTAGTATTATTTTCAAAAATAACTAGTATGATGCGGAAAGAAAAATACTAGTTATACCTTTTAGAAAAACCTCTTGATCTTCTACCGTATTCCTCTTCTAACCTCGGACGTTGTGTGGGCAACGATCTTCCGAGATGAGAACCACCAAGCACCTTCTTCTTCCTTGTAAGTTTCGGCCATCAAAACTTCTTCTAGGATGAAGAGGTTCGGCCACCACCACCATGCTCCAAGGGATGCTAGAAAAGAGGCTTCTTTTCTCTCCTTCTTCTCCTTCTTAGATCCGGCCACCAAAGCTATCTCCACCATGAGAGAGTTTCGGCCACACAAAGGAGAGGAGAGAAAAGAAAAGGGCCGGCCATACCCAAAGAAGAAGAGAGGGAGAAAAATAATAGAGACATACACAATGAAGTCTCCTCTACCCCCTCTTTTATAATCCTTGGTCTTGGCAAATAAGGAAAATTTAATAAAAACTTCCTTAATTCTTTTGCCATTGAAAAGGAAAATTTATTTAATTAAAAATAATTTTCTTTTCATCATGTTAATGACCGGCCACCTTAATCCCTTTAATCAAGGAAATTTTAATTCACACAAGAATTAAAACTTCCTAATTTGCTTCCGGAAATTAATAAAAAATTCTCAAATAATTTTTCCCTTCATGGTGGTTAATAAAAAGGAAATTTTATAAATTAAAATATTTCTTTTAAACATGTGGATAAAAAGAAAGTTATCTCTAAAAAATTAAAATCTCTTTTAATCTACAAATAAGGAAATATATCAAATCTTTTCTTAATCTTTTGTAGAAACTCATAAAAGAGAATATTTAATTTTAAACTCTCTTTTAAATCATGAACATGATTAAAATTGAAAGTTTTCTTAAAATTTAAAATCCTCCTTTAATCAACAAATAAGGAAAGATTTCAAATTTTAAACTCTCTTTTAAACATGTAGATGATTTACAAATAAGGAAAGTTTTTACCAAAAATTAAAACCATCCTTTTAAACTACAAATAAGGAAAGAGATTAATCTCTTCTCTTAATCTTTTGTAGAAAGTTATAAAAGAAAATTTTTTATTTTTTAAACTCTCTTTTAAAATCATGATATCCACATAAGAAATAATTTTAATAAAAATCCTTTTTAATATTCTAGTGGCCGGCCACCTAAGCTTGGGACCCAAGCTTTAGCCGGCCACCTACATGACTCATCCACTTGGTCTTGGCCGGCCCTAGCTTGGGTTCCAAGCTAGCTTGGCCGGCCCCATTGGATGGGTAAGAAGGTGGGTATGCGGTGGATATAAATCTCTATATACGAGAGGTTACGATAGGGACCGAGAGGAGGAATTGGTTTTGGTCTCCCGATGAAATTAAGCATCCCTGAACACACAACTTAATTTCATCAATAATAATTCATTCCACTAAAGAACTATTATTGAACTACTGCACCAATCCCAAATTACATTTTGGGCTCTTTCTTATTATGAGTGTGTTAGTCTCCCTGTGTTTAAGATAACAAATGTCCACTAATTAAGTAAGTTACTGACAACTCACTTAATTAATATCTAGCTCCAAGAGTAGTACCACTCAACTTCATCATCATGTCGGACTAAGTCCACCTGCAGGGTTTAACATGACAATCCTTATGAGCTCCTCTTGGGGACATTCTCAACCTAGATCACTAGGACACAGTTTCCTTCTATAATCAACAACACACACTATAAGTGATATCATTTCCCAACTTATCGGGCTTATTGATTCATCGAACTAAATCTCACCCATTGATAAATTAAAGAAATAAATATCAAATATATGTGCTTGTTATTATATTAGGATTAAGAGCACACACTTCCATAATAACTGAGGTCTTTGTTTCTTTATAAAGTCAGTATAAAAGAAACGACCTCTAATGGTCCTACTCAATACACTCTAAGTGTACTAGTGTAATTATATAGTTAAGATAAACTAATACCTAATTACACTACGACCTTCCAATGGTTTGTTCCTTTCCATTATGGTCGTGAGCTACTGTTTATAATTTATAAGGTACTGATAACATGATCCTCTGTGTGTGACACCACACACCATGTTATCTACAATATAAATTAATTGAACAACTTCATTTATCATAAATGTAGACTGTAACACCCCAAATTTCATGATTTGGAGTCCTAAAAGACCTTATTAAAATCTAGAAATGCTTTAGAAAAATTCTAGAGATTTTTAGAAATTTTTAGAGTATTTTTATGAAATTTTTGGAGTTCGTTTGGTATTTTTACCAAGAGGAAAAGGTAGAAAAAAAAGGAAAAAGAATATGTTGAAGTCGGGTTTTGAACCCAAGAGCTCGGACCCGAGCAAAACCGGATCAACCAACTGGGCTAGCAATTGTTGCTTGATTAAATAAAGGAAGAATCTTATTTAATGAGCAGAAGTTAATAACAAGAATTAATAGATAAAAATTGGTTACAGGCAGGATTCGAACCCACAAGCCAAACTTTAACCCACGCACGCGCTGACCAAGTGTGCTAGCAATCGGTTCTGTTTAGAATAGGAAACAAAATTTGTTAAGCAATAACCGAACTTAAGAATAACCCTAGGTTATAAAAAGAGGTTAAGTTAAGAGAGGATTTATTTCTCTCGATCCCTCTCCCCTTCTCTCGAGTTCGACGGCGTGGCTTTTCTCAGCGAAGACGCAGCGAGCAATCCGGTGTCTACGGCGGCCGGCCAAGGTTCTCCAAAGGGTTTCTCCACCTTAAGCTCTTCTCGTTGAGGAGGAGTCGTGAGCATGAAGTAGGGCCGAGATCTCAAGCCTTCCGAACCCTAGAACCTTCCTCCCTCTCGGTTTGAGTCCAAGAACCGAAGGTAAGTCGCTACTCACCTGCAGTAGGATAGTTCCGGATTTCGATTCGTTTTGGTGTTCTTTTCCTTTTGTTTCGAATTCTTTGTGAAGAATGTGGTTTAGGGCTTACTGCCGTGAGTTGTTAAGGAAGAGGGAAAGAGATTTTTGATTGGATTAGATTCTGAACTTTGCTTTTCCTGTTTTCAAATTATTCTGTGAAAGATACGGTGATGGGTTGCTGCCGTGAACCCTAAAGAAAGAAAGATAATGATAGGTTTGGTTTAAGCATGTGGATTGGTTTTCTTTCAAGCCTTGTAGTTGGTATTTTCATATTCCAGTTTGAATCCTGTCTGTTTGTTATCTTAATAGACATGTTGGGTTTATACAGAGCATGGTAAGTCTCAGATTTTGTTGCTAGGCAGTGAACCTAGAATGGGTTAGATTAGTTTTGAGCATGTAGTTAGTTTTCTTCCTTACCGTTAGCTTTTGGTTGGGTGTTCTGAAATGAAGATGAACAACTTTACCTGGAATATGTGGACCTTGATTCCTTTTAGTACAGATATAGAAGATACATAAGTAGGTTACTAGTAGTCTGAAATACCAGGTGTAGATCAAAACAAAGATTTCGGCCAGGAATTTATGTACTTATTCAGAAGAGCTATAATGGAAAAAAAAATATATCCTCTTTCCTGAATAGTTATCTTAACTAGGAAAGTGATATTATTTAAGTAGTTTGGTGCCCTATTAGTTTCTTTTAGAGGCTTATGGGTAATTGCAAGTAAAGTAAGATTAAGTTTTTCATAGGTTTTAAGCTTCAGCAGATTTTAGTTTTGTTTGTGCTATGCATTTGACATGATCAGTTAAGTTTAAGAATAGTTAGGATTAGCAGGGATGCAGATTTTTATTAAGCTAGTATGAAGACTTCTGTTAAGTTAGTATGCAGATTTTTGATAACTATTGTATGCTATGCATGATTATGTGTTACATAGTTAGTTTCACTCATAGATGTATACGAAAGATACCCTAACAGTATTTTGGGTTTAAGAAAAGTATAAGAAAGATAAAGAAAAGAAAAGAAAAGGCCGAGGCCTTAAGTAGATCCCAAAGTCGAGACTTTAGGGATTTTTGGTACACAAGGTGTCTATTAAAATGCCAAGGCATTTAAAGAAGAAGTAAGTAAGCTAATAAGTATTTTACTTTTAAGAAGAGGCTAGTACCCGACTTCCGAGGTTGTCGTTAAACAAATCCAGGTGTCCAATTCCGAGGTCTTGGCCCTGGTAGACCGAGGTCTGCTCTTTTAGGATTGGTGGCTCGCTACCCCAACCTATTAGGGAACGCGCATAAGATGGTACTACGCCTGGGCCCAAGAAGAAGTTGATTATTATTTTGAAGTATTATAAGTATAAGTTTTTGAATAAGTAAAGCAAGTTTTTCATAAACATAAAGTATTAAAGATTAAGTTAGAACAAATGAAATAAGATTCAGAAGGTGTTTTAGATTCGATAAGTTTAGTCCTTTATGCTAGCATGATTGTATAGATTTACTTTACATGTTTAGCCTTTCAGTATGTTTCTTTCACTAGTAGATGAGCATGAGTAGATTTCCTTTTGAGTATTCAGTTTTAGCATGTTTTTACTTATATACATGCATATCGAGATTTTGTGAGTTAGATAGCGCTTACTAAGCAAATTTTGCTTATAGACTACACTTCCTCTTACTGCAGATACAGGAAAGGAAAAGATATAGAAAGGAAGGCGACAAGGAGGTGCGGATGGATGTGTGATGCCAGGGACTATGGAAGCCTTGGGACTAGGAAAGAAGTTTTAATTTTAGTTTCCGCATTTTAGTTATTGTAAACATTTGAGTTGTATTTTAAGTTCATGTCATTTGAGATTTATTCTGTTTAGATTGCATGTAGGATGAGTTCAGTTTAGTAAGTAGATAATTGTGTGTTTGATACTTATTTAACTGCGTGGTTGATTGATATGTGTTCCAGCCGCTTGTGGCTGTGTATATTATGTCATGTATTAATGATTATGGTCACCGGTACAGGGGAGACTCTGCCGGAATTTTTCGGTAGGGTTTCCATGAGAATTTTAATTATACCGGTTAAGTAGAGTTAGTAGTTAAGTAACGGTCATCCTTAGAGTGTAGTAGTAGTAAGAAGGGTGGTCGTTACAGTTGGTATCAGAGCAGTTCCCATTCTCCAGCATCACACATCAGCACTATCCTTGCCGTCTTCAAGTAAGAAAGTATTTAATTTTTCTTTTATGCTTTCTTTATTATTGCAGTATAGAGTATCTACTTATATGTGCTTTAGTAAGATAGAAGTTTTAGTTTTTGCTATTTCTTATATATAGAGAAATGTTTAGAAGTACTTGCTTGTATAAGTTTAAAGTCAAGACTCAGGATTAAGTCAGATATATCTAGAAAGTATAGTGAGGAAGAATTTATAGAATTTAGACAAGGTGACCTAGCCAAGTGGTTCAGCCTCAGTCAGTGCAGATCTAAGAGGATCTTAGCTATGAGAGCAGATCTACATAGATAGTGGACAAAGAAGTTAAGAGACTAAGAAACAGAGAAGTGCCACTAGGAAGTTAGTTGGAGATGTGAAGACAACATGAGATAGAAATGTCCAGAATTATTCTAAGTTCGAGGACGAACTTTTTATAAGGGAGGGAGAATTGTAACACCCCAAATTTCATGATTTGGAGTCCTAAAAGACCTTATTAAAATCTAGAAATGCTTTAGAAAAATTCTAGAGATTTTTAGAAATTTTTAGAGTATTTTATGAAATTTTTGGAGTTCGTTTGGTTTTTACCAAGAGGAAAAGGTAGAAAAAAAAGGGAAAAGAATATGTTGAAGTCGGGTTTTGAACCCAAGAGCTCGGACCCGAGCAAAATCGGATCAACCAACTGGGCTAGCAATTGTTGCTTGATTAAATAAAGGAAGAATCTTATTTAATGAGCAGAAGTTAATAACAAGAATTAATAGATAAAAATTGGTTACAGGCAGGATTCGAACCCACAAGCCAAACTTTAACCCACGCACGCGCTGACCAAGTGTGCTAGCAATCGGTTCTGTTTAGAATAGGAAACAAAATTTGTTAAGCAATAACCGAACTTAAGAATAACCCTAGGTTATAAAAAGAGGTTAAGTTAAGAGAGGATTTATTTCTCTCGATCCCTCTCCCCTTCTCTCGAGTTCGACGGCGTGGCTTTTCTCAGCGAAGACGCAGCGAGCAATCCGGTGTCTACGGCGGCCGGCCAAGGTTCTCCAAAGGGTTTCTCCACCTTAAGCTCTTCTCGTTGAGGAGGAGTCGTGAGCATGAAGTAGGGCCGAGATCTCAAGCCTTCCGAACCCTAGAACCTTCCTCCCTCTCGGTTTGAGTCCAAGAACCGAAGGTAAGTCGCTACTCACCTGCAGTAGGATAGTTCCGGATTTCGATTCGTTTTGGTGTTCTTTTCCTTTTGTTTCGAATTCTTTGTGAAGAATGTGGTTTAGGGCTTACTGCCGTGAGTTGTTAAGGAAGAGGGAAAGAGATTTTTGATTGGATTAGATTCTGAACTTTGCTTTTCCTGTTTTCAAATTATTCTGTGAAAGATACGGTGATGGGTTGCTGCCGTGAACCCTAAAGAAAGAAAGATAATGATAGGTTTGGTTTAAGCATGTGGATTGGTTTTCTTTCAAGCCTTGTAGTTGGTATTTTCATATTCCAGTTTGAATCCTGTCTGTTTGTTATCTTAATAGACATGTTGGGTTTATACAGAGCATGGTAAGTCTCAGATTTTGTTGCTAGGCAGTGAACCTAGAATGGGTTAGATTAGTTTTGAGCATGTAGTTAGTTTTCTTCCTTACCGTTAGCTTTTGGTTGGGTGTTCTGAAATGAAGATGAACAACTTTACCTGGAATATGTGGACCTTGATTCCTTTTAGTACAGATATAGAAGATACATAAGTAGGTTACTAGTAGTCTGAAATACCAGGTGTAGATCAAAACAAAGATTTCGGCCAGGAATTTATGTACTTATTCAGAAGAGCTATAATGGAAAAAAAATATATCCTCTTTCCTGAATAGTTATCTTAACTAGGAAAGTGATATTATTTAAGTAGTTTGGTGCCCTATTAGTTTCTTTTAGAGGCTTATGGGTAATTGCAAGTAAAGTAAGATTAAGTTTTTCATAGGTTTTAAGCTTCAGCAGATTTTAGTTTTGTTTGTGCTATGCATTTGACATGATCAGTTAAGTTTAAGAATAGTTAGGATTAGCAGGGATGCAGATTTTTATTAAGCTAGTATGAAGACTTCTGTTAAGTTAGTATGCAGATTTTTGATAACTATTGTATGCTATGCATGATTATGTGTTACATAGTTAGTTTCACTCATAGATGTATACGAAAGATACCCTAACAGTATTTTGGGTTTAAGAAAAGTATAAGAAAGATAAAGAAAAGAAAAGAAAAGGCCGAGGCCTTAAGTAGATCCCAAAGTCGAGACTTTAGGGATTTTTGGTACACAAGGTGTCTATTAAAATGCCAAGGCATTTAAAGAAGAAGTAAGTAAGCTAATAAGTATTTTACTTTTAAGAAGAGGCTAGTACCCGACTTCCGAGGTTGTCGTTAAACAAATCCAGGTGTCCAATTCCGAGGTCTTGGCCCTGGTAGACCGAGGTCTGCTCTTTTAGGATTGGTGGCTATGGTACTACGCCTGGGCCCAAGAAGAAGTTGATTATTATTTTGAAGTATTATAAGTATAAGTTTTTGAATAAGTAAAGCAAGTTTTTCATAAACATAAAGTATTAAAGATTAAGTTAGAACAAATGAAATAAGATTCAGAAGGTGTTTAGAATTCAGTAAGTTTAGTCCTTTATGCTAGCATGATTGTATAGATTTACTTTACATGTTTAGCCTTTCAGTATGTTTCTTTCACTAGTAGATGAGCATGAGTAGATTTCCTTTTGAGTATTCAGTTTTAGCATGTTTTTACTTATATACATGCATATCGAGATTTTGTGAGTTAGATAGCGCTTACTAAGCAAATTTTGCTTATAGACTACACTTCCTCTTACTGCAGATACAGGAAAGGAAAAGATATAGAAAGGAAGGCGACAAGGAGGTGCGGATGGATGTGTGATGCCAGGACTATGGAAGCCTTGGGACTAGGAAAGAAGTTTTAATTTTAGTTTCCGCATTTTAGTTATTGTAAACATTTGAGTTGTATTTTAAGTTCATGTCATTTGAGATTTATTCTGTTTAGATTGCATGTAGGATGAGTTCAGTTTAGTAAGTAGATAATTGTGTGTTTGATACTTATTTAACTGCGTGGTTGATTGATATGTGTTCCAGCCGCTTGTGGCTGTGTATATTATGTCATGTATTAATGATTATGGTCACCGGTACAGGGGAGACTCTGCCGGAATTTTTCGGTAGGGTTTCTTCGAGGATTTTAATTATACCGGTTAAGTAGAGTTAGTAGTTAAGTAACGGTCATCCTTAGAGTGTAGTAGTAGTAAGAAGGGTGGTCGTTACAGTTGGTATCAGAGCAGTTCCCATTCTCCAGCATCACACATCAGCACTATCCTTGCCGTCTTCAAGTAAGAAAGTATTTAATTTTTCTTTTATGCTTTCTTTATTATTGCAGTATAGAGTATCTACTTATATGTGCTTTAGTAAGATAGAAGTTTTAGTTTTTGCTATTTCTTATATATAGAGAAATGTTTAGAAGTACTTGCTTGTATAAGTTTAAAGTCAAGACTCAGGATTAAGTCAGATATATCTAGAAAGTATAGTGAGGAAGAATTTATAGAATTTAGACAAGGTGACCTAGCCAAGTGGTTCAGCCTCAGTCAGTGCAGATCTAAGAGGATCTTAGCTATGAGAGCAGATCTACATAGATAGTGGACAAAGAAGTTAAGAGACTAAGAAACAGAGAAGTGCCACTAGGAAGTTAGTTGGAGATGTGAAGACAACATGAGATAGAAATGTCCAGAATTATTCTAAGTTCGAGGACGAACTTTTTATAAGGGAGGGAGAATTGTAACACCCCAAATTTCATGATTTGGAGTCCTAAAAGACCTTATTAAAATCTAGAAATGCTTTAGAAAAATTCTAGAGATTTTTAGAAATTTTTAGAGTATTTTTATGAAATTTTTGGAGTTCGTTTGGTATTTTTACCAAGAGGAAAAGGTAGAAAAAAAAGGGAAAAGAATATGTTGAAGTCGGGTTTTGAACCCAAGAGCTCGGACCCGAGCAAAATCGGATCAACCAACTGGGCTAGCAATTGTTGCTTGATTAAATAAAGGAAGAATCTTATTTAATGAGCAGAAGTTAATAACAAGAATTAATAGATAAAAATTGGTTACAGGCAGGATTCGAACCCACAAGCCAAACTTTAACCCACGCACGCGCTGACCAAGTGTGCTAGCAATCGGTTCTGTTTAGAATAGGAAACAAAATTTGTTAAGCAATAACCGAACTTAAGAATAACCCTAGGTTATAAAAAGAGGTTAAGTTAAGAGAGGATTTATTTCTCTCGATCCCTCTCCCCTTCTCTCGAGTTCGACGGCGTGGCTTTTCTCAGCGAAGACGCAGCGAGCAATCCGGTGTCTACGGCGGCCGGCCAAGGTTCTCCAAAGGGTTTCTCCACCTTAAGCTCTTCTCGTTGAGGAGGAGTCGTGAGCATGAAGTAGGGCCGAGATCTCAAGCCTTCCGAACCCTAGAACCTTCCTCCCTCTCGGTTTGAGTCCAAGAACCGAAGGTAAGTCGCTACTCACCTGCAGTAGGATAGTTCCGGATTTCGATTCGTTTTGGTGTTCTTTTCCTTTTGTTTCGAATTTCTTTGTGAAGAATGTGGTTTAGGGCTTACTGCCGTGAGTTGTTAAGGAAGAGGGAAAGAGATTTTTGATTGGATTAGATTCTGAACTTTGCTTTTCCTGTTTTCAAATTATTCTGTGAAAGATACGGTGATGGGTTGCTGCCGTGAACCCTAAAGAAAGAAAGATAATGATAGGTTTGGTTTAAGCATGTGGATTGGTTTTCTTTCAAGCCTTGTAGTTGGTATTTTCATATTCCAGTTTGAATCCTGTCTGTTTGTTATCTTAATAGACATGTTGGGTTTATACAGAGCATGGTAAGTCTCAGATTTTGTTGCTAGGCAGTGAACCTAGAATGGGTTAGATTAGTTTTGAGCATGTAGTTAGTTTTCTTCCTTACCGTTAGCTTTTGGTTGGGTGTTCTGAAATGAAGATGAACAACTTTACCTGGAATATGTGGACCTTGATTCCTTTTAGTACAGATATAGAAGATACATAAGTAGGTTACTAGTAGTCTGAAATACCAGGTGTAGATCAAAACAAAGATTTCGACCAGGAATTTATGTACTTATTCAGAAGAGCTATAATGGAAAAAAAATATATCCTCTTTCCTGAATAGTTATCTTAACTAGGAAAGTGATATTATTTAAGTAGTTTGGTGCCCTATTAGTTTCTTTTAGAGGCTTATGGGTAATTGCAAGTAAAGTAAGATTAAGTTTTTCATAGGTTTTAAGCTTCAGCAGATTTTAGTTTTGTTTGTGCTATGCATTTGACATGATCAGTTAAGTTTAAGAATAGTTAGGATTAGCAGGGATGCAGATTTTTATTAAGCTAGTATGAAGACTTCTGTTAAGTTAGTATGCAGATTTTTGATAACTATTGTATGCTATGCATGATTATGTGTTACATAGTTAGTTTCACTCATAGATGTATACGAAAGATACCCTAACAGTATTTTGGGTTTAAGAAAAGTATAAGAAAGATAAAGAAAAGAAAAGAAAAGGCCGAGGCCTTAAGTAGATCCCAAAGTCGAGACTTTAGGGATTTTTGGTACACAAGGTGTCTATTAAAATGCCAAGGCATTTAAAGAAGAAGTAAGTAAGCTAATAAGTATTTTACTTTTAAGAAGAGGCTAGTACCCGACTTCCGAGGTTGTCGTTAAACAAATCCAGGTGTCCAATTCCGAGGTCTTGGCCCTGGTAGACCGAGGTCTGCTCTTTTAGGATTGGTGGCTCGCTACCCCAACCTATTAGGGAACGCGCATAAGATGGTACTACGCCTGGGCCCAAGAAGAAGTTGATCATTCTTCTGAAGGAGTATAAGTATAAGTTTTTGAATAAGTAAAGCAAGTTTTTCATAAACATAAAGTATTAAAGATTAAGTTAGAACAAATGAAATAAGATTCAGAAGGTGTTTAGAATTCAGTAAGTTTAGTCCTTTATGCTAGCATGATTGTATAGATTTACTTTACATGTTTAGCCTTTCAGTATGTTTCTTTCACTAGTAGATGAGCATGAGTAGATTTCCTTTTGAGTATTCAGTTTTAGCATGTTTTTACTTATATACATGCATATCGAGATTTTGTGAGTTAGATAGCGCTTACTAAGCAAATTTTGCTTATAGACTACACTTCCTCTTACTGCAGATACAGGAAAGGAAAAGATATAGAAAGGAAGGCGACAAGGAGGTGCGGATGGATGTGTGATGCCAGGGACTATGGAAGCCTTGGGACTAGGAAAGAAGTTTTAATTTTAGTTTCCGCATTTTAGTTATTGTAAACATTTGAGTTGTATTTTAAGTTCATGTCATTTGAGATTTATTCTGTTTAGATTGCATGTAGGATGAGTTCAGTTTAGTGATATATAAACTACGTGGTTGATTGATATGTGTTCCAGCCGCTTGTGGCTGTGTATATTATGTCATGTATTAATGATTATGGTCACCGGTACAGGGGAGACTCTGCCGGAATTTTTCGGTAGGGTTTCTTCGAGGATTTTAATTATACCGGTTAAGTAGAGTTAGTAGTTAAGTAACGGTCATCCTTAGAGTGTAGTAGTAGTAAGAAGGGTGGTCGTTACATAGACATTTGACCAATGTGATTCTTATTTCTAGATAAATGTTTATACCGAAAGCTGGGCTTTTAGTATACACTCTAACAAGAAGGGTATCCAGTCCTAGACAAACATAGAAGATGAACTTTACTTGAGTCACTGCCTGAACACCTTCATGATATAGCATACCAGCTACTGGATCTCTTTAAAGGGCGCATCGCATATTTAGAGATGTGCAGGGATCTACTTCATTTGGCATAGAATATTAAAGAATCAGAAGAGGATCCAGATCCTAAAGAGATGGACTCTGAAGAATCCGAGGAGGATCTAGAAATGGATCATGTAGAATTTGAGAAGGATCCAGGACATTTCATCTTGTACAGTTGGTACTAGATTAGACATGTCCTTTATTATTTCCTTAAGAACAAATTTACTTATGGGCTTGTGATTACACAGTCCATTTCTAAAAATTGGACATTGGTGCTTACAATGATGTTCTGATTTTTTAAGGACTACAAACCTCCTTTCGTTTCTTTAGGATAACCCACAAACAAGTGAACTCTTGTCCAACTTCTCAGTGTCTCCCTTCAGGACATGTGCTGGCCTACCCCAAATCTGAATATGCTTCAGATTAGGCTTTCACATATTCTGCAATTCTATGGGAGTAGAGAGTTTTAACTTAGAAGGTACTATGTTCACTTTCGTTTCCAGAGTATATCCTTAAAACGAATTTGGTAATTTTCTAAACAACTCATCATCGATCTAGTCATTTCCATAAGAGTCCTATACCTTCTTTCTTCTACACCATTCTGTTGGGGTGTACCAGGTGCAGTTAGTTGGGATTAAGTCCCGACTTCTGATAAGTGACTCCTAAACTTTCCTAAGAGGTGCTCGCCACTACGATCTAATCGTAGTGTCTTTATACTTTTACCTTGACGTTACTCCACATCAGCTTAGTACTCTTTGAACTTATCAAAACACTTAGACTTGTGGTGCATCAAGTAAATGTACGCGTATCTCGAATAGTCATCTATTAAAGAGACGAAATATTCGAAACCACCTCTTGCCTGGATAGTCATAGATCCACACAAATTAGAATGAACCAGTTCCAACACATCTTTAGCTCTATACCCCTTGGACTTAAAAGCTTCTTGGTTATTTTTTTCTTCCAAGTAAGACTCGCAGGTTGGAAAGATTTCCACTACATATGAACCCAAGAGTTCATTGGTTATTATCCTTTGAATCCTACTCAAGTTAATATAACCTAGCCTTAGATGCCAAAGATATGATTGGTTCATTTCCAAAGGTTGCTTTCTCTTATAGTTAGAAGATGTGTTATTAATTTTCATTTATTGCATCGTGGGAGTTATTGGATTATAAATTGTCAACCAATGTACCAGAATAGATAACTTCCTTATTTTTCTTGATAACAAGTTTTGTTATCAAAATAGATAGAATATCTATTCTTTAATAGTTTAGAAATCGAAATTGAGTTCTTTCTAAACTTGATACGTAAAGATAATTTCTCAATATCCATATTTTATTCCTATTAGAGAATAAACTTCTCCCACTGTAACAGCTGCTACTTTTGTAGCAGTGCCCATGTATTCAGTGATTTTCCCTTCATATAGTTGTCGGGTTTCCTGGAACCTTTGCAATGAATTGCAGACATGATTAGTGGTTCCCGTATCTACACTCTAGGTACCGGTAGATAACACCGCTAAATATGTTTCAATAACTAATGAATTAAATACACCTATATTGTTCTTAGTTCTGAGAGGACAATCTATCTTTGAGTCCAAGTTTTGTTTCCAATCATAATTGAGACTACTAAGTCTATTGTATAGTATAACAGCTAGGGGATTGACTAACATTTGAAATCCTAAGAATCACAAAATTATTTGGTCAAGACCAACACCTTAAAAATTCCCGTGAATTCTGTATGCCACGTTAGTGTGGACGTATACAAATTCAAAGAGGAGATTTTATCCATTTTATTATATTGTCAACCTAACTTTATGACAAATAAAATTAATGGTTGGTCTGTTTTTGATCAAATATTTGGTCAAAAATTTAAATTTAGAATAATATTGATTTCTCAAATAATATTATTTAAATTTACCAACACTTCAAAACACCGTGAATATTGCATGCCAAGTTATTGTGGGCGTATACAAATTCAACATTTGTAAGAGGAAGGTCTTATCCATTAATTTAATTTTCTTGTCATCCTAACTTTATGACAAATAAAATTAATAGTTAGTTATACTTTGGTCACGCAAAACAATAGCAGTGACTCTGTTGGGGAGGATATTATTGAATGCGTCTAAGTGTATACCATTACTTGATACTTAGTCCATTAAATAGGATTGTGCCCCTTCAGTTGGAGAAGATCACATACTCCTAAATAATTTCCTATAACCATCCATAAAGGAAGTTTGATCTAGTGATCCACAACAAACCCATCCGTTGTGGAGGGAGGCACTCAGAGCCAACACGCAAGCTTGTTGCATCTCTTACAAGTCAGTAATGGAGATTGTGGAATTTATTTAAAAATCTCTCTCCCACTTAGTTATTTAAGGGGAGGAATTTTAACCTAATCTAGCATATATCACATGCACATACACACATCACAGTAAATAAAAGTAATAAATTTGAAAATTAATTTTCCAACTATTATGGTCTTTTCTGTCACTGTTCTCCGTGTGCTCCAACCCTAGCTGCTGCCATCTTTAGCCACCGCCATTGGGTCCAGTCGTCTTGTCTATCTTGCTTCTTATTCCTCTGTGCCTCTGGTGCTCAAAAAGTACCACGCCTCGCAAGCATCCGATCCGCGATAAAATTAGAATTTTACATATATCGATCCTATATTCCACGAAGGAATGTACATGTAATCTAGATCGAAAAAAAATCTAAAATTCTAGGGCTAATACAACTCCTGCTGTATTAGTTACATACAATCATGCACACACAAAAATAATGCCCTTGACATGTCCAAGGGTCCAATCACACACAACATCTAGAAGCCAAAATAGTTGGAGCCTGCAACCAAAAAGTTAGCATATCCTACCATTATCCTGCCTAAATTATGTATGACATGTGCATAATCAATTTGAAAACCAAACACACACAGACAAACGCTAGCTCTGAAACCAATTGTTGGTTGGTCCTAGGAAGATTATACCGGTTCCACTGTACAAAAATTTGTACAAGTGTCTAACCTTTCCTAAACAACCTATTGTGTTCTTTAGAAATTAAATTAGGAATCGCAAACGGAACTTAACATTATTGATTCTAAATTTAACTTATCTGTTCTTAATGGTTTAGACTTGGATCGCAAATGGAACTTAACACTATTGATCCAAGTTCGGCCTATGTTACAAAGTTGATTAAATATTTATTTCTAAAATTGGCTCTCAGGTCAAACATGGTGAGGCACTTGACCTTCTTGGGTATGGGATCATCCACCACTGCCTCAACAAAGCCTTTAATAGAAATTTAATATTTAATTTCCTAAAATAACATTAGGTTTAACCAAAAAGAACAATCGAATCACAAATTCAAAAAACAAAAAAAACACAAACTCGAATCACAAATTCGAAACTCTAGAATCATATGCCTCTTGTGTTTGAAATTCATACAAAAGAAAAACTAGTATGATACAAAAAATAATTACTAGTTATACCTTCCTTTGTATGCAACGACCTCTTGATCTTCTACCGTATTTCTCTTCTTATCCCGGACGTTGTGTGGGCAACGATCTACCGAGATGAGAACCACCCAAGCCCTTCGCCTTCCTCCTTGCAAGTTTCGGCCAAACCATGACTCCTCCAAGGATGTAGAATTTCGACCACCAACACCAAGCTCTAAGGGATGCAAGAAACAAAGCCTCCTTTCTCTCCTTCTTCTCCTAGCTAGAACCGGCCACCAACAAGAGCTCCAAGAGAAAGATGATCTGGCCACTAAAGAAGAAGAGAAGAGGAGGGAATAGGAAACTTTAGGGCCAGCCATAACCAAGGAAGAGAGGGAGGAAAAATAGAATAGAGTTGTCACCCATGAAGGCACCTCTACCCCGTCTTTTATAATCTTTGGTCTTGGCAAATAAGGAAATTTAAATAAAAACTTCCTTAATTCCTTTGCTATGAAAAGGAAAATTTATTTAATTAAAAATCAATTTCCTTTTCATTATTAACATGGTCGGCCACCTTAAGAGTTCCAATTTAGGCAAATTTTAAACACAAATTAAAACTTCCTTATTTGTTTCCATAAATTTTAAAATTAAAATTTCTCTAACAATTTTTTACCTTCATGGTTGGTTATAAAAGGAAATTTTTATAAATTAAAATATTTCTTTTAAACACGTGGTTGATTTCCAAAAAGGAAAGTTTTCTCTAAAATTAAAATCTCCTTTCAATCTACAAATAAGGAAAGATATCAAATCTTTTCTTAATCTTTTGTAGAAACTTGTAAAAGGAAATATTTAATTTTAAAACTCTCTTTTTAAATCATGAATATGGTTGCAAAAAAGGAAAGTTTTATCAAAATTAAAATCTTCCTTTTAATCTACAAATAAGGAAAGATATCTAATCTTTTCTTAATCTTTTATAGAAAGCTATAAAAGGAAAGACTTAAATTTTAATGTCTCTTTTAAAATCATGGAATCCACATAAGAAAAAATTTAAAATAAAAATCCTTTTAATGTGATGTGGCCGGCCACATCATGCTTGGACTCCAAGCATTGGCCGGCCACCTACTTGGTCTTGGCCGGCTCTAGCTTGGGTTCCAAGCTACCTTGGCCGACCCCCTTAGGTTGGGTAGGGAGTGGGTATGTGGTGGGTATAAATCTCTATATACAAGAGGCTACGGTAGGGACCGAGAGGAGCAATTGGTTTTGGTCTCCCGATGAAATTAAGCTTCCCGTGTTCACCCTGAACACTCAACTTAATTTCATCAATAATAATTCATACCACTAAATAATTATTATTGAACTACTGCACCAATCCTAAATTATGTTTTGGGCTCCTTCTTATTATGAGTGTGTTAGTCTCCCTGTGTTTAAGATGTTGAATGTCCACTAATTAAATGAGTTACTGACAACTCACTTAATTAATATCTTAGTCCAAGAGTAGTAGCACTCAACCTCATCGTCATGTCGGACTAAGTCCACCTGCAGGGTTTAACATGACAATCCTTATAAGCTCCTCTTGGGGACATTCTCAACCTAGATTACTAGGACACAGTTTCCTTCTATAATCAACAACACTCACTATAAGTAATATCATTTCCCAACTAATCGGGCTTATTGATTTATCGAGCTAAATCTCACCCACTGA
The DNA here is from genome assembly GCF_018446385.1 of Zingiber officinale. Taxonomy (NCBI): domain Eukaryota; kingdom Viridiplantae; phylum Streptophyta; class Magnoliopsida; order Zingiberales; family Zingiberaceae; genus Zingiber; species Zingiber officinale. Next base: position 138,826,322 of record NC_055986.1, read on the forward strand.
TAAATCAAAGAAATAAATACTAAATATATGTGCTTGTTATTATATTAGGATTAAGAGCACATACTTCCATAATAATTAAGGTCTAGTTCTTTTATTAAGTCAGTATAAAAAGAACTTACCTTAAATGGTCCTATTCAATACACTTAGAGTGTACTAGTGTAATTTATTAGTCAAGATAAACTAATACCTAATTACACTACGACTATTCCAACAATTTGTTCCTTTCCATCTTAGTAGTGAGCAACTGTTTATAATTTATAAAGAATTGATAATATGATCTTCTGTGTATGACACCACACACCATGTTATCTACGATATAATTTAATTGAACAACTACACTTAACATAAATATATATATTTTTGACTAAAAATGATTCTTTATTTCAAAAATAATTGTCTACAAAAGCTAGGCTTTTAGTATACACTCTAACAATCTCTCACCTATACTAAAAGACTAAGCTGTCATATCTGCTACCATACATCTGATTCTCATCCCCTCCACGTGCCGATCAAAAGCTCTTGCCTTAAGGGCCTTAGTGAAAGGATCTCTCAGGTTATCATCTGATGCAATCTAGGCGGCAACAACTTCTCCTCATTTATACGATTTCTCGTATTGGGTGGTACTTGCGCTCTATTATGTTTACTTGCCTTATGGACTTATGGTTTCTTCGATTTTTCTACTGCACCTCTATTATTACAATAAATTGTAATAATTTTTGGACAAACCAGAAATCATGTCTAAGTACATCATGAAGTTTCTGAGTCATATAACTTCTATGGCTGCCTTAGAGGCTGCCACATACTCAGCTTCTATGGTGGAGTCCGAAAAACACCTATGCTTAACACTCCTCCATACTTATGGCTTGACCTCCTAAAGTAAACTCAAAACCCCGAGGTCGACTTACTATTGCCCCTATCTGATTCGAAGTCAAAAATTCGAGTAATCCCACATGGATCAAAACATCTGCCTTGAAAACTAGCATATAATTTTTAGTGCCTCTAAGGTACTTTAATATATGCTTTACGGCAGTCCAGTGTCCTAGTCCTGGGTTACTTTGATATCTGCTAACCATGTCCATGGCAAAACAGATATCCTATCTCGTGCACAACATACATTGGGCTTCCTACAGCATAAGGAACTGCCTCCATGTCCTCTATCTCCTTTAATGCATTCGGAGACATCTCTTTAGATAAAGCTACTCCATGCCTAAAAGGTAAAAAAACCCTTTCTTGGAGTCTTGAATACTAAAACGAGCAAGCATTGTATCGATATATGAAGCTCGAGATAAACACAACATTCTTTTTCTTGCGATCTCTTGATCCCAAGATTATGTGCATATTCTCTCAAGTCCTTCAAATCGAATTGCTTGGACAACCATATCCTTACTTTCGACAACACTTTGATATTGTTTCCAACTACCAAAAATGTCATTTACGTATAGTACAAGAAATACCACCAAGCTTCCATCACACTTCTTATATACACAAGAATCATCCGGACACTGAATGAATCCATATGACTGGATTACTTCATTAAACCGGATGTTCCAAGACCTTGAAGCTTTGCTTCAGTCCATAGACTGATTGAGCTTGCACACAAGATGCTCTTTGTCTTTTGCAATGAACCCTTCTGGTTGCTTTATATGGTTGTTTTCTTCAAGACTTCCATTAAGGAAAACTGTCTTGACATCCACTTGCCAAATCTCATAATCCATATGAGCAACAATAGATAAAGAATCCGGATAGACTTAAGCATGGCTACCGGTGAAAAAATTTCCTTTTTCAACAAGTCTTGCTTTGAAGGTTTCCACCTTCCCATCCATCCCTCTTTTCCTATTGTAGACCTATTTTCACTCAATGACTTTTACACCATTTGGTGATTCTACAAGCTCCCAGACTTTATTAAAATACATATATTCTAATTCTGTATTCATTGCTCTTTGCCAAGATGCTACATCTTTATCTTGAAATGCTTCGTCATATGACCGGGGATCAGGTTTATGTTCACTTAGGATCAAGTCCAAAAACTCTCCCAAAACATGAATCTTTTAAGTTGCTTAACAACCCTCCCACTACGACTAGGCACTGTCTGTAATTGTATATCATTTGTAATACGTGTTGTAGTTTCTTGTGATATTTCATCTTGTACAGTTGGTACTAGATTAGACATGTCCTTTATCATTTCCTTAAGAACAAATTTACTTATGGGCTTGTGATTACACAGTCCTTTTCTAAAAATCAGACATTGGTGCTTACAATGACGTTCTGATTTTTTAAGGACTACAAACCTCCTTTCGTTTCTTTAGGATAACTCACAAACAAGTGAACTCTTGTCCAACTTCTCAGTGTCTCCCTTCAGCACATATGCTAGCCTACCCCAAATCCGAATATGCTTCAGATTAGGCTTTCGCCTATTCTGTAATTCTATGGGAGTAGAGAGTTTTAACTTAGAAGGTACTATGTTCACTTCCGTTTCCAGAGTATATCCTTAAAATGAATTTGGTAATTTTCTAAACAACTCATCATCAATCTAGTCATTTCCATAAGAGTCCTATACCTTCTTTCTTCTACACCATTCTGTTGGGGTGTACCAGGTGCAGTTAGTTGGGATTAAGTCCCGACTTCTGATAAGTGACTCCTAAACTTTCCTAAGAGGTGCTCGCCACTACGATCTAATCGTAGTGTCTTGATACTTTTACCTTGATGTTACTCCACATCAGCCTAGTACTCTTTGAACTTATCAAAGCACTTAGACTTGTGGCGCATCAAGTAAATGTACGCGTATCTCGAATAGTCATCTATTAAAGAGATGAAATATTCGAAACCACCTCTTTCCTGGATAGTCATAGATTCACACAAATCATAATGAACCAGTTCCAACACATCTTTGGCTCTATACCCCTTGGACTTAAAAGCTTCTTGGTTATTTTTTTCTTCCAAGTAAGACTCGCAGGTTGAAAAGATTTCCACTACCTATGAACCCAAGAGTTCATTGGTTATTATCCTTTGAATCCTACTCAAGTTAATATAACCTAGCCTTAGATGCCAAAGATATGATTGGTTCATTTCTGAAGGTTGCTTTCTCTTATAGTTAGAAGATGTGTTATTAATTTCCATTTATTGCATCGTGGGAGTTATTGGATTATAAATTGTCAACCAATGTACCAGAACAAATAACTTCCTTATTTTTCTTGATAACAAGTTTTGTTATCAAAATAGATAGAATATCTATTCTTTAATAGTTTAGAAACCGAAATTGAGTTCTTTCTAAACTTGATACGTAAAGACAATTTCTCAATATCCATATTTTATTCCTATTAGAGAATAAACTTCTACCACTGCAACAGCTGCTACTTTTGCAGCAGTACCCATGTAGTCGGTGATTTTCCCTTCATATAGTTATCGGGTTTCCTGGAACCCTTGCAATGAATTGCAGACATGATCAGTGGTTCCCGTATCTACACACCAGGTACCGGTAGATAATACCACTAAACATGTTTCAACAACTAATGAATTAAATACACCTATATTGTTCTTAGTTCTGAGAGGACAATCTATCTTTGAGTCCAAGTTTTGTTTCCAATCATAATTGGGACTACTAAGTCTATTCTATAGTATAACAGCTAGGGGATTGACTAACATTTGAAATCCTAAGAATCACAAAAATATTTGGTCAAGACCAACACCTTAAAAATCCCCGTGAATTCTGTATGCCACGTTAGTGTGGACGTATACAAATTCAAAGAGGAGATTTTATCCATTTTATTATCTTGTCAATCTAACTTTATGATAAATAAAATTAATGGTTGGTCTGTCTTTGATCAAATATTTGGTCAAAACTTTAAATTTAGAATAATATTGATTCCTCAAACAATACTATTTAAATTTACCAACATCTCAAAACATCGTGAATATTGCATGTCACGTTAGTGTGGACGTACACAAATTCAACATTTGTAAGATGAGGGTCTTACCCATTAATTTAATTTTCTTGTCATCCTAACTTTATGACAAATAAAATTAATAGTTAGTTATACTTTGGTCACGCAAAACAATAGAAGTGACTCCATTGGGGAGGATACTATTGAATGTGTCTAAGTGTATACCATTACTTGATACTTAGTCCATTAAATAGGATTGTGCCCCTTCAATTGGAGAAGATCACACACTCCTAAATAATTTCCTATAACCATCCATAAAGGCAGTTTGATCTAGTGTTCCGCAACAAACTCATCCGTTGTGGAGGGAGGTACTCAGAGCCAACACGTAAGCTTGTTACATCACTTACAAGCCAGTAATGGAGACTGAGGAATTTATTTAAAACCCCCTCTCTCACTTAGTTATTTAAGGTGAGGAATTTTAACCTAATCTAGCATATATCACATGCGCACACTGTTGGGACTTTCGGACCTAAAAAACTGCTTTTTGCGTTCTGGAAACCTCGAAGTCTTGCCACCGGATCCGTGAGGAGATTAAAATAAATTCATGTACTTGTTTCTATCCTAGATCTACTCTAGATCTACATGGTAGAGATTTTATACCTTTGATGCGAAGCCCTTCGCTTATCCCGCTCGTCCAAGATTGCCGAATCTCGAGAGTGTTAAGTGAACACTCCTCTATATGTATCCACATGAACAACGAGATGGAGAAAAGACATTAGAGTGTGCTAGCACTCTTTGTGGCTCATGACAATGGAGGAAGAGGTAGAGTAGAGAGGAAGAGATGAGGAAGAAGAAAGAGTGAATAAGCACACAATTGCATTCACTTGCAATTAAGTGGCCGACCACTTCATGGAGAGGTTATAAACCTCCATGGGATACCAAGAGTCATGGCTCTTGGTCTCCCTCATGAGGTGGCACACACATGAGCCAACCTTGATGATGTGGAACATCATCATTGGCCCACCTTATGCCAACACATAAATGATGTGGCATTGGTCAAGTCAAACTTGACCTTTCATCTTCCCTCTCAAGTCAAGTCAAACTTGACCTCTTATCTCCCATGGTTGATCAAATATAACCATTGATTCAAGTCAATTTGATTTAATGAATCTCTATTCATTGAATTAAATTGACTCAATGAGTCCAATTCTAAATTAGACTCATTTAACACATAAATCAAATTGAGTCTAACTCAATTAGTTTAATTTGGATTACTCTTAATCCAACTTGGTTCATCACATGAACCTAATCCTCTTGGTTCATCAAATGAACCTAATCTCCATTTAATTTCCCTTTGTGTGTGACCCTATAGGTTCTTGTAACGTTGGCAATGCTCCTAAACCCATTTAGAAGCATAAGTAATGAGCGGTATCTAGCAACACATCATTACTACCCAAGTTACAAGAATGTTGAGATCCAACATCACCTTTGTGACTACTAATTATAACTCTCACAATATGTGACAATGTCCTTCTATCCTTGACATCTAGATTGATCAATATGAGGCATAGACCATGTCATCCTCTAATCAATCTAAATCTTGAACTCCAAGTAGACTCACTCTAATCAAATAAGCTCAATATCTCATATTGACTCATTTGGGCATGTCCATGTGCTTAGTGGTCTCACTCTATCAACATACCCAGTAATCGCCTTTATGGTCCACCTAGTTACGGGTGACATTTGACGAAGTCAAAGTATGTAACTCCTTCTATAGGGAACCATGGTGACTTCAGGTCCAAGGACTAATAGTCATACTAATAGCCACATGAGAAAGTATATGACACTCATATAATGATCTATGATACTTTCTCATGGCAGGTCATTCAGTATACATTCTCCAATGCATACCCATGTGTCAACTTGATATCTCTATATCCATGACTTGTGAGATCAAGTTATCGAGTTGACCTACATGCTAGTCTCATTGCATTAACATTGTCCCTGAATGTTAATACTTGACTAGGAATGATTAAGAGTAGTGTTCTCTATATCATCTCACTATCGATTCAATCAATCGATTGATATAGATAAGAACCTTCTACTCAAGGACGCTATTATACTTAGTTATTTGACACCAATACAAGTAAGTATAATAACCATAAAGAAATGCCTTTATTAATATAGGAATATGATACAATGAGTCCATACAACAATCATCACATGATTGACACTAAGGCTTTAACTAACACACACACATATCACAGTAAATAAAAGCAATAAATTTGGAAATTAATTTTCCAACTATTATGGAATTTTCCGTCACTGTTCTCCATGTGCTCCAACCCTAGCTACTGCCATCTTTAGCCACTGCCATCGGGTCCAGTCGTCATGTCTATCTTGCTTCTTATTCCACTGCGCCTCTAGTGCTAAAAAAGTACCACGCCTCGTAAGCATCCGATCCGCTACAAAATTAGAATTTTATATATATCAATCCTATATTCCACGAAGGAATGTACATGTAATCTAGATTGAAAATAAAATTCTAAAATCCTAGGGCTAATACAGCTCCTGCTGTATTAGTTACATACAATCATGCACACACAAAAATAATGCCCTTGGCATATCCAAGGGTCCAATCACACACAACATCTATAAGCCATAATAGTTGGAGCTTGCAACCAAAAAGTTAGCATATCCTACCATTATCCTGCCTAAATTATGTATGACATGTGCATAATTAATTTGAAAACCAAACACACAGAGGCAAACCCTAGCTTTGATGCCAATTGTTGGTTGGTCCTAGGAAGATCGTACCGGTTCCACTGTACAAAAATTTTATACAAGTGTCTAACCTTTCCTAAACAACCTATTGTGTTCTTTAGAAATTAAATTAGGAATCGCAAACGGAACTTAACATTATTGATTCCAAATTTAACTTATCTGTTCTTAATGGTTTAGACTTGGATCGTAAGCGAAACTTAACACTATTGATCCAAGTCCGACCTATGTTACAAAGTTGATTAAATATTTATTTCTAAAATCGGCTCTCAGGTCAAACATGGTGAGGCACTTGACCTTCTTGGGTATGGGATCATCCACCACTGCCTCGACAAAGCCTTTAATAGAAATTCAATATTTAATTTCCTAAAATAACATTAGGTTTAACCAAAAAGAACAATCGAATCACAAATTTGAAAAAATAAAAAAAAAACAAAAACTTGAATCACAAATTTGAAACTCTAGAATCATATGCCTCTTGTGTTTGGAATTCATACAAAAGAAAAACTAGTATGATGCAAAAAATAATTACTAGTTATACCTTCCTTTGTATGCAACGACCTCTTGATCTTCTACCGTATTTCTCTTCTTATCCCGGACGTTGTGTGGGCAATGATCTACCGAGATGAGAACCACCCAAGCCCTTCTCCTTCCTCCTTGCAAGTTTCGGCCAAACCAAGACTCCTCCAAGGATGCAGAATTTCGGCCACCACCACCAAGCTCTAAGGGATGCAAGAAACAAAGCCTCCTTTCTCTCCTTCTTCTCCTAGCTAGAACTGGCCACCAACAAGAGCTCCAAGAGAAAGATGATCCGACCACTAAAGAAGAAGAGAAGAGGAGGGAATAGGAAACTCTAGGGCCGGCCACAACCAAGGAAGAGAGGGAGGAAAAATAGAATAGAGTTGTCACCCATGAAGGCACCTCTACCCCGTCTTTTATAATCTTTGGTCTTGGCAAATAAGGAAATTTAAATAAAAACTTCCTTAATTCCTTTGCCATGAAAAGGAAAATTTATTTAATTAAAAATCAATTTCCTTTTCATTATTAACATGGCCGGCTACCTTAAGAGTTCCAATTTAGGCAAGTTTTAAACACAAATTAAAACTTCCTTATTTGTTTCCGGAAATTTTAAAATTAAAATTTTTCTAACAATTTTTCCCTTCATGGCTGGTTATAAAAGGAAATTTTTATAAATTAAAATATTTCTTTTAAACATGTGGTTGATTTCTAAAAAGGAAAGTTTTCTTTAATATTAAAATCTACTTTTAATCTACAAATAAGGAAAGATATCAAATCTTTTCTTAATATTTTGTAGAAACTTATAAAAAGAAATATTTAATTTTAAAACTCTCTTTTTAAATCATGAATATAGTTACAAAAAAAGAAAGTTTTATCAAAATTAAAATCTTCCTTTTAATCTACAAATAAGGAAAGATATCTAATCTTTTCTTAATCTTTTGTAGAAAGCTATAAAAGGAAAGATTTAAATTTTAAACTCTCTTTTAAAACCATGAAATTCACATAAGAAAAAATTTAAAATAAAAATCCTTTTATTGTGATGTGGCCGGCCACATCATGCTTGGACTCCAAGCATTGGCCGGCCACCTACTTGGTCTTGGTCGGCCCTAGCTTGGGTTCCAAGCTACCTTGGTCGGCCCCCTTGGGTTGGGTAAGGAGTGGGTATGTGGTTGGTATAAATCTCTATATACAAGAGGCTACGATAGGAACCGAGAGGAGGAATTGGTTTTGGTCTCCCGATGAAATTAAGCTTCCCGTGTTCGCCCCGAACACTCAACTTAATTTCATCAATAATAATTCTTATCACTAAAGAATTATTATTGAACTACCACACCAATCCCAAATTACGTTTTGGGCTCCTTCTTATTATGAGTGTGTTAGTCTCTCTGTGTTTAAGATGTTGAATGTCCACTAATTAAATGAGTTACTGACAACTCACTTAATTAATATCTTAGTCCAAGAGTAGTACCACTCAACCTCATCGTCATGTCGGACTAAGTCCACTTGCAGGGTTTAACATGACAATCCTTATGAGCTCCTCTTGGGGGCATTCTCAACTTAGATTATTAGGACACAGTTTCCTTCTATAATCAACAACACTCACTATAAGTAATATCATTTCCCAACTTATCGGGCTTATTGATTTATCGAGCTAAATCTCACCCACTGATAAGTCAAAGGAATAAATACTAAATATATGTGCTTGTTATTATATTAGGATTAAGAACACACACTTCCATAATAACTAAGGTCTAGTTCTTTTATTAAGTTAGTATAAAAAGAACTTACCTTAAATGGTCCTACTCAATACACTTAGAGTGTATTAGTGTAATTTATTAGTCAAGATAAACTAATACCTAATTACACTATGACTATTCCAACGGTTTGTTCCTTTCCATCTTAGTCGTGAGCAACTGTTTATAATTTATAAATAACTGATAACATGATCTTCTGTGTGTGACACCACACACCATATTATCTACGATATAAATTAATTGAACAACTACACTTAACATAAATGTAGATATTTTTGACCAAAAATGATTCTTTATTTCAAAAATAAATGTCGACAAAAGTTTGACTTTTAGTATACACTCTAACAGTCTTCAATGTTCACAAGCAGTTCATACTCATTGTCAAAGAAATCATGATAAAAAAATAATTGATATATTTCTTTCCGGGCTGTCCAAAACAAGCTTAGAGTAACATTACAATAAATGTAATGACCGTGGGACATTTGATGACAAGACATGATTACTTCTTGCCATGACACTTTTCTTCCTTTGAGGCCTCTACAAATTGTAAATATAAACATGTTAGTGGAAAGTTCTATCTCTTATGTTCAGCATCTTAGTGGAAAGTTCTATCTCAGAGTACAGATTACATGTGTGTGCTAGCTCTTTAAGTTAAAACATTAGAACATGAAGTACAAAAGTATTGATAAAAAATGCAGTTTAGAAGAGTTCAGCATGATAAAATCACTAGAACAAATAAATGCCTACAAACTAAAATAAGATGTTAATCATAAATTAAAAAAGGGTTCATATAATGACATAGGTTCTTTTTTTTCTATGATCCCGCATCACAATTGTCCACTTCAAAAGGCAAAGACTATTTCGTGTATCTCATTATGACAGAAAAATTATGATATCACTTGCCTATTGAAGTGCTTGAATACCATTCGGTAATAGATTTTATAAATAAACTAATTCAACTAGTTAAGCCAATTACCCATTACACTTTTACCGATTCAATCAACTGTTGAGTTTTCGAAACATTGATTGCAAATTACAAAGCTAATCCTGTGAATAATCTTTTCTAAATCTCTCTTATGTCCTTACCATCTCAACTGATCTAAGATTCAATGCAAGTAATCAGAAAAATAGTTAAAGATAAGCCCACTAGTCGATAGTTGCAGAAAGCTCACTAACTAAATCCATAGTCATCAAATAAGCTTTATATAATTAGTCAGGAGCTTCTAAGCTGATCTGCACTAGTTAATGAAATGTCAAAAGTGGTGTGATATGGAAGTGAAAGTACAAGAACAAAAAGGTAGAGAATATAAAGAAATGAGGCTTCTTTTGTGCTAATAATGATAATGACCTTACATAAACTTAAACGCACCTACTCATAAAACAAACACTAAACAAATTAGAAGCTGGAAATTTGTGCTTGCTGAAACAAGTCCACAAATAATCCCAATGAAGATTTAATAGTGTGTGGGCAGTGTGGTGCCCGAATGAGTAGGAAATTTATCTCATTTTTCATCACTACCCAACGTGCAGGCCAAGTAACATGGGTCCCTATATCGTCACCAATAGTATCACATTCATTTGGAATGGGAAAGGGCAACCTTGCTGAATTCTCCACAGCCTCATCAATCGAGACGCGCATGCAATTCATGGGTAACGGGACACCATGAAGTAATTTTCCATCCCCATTGACATGAACAACCGTACCATAGGCCATAACATTGGACTTCGATTCCAGTGATAGTGCAACTGGCATACCCTAGAAGACAATCATGTTGGTGCGGGAAGCATCCGACGATCGAACTCGTGTTTTGATAACGGCAAAGAATTCAAAGTTAAGATGTTTTGTAATCTAACAAGTCTACTTGAGAATGTCAGGAAAGTCCTAGCTGCGGTTAGGCAAAAGGGAAAACCCTACGGGGTGGTAACCTTAGGTCATAGGGGGTGGTAACCCTATGCGGAAAGTCTTGGCAGGTAGATAGCTTCAGGCAAAAGTCCTAGGGGGTGGTAACCCTAGGTGGAAAGTCCTGGTGTCGCGAACCAGGTGAAAGTCTGGACTAGCCGGGAAGCGGATGTCCAGCAGAAAGTCCGGAAGCATCGAGTGCTGAGCAAAAGTCCAGTCGATCTGGAGGATCGCACTAGCAACAGGTAAATCTCCTGAGTGGAGTAGGTGAAGACGCGTTCCCCGTAGAGGGAACAGTAGACGTCGGGTCGACCTAGGGTTTCCGGTAGGAAACCCGAAGTCAGGCTCGGATAGTCCGGACACTATCAATATCACTTCTATTATGCGTTATGTGCTAACTTTGTGCTGCAGGGTATATTTGGGATTAATGTATCTTGCAGGGACCAAAGTGCAAAGGTTAACCTCGGATGAACAGTGTCCGAGGCGCCTCCATGGAGCTTGGAGGCGCCTCGGGTGCAAAAGCTGACCTGGCTGCGAAGCTTCAATGGAGGCGCCTTGAAGGGGGTTTAAGGCGCCTTGGAAGGCGCCTTGAGCAGGGTTTGAGGCGCCTTAAGCAGATGAAGTTCGACCAGATCAAGTTTGATCCGTGCGGAAGAATCGACAGCATGGAGGCGCCTTGAACAACCTTCAAGGCGCCTTGAACACCCTTTATAAGGGGGTTTTGACCAGCACTTTAGAATATCAAGTCTTAAGTGATTCAAGTGCTACGTGCTGCTCCAAACGATGTTCCGAAGTGCTGCTACTTGTGCCCGACGACCAGGAGCTCCGAATCTTCATTTCTTTGTCGTTGGTATAATTATTTACTGTCGTTTATTGTACTTCAACTTGTAATCTTTTATCGAGCTTATAGTTGTTGCCCACCGGAAGCGATCAAGGATCGCGGGCCTTCGAGTAGGAGTCGCCTTAGGCTCCGAACGAAGTAAACGACCGTGTCTCTGTGTTTGTGTTTATTTACATTTTCCGCTGCGTATTTTACTCCGATAGTTTTACGAATCGAACGAAATAGCCACGAGCGCTATTCACCCCCCCTCTAGCGCGGTCTCGATCCAACAATTGGTATCAGAGCGGGGTCGTCTTGAATCAGTGCAACCACTATTCGAGACAATTTTTTTTGTGGTTTTGTTCGGAGTCGATTAGAATTTAGCCTCATAGCTATATTCTAATTTCTTTTCACGAATCGATTTTCTGCTCAAAGTTGGTCAATACCACTTGAGCCTGTTATTCTTTTTTCTCTTCCCACACTACTAATCCAAGACTCAGTCTTGGAATAGATCTTGTTGTGTTTGTTCTTTTAGATCTGAATGGCCCAACAAGAAGGATATAGCACCGTTCGTCCCCCACTATTTTCCGGAGAAGACTTCGGATATTGGAAGGGGCGAATGGAGATATATCTGAAGATCCAGTTCGACACCTGGATGATCGTCAAAACAGGACTGGAACTGCCAACTGGTACCGACGGTAAGCCCACATCCTGTGAAAATTGGGAGCCAGCATTTATCAAAAAGGTGGAAGCCGACGCAAAAGCCACCTGCACCATCCAATGCGGTCTTACCAAAGAAGAGCTCAACAGAGTCGGTTCATTCTCCTCTGCAAAGGAACTACGGGAGAAACTGATCGAACTTTACGAAGGCACCTCGGAAACCAAGGTAAGTAAGCATGATTTGTTACTAAATAAACTGTACAATTTGAAAATGCAGGAAGGCGAGACGGCAAGCTCTTTGCACGCCCGAATTCAAGATATCCTGAATTCTCTACATGGAATCGGGCAAAAGGTAGAAAACAGAGACATAATAAGGTATGCCCTTAACTCATTCCCTAGGAGTACACTATGGGCATCAATGGTAGATGCCTATAAAGTCTCTAAGGATTTGTCCTCCTTAAAATTAGACGAATTATTTAGTGAGTTTGAACTCCATGAACAAACTAATGCACAGCCATCCGAGAAAGGGATTGCTTTGGTTGCAGGAACGAGTCGAACACGGGAATCAAGAGGACGACGAAAAGTTGAATCGGAATCAGAAGACGAACCCGATTCAGAAGATTCAGAAGATGAACTGGCCAGCGAATTTGTGAATCTTGTAAAGAAACTCTACAAGAAGAAGAAGGGCTTCAACAAGAAAGATCTGAAGAAGGCAGTTCAATCCAAGGAGGCTCAACAGAACTCAAAGACAAAGTTCGAAGTCACTTGCTACGGGTGCAACCAAAAGGGGCATATAAAAGCCAACTGCCCAAATCAAAAGGAAGCCAAGAAGCAAAGAAGAAGGAAAGTCCTAAAGGCAACCTGGGACGAATCCTCTTCGGAGGACGAAGACGACGAACTCGACCAAACGAGTCTACTCGCATTGATGGCCCGGGACCAGATCAGCGAGTCAGAAGCCGACTCCGAGCAAAGCCACGGATCCGCATCCGTTTCCGAAGGGCCAGACTCCGCTGTAAGTATTCCTAGGCTTAATAATTTAGTCAATTATTTACTTCGCAAATTAGCCAAGTCAAATTTGAAAATTAAGTCACTTTTAAAAGAAATAATCATTCTTAAAGGAGTAACTAACTCAAAATCTTTAACTGAAGATTCAACTCAAGTACAACAACTTGAGAAAGAAAATTCAAATCTGAAAAATCAGTTAAATGATTTAAAAATTACTTTAGAAAAGTTCTCTCTGGGATCCAAGAATTTGGATCTAATTCTTGGAACACAAAGAGCCGTCTACAATAGAACTGGACTAGGATATAAAAGTAAAAAGAAATATAAATCCTATTTATCCTTAATAAACAAACAAAGTAGTAAATCAGTCCAAGCATGGGTCCCCAAGTCCAAATTGATCAATCAAATTGGACTTGGCCAATACTGGGTTCCGAAGGATCAAATATACTACCTCGACAGACCATATCGAGGCCGTGATCCAGGGAAAGCTAAAATGAAAACGATCAAAATTCAAAATTCGAAATTAAATTAAAAATCGAAAATTAAAAATCAAATTCAAAATTCAAAATTCGAAATTAAATTAAAAATCAAAAATTAAAAATCAAATTCAAAATTCAAAATTCGAAATTAAATTAAAAATCTAAAATTAAAATTAAAATTCAAAATTCAACAAGTTGAAATCCAAACTAGCTGGCACCTCCAACTGAACTACCCGACAGGATAACTGAACCTAATTTACCCGGAATGGGTAAAACAAGAATAGATTACCCGGCAGGGCAATTAAGATTAGATTAAAAACGGGATAAGTTTAACTTGAACCACAGTACTGGTGAAGTTTTTGGATGATAGTACGTTAGGGAAACTTGGGCATCGCATGACTAGGAAGATATGGCTTCGACCTGGTGCATTTGGCCAAGTGGAACTGATCGAAGCTACCCTTAAATGGATCCTAACTAGTTAGACCAAGGTTTCGTACTAAGTTCAGTGGGTAGGACTATTTGGGAAACCTCGAAGGCATGGTTACTTTAATGAGTTCCTTGTGACTCACCATAGCCCAGAAGTTTATCTAAAGAATGCTTACTTGTTGAACCTAAAGCTAAACCTGAATCTAACACAAAGTTAAACCAGACCCTTGAATTCAACAATAAATCATCTCACATCAATTATAGGATTCCCTGATTGACAACTTAGATCGGGTGAGATGACTAAGAAATAAAATTATTTAAAAATCTTTTCAAAATTAATTTCAAAATTATTTAAAAATCTTTTCAAAATTATTTAAAAATCTTTTCAAAATTAATTTCAAAATTACTTTAAAAATCCTTTTCAAAATTAATTTCAAAATTATTTAAAAATCTTTTTCAAAATTAATTTCAAAATTACTTTAAAAATCCTTTTCAAAATTACTTAAAAAATCTTTTCAAAATTATTTTCAAAATTATTTAAAAATCTTTTTCAAAATTAATTTCAAAATTACTTTAAAAATCTTTTCAAAATTATTTTCAAAATTATTTAAAAATCTTTTCAAAATTACTTTAAAAATCCTTTTCAAAATTAATTTCAAAATTATTTAAAAATCTTTTTCAAAATTAATTTCAAAATTAATTTCAAAATTACTTTAAAAATCTTTTCAAAATTATTTAAAAATCTTTTCAAAATTAATTTCAAAATTACTTTAAAAATCCTTTTCAAAATTAATTTCAAAATTACTTTAATCCTTTTCAAAATTAATTTCAAAATTACTTTAAAAACTTTTCAAAAATTAATTTCAAAATTATTTAAATCTTTTCAAAATTAACTTCAAAATTATTTAAAAAACTCTTTCAAAATTAATTTCAAAATTATTTAAAAATCTTTTCAATATTAATTTCAAAATTATTTAAAATTAAAAAAAAAAAAAAAAAGGGGACACGTAGCATCCGAAGGTGCCTCCATCTAAGAGGAGGCGCCCTCAAGCAGCGGCGGGAAATTTCCCGCCGCTCACTTAAGGCGCCTTAAGAAGCCCTTAAGGCGCCTCCAAAGGCGCCCTAAAGGGATCTGGAGGCGCCTTAAAATCTCTCTTTTGTCACGAACAGAAGCATTGTTGCTTCTGTTCGTGTCTCGCCGCAAGCCACCGATCTCTTCGGTTTCTTCCCAACCAAGGCGCCTTCTACCTATTTCCTTCCCTTTAATCAAAGCTATGCCTCCTAGGTACAATCTAAACCCTTCTTTAAGTGCTTAAATCCCATTTTTTGCTAGTTTTGCAATTTTTCTTACATAATAGGAAGCGTCGTATTGTGGATACCACACCAGCAAGGGCCCCTTCCACGGATCCGAGATTCCCCTCGGAACAGCATAGGATAGATTTCTCTAGGTTTACCTTTGAGTCCATCAAACCTAGATATATTGGTAGGGAGTTTTTGTCACAAAATTGTCAACCCACTATCCAAATGATAAACCATTATCATTTAGATAAATTGGTTGATTGCACCACGACTGTCAATCAAGACCTATGTGCCCAGTTCTATCACAACCTTGAAAAGGTTGATGATAGAACTTATACCACCAGGGTAGGAGGTACTGACATTCAGTTCACTCCATCACTACTTCGCACCAGCCTAGAGATTAGGGAGTCTGAGTGTACATTTTTATGTTATCCGAGTAGGTCCCTACCTTTTGGTGCCCCCTATTCCCACATTACATTAGATGACATTTACATGCATTTCTATGGGGAGGAGAGACCCTTAGGCCTGACTGAGTTCAGATCCACTCTTCTTCGAGTTCAGGATTATGCTATGTACAGAGTCCTGACAGCCTGTATTCTACCCTTATCAACTCGGGATGTCTCGACGATGCGACCGTCCCACTCATTCTTCTTGTACGCCCTCACCCAGCACCTGGATATAGACATAGCCCTCCATATGTTTCATAATATTATCCTTGCATCTAACACAGTCACATCTGGAGTAATTCATATGCCTTATTGTCATATCCTGACCCAGATATTCTCCAGCTCTAGGATAGACATTACTAGAGGAGTTCTCATCCCACTTACCCTCTATGATGAGGTCGGTCAGCGTAGCCTTAGATTAGCAGGGGCAGAGATCACTGCCGAGGGGATTCTGGCCTGGAAGGGCCGACCACCACCAGCTGCTGCCCCTGGTGCTCCAGAGGCCGAGGACGCACCTGATGCAGATGAGGAGTGGCCAGATTTTCTGGCAGAGGACTTCTTCGCAGATCCTTCCACCTCTGTCGGACCTTCCTCTTCAGCTGGGTCGTCATCTTCAACACCACTCTCTGTCGAGGATAGACTCACTCGACTTGAGATCCAGTCCACACAGACGCATCGTTTTCTTCGGACTATGCGATCTGAGATAGCTGCTGGATTCGCATCTCTTCGAGGCGAGCTTCGGCGTCAGGGACATCCTCAGCCACCACCTGAGCAGCACCTAGCCGATCCTCCAGCCGACGATCCACCTGCTTGATTTTATCTGTTCACCTGCCTTGACATATTATTGACATCTGGGATATTTCTCTTACTCAGCTTTTGATGTATATCTTAGATGTTTTAAACTGATTAGACATGTTATTACTCAGTTTTATGTGTTATGAGCATAGGTTTGATTGTTTTTTAAATCTAGGAAAAACAGTTTTCAAAACTCCAATTTTGTTAGATTTTTAAAAACTTTCTGGAATTAGCCTAACCTTTCCCCCTAGATGTCATGTTCCCCTAGAATTAAGTCAGAGCATCTCACAAAACACCTAGGTTTACCTTGATTGTGATTGAAAAACATAGAATGACGTGAGATGCATAGGGTATAGCCTGGACTCAAGAATGCTTATATCTGTACATCAATATGAGTCTGGGCGTTAAATATGCAATAAACATTAATCAAGTTAAAGTTCCCCAGCTCTAGTCAAGTCTATCTGGACCTAAATAACTTAACTTGACTAACCTAGTAAAAGCTATTGTCCTATAGACAATCAGCAAGTAACTAAAGGTTAGACAGTTGGCAAAAGATACTCGATTTCTTTTTTCAAGAATGTTTTGTTCTCTATGGCTCTGATACCTAAATATATAAACATGACTTGTGCTTGGACTTAAGGACCAACTGAACTTAAATGAATAATCTTGTCCTAAAAACTTAAATTCCAATTGACCTTAACTTCCAAACTTTGTTGAATATTGCTAACCTTAATCATGTACAACTCTTCATGCATTGCCCATTTTTTGAGTTATGGCAAAGGGGGAGAGTAGCAAAAATGTAAACATAAAATTCAAGTTAAAAATTAAGGGGGAGCAAAAGTTAAGGGGGAGCCAAAGTTAAGGGGGAGTATATAGGGCAAAATTTACTTTAGTTACCTTATTCATCAATACTTAGCAAATTTTGCATGTGTTTAAAATGACTATCTATTCGCTTGTTTACTTAACTTCGAATTTGTGTTGCCATAATCAAAAAGGGGGAGATTGTTGGTGCGGGAAGCATCCGACGATCGAACTCGTGTTTTGATAACGGCAAAGAATTCAAAGTTAAGATGTTTTGTAATCTAACAAGTCTACTTGAGAATGTCAGGAAAGTCCTAGCTGGCAAAGGGAAAACCCTAGGGGTGGTAACCCTAGGTCATAGGGGTGGTAACCCTATGGAAAGTCTTGGGGTAGATAGCTTCAGCAAAAGTCCTAGGGGTGGTAACCCTAAGTGGAAAGTCCTGGTGCGAACCGTGTGAAAGTCTGGACTAGCCGGAAGCGGATGTCCAGCAGTTCCGGAAGCATCGAGTGTCGAGCAAAGTCCGGTCGATCTGGAGGATCGCATCAAGTAAATCTCCCGAGTGGAGTAGGTGAGGACGCGTTCCTCGTAAACAATAGGCGTCGGGTCGACCTAGGGTTTCCGGTAGGAAACCCAGTCCCCTTGATAGTCCGGAGACTATCAATATCACTTCTATTATGCGTTATGTGCTAACTTTGTGCTGCAGGGTATATTTGGGATTAATGTATCTTGCAGGGACCAAAGTGCAAAGGTTAACCTCGGATGAACAGTGTCCGAGGCGCCTCCATGGAGCTTGGAGGCGCCTCGGGTGCAAAAGCTGACCTGGCTGCGAAGCTTCAATGGAGGCGCCTTGAAGGGGGTTTAAGGCGCCTTGGAAGGCGCCTTGAGCAGGGTTTGAGGCGCCTTAAGCAGATGAAGTTCGACCAGATCAAGTTTGATCCGTGTTGAAGAATCGGCAGCATGGAGGTGCCTTGAACAACCTTCAAGGCGCCTTGAACACCCTTTATAAGGGGGTTTTGACCAGCACTTCAGAATATCAAGTCTTAAGTGATTCAAGTGCTACGTGCTGCTCCAAACGACGTTCCGAAGTGCTGCTACTTGTGCCCGACGACCAGGAGCTCCGAATCTTCATTTCTTTGTCGTTGGTATAATTATTTACTGTCGTTTATTGTACTTCAACTTGTAATCTTTTATCGAGCTTATAGTTGTTGCCCACCGGAAGCGATCAAGGATCGCGGGCCTTCGAGTAGGAGTCGCCTTAGGCTCCGAACGAAGTAAACGACCGTGTCTCTGTGTTTGTGTTTATTTACATTTTCCGCTGCGTATTTTACTCCGATAGTTTTACGAATCGAACGAAATAGCCACGAGCGCTATTCACCCCCCCCCCTCTAGCGCGGTCTCGATCCAACAAATCAATCATGTCATAAATTGATGCACTCATTATTGCAATAATAATAAGTATCCACAATTAAATAAATAAATAAATAAATAAATAAATATATATATATATATATATATATATATAATATATATATATATACCTGCAAAAACTCAGTCTTGCTTAAAACTTACATGTCATCATCCACAACCGGGATGCTCTTCTCTGGTTTGATCTTATCCTCACTCGTGGTAGGCAACTTTACCGAGCAACTACCTTTCTCCTCAAACTCGAAGTCACATGCACCCTTTTTGAACATTTCTTCAAGTTTCTATATGCGTGCATCTTGTTCTACTATGCATGCACTTTGTTCTGAGATTAGCTTCTTTGCCTCTAACAACTCCTTTTGATGACTATTCCATATTTTGCCAACATTAAAATAGAGAATTGGAGTGATATGACCTCCAATACCTCTCACACGCCCAGCATGTTCTTCAGAATCTAGTGTATTTGTGAGAATATCTTTCCTAGCCCCTTCAAACTGCAGCTTCCCCTCTCTTTTTTGTTGCACGTAATCATCCTGAAATGCCCAAACAAACAAAATAGTTACTAACAACAAAATTAGTCAATAAAAATAGTTATTCTTTCATGTATCACATACAATCTTTTTTGCTATCATTTTGAGATCATCGCCTTCAAATTCACCCTCCTTATTGGCCCGTCCTCTCTTCCAAATAATAGCTCGATTTATCTCATCATCATCACATAAATCAGATGCCTACAAAAAAAAATGAATCATGCACTATTCCTACAAAATCAAATTCAATATTAAACCACCAGCTTCAACATACATACAATTTGGTCAGCGAAACGTGCATATCCTTTATGGGACAGCCGATGAGGGTATACGTTCTGCCTTCTTCTATTCTTTTGTTCATCACTTACTCTCTAGTTAAAAATTAAAATCAATTATATATATATGCAAACTTTAATACAAATTCTCTGTGTTGTAGAGAAAAACTTTAATCAGACTATGTGAAATAAAGATCCTATTGTAGAACATTAGTTAAGGATCATTGTGACTATCTTCTAAAAATTAAAATCAAATTTTGAATCTTACCCTGAAGTCGGCAGACATGCGAGTTATTACAAAGGAACTCCAATCATCTTGTGAAATACCATAGCCAATCGGTGGATCTTTCAACTCATCAGGTTTATCTAGCTTGCTGAAAATAAACTTTTGAGTGAGAAAAGCTTTATATTGATGCCATTTATTATTTGCTGAATTTAAACATCCTTTCCTCCAACTTGGGTCAATATTGTACGTCATCTATAAAAACACATACAAAAATTAACAAACACGTTAAATATAGCATAACCATTCGACAACTAATTTAAGTTCTCAAAGCATTCTAACTTACATTCATAGATTCCCATGTTAACTCTTTAGCATCATTTGGCACCTGCTTCCATGATTTGTAACTTATTGAGATCTTTTCTCGAACAAGAACACCAATGTAGCTTTGCATTTCACCCGCAAATTCTCCAACTGGCTGTTCAATTTTGTTGAAGCTAACATGCTTTTTAATTCCTTGGACCCTTATCCTAACAAGCCTATCCATACGTGTACGCCCCCTAGATGTTCTTGTTGACTCTGTTTCTGTAGATTCTATTGCTGTTTGACCATCGCAACTATTGTTAGTGGTATAATTTGAAGTACTTTCTTTAACCTTCTCAATCCTCAGTAATATTTTTGCATGAGTGTCATTTCCTGCAAAAGGCAGCAGCCTGTTAGGCATTTGAATTACAAAAAAAAAATAAAGCAAGAATGGAGACAAACGACATTTATATTACAATAAGAAAAAATATGATAACAAAATAGATCAGTAAATAAAATTTACACACCGATTAAACAACATATTACACTTAATTATTGTCAATCCATGTCCCATCACAGTCTTCATGAACACATGATGGTTCATTTTCATCTATGTCGTCAACGTCCATTAATTCCATTGATAAACCCTCTTGTAGAACTTTGATAGTGGATTGTAGCATTTTCCAACTCATCACCATCTATGTATTCCATGTAATCCCTAGTAGGAGTGGCAAGTACAACATGCCATGCAAGATCTTGAGGATCTTCAATGTAGAATATCTACTTTGCTTGACTCCCTAAGATAAAAGAGTCAAATTTAAATCCAATTCTGTTGAGGTTTACCAATGTGAAACCAAGTTCATCAACTTTAATACCGCTATTATTCTCAATCCAATTACATTTAAACATCAGAACTTGAAAATTGTGATAATCGAGTTCCCAAATTTCTTGAATAACTCCATAGAAAGTCATGTCCGACACAATTGAATTTTTGTCCTTTGCACTAGTAACTTACATTGTCTTTTCAACTAAGCTTACTCCAGAGTTTTGAATAGCTCGTGTATCATCGCGCTCTTTTGTATGATAAGTAGCTCCATCAATCAAATAACTAGAGTACTTCAACACTTGATTGCTAGGTCCGCGCATTATCCACTTCAATCTTTCTGATATTTGACAGGTGGAATTGCCAACTGCTCTCACATGATCACGTAACTATCCAATAAACGTCCGATTATGCTCATCTTGTAGCCACTTTTTGGACTTGGCTTTATAAGGAAAGCTTGAGTTCAAAAATTCCATGTGCTCCCTAATGAAATGGTTACAGATAAGTTAACTAATAGAAAACTAATAGGTTAATTAGTAGAATGTAAGAATACTACAATAAAATATTAATAAGTAAGAGAATTACTCGATATAAGGATCAACATCAACATCATTTTCCAAGACATAATGATGTGCTTGATGCAACTCATCATGACAAGTTGAGTGTATTACTAAGATAGATAGAGGTCTAGTAAGTTGTACTTGCCGATGCCTTGATGGGATTCCAATTGTATGCACACTAGACATGTAATCTGAGCAAAATTCCACAGCCTCTTCAGTAATATAACATTCGGCTATACACCCTTTAGGATGATTGTGATTTCACACATACCCTTTCAATATCTTCATGAATCTTTCAAATGGGTACATTTGCTTATACCAAACCGGTCCACACAGTTTGATCTCCCGTACAAGATGAACGGTTAAATGAATCATTATATCAAAAAAAGATGGGGGGAAATATTTTTCAAGCAAGCACAACACTGCCACAATCTCTCTTTGCAAATCTTTCAACTTCAAGACATCTATCACTTTATTACATAGCACGTTGAAGAATCCACAAAACCGAGTGATAGTATCTCTAACATGTTTAGGCAAGACACCACAGATGGCGACAGGAAGTAATTGTTGCATCAAAGTGTCATAGTTGTGTGACTTAAGGCCAATAAGTTTCAAGTCTTTCATTGACACCAGATTTTTAACATTGGATGAATATCCTGTGGGGACCTTTATTCCAAACAAAGAATTGCAAAGTTTTCTTTTCTCATCCTTACTTAGTGTATAACAAGCCGCTGGCAAAAAGGTTCTCTTCTCCCCCATTTTCGGTGCCAAATCAATCCTCAATTTCATCTCCATAAGGTCTAGTCTTGCAGCTACTCCATCCTTTAATTTTCCAGGAATGTCAAGCAAAGTACTGATCAAACTTTCACACACTTTTTTTTCAATGTGCATCACATCAAGAACATGTCGAACATGTAGATGTTTCCAATAATCAAGTTCAAAAAATATAGATTTCTTTTTCCAACATGATGCTGCTTTGCCTTGCTTTAACTGAAACTTCCCATTCACTTTTCCTTAATGATAATTAATTCTTTCAACTCGATCCAAAATTTCATGCCCAGTTATTTGGTTTGGTGCAGAGTTAAGCTCTGGGTTCCCATTAAATGCTTTTTTTTTTTTGCCTTCGATAAGGATGATTTGTAGAAAGAAATCTTTTATGGCCTGTATAACTCATTTTTTTACTATGCTTCAACCTTGTCGAATATGTTTCTTCGCCATAAATAGAACATGCGCAATATCCTTTCACAACACAACCTGACATGTTCCCATATGCAGGAAAATCATTGATTGTCCATAGTAAGACAACCTTAAGCAAGAAATTTTCTTCTCGACGTGTATCATATGCATCAACACCTATATCCCATAATCTTTTCAAGTCATTGATCAAAGGTTCTAAGTAAATGTCAATATCATTTCCCGGTTGTTTGGGACCTGAAATGAACAAAGTAAGCATCATAAATTTTCTCTTCATACACAACCATGGAGGAAGGTTGTAAGTGATCATCACAACAGGCCAACAACTATATGCAGAACTCATGAAACTATGGGGATTGATCCCGTCTCCTGATAAGGCCAATCTAATATTTCTGGGTTCAGCAGCAAAATCTGGCCACTTATGATCCACTACTTTCCAAGCGGATGCATCAGCCGGATGATGCAAGTATCCATCAAGTACTCTTTTATCAGCATGCCAAGTTAACTCCTTACATATCTCTTTATTCCGAAACAATCTTTGAAATCTTGGAATAGGAGGGAAGTACCAAAGGACCTTTGCAGGAACTCCATTTATCTTAGCTTTTTTACCCAACTTCCACCTTGATGTCCCACAAATAGGACAATTAGTCAAATTCTCGTACTCCTTCTAGTATAAGATACAATCATTAGGGAAAGCATGAATTTTCACATAATTCATTCTTAAAGAACATAAGTTTTTCTTTGCATCATACAATGATGAAGGCAATTCATTATCATTAGGAAGCATTTCTCCAAACAAAGTTAGTCAATGAAACTTTTAATACTCCAACTATATTTTGCCTTCAAGTTATACAATTTCACAAGTGCAGATAACTTTATAAATTTGGTACACCCCGAATATAAAGGTTTATCGGCATCTTTAAGTAGCTTATGAAATTGGTTTGGATTCTCTGCATAACTATCAAATGCAGCATGTACCATATCAATAGGTTCCTCGGCAAAAGATTTCTGTTCATCTTTGATTGAGTTATTGATGGTAGATCTTTCACCATGCCAAATCCATTTATGGTATGTTAAATCTATACCATTATAACACAAATATGTCCTGATAATGTCAACATTTCTCTTCTATAGATTACCACATCTTGAACATGGGCAAGGTATTTCATTTGGATCGGTAGCATTTCGTAATGCAAATTGCAAGAAAGACTCTACCCCAACCTCATATTCATGTGATAACCTATTCTTTGACATCCAATCTTTGTCCATTTTTTTATAACTATCAGCCCGAAATGCGTCAAAACCTACCTTCAAAAAACTATACATCATACAACAAGTTCAAAACATAATCTCAAGTACCAAATATTATAATAAAACATTCAAGATAATAGAGTAATACTTAACATAAATCAACTGGACAGAAATACAAGTTTGGGACATATTTTTGGATACAATGAAGTTTAGCAAACTAGCACCGCAAGGAATATTTAAACGGGTTGTAAAAAATTTATAAAATCAACCATGCATGTACGTATTTGCTTGTTCATTTAGCATCAATTAGTGTGTCCCCTCTTCTCTTCTTTATATACATAGCATATAAACAATATTAAATGAGCATAAATAATAAAGATGACAATTAATTCAGATTATGAAAATAATAATTAAACTTGAGGAAAACACAGAAAATACAAATTCATATTTTCCCACCCCATTGAGGAAGAAAGAGCAGGCAAAGGGCATGATGAAATAAATCAAAAACTAAAAAGAAGAAGAAAAGAGAATGCTGCACTTGCAAATACAAGCATAGTGGAATCAAAAATATGTGTCATTTTTTGAGCTAAAATTTATGAATGAACTAGGGTTCATAGATTTTAATCTACCTTGACTATGGCTCTAGCACAGATCCAAAGAAGACAAGCTAACGAATAAAAGGTTCCGCGAGCGAAAGAAACATTAGTGGAAGGTCAAAGGGCCTCGTCGAGCTCATAAATCTGCTCACCAAGAAATGAGAGGAGAGCACACCACGCGTCATGGAGGAAGATCCAGCGGAGGCGGACGGTCGGTCGATAGGATGGCGTGAAGAGAATGTATGAGGAGAGGGAAAGAAATATGGCTAGGGTTCGAGAACGCGAAGGGGAAAACACAGCGCCGAAAAGATATTCAGGGAGGGAAAGCAAAACTGCGTGCGAGGAGAAAAAAAGACCAAAGTCAAATTACAACAGTTTTATCTAAACTATTGTCGTATCCCCTAAAAATGCGCATAAAGACAACGGTTTAGAAAACCATTGTAAAAAGTGTTGTTGATTTAAAAAGAAGTCGCTCAATGACAACAGTTTTCACAAAACCGTTGTCTTTTATATTTAATGGGGAGTTCAAAGATAACAGTTTTGTCAAAAACCGTTGTCTTTGATCAAATTCGCAACGGTTTCTCTTAAAACCGTTGTCTTTGGGATGTTGTCTTTTAACATTTTTGTTGTAGTGCTTGTGTATCTTTGTGTGTGAGCTTATACGAGGCTTTTCCACCTCCGATAGTTACCGAGAATGAGTTATTTCATAGCGGATGAGTGAGTGAGGGCCAGATCCTTGGATTAGTCACATCTTCTTGAGTTGGATACCAAGTAAATCCTTGTGTTAGCATTGTAAGTTTTTTGCTTGAGTATTTTCCGCTGCAACAACATCAGTACGAAGCAAGCAAACGAAGTACGATGAGCTATTTACCTCCCCCTCTAGCTACAAATCGATCCTAATACTATTCACCGCCCCCCATCTAGCCTCTGAGTGTTCTAACTCTTAAAACCATCTAGGCACCATTGTAGCATAGAAGTATTTTCAAAATGGCATAGGTGGTCTTATGGATCTGACAACCCTGTGTACTCAATTAGTGATAGTTGTCAAAAACTTTGAGGAAGTTCTTGCTCTAGGATCTCTTTAGAGAAAGGTATTCCTTTTGTGATTACTTCATTAGAGGCGAGGGTCTTTCCCTTGCGGTGGAAAGGCAACGTCTCTTCTGCCTATGACTTATGGAAAACTTCAGCAAGGAGTGAATCACCTCCACGACTAGGGTTGCAGGTGTTGAGACTTGTACGAGAGGTGGAGGCATCCATCCCACCTACAGAAACGTTCCAGCTAAGGGAGGGAGACCCTCTGCTACTAGGGGTCGTGGGGGGAGGATATTGCTATAGAAATCCTTGTTGTGCCTTAGAATTAATTTTATTAACACTTTCTAGGGTGATGATTGCAGCACCACCATGACTTCTTTGTTTACCAGAGTCAAGGTTATCAGTCGTCCTTCTAGTGTTAACCATCGTAGTGTCTTGGCTTAGATTTTTCACAGATGGTGCCAATTTGTTCCAATCAAATTACCATGGATAGTCAAACCACTAGTCAACAAGCAGGCTGAGCTATGTGTGCTCTGAAGATTGCTTATGAAGGAGGTAGACATGCATGAGATACTCTTCCAAAAGAAGGTTAGGATGGCCGTGGAATGAATCCCGAGGTGACTTCGACACTCAAATTAGGGTTTTCTTTGAGATGATATATAGAAAGTGAGCTAGGAGCAAGGAGATAGATCTTGGTAGAGTTTCTATGAAGGATGTGACCTCCTCTTGTTTTTTTCTTCATGAGTGATTATATGCTCCTCCAAAGAGCATTTCCACATCAGCCAGAATATCATCATCGTAGGGGCTAAAGAGGAAACTAGATCCGAGAGCTATTCGTAGCCCCTACTCACACAACACCGTGTGTTAGCTAGGTTAGCATCTAAGGGACCGAGCCTGACAAACTTGTAACTGCCAAGCCATTCTTAGGATGCCATGCGTCTAAGAATATTATCTCGCTATTCCTAGGATGCCACGGGTATGGGAACATTCGCCGTTACCGCTAGTGAGTTCATACAGAAGGAAAACCTATTTCAATGATGGAGAAAGTGATATTAGTACAGAGTGACCTTAAAGAAGATGATATATAGCTTCGCCTGAGAAGGAAGATACTAGCGGCTGAGGCTAAGATGAAGTTGTCGCTTGGGGCTATAGCGCAGACTGAGATGATGTCTGATGCCGTGGTGAAGTTTAAGACTGAGATGGAGCCTGATGCCGAGATGAAATATGAGACTGAGATGACATCTGACGCCCAGATGAAATCCGAGATTGAGATGGAGTCTGACACCGAGATGGAATCTAAGACTAAGATGAAGTATGAGACTGATATGACATCTGATGTTGAGATGGAATCCGAGATTGAGATGGAATCTGATGCCAAGATGAAATCCGAGACTGAGATGAAGTCGGAGATCAAGATGAAGCCTGAGATCGAGATGGAATCCGAGATAAAGATGATGTCTGAGACCAATATGGAATCCAAGAATGAGATGATGTTTGGGACTGGTTCATTGATCGAACCTAATCTGTAGAGAAGAGCATGTTGAACCTTATTTGAGCTAAGTTAACTACCCTTCATATTAACTTTGACCCGTCTTAGCTTCAACGGATAGATCATCCTAGATATTGACCCAAAAATGGCCAAAGAGACCTCCGCATCAAAAAGAAAGGACAAAACTGCATAATATGATCTCCCCTATATCCAATTATCATTTACTGAAGTTTACTAGAGATACTTGTGTCTTGTCTACAGACTATATTAGCCAATCGCATCAAGATTTGATCATATAATTAGCGAACCTATCAACAAACTATTGTCTGTTTAAGCCTGAATGTCGGCAAATTTCCCCATTCTAAAACAAGATTTATGTAGTAAGTGTGACCCACATAGTTGTTTAACAAATATGAAGTTTTTATTCATCCACATGAGCACTGCACTTGGATGGTCGAAGCTATATTACGAGTTCATGTCGCAAATGCTGAGTTTTATTCCAACGGTAACGGATTTAAGCGCGGCGCCAACGTGCAAAGCAAAGCTCTTCCCCTGGCGAGTGTCATGCCCAGTCCTTCAGCCATGTCCACAGTCTCTCCGCCGTCCGCCCCCCAATCGAAGCACTGTATCATCATTCCGAGCGCAGATTGTAGAAGTTGCAGCGCTAGGAACGACCCTGGACAAGCTCTCCGCCCACTCCCGAACGGTATCAGCTCGAAGTGCTGACCCCTGAAATCCACCGTCTTCCTTCCCTCTTCCGTGAACCTCTCTGGCCGGAACTCCAGTGGTTCCGACCACTGCGCCGGGTCCCTCCCAATGGTCCAGGTATTGATGAAGACCGCCGTGTTTGCCGGAACGTCGTAACCTTTAATCTTGCTCTCCCTGATAGATTTCCGAATGATTAGAGGGAAGACGGGGTGCAGCCTTAGCGATTCTTTGATGACAGCCTGCAAGTACGGGAGGTTGGGCACGTCGGACTCAGCCACCAGCCTTTTCTTACCGACTACCATGTCGATCTCATCTCGCGCCTTCTGCAGGATGTTTGGATGGTTGATGAGCTCCGCCAGTGCCCATTCCATGGCAGTGACCGAGGAGCTGGTTCCACCGGCGAAGACATCAAACACGAAGGCTTTTATGTTCTCCTTTGTCAGTTTCACTTCTGCGCAAGAATCCTTTGAGGTATCCATCAATATATCCAGAAAATCCTTTATTCCATCTCCTAGTTTTCCCTTCGAAGCCTCCTTCTCCTTCAAGATCGTCTCCATCATGTTATCGAACTGCCGGCGGACGTCCTCCATCCTCTTATCTAGACCTTGCAAATCCCAAAATTTGAAGATTCCAATATAATCTGCCAAATTGAACTTGCCCATCAAATCAATCATCTCATCCACCATCTTCCTGATCTCCTCTGACTCTCCCTCAGATTTGGAGGATCGGCGGCTCATCGTCATCCGGGAGATCACATTGTTGACGAACCTTGAAAGCTCACCGCTCACGTCGACGGTGGTTCTTCCTTCCTTGGACTTGTCGTACAAAGATTGAGCCAGCGCTATCAACTCATCGCGCCGGATAGGGAGGAACAGGTCAAGCATCCGGCCACCGAGGAATGCCGACATACAAAGCTTCTTCATGAACCTCCAGTAGGGACCGTAAGGCGCGAAGACGAACCCGGAGCCGCCGTAGGCGAAGTAGCTCGCGATCTTGAACTGAAGGCGGTCGGAGAAGGCCAACTCTTGCGTCCTTAATATCTCCCTGGCTGAAGAAGCAGAGGAGGCAACCAAGCAGGGCACGGAGCCGAGGCGGAGGTGGAGAAGGTCGCCGTGGCGCTGAGAGAGCGTATGGAAGGATTGGTGGGGGATCTGAGAAAGGAGATGCAGATGGCCGATTATCGGCAGGCCGACTGGACTTGGTGGCAGCCGGAGGATTCGCCTCTGGCGCCGGCCGATGAGGAGTAGCAATGAAATTACTAGGACGAGCAGGATGGGAACGGTGAAGCACTGGAGCTCTGCTTCTTCCATTTCTAAGGATCAATGAATCTTAATCGGTAGTATACGTGATGCTAAATATTAGAGTTGGGACTTGGGAATTTTAATAAATAACTTTGTTTTTGTATGAAAACTTCTTAGCTATTTTTGAGCAGTGACCCTTAGAGATTGCAACCTTCTCTCGTCTGGTTCAACGTAATTATCTTTTCTACAATAGTCAAATCACTTCGATTATGTTTTTAAAAGTGGATTTTATCCTCTTTTGTTTCTTCTCTTTTCATGCAAATCGTGAGAAATATCAACGTCGGCAATTGGCAGCCATTAGTGCAAGTCTGTGGTAGGAACACTGAAGAGAAGAGATAAGGTGAAAGATGTGTCGATGGCGAGGGAAGGAAGTGACTCGCTCGATCGTCGCATCTGTAAATATCTATGTAGACGAAATGTCTCTATCAATCTTTAATTAATGTCTATCTCCCTTCTAGTAGAGTGTGTAGGCGATGTTCTTCGGATGGTCTAGTAACTAACATATGAAATACTGTTAATTTAAAATTCTAGATTCAAATATTGATATAGTCGAGGTAAATACTTTCTTCATATGTTAGTCACTATTCTAAGAGTTATATTCATAATTTACCTTCTTTATGTTAGGCCTGGGACGAGTTGGCGGAAGCATTAAGGATGAGCATAGTCACCTCCAACGTGTAGGGTCCCACGAAGGATTTAGGCTAAGTGATTGATCCTGATTTGAAAATGGAAAAATCATCAGTGACCTGATTACTATGTTGATCAGTGAGCTAATTACTAAGTTGACTATAAGACATTCAATCGGGAATGCCGACAAGACAAACAAATAAGGGAGAAGGAATGTTCAGAGGATGGTCGAGGGATATTCCGGTGCAGTCAATCCGATGTTCAAATTAGTGAGGAAGATGAAATAGTTGAACAGTGATAGAAAAATGAGTATGCGGATATAAAAAAAAAAATCATACATGTGCCCACATGAGAAGACTCCTTTTAGACAATCTCTCTCAATTACCAGTTCCATATCTTGTATCTGTATAATTATACTACACCATGCACTCTAACATTCCACATGTAGTATTTATTGTGATGTTAGCCCATGAAACATAGAACATGTTGGGCCTCCAGGGTTTGGCCTAGTTAAGAGGTGTTGAATGATGAAAGTTTTGATAGAGAAAGTCAGGATATAATAAAAAAAAAGGGGGTGACCTGTAAACTAGCTGATTTCATTGAATATTTGTTCATCTTTGAATAGAGGAGAGCAAAGCCCCAAGGGTCGAGAGAGCTCGACCGACTAGGTACATTTGGTCTGACTAAGTGGGCACCAAGTATTGGGAGCTAAGCCCCTAAGGTTGAGATAAGTCAATCAGTTGAATGTATCTTGACTGACTGAGTGTCCATCTCGAGGGATCTAAGGCCTTGGGGTCAGGATAAACCGATTGGCTAATTTATCTGGACTGACTGAGTGTCTATCTTAGAGATAGAAACCTTTGGAGAGCCCAGTAAAGTTATCTGCCTCAACGGTGAGCCCAACTGGGGGAGTTGTCTTAGATGTCCCGATCGGACCTTACTAACCCTCTTGTCATGAGAAGCTTGATCGGGAATCAATCGAGTTGACCTATCCTAGCTTTGACCTGTAGCTATGCGAGAATATTGACCTTTCTAGCTTACGTGAAGGCTTCCAATATTCCCCGTATTATAAATCTCCCCTTTAAGTCCAGTAAAAGGAGTCCCAAGGCCGATTAACTAGACAGTGTCGTGACTCAGTCTTCCCCTAGACTATGCTTTTAGGGTTGACGTGTAAAGGACTGTTGTTCCATCGCGTGCCTCAAAAATACATGAGTCAGGCGCCATAAATATTGGTGATATGCATGCAGCATATCCGAATGATGATTGGTCTATCAAATCCTTCATAAATGCAAGCTTATAAGAGGTTGTCGCGTGACACTGCCATGCCGAGGTTGTCTCTTCAAGGTGACTGTTGAGATACTATCTATTTGACTGCTTGATTAGATGGTTGTGGTGATTAACTTGCCTTTTTACCTTCCAGATTGGATGGTTGATATTCAAGGAGTTAAGATTAATTAAGGCTAATGAGGGAAGAATGAAAACACATTCAACTTTGCTCCCCAACCTCAATAGCAGTGTCTCCAGCGATTTCTCAAAGGTTTCATAGCTTTCCTACAATAAATTTCACCAATTCCATTTTGTTTCCTTCACCTTGTTTGCATCAGCCTCCCTGATAGCCTAACCTTCATTAATTCTCTTCCTTTCTTCCATGAACTTATCTCCATGGCCACTGATAGCCCCACTCTTTGGTACACCTCCACAGGGTTGGATATCAATGGGGGAAACCTAGACTAGATTAGGTTAACCTTCAAGATCACTTGTCATGCCCCAGAGGAGTCTCTGCCCAATAAACGGACAGCATCTCCCCTATAACAGCGACAATTGAAATATGTATACAATGCCACAAGGCTACTCACAAGCTATAATCGATAGCTCGTATGGTTGGAACATACACAACTACGCAGTTATATACACACTCCATTCGGCTGAAATAAAATGATCACAACCATGCAGTTGTATAATAAATAGCTCACACGGCTGTACTAAAAACATAGCGAAAAGAGAAAGGAAAGCCCATAAACCAAACAGACACACTACTAGCCGGATAAGCTTTACACAACAACCATTAAAAAACATTAAAAGTAGTCACAAGGCTAAATACCAAGTCCACGACAAAATTATTACAATGCCAAGTATATAAATCCAAAGAAATGCAATAAAAGCATAAAGTAAAGTAAAGATTGTTCTCTGATATGACCTGGGACCGATAGACAAGATACTCCAAGCGACTCTATATCACTACCTGCTAACTGAGGAAAAAAAGAATACACAAATGCGATGGTGAGTGCGGGTCACACGGTGAGTAATAGACAAGATAGTGCATGGTTTATATAAAACATGAATATCAAAGTATACAGTCTCAGTAGGAAAATAAGAACGTGATCATACAAACATAATCAGTGCACCTAAACATAACTAGCATATGATTGCACGTAATCATAACTGACATGAGAAATGCACATACCAAATCTGGAATCGACACATACATTATAATGATCAGTAAACTCACCAGGGATCAACAACATATCTGCTCATAACATCTAAGCAATATAACTGACAATATATATATATGTAATAAATGACATGTATGAAGCATGACAACCATATGCAACAATCATAGCTCAAATAAGTGTAACATATCACAATCATATGTATCTAGTATCTACTAGACATGCATGCAAATATATCTCCATAAGATGAGTCATGCATCATATGTAAATGTGCATGCATGCCACATGGTCACCTCCAAAACCTCTCCAAACACCACGACCCCTGTATGGTAGAGAGGTTGGATTCGTGATAACTGTACCACTATATAGTGGTCGAAGCTGACAATTCGCTAAGTAATTATCTAACTACATAGCATCAGGATCCCTAACTACTCATAACACCGGATATCACTCCCCCCGATGAGTGGCTAGGTGTCACGACAGGACTAGCTCCACTCCATGCTACTACTCTCCCTCAGTCGTCGAATGGGAAGCTAACATGACTGACAAATAGCTCATACCGTAAAGGAGCAATGGTTGTCAAACCAGCCCATACCACATGGGAGCAATGGTCGTCAGCATGCATATATATATATATATATATATATATATATATATATATATATATATATATATATATATATATATATATGACGGTCAACTAGCTCATACCACAGGGAGCAATGGTAGTCAACGTGTATATAATGCAATGATAAATATAATGGAAATAATCATGATATCGACATGATCATCATCAATGCAACATCCCAATCCATATAAGTACCTCCAATACAATAATCCATCTAACACCTATAGCTATAGATATGGGTAGATCCAACTGATGTCTACTAGATAACAAATACAACAAGTAGCAACACCAAACATGAACACATCATACACTTATGCACCCTATAATGTAGGTATAATAAAAAAGAAACCTCCAATATCACATCAGATGTATGTGATCACCAACTTAGGTATTATCAACATAGTTCGTCCAATAGTACTACTTGACTCATATGCACACAACTACATAAGTATAATCAACAGGTAACCTCTAATAACCACGCTAGACACGTGTACACACAACATATGTACAATCAACATAATTCCTCTAGTAGAACACATCATACACGTACACTCTCTACAACATGTAAATGCACAGTCAACATGATAACACCTGTAACACATACCAAACATGTGTGCTCTCAACATCATATATATAATCAGCATGTTATCTCAGTCAACAGGATATCTCCTACAGTACATACCCTACATGTGTATACACAATAGAGTATAGATATCAAAAGCCAAGACTGTATATGAAATAACCAGATCATCTCTAAGGTCAAGCAGATAAGTCTTAAGCAGGATAACAAAACGAACAGATTTAAGATAAAGCAACCTAATTCATCAATCAAACAACCATACACTAAGTTCAAAGAACTAAAGAGGCCAAGGAATAAATACCTGCCTTTATAGGTAGATTGTGTCAACCATCTTCACTAAGTTCAAAAGGTCATATTCAACTCAAATCCTACAAATATAGAATATGAGGCAAAACTAAGGATCTATAATCAATGTATCAACTATTAATCAATCTAAATCGATCCAAACTCTTTCTTCACATGCTTCAATTTAATCCAAGAAATATATGAACTAATAATCCAACAATGAATTTTCTTAGATAAGTATTTGAAATCATTTTCTTAGATAAGTATTTTTACAAGGAATTTTCAAAACTTAAAGTTTTTCAAAAAAAAACTAAGTGTTTAGTTTTTTTAAAAGCTAAGTATTTGATAAAGTATTGTTAAGTATTTGAAATTATTTTCTTAGCTAAATATTTTATAAGGAATTTTCAAAACTTAAAGTTTTTTGAAAAAGCTAAGTATTTAAATAAATATTTAGTTAAATATTTAAAAAAATAAAATCTTTAGTTAAATTTTTAAAAGAATTTTTTTTTTACTTAGTCAAATGTTTCTAAAGCTAACGTATTTAGTTAAAGGTTTTAACTAAAGGCTTTTATCAAATTCTTTCTAAAAGATAATTAAAGTGATTAAGCCTAAAAGATTTTAAAAGTTTTCTTTGTAAAAAACTTAACTAAGTGTTTTAAATTCCTCTCAAATCTAAACTTGTTTATTTAAGGGGGAGCTTAGTGATGTAATTATGAAAGAGATTAACATTTCTTTTAACTATCTTTACAACCAAATATTTTTCTCTCACTTAGTATCCTTTTGATATATGTCAAAGGGGGAAAGAAAGGTTAAAGTTAAGTTAAACATATAACCTTTGATTAAGGGGGAGCATAAGGGAATTTTTTTTACTTATGCATAAATTCTTTTTGATGCTTAAGTTCTATATTTTATTGTTATATTTTACTTAACTTTGAACCAGGTTATCATAATAAAAAAGAGGAAGATTGTTGATATAGGGAGCACCAAACGATCGAACCTAAGTTTTGATTATGAAAAAGGGTCCAAAGTTAAGGTTACTTGTTATCTAACAAGGTTGAATGAGTTTACAGGAAAGTCCTAAATGTTCTTAGGCAAAAGTCCTAGTGGATTCTAGACAGGTGAAAAATCCTAGGAGGAGGTAAATCTAGGTAAAGGAAAGTCCTTACTATAGTTAAGCAAGGCGAAGTCTTGACGGGTCGAGCACTTTGGGCAAATCCTAGAATCGAGGACTCTAGGTGAAAATCCTGGTGATCGCAGACCAGGTGGAATTCTGGATAGGTCATGGAGTGGACGTTCAGCATGAAGACCTGAAGTCTCGAACGCTGAGAAAAATCCTAGATGGTTTAGAGGATTCATCTGACAAAAAGGTAAACTTTCCTGAGAGAAGTAAGTGAGGACGCGTTCCCCCGAGGAGAGAACAGTAGGCATTGGTTCGACCTAGAGTTTCAGTGAAACTCGAAGTCAGAATCAGACAGTTAGAGGCTGTTAAATTTATGTTTTACATATATTTTATATTGCCTAGACAAACTTTATTTTGTAGGAAAATAAGTTGCTAAAAAAGTCATTCCAAGCGCTCGGAGCTGGTCCGGGAGTCCGGATCTGGTCCAGGCGAATGGAATGCCAAGACTTATCTCGTCACTAGGTTGGAGTGCACTGATTAGATAGGCTAACATCACCGTCCAGGTGCTCGAAAGGGATCCAGGTACCCGAAAGGGATCCAGGCGTCCAGAACAGCCTTTATAAGCAGCATTCAACCAAGAGCCAGAGACAACTTTTATTTGTGATTGCATTCTTGCGCGCTGCTCCAAAGATGTTCCTATGACTTCACAACGCGACTCTGATGATCGAGTGACGCTACTTCAACGACCGAGCAACATAACTCCAATGACAGAGTGATGCAACTCCAACAATTGAAAGCACAACCTTCTAGATCCCCAGAAGTTGTTGGTATACTTTTAATTACTGCACTTGAATTATAATCCATTGTATTCATCTTTGTAAAGATTTGCTGAACTGATAGTGAATTGCCCAACGAAAGTGATCAATGATCGCGGGCCTTGGAGTAGGAGTCGTCACAGACTTCGAACCAAGTAAAAATAAACTATGTTAGTTGTGTTTATTTTTCCTTCTGTCTTTCTTTCCATTGCATTATCTCTAATCATGTTTTTCAAAGTGAATTAGCCATGAGCACTATTCACCCCCCCTCTAGCGCAACGATCCTACACACTCTCCTCTCTCTATTTCTATGTTTTTAGTTGTAGTTTGCTATTTTCATTGTATTTTGGATTGTAATCCATTACAATGGAGTAGATCTCTAGATCTAGGATTTAGGAGGTAGTTGTGATGTGATTGTGATGTATGAACTATGTATTTGAATATTTTCCTATGCAATGAAGTGTTTATATCATGTTCAATGTGTGTTGTGTCTTGTATGTGTTTAACAAAATGTATGTGAGGTCAATTCATATAGATGTAGGGCTTTGAACACCATGTAGAGGAAGAACCTTGGATTGTAAGATCATACGACCTTGTGACAGAAGGTATCCCTTACTTTCTACGGTGTTTCCTTGAAATGGAGATCGATTCCCTACAAGGGAAACTAATTAGAGTTTAGAGGGTTCTCCTAAATTAATCTTAGGAACGTATGATTGGGGGGCCCTGTGACAGAGGGTAACCCTTTAATCAAAATTTCTAGGTTATCTTTTCTACTTAATTGAATTAATCTTTCATTAGGAAGTAAATCGGATAACTCCAGGAACATATTGTTGGAGCAATCCCAATGGTTCGTGCGACCATGTGTTTTGGTATTTGGGTAAAGGGTTTAAGTTATGTTCGCCCTTGTTATTTGATATGTGTATGTGAGTGTGCAGGTTTGCAG
The DNA here is from genome assembly GCF_018446385.1 of Zingiber officinale. Taxonomy (NCBI): domain Eukaryota; kingdom Viridiplantae; phylum Streptophyta; class Magnoliopsida; order Zingiberales; family Zingiberaceae; genus Zingiber; species Zingiber officinale. The sequence goes on from NC_055986.1 coordinate 138,863,041, forward strand.
GATACACATGTGACTCAGGTTGATGGTTCCGAGTCCAGTGAAGGATGGAGCATCCGAGGGACCGTGGACAAGGTAGCGAGGACAAGGGTCGAGGGAAGCGACTTCGAGGCATATACGAAGGATGGCATTGGGGATGAGTCACGGGCTTGAATGCATCCGAGGGACAAGAGCCAAAGGAAGTATGCTTGAAGGCAAGAGGTCAAGTCTGCAAAGAAACGTCAAGTGAGTCGTAAGGGTGAGGGTCTAAGTGCTGAAAGATTGTACTCGGGTACCAATCGACTGATGGTTTCATCAGTCGATTGGTGTATTCGATTGGACAGTCAACTGGGAGTGAATAGAATGCTTCTGTTCGCTTGACCAGTGTGGAGCAGTTAACTGGTACTATTACCAGTCGATTGGTATCTAGTCGTTGGGATGTAACGGTCAAATCTCCACAAGAGGGTAGTCGACTGGTGGTTTTGGCAATCAACTGGTAGGCGGGATTTTCAACCCACGACCTATATAACCAAGGCTTGGGAGCATGGTTATGGTTGACGAAATTAGTGGTGGTAAACCCTAATTAGTAGTCTACTAGTTCTCAAGTGCTTATGAGTGTTGTGGTGAGGTTTCCCCACTCACAAGGAGCGACTTGAGACAGCCGAAGTTTTGCTAGGGACTAATCCACTGACGGATTGAGGAATCATCCACCTTACGGACAGCCGTGGAGTAGGAGCAAGCTATCTCCGAACCATGTTACATCGACGTGTATTGGTTTGCTTTTCTTTCTTAGTCTTTGTATTTCCTTTAGTGTTTAGCTTGTTTGTTTTGTATTATTCCGCTGCGTAAGCTAACACACATAGGAAGCGATTATTTAGGGGTGTCATTTAGCCAACCCCCCTTCTAGCCGGCCACCGATCCTCCAACAAGTGATATCAAAGTGAGGCCACTCTCTATCGGACTAAACGCCGAGGAAGCTAAGCAGATGACCAGCTAAATAAATCCACCGAAGTTCGAAGGAGGAAGCTTATGGGACATCACCTTTTCGATGGTGAAGATGAAGAACTTCTTCAAGATAGATTGGGACACAATGATGGTCATCGAAGAGCCATTTGAAGTTCCAAAGGACAAAGAAAGGGAAGAAGCTCCAACCACGACATTGGACAGAGGAGCAAACCACACGATTGGAGGTAAATTCAAAGGTAATATCAATATTGATTGAAATTTTTCCTTCTAATGTGATAAGTCATGTAGATGAATACAAGAACGCCCACGAGTTGTGGAGCAAGGTAAAGAAAGTTCTAGGAGAAGAACTTTTGCCTACACATAAAGAGGTAGAGCCCAAGGAGATAAGCTTAGTTGCTCAAGAAGAGGAGGTGGAGGAACCGGAAGTTGAGTCACGCTCAACATCCAAGGAGAAGGATGGAGATGTGTCATCCACAAGTATGGATGAGGAAGTGTCATCAACATCCTCATGGGTTGAAGAAGAATCCAAGACAAGTGAAGAAGAGGTCTTGGAGGTCAACCTAGTGAGCGCATCCACCGAAGCAAAGTCAAAGGACCACATTGTGTGCTTCGGGTGCAATGAGAAGGGACACTACAAGAGTAGGTGTCCAATGGATAAGAAGAAGGTAACTCCTAAACCCATTCAAGTTAATTTAAACACTAACAAGGGTTGTAGGAATGAAGAAGCCCAAAGGAGGAGATTGCGCATTGTGTGCTTCACATGTAGGGAGAAGGGGCACTACCACACAAAATGTCCCAAGAAGAGAGAGATCAAGAAGCTAGTGCAATTGAAGAAATGGGAGAAAGAGAAGAAGAAGAATGGAGGCTCAAGTCGAGGGGAAGCTTCAAGGGTAAGGGAGGTATACCCTAATTTGAAGTGTAATTAAAATTTAAATTCTTACACTCCCATGCATACTAGAAATAATTGTTATTATTTACCCATGCATAACGTTGGTTTTAAATATCATGATAGGAGTAGGGTAAATATGGATCATAACCCTAAGGTATCTATGCATGATAGACCTAGAAGAGTTAGATTCTCATTACCTAAGGAGAAGAAGGTAATAGAGAACCAAGGTATTAATCCCAAGAAGGGGAGACACATGCCTAGAAAAATGGAAACTGGGTAGGTCTAGGAATGTCCATGGTGGACATGTTGATTCTAGGGTTAGGAACCCAGAAAGGAAAAATCAAGCTTTGAAGGTAAAGCTTGATAAATTAGAGAAAATCCTAGAAAGATTCAATGTTGGATCTAAGGGTTTAAGTATGGTGTTGGGTAGTCAAAAACCCAATAATAATATATCAGGTTTGGGATACCGATCTAGTGTCTCCAATGCTAAGGGAAAGTCTTATGCTAGGGTTGCATATGACTATAGCAAGGAGAAGCCAATAAATGACAAGAGAAAGTCATTTAATGGTAAAAAGAAATTAACCAAGGACAAGGTGTCCAAGGTTAAGAAAGTTAGGTTTGTAGGCTAAATGTCATCGGAGGTGCACTGATGTGGCCTAGTAATTGTAGATAAGTTACCTAGGGAGGTGGCTAAGGTTAAGAGCTCTAAGGGGAGCTCTAAGAGTCAATTTGGGACCCATGGCCAATGGATCTCAAGTGATTTTTACTTGGGAGCCTGGATGGGTCATGGAATGTGCCAAGTGGTTTAGAGACGGACTTGAGTCTCAAACCTAGGGTTTTGGCACAATTAGCTTGTGTTTCATGCTTAGAAATATGACATTGGGGTCATATAACATGATAATTGGTTTTGGATATACAGATGCCATATAAACCAATGTTAGGGATGCATTGTAGGTTAGTATGGGCAAATACATCAAAAGAAAGTCAAAATTAGGACTTTAGGTCAAGGTTCAATTAAACCATTTAGCTAGTTTTGGATTTTATGTCAATCTTGGGATTGGTGATAGATACATTTTGTAATGTATTTTTTTCAAGTAGACATGGGTAAAATAGACCTCTCCACAAAATTTGGAGATTTTTAGATGCCTGTGGAATTATTGATGCATTTCTGAAATTAAGTTCAAAGTGTTGAAAAGGGTTGGAACAGTGTGCCAATCGACTGGTACAGTTACCAGTCGACTGGTAACGGTGAATATCGAATATAGAATGGTTCTGTGTGTTGTTTTGATAAGGGCAGTCGACTGCACCAGTCGACTGATGCCAGTCTAAATTTGTTTTCAACATTGGTTTTTAACCAGGTCAGCTCATATATGTGTATGAGATCCATGGGGGATGAATACACGAGTTTAGGGTCAATTTGGATGATGGATTTTCAACAATTGGGATATTGTTGGAGAACTTTTTAGATGTTAGGCAAAGGGGGAGAAGTAAGGTTTAGTTGGGAAAACCTGAAAAGTACCTTTGCGGTGGTGAAAATCCTAGCTCAGGAGCTTAGGTGTAGGGGGAGTATTGGAATAGGTTCTTAAAAAGCCTTGTGGTAAAATTCCTAGCTCATTGGGGAGCATAGGTATAGGGGGAGCCTTGGGATAGGTTCCAATGCATGTTGCATTGTTTTGTTTCGGCAGTGTAAGTCTAAGTGTGTAGCCTTGCCAACATAAGTTCATTCGAGGGTGTAAGTCCAAATGTGTAACCTTGGCATCGTAAGTCCATTGTTTTAACATATTTATTTGCTATTATGTTTTCCCTAACTTAAACATATTGCCAAATATAAAAAAGGGAGAGATTGTTAGAACAATCTCAATGGTTCATGCGACCATGTGTTTTGATATTTGGGCAAAGAGTTTAAGTTAGGTTCACCCTTGTTATTTGATATGTGTATATGAGTGTGCAGGTTTGCAGGATACACATGTGACTCAAGTTGACGACTTTGGGTCCGATGAAGGATGGAGCATCCGAGGGACCGTGGACAAGGCAGCGAGGACAAGAGTCAAGGGAAGCGACTTTGAGGCATACACGAAGGATGACATTTGGGACGAGCCGCAGGCTTGAATGCATCTGAGGGACAAGAGCCAAAGGAAGTAGTCTTGAAGGCAAGAGGTCAAGGAAGCAAAAAAGCGTCAAGTGAGTCGTAAGGGTGAGGGTCCAAGTGCTGAGAGATTATACTCGGGTACCAGTTGACTGGTGGTTTCATCAGTCGACTGGTGTAGTCAACTAGGCAGTCGACTGGGAGTGAACTGAATACTTCTATTTGCTTGACCAGTGTGGAGCAGTCGATTGGTATTTTTATCAGTCGATTGGTATCTGGCCGTTGGGATGTAACGATCGAATCTCCACAAGAGGGTAGTCGACTGGTGGTTTTGGCAGTCGATTGGTAGGCGGAGTTTCAACCCGCGGCCTATATAACCAAGGTTTGGGAGCTTGGTTATGGTTGATGAAATTAGTAGTGGTAAACCCTAATTAGTAGTCTACTAGTTCTCAAGTGATTGTGAGTGTTGTGGTGAGGTTTCTCCACCCACAAGGAGCGACTTGAGATAGCCAGAGTTTTGTCGGGGACTAATCCACCGACGGATTGAGGGATCGTCCACCTTATGGACAGCCGTGGAGTAGGAGCAAGCTATCTCCGAACCATGTTACATCGATATGTATTGGTTTGCTTTTCTTTCTTAGTCTTTGTATTTCCTTTAGTGTTTAGCTTGTTTGTTTTGTATTATTCCGCTGCTTAAGCTAACACACGTAGGAACCAATTATTTAAGGGCGCCATCTATCCAACCCCCCTTCTAGCCGGCCACCAATCCCCCAACACATATGACCTCGGGGTGTTGTGACAGAGGGTAACTCTTTAACAGAACTTTCTGGAGTTGCTTATTTACTTAATGGTGTTAAAACTTGGGTAGACTCTTCGGTGCGATCTACGCAGTGTTGTGCCAGACTCTAGTTAGAAGCCCTACACGAGTATAAGCATGGAGTTAGGTAGATGAGCAATACATAGAGACATTAACTAGCATCATAACGAAACAAAAATCCTAGCATCTATCCATCCCCAAATCCAACTTCACTCTCTTATTTCTTCTCTCTCCTTCTCCTTAACCTTTCTCTTACTTACTCTCTTTCTCAATCAACCTTTCATTTGTCTAGATATTTTACCGTGCAAAGTTAACTAGTGCTTAATCAACATCCCTGTGAATTTGATATCTTTTTATTACTGATGATGAAACCGTACACTTGCTGTGCATAACAAGTTTTTGACACCGTTGTTGGGGATTATTTTCGATTAACATTAGTTGATTAGCATATGAGTTACTCTAGACAATTTTTTCTTTTTCTTTTATTTTTTGCATTTTATTTTTTGTTTTTATTTCTGCATCTTCTTTTCTTATAATTTAAATTATGCATTTACTTTTTGTTAGTAGTTTAAAGTTCAAATTTTCCTTTTTCTTAGTTCTAGCGTTTTTTTCCTTCCTCTTAATTCTGCATTTTTGTTTTTTCTCTCAAAAGTTTTTTAGATATCCATGAGCAATAACATGTCAAGTAACCCTTTGAAAGAATTTTCTGCACCCATTTCTACAAGATTTATATCTCCCATTGTGCAACCTCATATTGAAGCAAAAAGTTTCCAACTAGACTCATAGTTAATTGATATGATACAAGGTCACAAATCCAAAGGAGAAGTATCAGAAAGTCCTTATCTGCACCTCTAGACATTTCTAGAGCGTTGTGATATGGTGAACTATAAAGGAGTGTCAGCATATGCAATTCGATTGATGCCATTTTCCATTCAGTATCAAGGATAAAGTAAGGACTTGGTTATATTCCCTTCGTCTTCAAAGCATTACGAGTTGGGAATAATTGGAGCAGTAATTTCTGAATCACCTTTTCCCTCCATGCAAAAACGGATGAAAATTAAAGTTTGTGGAGCAAAGTAAATAAAGTTCTAAGTAAAGATCTTATGCCTACACAAGAAGAAGAAAAATCCATCAATATGGGGGTTTCTCTAGTTTAAGTCTTCAACAAAGTTGTATATCTTGAAGTTATTTACATTTTAATATAAAGAACAATCTGTAACTCCAACCGAGCATAAAGTTATGGCCATTTTATTTTTGGTCTGCAGTGCTGAAAATTCCACACATCTTTCACACGGTTGTGTGGATTGTACACGACCTCCACATGGCTAGAACATAGGAAAACTTGGTTTCCGCATGCCTGTGTGAGTTCCACACGGCCTGGACACTTTGGAAGTTTTAGACTCCATTTAAGCTCCATTTTTTCTCCAAATCGCGTCCTATCAATCAAAACGAGCAAAGAGTATATTTTTCTAATAAAATGAGTAGAAATATGACATTATAATGAAATAGGGTGCAAAAAATATAGATTATGCTCATAAAATACAAGTAGATGTGCGTCAAAACATGCATAAAAGTGTATATAATCTACACACATTACACTCACAGGCTTAAACATTTGCTTGTCCTTAAGCAAAAACTGCATCTAAACTCATATGGTTAAATAGTGCATCATAATCTCTAGCAATTCAATCTAATCCTATCAAATGATTTCATTGGTGAGCAAAATACAAAAGTTGTTTAAGTACAACCTAAGTAATAGTTATCCGTGCTCAGTGCAATACTGGCCTAAGTTTTTCAAGTTTCAATCACTGAGCCTAGTCAACTCGTCATAAAATTATGTTCCTTGTGCTTCTGGCGATAGACACTTACCTGCCACACGCTTGGTTCATCCTCCTCAATCTAACTTGGCAGTTATTTCCTCAATAACCTAACTAGATCTCAAAGGGGTAACTTATTACTTTCAACTCACAACAACTATTTTTTATATCTCTTATTCATTCATTTTTTTTCATCATCATATTTTTCTAAGTGATTGCAAGATTCAACACTTAAACACAAATACACATAAATACAAATGTTGGGATATTTTGATTTTTTTTCAAATGAGCTGACATGATTTGAGCTCCATCCAGTAACCAAAATATAGTTTGAGGAATCATAATATAAACACTAGTATTAATCAAGTTTTATGAATCATAGTTATTTTCAGAGTTATCTACCATCAAAACTAGGCATAGTATATAGAGATCCTAAAATAAGGTCAATACTTAAACTCTTACAGTAAAAACATTGCTCACTTCATGTTATTATAGATAGAAAAAGATAGATTACTAAACATACTAGCACAATAAGTAACCCATAAACCACATAAAATCTAGAACAAACATGCTAGTATTTTGTATTAAGGAACAAACAGTCATAATGTGATGAATGATGCAACTAGCAAAATTTTATTACGCAAAAAGAAATACATAAAAACTAAGAAATATGTAAACACTAAACTAAACCCAAACATCCCTCCCCCAAACTTAAACTTTTCATTGTCCCAATGAAAATTAGAAATAAAATATGAAGGAGATTTTTGAAGTTAGAGAAGTTACCAAGTGATGAGCTTCAAATAAATGAGACATCGATGATCTGAAGATACTTCCCTATCAGTGATTTACACTCCTCCACAACTTTGAATCCTATAAGAAGAAAGTGGATAAGGAAAACTAAGTAGAGGGATAAGGGTTATCAACAACCACGCAGTTGTATATGCAGTCCACATGGTTGGAATAGAAAAAATAAAATAACAAATAGTCCACACGACTGTAACAAAAATACAGCGGAAGGCATAGGAAAGCCACACAATCCAAAATGATACAACCCATATTGGCACGACTTAAACACAACAAATATCGAAAACGGTAAAATAGCCACAAGGCTAAACTCTAAGTCCAAATCTAATTATTACAATGTCAAAACTATAAGGAAAGCATGCAAAAAAATAAAAATGAAGTAAAAGTCGTCCTCAGATGTGACGTGGGACCGGTAAATATGATTCTCCAAGTAACATCACAATCATCAACCTACTATCTAAGGAAAAAGAAAATACACAAATGGGGTGGTGAGTCCTAATGACTTAGCGAGTAAAATATAAGATAGTGTATGATCAATATAAAATATGGAGATCAAATTATACAGTCTCAGTAGGAAAATAAGAATATGATTATATATGACACAATAAATGCACATAATCATAACTGGCATAATGAATATACATACCAAATTTGGAACCACACATATGGTATAGTGATTAGTAAACTCACTAGGGATCAATAATAAATCTGCTCGTAACACTTGAGTAATATAACTGATAGTATATACATGTTGTAGGATTATAAAGTCGCTAGAGAGAGAAGGGGGTGAATAGCGATCGTCAAAAATTATGAATTAAAATGATTTATGCAGCAGAATAAAAAATACATAGAAAGAAAAATTAAGCGCTAACACAAGTAGTTTTATACTTGCTTCGAAGCCTTCGATGACTCATACTCCAAGGCTCGTACTCATCGAGTGCTTTCGTTGGATAATCCACTAATAGGTCGAATGATTACAAAATTTAAGTACAAAAACTATAAGAAAATGTTATCGACAAAAGAGAAAATAAATAGATCTTGATCGCTGGTTGTTAAAGGAGCTTTACAGCGTCGTCCGAGCTTTTCTGGGGCATCGCACGGGAATAAAAGTTGTAGCAGATGATGTTCTGAAGTTGCTGGTCGAAGGCTCTTATATAGGCCCATTCTGGGTGCTTGGAACCCCTCCGAGCGCCTGGGCCATTGCTGACGTGGTGATCTCTTATTGAAATTTCATTCGCGAAGTTTATCCACTTTCGGGCACTCGGACCCCCTCTAGGCGCCTAGACCGTTGATGTGGGCTTGGCCAGTCGACGCGCTCCAACTCAACTTCGGGATAATTTCTAGTCCGGGGACTTGGACCAGCTCCAAGCGCCTAAACTGCCTAGGTGCCTGCGGCTCGCCCGGGCGAGGCTGGTCCGGGTGCCCGGACTCCCGAACTCCCTTTTTCAGCCTTTGAATTCCTACAAAAAGGAGTTAGTCCAGGTAAATAACAATATATTTATCTTGCAAAATAGAGTTAACACAACATTAATAAGATACGAGTAGTAATTAGATCTTGTCTTTCCAAAATCAGGATCTAGTCAAGGTCTCAACTTATGTTTCCCAAATGGATTTAAATTGGATCGACGCCTACAGTTCCCTCAACTGAGAACGCTGCTCACTGGATCTCTCCTCTAGTTGCTTACCTTCACTTACCACTTATAGTCGCTTGACTTGTCTTTGACCCACCAAGTCTTCTCGCCAGTTGTCAAGTCCTGCGGACCCAACTGGCGTTATGTTAGTTGTTAGGTCTTGCAGACCTAACCGAACTTCTCCCCAAATATCGGACCATGCGGACCTATCTGGACTTCGTACTAGCTATTGGGTCCCACAGAGCTAGTTGGATTTTAGCCTAGTGCCAGGTTATCTAGACCCGTCAACTCCTGCACACTTGGTAAAATAATTAGACAAACAACACACTCTAACTTTAATCCCATTGCCATTTATCAAAACCTGAGTTAGATCATTAATGCAAATTGTACTAATAATCTTTCCCTTTTTGATGTAATGACAACTTGAGTTAAAGTTGGAAAAAAAATAATATTGAAAAACAATATTAAAAATACAACCAAATGATCTAAGTTAGGCTTTTATTTGTGATTTTATAGTAACCCTTACTCTCTCCCTTTGACATTCATAAAAAAATTAAGGTAAAGAAAATGTAAGTACAAGAGAGGTAATGCCTGACAGTAATATAGGAAATAGCTGAAAGGAAATATTTTATATATATCAGACTTAGGGAGAGATTTTGAACCGAAGTTTAGCTAAATTAACTTCTTTTTTAAATGCATTTTGTAAATTATTTTTCAAGTAGGATTTTGTTAAAACCCTTTCAAGGAATTTTTTTTTTCACAATTCTTGATGAAATATTTCTAAGTCCACCTTGTCAAAGAAAAATCTTAATTGAACTTTTAAGGCCTTCGAATAAACTTTTTTTAAAAAAAAAATAGAATAATTTCATAAGAAATTTTAGAGAAAAAATTGCGTAAGGAATATTACAAAAAATTAAGGAAATAATTTTCTAAGAAACAAATTTAAGGAATTTTTAAGAAAAAAATTTCAAGTAATTATTTTTTAAAATTAGATCCTCCCCTGAACTTGATATTTGTATTGAATACAATATATACAAATAAACTAAAGTAAATGATAACAAGCATAATGTGATAAAAATATAATCAAGTCACACATACTAGCTGAAATAACAGAAAACATCTAGTAACCAAAGTGAAGATCAAATAACATCAAATCAGGAAAATATTGTAGAAAAATAAACTTCTGAGACGACGATAAAGAGAGATCAGAACCCCACTGATACGGGTTATAACGAGCGGATCTCAAAGATGATGTGGTGGTCAAAGTTAAGGTAAGGTGAGAGTTGAATTCAGAGTAGGGGAGCATCTCCCAAATGGCTTTATTGACTACCCGCGTTAAAACTCTAGGGTCTTACCCAAGTAGGATGCTCGAATAAAACCGATTAGACATAAAGCTAGTCAGATATAAGGACTCTCGTATTTTATTTTGAAAGTCAAGAAATAATGTACCTGATTAATTGAATAGTTGACCGAGTGCATGGGATCCTGACTTGGTGAAAATCTGACTAAGCTCTAAGCGCATAGGCTTTATAAAAACTCTTAGCATAAGATCGACTGGACGAAAGCCGATCGAACGTAAGGCTGTCTATATATGCCTAGTCGGGTAAAGACACTTGACCTCAAAAAAGTCTTAGTATAAGATCGGTCGGATGAAGGCCGATCGAACACAAAGCTGTCAGTATACGCCCAGCCGAGTAAAGACCGGACATGTTTAAAGACACTTGACCTTATAAAGTCTTAGTATAAGATCGACCGATTGGAGGCCGATCGAACACAAGGCTGTATGTGTATGCCCGTTCGGGTAAAGATTGGGCAGGCTTAAAGACACTTGGCCTCATAAAAGTCTTAGTATAAGATCGACTGGATGAAGGCTTATCGAACACAAGGCTGTTTGTGTGCGCTCGATTGGGTAAAGATCGGGTGGGCTTAAAGACACTTGGCCTCATAAAAGTCTTAGTATAAGATCGGCTGAATGCAGGTCGATCGAATACAAGGTTATTTGTATATGCCCGGCTGGGTAAAGGCCGGGTGGGCTTAAAGACACTTGGCCTCATAAAAGTCTTAGTATAAGATCGGCTGAATAAAAGCCAATTGAACACAAGCCTGTCTATGTACGCCTGGCCGGGTAAAGGCCAGGTGGGCTTAAAGACACTTGGCCTTATAAAAATCTTAGTATAAGATCGGCTAGATAAAGGCTGATCGAACAAAAGGCTGTCTGTGTATGCCCAGCTAGGTAAAAACCGAGTGGGCTTAAGGACACTTGGCCTCATAAAAGTTTTAGTATAAGATTGGTCAGATGAAAGCCGATCGAACACAAGGTTGCCTGTAGACACCGGCCGGGTAAAGATCGGGCGGGCTTAAAGATACTTGGCCTTATAAAGTTCTTAGTATATGGTTGACTGGATAGAAGTCGGTCGAGTATAAGGATATCCGTGTGTGCTTGGCTGGGAAAAGACCGAATGGGCTTAAAGACACTTATCCTTAGAAAACTCTATATATCCACTCAGTCGACCACAGGTCTACCAAGTTTAAGTTACCTAATGTCACAATATCCCTAAAATAAAGCTCTAATATACATAATTTATCATATGACTTCTTGAATGAAGCTTTGACATACTATGGGCACTATATTAGTTTTTGAATAGATCTTTGTAGTACTTAACATATGACAGAGTAGATTGATACAATGGCAAGCAATGTGGTCGGCCTTACGGATTGGTTGAGATACTATTACAGAATATAATGATAAGCAATACGGCCAGCTTGTGGACCGGCCGAGATATATTTAGCAGACAAACAATCGATAATATTTTAACAGCCTAGCATAATTATCGGGGAATATTCCTTTAGAAGCTCCTCCAGAGTCTATCTAGTTTCTCATTAGTGACTCATCTATAATGACATCTTCTTCCAACGACTTTAGAAAAGGTTTAAGTTATAAATGATAAAAGAGGTACACCTATGAGTACAAAAAAGCTTCCTCGAAAGCTCTTCGAGGAACTACCTAACAAACTCTGACGCATGAAGCTATCTCATGGTCATGGAGATCGTGAGAGGTCGTATAAAAAGGGGGTCCTCTTCATTGACAAAATACGCAATTTTTGCATCTGAGACCTTCATTCATAGATCTATTATTGTTTTTCTTCCTTAGTACTGACTTAGCGTCGAGGGCCTTGGTCACTAATGCTTTGTTTGATCGTCTGATTGTGTGCAGGATCGTTGAGGAACTTCATCCTAGATCGGAGAATCAACTATCCATTAACAAACCATCCACCTAAGTCAGCACGCTATCTCCTCAGCCTTCAGACAGAATCACCTACAATTGTAACATGTCCATCAACTCAGTATGACGAGTTTGCCCCTCCTCTCAAAGACCGGAGACATCCTGTCGAAGGTCGGAGACCTCCTGTCGGAGACCTCCTGTCGAAGACTCGTCATGGCTGCCTCAAGTCCAGTAACTCTGTCATCTAAAGTACGAGGGATTGTAGGTGAGGGCAGCCCAAAAGGATCAGCCATGAACTTATGTATCTCTGCCTCCTCTCCAGGAGCTAGGTTAGGCTGAGCCTGGGCCGCGGGGTTAGGCAGGGGTTGGGCTGCCATGTTAGGTGGCAGCTGGGCTATTGGGGCAGGCTGGTGTTGGACCTCTCTCCTCCAAGATAGGCCCAGCACCCTGATCATCTATGTGAACACCAGCTAAGGATAGGTTCCTAGTACCTACTATATCAAACTCATTTAGGACTTTGACATTACTTATGGTGACATCAATATCCAATGATTCTAAGTAAGCGGTCAAAATATGACAATAGGGCATACGGACCCCGCCGGCTAGTGGTAATGTCTGCCAAATAAATGATGAAATGATAGATATGCAAACTGATATCTATATCTAACCTCTGGCATAATGCATAGAGAAGGAATGAATGAAATGGACGCATCATGACTACGTCGCGGGTAGTCAGAGGCAGAAAGCATGTGACTAAGACCCTATAGAGGAAATAGTCTTGGACTCTAAGGGTGACAGATCTGAACTGGGTCACAATTGGTACATGCTGACCCCTTAAAAAATTACGAATATATTGTATCAAGTGTGATATGCGAATAGGGATCACCAAATGATGGATCCCTAGGAGGTAGCACTGGAAAGGGCATGCGGAGGGTCATAATCCTAAAAAGTCTCGAATAATAGTAGGGGATATCGTAATATTGGTACTAGCGACCCTAGTGGAGTAGGTAAGATCATTAACTCTAATAAAGTGTTATACAATTCAATATATAGACCTATGTTGACTAAGCTAGAATAATATACTAAACGCTGCAAGCTATAAAAGTCTAACCCCTATAGAGGGAATGCATAATCACATGAAGAAATGCTTATCTAGATATCTAGAAAGAAAAGGAACATATATAATTGAGGAAAATCTAATCCTAAGTTCATCGGTTGGAAATCTAGGATTCGTACTAATAGTCGAGGGACTACTACCAGTATTTTGTCTTTTCCTAATTAACAATATAATGAAGGATCGAAAAGAATTTAGATATCGCCATAATGGTATGATATTGTCCACTTTGGGCCTAAGCCCTTACGATTTTGCTCTTGGGCTCTCCCCAAAAAGCTTCATGCCAATGGAGATATCTTTTCCTTATAAACTCATAATTAATCTTTCCCATATGTTTTCAATGTGGGACTATATTTACAACCTTGCAACCCCAACAATGCCCCCTTCAAACAAAGGGTCACAGGGTCCCCCTCAAGCATCAGCCTCCCCTCAAGCATCGGATCACCTTGACCTGCTCAGGGCCTCCCCTACTTTGTTCAAGGTTTTATTCACATAGTTCGATCTTGGATCATGGCTCTAGCTTATGCTTCTTCTGGTGGTTAGTCCGGTGAAGAGAAACCTGCTCTGCTACCAATTGAAGGATTAAAAAGAATTTAGATATCTCCACAATTATATGATATTGTCCGCTTTGGGCTTAAGCCCTCATGGTTTTGCTCTTGGTCTCTCTCCAAAAGACCTCATGCCAATGGAGATATCTTTTTCTTATAAACCCATGATTTTTCTCATATGTTTTCAATGTGGCACTATATTTGCAACCCTAACAGATAATTTTAAAATAAAATTTTAAATTAAACAAACAAAAGAAAAGTTTAAGTTTAAAAAATAACCAACGTATCATGAATATTTATATAGAAAATGATGACCTCAGTTGATCCGCAACGACATGACTTGAGAACCGAAGGAGAAGAAAGTTTGGAGGTTGTGGGAAAAAAATTTAAATTGTTACTCCCTTTATTACAAGGTTCAGTTACAAACCATTGAGAAGGAGAGCTGGGCGAGTGAAGAGGGTGCCCCTATTGCCCCTTTTATAGGTTGGTATGGGCGCCTGGATTGTTTCTGGGAGCCTGGAGTGGGTGACAGAGTGGGGCGCCTTGACCCTTTATATTGGGAGTGACGCCTGCACACTGTCTAGGCGCCTGGGTTCGTTTTTTTTTTTGGACTATAATTTAAGTTAAGGTTTTAATTAAGTTGTAAAAAAAATATTTAAGTAATTAATTTTAGTTAAAAGTTAATTAAGTTGATTAAAAATTAATTTAAGTTAAAAATTAATTAAGTTAAATTAAAACTTAATTTAAGTTAAGAATTAATTAAAAAATTAATTTAAGTTAAAAATTAATTATGTTAAGAAATTAAATTAAGAAAAGAATTAATTAAGTTAAATTAATACTTAATAAAAGTTTAGTTTTAAAAATATTCATCTAAAATTAGTCCTTAAATGTCTAACTTTTAGTTATTAACTAACTACCAGAAGATAGCAGTGTTCACTTGGTTAATCAAGTTAAGTATTAATGTCTAGTTAAAATTTACTGAAAAAAGAACTGCTTAACTTGATCAATAGACTGTTATATTTTTTTTTCTAGACTTATGTTGATGTATTGATATAAGCATCTGAAGTTCAAGCAAAAGGCCTACGCATTTCACGTCATTCTATATTTCTGAATACACAATCAAGGTAAATTTATTGTGTTTGTGAGATGCTCAATTCTTAAATCTATAGGATCATGTTTTATATGAGTACGATCTAAACTAAGGTCAAAACATTTTTTGAACACTAGAGAAGTAGGGAATTTTTAGAAAATATAGGTGAATAATTTTTCTAGAATTTAAAAATTATCCGAATAAATATCCTTCCCCTTAACCTACGGCCTTAGTTTTCAAGTAAAAGTAATATACTTATAATTATTAATAAGTTTGAAGGAGTTAATATTGAATTTCAGATTGATTAATTAAAATTAACCATGCTTTAATTTAATTTAACCTTATTCATCTCAATAGTCTAAATTTTCAAACAAAAGGGATCCTATGATTTTGTGAGATGAGTTAAGTTGAATTTCAGGGTTTGGTTTAACTTATATTATATTCAAGTTTAACTTTGGGTTTAACAAACAAGCATTCTTTGGATAAACTTCTAAATTGTGGTGAGTCACCTGAACATCATTAGAGTAACCATGTCTTCGAAATTTTCCAAATAGTCCGATCCACTGAACTTAATAATAAAACTTTGGTCTAACCAGCTAGGATTGGTAAAAGGTAGCTTTAGTTAGTTTCACTAAGCCAAATGCACCAAGCTGAAGTCATATCTTTCTAGACATGCATAGACATAGTTTCTCTAACCTACTATCATTCAAAACTTCTCCAATGCTCTTTTTCAGATTAAACTTTTGTCCCTTTTTAACCTAATCCTAATACCTAGTCGGGTAAACTATTGTTTTGGAGGTGCCAACTAATTTGGAGCATCCCTTGAATTATTGAATTTTTAGGTTTATGTCGATTATTTTTATAGTTATAATAAACTTTATGGTAATTTGAATTTAAATTAGCTTTGTAGTTGTATGGTTTAAATTTATTTTTTTATTTGAATTTGGTTTGTTTTTACATTTTAGGTTTGGGTTAACTGTTTAGATATATTTGATTTTAGGTAATGAATTTCATTTTTGGATATATAGAATTGATTGAGTTCTACTTGCGTGGTTAGACACATTTTTAGAACTCAGGCTTTGGCTAGTTTCTTATTTTGACTTATTAGAGAGATAAAAGTTTTATTTATAGAGCTAGATTTATATCCAAATCTGAACTTATTATATACGGCTTTTTGTGTTTTAAGAATTATGTCTAAATTTTTTTGATCTTAGTAATCTTTGTCAGTTAAGATTACATCTTACATAGTGAAATAACGTGGTTGCTCCCAACAAGAAGGAAGCACTATTTTCTGAACAAAATGAACAATCTTGATAAGTACACAATGAACAACTTGCATGGGTTTTCCGTGACTGGTAAAGCCAAAAGGAACATGATTTGCAAGATAGGCTAGCTGCAACAAAAATCACAGATCAATCTCTGTTGGACTGGTTACATTCACTGATCAAATTTTGGAAAAAATTCATAAAGAATGACCAAAAGCTTATTGGCATTGCCATAGTTTTGAAATCTACAAGAAGGCACACTAGAAAAAAAAAACACAAAGATTGCCCTTTATGTCAAAATAGTAAAATTTAATTATGTCACTAGAGGTTCGAATGGTAAAAAAAAAAAAACTAGGTATTTCTTGAACCTACTGAACACTCACCTCAGCAAGAAGGTAACAATAAAGGATATAAGATTAAAATTGTGATGCACATTGAACTGCTCCCTCAGCCAATGAACCTTTGAATGGTGCAAAACAAATATTGTTTTCCTGTACTTTGACACAAACGTGCAGCCAAAGATATGAAGCCCTATAAAATATATGTGCAAGAGCTCTAAAAGACGCTGACATTGTTCTAATAGCTAAAGAAAACATTCTAGTAGTACACCATGATCAAATGCACTTGACCACTGGGATGAAAAATCCTATGTAAAGTAGCCATTAATCCGTTGTGCTCATCCACATCACTTGATCTAAAAAGTTATGTATTATCTGGATTCCAAAACATGCGTTGTTTTTGCTCATGTACATCCTTGCCTTGCATGAATCGCTAAGGCCACAAAAGAATTTAGATTAGTTGAATTTTTTTTTTTCAAAATAAACAAACTGGATCAAATTGAAATTCTGAACTCCAACGTCCTAGCTATTGTTAGTTATGTCAGGCCATAGGTTTGTCCTCAACTCACCCTAGAGTGGCATAAAAATTGCCTCGATGTTTTAGCTTTTCCCATCTGAATTGAGACTTCAAAATTTAGAACCTAGCATTGGTTGTAGAACAAAAGACCATAACAGTACCTGTGCATAATAGCTTATAAGAATCTGTGATGGCCCCCAGGGCGTAGCACAGACGTTGGGCGTATGGTATCTCTGGCGTAATGGTCAGAGGTCGATTATTAGGAACTGACGACCTGAAGTTTACCCTGTCATGTGCCTATGGTCTGTATACCTGCATAAACCTCCCTCCATATCCGTGGGGCTGGCACTAGGGGTACCGCTAAGATAGGGGATCTACCTTTTTATAAGAATTTGTGATGACTTTATACGAGAAATTTCACTAAACAACAAAAACCCCGAACCATAAGTTAACTGAAACACACCACCTCACATCTCACCTTCTTTGTTCCAACTTCCATGGGATTCATTGTATGCACCATAGAACTGTTCTCTTTCCATCACAAAGGGTTTGCTTAGGTGAACATAAACCTAAAAATCAAGCCTTTGGAAGTCTTTTATTGTCAGCCACACAAATCAACTGGACAGAAATTTAAAAGTGCTATGATATGCAACAGTGTACTAAATATTATACATGCATCCCTGAAACTGGTTCATAACATTGAAATCCATAAACGATAGTCATTTCATCAGTATGGATTGACAGAGTCATTTTTCTAGTATTCTTCCTTAGAATTATCTTGTTTGCCATCAACACTCAGAAACCGACACTATGAGTGAGCATTTGATACGCCTGTTTACCACAAGTAAAAGGAGACATGGAGAAAGGAGAAGTAGCAGTATATCTGTGTCTGAATCCGAGTAAAATAGGCACTAACCATCTATGTTATATAATTGAACATTGTGATATCAATTCATTTTCCTCACCGATGACATTTGTTTTTGGTCTATTCCACTTCCAATTAATGACGGCCTCATGAGGAACAGTACTGCTAGAGAATATATATACAAATTAATGTGTCACTGGTTGGTTATAAGGGCACATATCATTATAAGGGCACATATCTGCACTGAATTCTTTCTAACGCTGAGTACAAGAAGGATATAAAGTATAGTTATTCTGCATGAAAAAATTATGCTATTGTATTCTTCCCGTTATGAAAAGAAAACAATAGCATCCAACAATCACCACATAACATAATCATGCCCATTCATGTCCTCCGATAAATACCGACAAAAAGTTAAATACTATAATCTGACATATAGACTTCAAGACCTTGGATAAATGATCATATGATCAAGGTCTTTAACTACTTGATAGAGACAAAGTTGAGTCAACTAACCATTATTTTGTAACTCATCTTATTGCACCTGCTCTACTAAAGGTTCAGGAACCTCTTGTAACAAGCTATGCACACAATGGTAGAGAGCACTATCAAGAGATCGCTTATTGAAATAACGGTTAATTGACGCTCTGCCTTTTGAAGATCCTCATCTGAAATTTCCACTCGGGCGGTTGAACTTCATAGGTGTTAAGCAACTAACACTCACCTTCTCCGCATCATTGTGGGTCTTATTTCTCTATGTACCATTGAAGATATCTAACCATATCCGATCGGCCCATGAGTCAAGATCTCCCATAGAACAACATTATACGAGTCGACTAACCATCGCCTTATTTCAAGGACTCCTGATGATAATCTATACAGGAGAAGGTAGATAAATAATATCTCTCTAGAGCATCTCGAAATCATCAACAAGAGATGCTTTGTTCCCGGAAAATGATCCTCTGTATATTCCACCAAATAATGGTTTAATCCCATAGATGGTAAGCAGCTAAAATAGTATTTCTTACATCTATACAAGTCATGTACTCAAATGTGTCTTCTAGGTTATCTAACAAAAAACGAGAAATCCAAGGATCGGAATCTTCATGAAATAGAATAAGTCAGTCCTCCATTGACCGAACTAATAAAAATAAATTGGTCCTCCACTGAGCAAACCAATAAGAGTAAATAACTTTATCTTTCATCAAGCTAGTAATAGCTAGGGTTGGGATGGTTGGTGGTATTTCTTGATACTGTCATCCTTAATCTTCAATAGATTGTTGATGGGATCGACACCTACATCCAAGTCGATATCAGTTGGTGTCACAGAAGAGTCTATATTCTGTGTGTTAAGCTCAGGTCCTGTAATGTCAATTTATTGCGTTCATGATCGTCCTCGACCATGACTGCAATGAAGGTTGACTCACTTAGTGTCACGATGCTAACTCCAGTCAGTGAGGACTTAACAAATAGGTATAAAGACAGTTATACAATCCAACTAAGTTGGAGAAAGTCTAACTAACCATGCATTCATTCTTACAACATTTAACTGATTTAATAGTATCTAAATAAGGTAGTGAACCAAAATAGGTATAGCTACACCAGAGAAATACCTTATTTCCTATAACTCAGAGATTTCTTGTCATTGCATGGTCTCAAAACTCAAAAAGTCACGTCAAGAAAACAAATCACGAAATCCAAAACACAAAGTAGGCATCGCAACCTACGCTCTGATACCAATAAATTATCACACTCTAAGGGTAAGGTTGTCCAACGAAAATCAAACAACACCTCCCTGTAACAATGATAATTGAAACCTGGATACATGACCCCAAGACAACACAAGATAATATCTATAGCCCACAAGATTGAAAACAAATACAACCATGCAAAATAGGAAACTAGACTACGTACTGGTACGTCTTACCTCAACAAATACATAACAGACAAAAGGAAACCACAAGTCCAAAAATCCACACATAAGTGATACAATAGATGAATTAGTTCGGAATGCCAAAATACGAGTAAGAGTAATAATAACAACAAAAACTCTCGATGCGACGTGGGACTGGTAATCAGGACCTTTGAGCGACACAAAATGTCATATACCTTCTAACCTAGAAATAAAGGAAAAAATAAGGGGTAGTGAGTATAACATACTCCGCATGTACAAAAAAAATAGTGCATGATAATAATATAAGGAGATTACAGGGGACAGTGTCAGGAAAGTACTTACTATAAAAGTAAGAGTGTCATTGTAATCATTTGCTAACTAGAAGCATAACCAATAATAATGATAACCCACTAACTTGCTTAATCAGGTGTGACTAATAAATCAGAAGTACATATTGTACCTCTAAACCTGCACAAACATATGTATAACAAGTATATAACAAGTCTTGATTAGCTCAAACTGCTACCATGAATGGATCTCGTGGTCAATCAAGATATATATATATATATATATATATATATATATTGGGGTTGCAAGATTATAAACATAGTCCCTCATTGAAAACACATGGAAAAAATTATGAGTTTATAAGAAAAAGATATCTCCATTGGCATGAGGCCTTTTGGGTAGAGCCCAAAAACAAAACCATGAAAGCTTAGACCTAAAGTGGACAATATCATACCATTGTGGAGATATCTAAATCCTTTTCGATCGTACAATTGGTATCAGAGCGAGGTCACTCTTCACTGAACTAACCACCAGAAGAAGCACAAGCCAAAGCTATAATCCACAATCGAACCATGTGGGTGGAACCTTGAACAAAGTAGGAGAGGTCCTTAGCAGGTCAATGACCTGATGCTTGAGGGGAGGCCCTGAGTAGGTCAAGAGTGACCAGATGCTTGAGGAAGACCTGTGGTCCTTTGTTTGAGGGGGATTGTTGGGGTTGTAAGGTTACAAACATAGTCTTACATTGAAAACACATGGGAAAAATCATAAGTTTATAAGAAAAAGATATCTCCATTAGCATGAGGTCTTTTGAGTAGAGTCCAAGAGCAAAACTATAAGGGCTTAGCCCTAAAGTGGACAATATAATATGATATGGGTTATAAGGAGTGGATCCTATGTAATAATGCGAAAGTGGACATAAGGAGAAGAGGGAAGAAGTAGGGAGGCCCGGATAAGGCGAATGCACTCAGTAAGCGATTCTCGGTTGGAAATATAGGATCGGCCGGGATAAAATTAACGGAACGCATGATGTAAGTAGGTATATTCGGCAGACAAAGCTCAGTCGAGCATATAGTGTCGGACGAACCCAAATGGGTGAAGTATTAGCAAGCACACGTACGCTCAGCATGGAAGCCTCGATCAAGCATGAAATACTGATCGAAAATATGAGTCCGATCGAGAATATGAGCCCGACTGAACTAAAACAGACAAAGGATTAGCGTGTTTAGATACGCTTAGTGGTAGAGGTTCGACCGAGCATAAAGTACTGGCCAAGTAAAAATAACTAAAGGTCAATGAACCTGGGAATGCTTAGCAAGCAAAGCCCCGCTGAGCGTAAAGGCGCATATCCCTAAGCCATCTCTATAGTTGGTTAAGTGAAGACCGACTGCATAGCACAAGATCCAACATGACTCAATAGGCAAAGCCCGAGCGGGTATAACACAATATAAGCATATTACGCCCGGTAATAAAATCCCGACCGAGAATAAACATAACTCGTTCAGTAATATAATCTCTGGCAAGCAAGTAGACATACCAACTAAGGTTGTCAGAAGGGGCTCGGCCTAGAAATATCGAGTCAGACATAGGCATAATACGCTCGGTAATATAATCTCAGGCAGGTATATCAACACGCACCTTTATAAGACTATTAGTATGAGATCGACCTAGCAAAATCTGGTCGGGCATGAAGACACTCACTTTATTAAATCTCGTAAACATAGCCAGTAAGGAGTATTATAACTAAATATATATGATGTATGAACCATATGAGAATAATATATGATCATATGACAATTTGGTTCATTTAAAGGGAAACAATTTCTAGAAACTTCTGTAAGTGCACTAGATGACAAAGAAGCTACATCTGGAGTACAAAAAGATTAATTAAACTATTATTACATGTGCTTACATCATCTCATAACAAACTCTAACAAACCGGAGTCCACCTCATGATTGCAGAGGTTATATGAGGTAGTATAAAAAGGGAAATCCTTTCCGTTGGCAAGGTACGTGCAACATTACCACTGAAACGCTAGTTTCATCTCAGTTTTTACTGTACTTCTTCTTCTTCTTCCCACTGAGAACAGAGGAGACTAACTTGAGCATCGGAGAGCCTAGCCAAGGATTCCTGCCCCGGTCTTAGGTCACTAATGCTTTGTTGGTCGGCTTGGTAGTGTGCAGGAGCAGAGATATAGGAGGCTTTCTTCATCGGAATTCTTCCCTAGATCTGCTTTGGGTTTCTCAGATCTAGCTTCAACCTACTATTCTTGTCGTTGGGAGGTATTTTTGACTAGATTTCTTTGGGATTTGCTTCAGGTTTCTCAGATCCGTTGTTATTCATCTTCTCCGGAGTCATCACCTATCGTTCCGAGCTCTTCATCTCGTTACGCTCTCAGACAAGATCATAATACAATTATGAAGATATCTAAATTCTTTTTGATCCTACAATATATATAGTTTCTGTCTGTAAAAGAACGCTCTACCATGAATGGTCCTATGGACGGACAGAATGAGGTAGCTATCTAACTCCCTAGCCATTGACTGCAAGGGGACGCTCTATCATGGATGGAACCGTGGTAGTCAGAGTATGTAAACAGTCACTGTCTATAGGAGAATGCTCTACCATAGATGGTCCCGTGGGCAGACAAGATAAATAAACAACTACTGTCTACGGGTGAACGTTGTACCACAGATGGTCTCATAGGCAGACAAGATAAATAAACAACCACTGTTTGCAGGAGAACACTGTACCACGAATGGTCTCGTGGGCAGATAGGATATCTAAGTGTATAAATCAGAAATGATAAGTAGTAACAATCACATTCAAGAGTGAATTTTGCTAGCTACACTGTGGTATGATCTCACTAGCATATCATGTATAATAACGGTTGTTGACTCTCTCAACCATGGATGGGAGACAATGATCGACACCGGGTATAACAATGTATATCAAGAAAGGTCTAACCTCACTAGCGTTTAGTCATGAGCCTAAATAACAAGCAAGGCTTCATAGGATACTCGACATCCTACACTACAGAATGACCTTACTAACGTATAGGCCTGAGCCAAAATAACAAACAAGGATCAGATAAGATACTCGATATCCTATACTACGGTGTGGTCCTACTAACACTCGGGCATGGATAAATGTCAAGTGGGTATCTTAGCTCAATACTCTACATCTATGTTATGATATAGTATCACTAGCATGATAGTCCGAGCATAAATGGTCAAAAATACCATGGACAACAATAAAATTATATGAATCTCAAAATAGGCTAAAATATAAGATTAAGTAATGAAAGGTCCAACTCATAAAGTAACATAGTGGGGATATCTGTTAGGATCGTTCGTACTCGGCTAGAGAGGGGGGGTGTGAATAGCCGCCCCAAATCGCTCGTTTCTTCCTACAATTTGTTAGCGCAGCGGAAAATACAAAGAAACGAAAGAGAAGAGAACCAAACCTTAACACAAGGATGTAACGAGGTTCGGAGATTAGGGCTCCTACTCCTCGGCGTGTCCGTAAGGTGGACGAAGCCTACCAATCCGTCGGTGGATGAGTCCCCGGAAACCCGGCTAATAGATACTCCTTGTGGGTGGAGAAACCTCACCACAATCTTTGCAACAGCAATAGGAGTACAAATAGGAACAAGAAAACAATAACAGAAATGTAAACAACACTTGCTTGCCTTCTTGAAGTCAGCAGGAACCCTGGTGAAGCAGCAGCTTCTCGGATCCAAGCCTAGCTAGAAAACCAGGAACAGGAAGAAGCTCACGCGAAGCTTTAGCACCCAACGAGCTCAACAAAGCTCAGCAGGAAGAAGAAGCAGAAGCTTCAGGCAGGAGTGAACTTCCAGAAGGAAGAAGGAGTAGCTTTTTTTTGGAGAGGTTTCACCGAAGTCCTGTAGCCCTCTTTTATACCTGCGAAGAAGAAGAGCAGAGAACTAGCCGTTGCGTCGCAACGGCTAGATTCCTGATCGGTCCATGGACCGATCAGGGAACCTCCTGATCGGTCCACAGACTGATCAGGCTTCGGTCCCTTGTCTGATCGGCGTCTCGTGACGACCGATCGAGGATCTCGATCGGTCCATAGACCGATCGAGCTCCCTTTTCCCTTCCGCGATTTATCACCTGATCGGTCCGCAGACCGATCAGATTGCACTCAGTGTGCTTCTGAGTGCTTCCTGATCGGTCTCCAGACCGATCAGATTACACTCAGATCGATCACTGATCGGTCACCGGACCGATCAGATGAACCAGTATCATGGATCGGTCTGCAGCCCGATCCAAACTTCTCAGCCCTAAACCTAAGGCTTCCACACCAACATCCGGTCAACCTTGACCTGTTGGTACATCATCCCTAGCATCTGGTCACTCCCTTGACCTGCTAGCACTCCCCGCTAAGTGTCCGGTCAATCCCTTTGACCCACTTAGACTTTTCCACACCATATGTCCGATCATCTCTGATCCATCTGGATTTTCCTCTTCGTGCCAAGTATCCGATCACTCCCTTGATCTACTTGGACTTTCCAACACCAGATGCCCGATCACCCTTGATCCATCTGGATTTTCTCTTGCCCGGCTTCACTCACCAGGACTTTCACCTAGCTTCACTTACTAGGGTTTTCACCTGGCTTCACTCACCAGGATTTCCACAACTGCCTGGCTTCACTCACCAGGACTTTCCAACTGCCTAATATCCCAGTTAGGACTTTCTCATTCACCTAGCTTCACTCACTAGGATTTTCACCTGGCTTCACTCACCAGGATTTTCCCGAATGCCTGGCTTCACTCACCAGGACTTTCACCTTCACCTAGCTTCACTCACTAGGATTTTCACCTGGATTCACTCACCAGGATTTCCCGACTGCCTGGCTTCACTCACCAGGACTTTTCAACTGCCTAACATCCCAGTTAGGACTTTCCCACTGCCTGGCTTCACTCACCAGGACTTTCCACACTGCCTAACATCCCAGTTAGGACTTTTCCATGCCAAGTCTCCATACTTGGACTTTTCCAGTGCCAAGTCTCCATACTTGGACTTTTCCCGTGCCAAGTCTCCATACTTGGACTTTTCGCGTGCCAAGCTCCCTGCTTGGACTTTTCCAGTGCCAAGTCTCCATACTTGGACTTTTTCCCGAATCAGGTCAACCAGGTCAACCTTGACCTACGGTTGCACCAATAATCTCCCAACCATCTATTCTTGTCCCACATCAAGAATAGAACTCTCTCACGAGTGTCAAACATCAACATGCAACTCAACTAGGTCAACCTTGACCTAAGGTTACACCAACAATCTTCCTAAGTCAAACATCAAAATACAACTCGAGTCAGGTCAACTCGAGTCAGGTCAACCTTGACCTAAGGTTGCACCAACAATCTCCCCCTTTTTGATCTTTGACAAAACCCATAATCAAGTTAGGTTAACCCGATAACCTAACTTAGGTTTTCCAACCATCTTCCAATGTCCAATGTTCTTTCCTTGAACATTCTCTGAACATTCTCCCCTTAGGTTAACCCGATAACCTAACTTGGGTTCTCCAATAATTCTCCCCCTTTTTGACACACATCAAAAAGAATTCCAATGTTCTTTTCTTGAACATTCCTTGACATTCTTTCCCTAGCTTAGGTTAACCCGATAACCTAACTTGGGTTCTCCAATAATTCTCCAATGAACACTCTCCCCTTTTTGACACACATCAAAAAGAAAAAGGAGGGTATCAAGGTCAAGAGTTTCTTCCTAATGAAAGTCTCATACCTTTCATTGAAACTCTTAATTTCCCACTTGATACTAAACTCAACAATCAACTTAGTAATAATCCCATATCACTAATCCTCAAAAGTCTTAAGGAGTAAAAACTCCCCCTAAAAGTCAACTCCCCCTTGACCATTGCACCAACAATGTCTTGAGTTTCAAACCTTTAGAAATCCAAAAACACCACTTCCATAACTGAAATTTCAGACAACAGCTGAAAAATCAGAAATTCGGCACGCCCTGATCGGTCCCCAGACCGATCAGCCCTTCACCAGATCGCACTCGTGCTACTGGAACTCACTGGATCGGTCTGCAGACCGATCCACAATACTCTGGATCGGTCCGCAGACGATCAGATCGGTCCCCAGACCGATCCAGACTCTGATAGGCAGATTTCTGAAATTTCCTTCCCGAAATTCAGAAACTCCTAGAAAATTCCAGAAAATTCGAAAAATTGTGAAATTTTGAGGATACATTCCTCATAATATATACTATCATGGAAAAATAATTTTCTATGAAAATAGTTTCCATTTTCAAATCTTGATACAAAATTCGAAAACTTTGAAATAGTTCAAAGTTAAGTCAATTTTGTATCACAATGTTCAATGATGAATGCTATCACTAGGAAAGCTTCATCAAGGTTTTTCAAATCAATTTTAAAATACTTTTAAAACCATTTGAATTTAGGACCATAATCTTAGGGCTAGATGTACATGACTTGTACACAAGCTTTCCCTACGATCCTTAATTTCTTGAATTAGGGTCATCTAGGTACAAGGACTATGCACCTTGATCCTAACTCATGATCCTAATATCTCACACACATCTAAGGTGTATCAAACAACATTCAAGTCAATTTGATGTGAGATATGGGTTAAGGTCAACTTAGGCTAAGTTCTCATGCATTTTCTAAACACCAATTTGATCTCAATATCAAATTATATGTTTGTCCTTAAATCAATTTCATTGATTATAATGCAAGAGATGATGACATGACATATAATGATGTCATACATAATAACATGTGCCAATGTCATGATGTCATGGCATAAAGTTTGAAAACTTAAATAAAGCATGACATATAAACTAGCCTAAGCATTATCATGACATTTCAAATGATAATAAAATAAATATGATGTCATGTCATGGCATATGGCAACCAATCATGGCAAGTTAGCACAAATAAAATACCTAAATTCCCTATCTAAGTATCCTTAGCCTTAGCTAACTTAAAATCTAACCCTACATTGCCCATATATCCCTAAGAGAAAACCAAAATCCCAATTATGGTATTTCTCTAGGTTTTCTTAAATTGTGCCAAATAAGATTAAAATTGATATTTTTCAAATATGGCGCAATTTACTCTTCAAGGAGTAAATAATAATTCTTTTTCATTTTCAAAGGTTATCAAAACCTTGAAAATGCTCCTTGAGTGTCAATTTCCTCAAAGTTGGGTTAACTACCCTTCTAATTGGAGTTGACACTCTCTAACCCATCTATGGGATAGAGAAGATGCTCCTAGGAACCCAATACCTATTTGAGCTCATTGGGTTCACTAAATATTCACTAGGGATGACTTCCCTAGCAACCCTCCTAATGACCCTCTTAGGCTTTAAAGCCTTGGTCATTTGGGACTCATCAAGATCAACTCTAGGGGTGACTCCCCTTGTGACCTTGGTGGTGGTCTTCCTAGCCCTAGGTTTTGTTCCATAATCGAATGGAACATTATGATAAGTGGGCTTGACCACTTGGGACTTAGGTTTGTGACCCAAACCTTTCTTGTCCTTGGACTTGGGTTTTTGACTCTTAAACCCTAGAGATGACTTCTCCATGTTCTTAAGAGTCTTTTCCAAAGTATCAAGTCTTGACTTTAAGACTTGATTCTCCTTCTCTAATACCTCAATTTTTGATTTATCACTCTTCCTTGAGGTATTCCTAGGCATATGTCTAGTTGATTTAGGATTCCTACCTAGGTTATCCTTAGCCTTAGATGGGTTGATCCTAGGGTTAGCCTTTCTAGAATTATCCTTATCTAGATTCACATGTTTAGCTCCTAAGCACGTGTATTGATTCCTAAGGTTATCATGCTTGTTATTATCGACAAGTGCAATAAAATTCCTAGCATGCATTTTATTAGAATTGCAAAAATGAACCTTAGAGGTTACCTTAGGGTTTGCCTTAGCTCCCCCTTTACATGTATTTGGCCTCTTGTCCTTGTGAGGTTGCCTCCCCCTTGGACATTGACTCCTATAGTGTCCCCTTTGCTTGCATTGGAAGCACACGATGTGCTCCTTGCCCTTGCGTTTCGGGACTCCGGCTTCCTTGACCTTTGGCGCCGGTGGAGTCTTTCTTACCCTCTTTGGACACTTACTCTTGTAATGTCCATGTTCCCTACACTCAAAACACATTATGTGTAATTTGCTTGAAATCACAGTGTTTGAGTTACCTAGGGTTGTGGATGGAGATGAGCTTTCTTCTTCAACCCTTCCGGAGGTGGAAACTTCTTCTTCTTGCTCCGAACTTGAGCAAGAGGACCTCTCCTCCTCTTCCTCCTTGGATGTTGAGTAGCCCTCAACTCCCAATTCGCTCCCTCCATGATGTGAGCTACTTGACTCACTAGGCTCCTCTTCATGGCTTGAAGTGGAGCTCTCCTCATGGTACTTGGCCAAGTTATCCCACAACTCCTTGGCATTGTTGTATTTACCTATCTTACACAAAATATTAGTAGGTAATGAAAATTCAATTGTTTTCGTTACCTCTTCGTTGATTTCGGATTTGTGAATTTGTTCTCCGGTCCACTCCTTCTTCTCAAGAGGTTTTCCTTCCCTATCCACCGGAGGAGAAAAGCCTTCTTGTACACAAAACCAATTCATTATGTTAGTCATAAGAAAGTACTTCATCCTTACCTTCCAATACGCGAAGTCGCCGCATTCGTAGAAGGGTGGAATGGTGACGTCTTCTCCATAGAGATCCATTCTCTAGCTTTGCTCCCACGGGTGTTGATCCGATGAAGAGCGACCTCGCTCTGATACCACTTGTTAGGATCGTTCGTACTCGGCTAGAGAGGGGGGGTGTGAATAGCCGCCCCAAATCGCTCGTTTCTTCCTACAATTTGTTAGCGCAGCGGAAAATACAAAGAAACGAAAGAGAAGAAAAACAAACCTTAACACAAGTATGTAACGAGGTTCGGAGATTAGGGCTCCTACTCCTCGGCGTGTCCGTAAGGTGGACGAAGCCTACCAATCCGTCGGTGGATGAGTCCCCGGAAACCCGGCTAATAGATACTCCTTGTGGGTGGAGAAACCTCACCACAATCTTTGCAACAGCAATAGGAGTACAAATAGGAACAAGAAAACAAGAACAGAAATGTAAACAACACTTGCTTGCCTTCTTGAAGTCAGCAGGAACCCTGGTGAAGCAGCAGCTTCTCGGATCCAAGCCTAGCTAGAAAACCAGCAACAGGAAGAAGCTCACGCGAAGCTTTAGCACCCAACGAGCTCAACAAAGCTCAGCAGGAAGAAGAAGCAGAAGCTTCAGGCAGGAGTGAACTTCCAGAAGGAAGAAGGAGTAGCTTTTTTTTGGAGAGGTTTCACCGAAGTCCTGTAGCCCTCTTTTATACCTGCGAAGAAGAAGAGCAGAGAACTAGCCGTTGCGTCGCAACGGCTAGATTCCTGATCGGTCCATGGACCGATCAGGGAACCTCCGATCGGTCCACGCACCGATCGAGCCGTCCTTGTCTCGATCGGCGTCTCGACGGTCGCGGACCGATCAGGAACATCCCGATCGGTCCATAGACCGATCAGCTCGCTCTTCCGCCATCGATATGCCCGATCGGTCGCCGCATCGATCAGGGGTGGATCGGCCGCCACCGATCCACGGCTTTCTCGCGAGGTTGCGTTGCCTCCGATCGGTCTCCGCACCATCGATTACAATTAGTGAGCCATCGATTCGATTCGATCGGTCACCGCACCGATCAGGCAAACGAAGATCACCGGATCGGTCACTGCCGATCCAAACTTCTCACCATAAACCTAAGGCTTCCACACCAACATCCGGTCAACCTTGACCTGTTGGTACATCATTCCTAGCATCCGGTCACCCTCGACCTGCTAGCACTCCCCGCTAAGTGTCCGGTCAACTTTGACCCACTTAGATTTCCACGATGTATCATCGATCGTACCCATTCTTTTCCTCTTCTCCTTAAGCATCCGATCACCCCTTGATCTACTTGGACTTTCCAACACCGATGCCCGATCACCCTTGATCCATCCGGATTTTCTCTTGCCCGTTCACTCACCGTGACTTTCACCTAGCTTCACTTACTAGGGTTTTCACCGCTTCACTCACCAGATTTCCAACCGCCTGGCTTCACTCACGGGACTTTCCAACCGCCTAACATCCCACTTAGGACTTTCTCATTCACCTAGCTTCACTCACTAGGATTTTCACCGGCTTCACTCACCAGATTTTCCAATGCCCGGCTTCACTCACCAGACTTTCACCTTCACCTAGCTTCACTCACTAGGATTTTCACCGGATTCACTCACCAGATTTCCACCGGGCTTCACTCACCGTGACTTTTCAACCGCCAACATCCGGTTAGGACTTTCCCACCGCTCGCTTCACTCACCAGGGACTTTCCACACCGCCTAACATCCCGCTTAGGACTTTTCCATGCCAAGTCTCCATACTTGACTTTTCCACCAAGTCTCCATACTTGACTTTTCCGTGCCAAGTCTCCATACTTGGACTTTTCGCGTCAGCTCCCCTTGGACTTTTCCAGTGTCAAGTCTCCATACTTGGACTTTTTCCCGAATCAGGTCAACCAGGTCAACCTTGACCTACGGTTGCACCAATAATCTCCCAACCATCTATTCTTGTCCCACATCAAGAATAGAACTCTCTCACGAGTGTCAAACATCAACATGCAACTCAACTAGGTCAACCTTGACCTAAGGTTACACCAACAATCTTCCTAAGTCAAACATCAAAATACAACTCGAGTCAGGTCAACCAGGTCAACCTTGACCTAAGGTTGCACCAACAATATCAAGATAAAACACTTTGTAATGAATACAAATGATAGAATCATGCACTAAGGTCAATGAACTATAAAAGCAAGGGCAAAAAGTATCCTCTTTTAACTGTAGATCGTGCTGGAAGTTTTCGCGTCAAGATGCTTGTCTCATATCAAAACCCTACAACATTGAAAACAATCAAAACCCTACTCCAAAACCAATCAGAAAACCCTAATTGAATCAACCCAATTATCCCTCAATCCTTCGTAGCCAATACCTTTTGCATTAAACCAACCCAGATTAGATTTTAACTAATCTTACCCTCATAGTGAAGATATGGTTCAAATTGAATGAAACTCCAAATTTAAGTGGTCTTATTGTTAATCACCTAGAACCTTTTTTTATCAATTCATAACTAAAACTCAGTCTACAACTAACCAAAATTTAATCAAAGTATTTAATGAATCCTTTACTAGTAGCGACTTCTTAATGGCGGCTTATGGAGGCAGGCAGCCAGGGGTGACACAAGGTTGGACACAAGAGTTGGGGGTAGACGGTGACCTGCAATGGCGACGGTGTGCTACGTCAACAGGCTACTGGGTGTCGTGTACACCGTTGATGATCTCGATCAAGGAGGTCACCTGCTACAAGGGATCGACGAAGGAAGAGGATAGTGGCGTACAAGGAGATTGGTGGCCTCTCGCTCGTGGCTGAAGAGGGGGCAATAGCGACACAAGAGGGAGACAATGCTTAAAGGAAAATTGGTGCTCCCACAACGACTGATGGCATCGGCATGCCGACCTAGCCCCACACGAAGGGAGGACAACGACTCACCAAGACGGTGATGTTGGCGATTGAGGCGGCGCTATGATGCGATGACCAATGCGTCGGGCTATCGGGTGGCGTGGTGAGGGCGGTCGTGAGGGAGAGGGGTTTGAATCAGGAATTTGGGCTCGGGTAAGGAGATAGGAAAATGAATGAATAGGAATACAAACTAGGTTTTATATATTAACTTAGGTTAATTAATTATAACCTTAGGTTAATGAAATTAATCAACTCTCATTATAAATGAGTATTCTAAACAGGTTTCCTCAAATCCTAATAGATTTATCTCCAAAAACACGTCACACGAATTCGATTTAAATCCCAAAAAAAATTTAAAAATTCCTAAAAAATTTTATCAGGTTATCTCTTACTTAACACGTGTTATTTTATTATTATATATTTATCGTAGCTTACACTTTGTCTACCAACGCCTTGTACCCTTGTCGGATGGTGAATTATTGATCGATATCCGTCTTCAGGTAGACCTTCATCCTCTTCTTCAAGTAGGAGAAGTCGTCTCCATTGTATAGTGGTGGACGAACAGTACTATAGTCCTCTCTTTGTGCCATTTATAAAGGATTCTTGCACAAATAAAAAAATAGAAAGAAGTACCAAGATTTGATCTTGAATTTGTAGTGCGAGAGAAGAAAGAACAATAGAATAAAATTCGAGTGGTGTTGCACAAATTCGAGGAAATTAAAGTGAAAAATTTTATTTAAAACGGTTCAGATTGATTTTAAAAAATTAAAATAAAAAAAATAAAGAAAAAAAATAGAAAAATAAATTCCTTGTTTGATTCGTGGTTGCACCAATTCAGAGCTAACAGGGCTCTAATACTACTTGTAGGATCGTTACGAACATGAAAGGGGGGTAAATCACGTGGTTTTAAAAAAAAAAAATCTTTGTCAGTTTTGAAAATGAATATACAGCTAAAATAAGGTAAAACAAAAACAAAAAAAGAACGAACACAATAACTCGAGGAGTTACTTGGTTTGAAGTCTTTGGTGATTCCTACTCCAAGACCCATGATCCCTTGGACCGTTTCAACGGATAATCCACTAAGAAGCTCTTCCAAAATCTCCAAAAGAGGGAATCAAATACAATATATCGAAGAAAGGGAAGTGTAATAGCCTATACTCCCTTTTTATAAATAGTAAAGAAATGCAGTAATTAACTTGTTACCAACTCGTAAAAAGATGATCCAGAAGCACTCAGGAGTTGGTGTCGGTCTACTACCAGTAGTTGGAAGTCATGGAGCAGTAGCACAACAGCAGTCCGACGTGTTCACAGCAACAAAAGTGTCTTTGCAGTTCGTAGAGGAGTTGTATCTTGTCTGCTACTTGAACAGGGCATATATAGGTTGTGGAAGGTGCCTTCAACCTCCTCCAAGGCACATGCAGCAGCAAATCTGATTGCCTTATCTTTGGAAACGATAACCTCTGTGACCTTTCAAAGGCACCATCTAGCGCCAAGCTCAAGGCGCCTTCAAATGCGTTGAAGGCATCTCCGTGCCCTCCCGCACAGAGTTTATGACCAAGCCTCCGTGTCACCTCCAACAGCACAGGAGGCGTCTCCAACACTATTTACTCAAGGTTTCTTGTTATTTTTGCTCCTGTAAAACATGTAAGTTCAACAATAAAAATATATAATCTGTAAAATAGAGTTAGTACAATTATAAAACGGCAATATTAATTAGACTTGTCTTTCTGAGACCAGGATCTAGTCACGGTCTCAATATAGGTTTCTAAAATGAGTCTAAATTGGACCTACGCTGAAAGTCTCTAATTGAGACTCATCCTCACTAGAACTCTCTCCTTCAGTGATTTACCTTATTTATCATATAGAATCGCTTGACTTTCTTACTGTCCAACATGTCTTCCTATCAGTTGTCAAGTCTATAGATCCAACTGGACTTCGGTCAGCTGTCAAGTCCCGCGAACCTAGTTGGATTTTCCACCAGATATCGGATCACTTCTACGCTAATTATCAGGTCCTCCAGACCTAGCTGAATTTCAACCTAGTGTCAGACTAGCCAATTCCTGCACACTTGGTAAAAAGATTAGATCACAACACATCTAACTTTAATCCACTCTTCATTAATCAAAACTTAGATTTGACCATTAATGCTAACTGCACCAACACGCACCTACTCCTCTCAAGAGAAATTACTTGACTTGCCAAACATCCGGTCCTCCAGACCTGTTTGAACTTTCCACTCAACATCAAATTCTTTGACCCTTAGGACTTCCTCTCGATGTCCAATCTTCTAGACCCATCGGATTGCTAGATATCCAGTTCTCTAGACCAGTCTAGACTTCCCACTTGGTGTACTCGATCTGCGAAGTCTTCCTGCCTAATTCCATTGACCAAGACTTCCTAGCTTAGTTCCATAGATTAGGACTTCCTTGCTCAATTGCACAGACCAGGACTTCCTTGCCTAGGCACAACTAGGACTTTTCCTTTACCTAGTGTCTGTTGATGTTGGAAGTACTAGCTAATCAAACTTGTGTTTTGATATTTGATAAAAGTTTAAAGTTAAGTTGTGTTGTGATCTAATAAGTCTAGCTGAGTGTGCAAGAAAGTTCTAAGTGATCTTAGGCAAGGTGAAAGTCCTAGTTGAGGCTAGACAAAGAAGTCCTAGTGGACACTAGGTAGATGGAAGTCCTAGTTGCGACTAAGCAATGAAGTCCTAGTCCAGGAAACTCGGTAAAGTCTTGGCAAGTTGAGGACATTGGGCGAAACCCTCGGGTCGAGGACACTAGGTAAAAGTCCTGGGGGTCGCGAATACCAGACGAGAAATCTTAGGGTCGAGGACACTAGTTGAAAGTTCTAAAAGTCTTGGATGCTGAGTAAAAGCTTAGACAATCTAGAGGATCAGTCTAGCAAAAGGTAAACTCTCTTAAGAGAAGTAGGTAAGCACGCGTTCTCTGCAGAGGGAACAGTAGGCATCGGTCCGACGTAGAGTTTCAACAAAACCCAAAGTCAAGACTGAACAGTCCAAAGACTATCAAAAATTATATTACTTTATATATTTTTTGTGCTCGTGTTAACCTTGTGATGTAGAAAGTTGGTGGTTGAAAAACAGGGCTCTAAGCGCCCGGAGTTTATGCTGGCGCTCAGACGTCTGAGTGCCCGGAGTTGCTCTAGGCACCCGGGTAAGTGACAATGAGGGAGCGCCCCGAGTGGGTGCTTGGCTAGGCACCTGGATAGTCCAGGTGCCTGGAGTTGCTCCAGGTTCCTGAAGTTGCTCTAAGTGCCTAGACCAACGAAAAGTCATCTTCATTCTGAGTTGGAGCACGACGACTGGCCAACCCAAGTCAATAGTACTGGCTCTCGGATGGAGTCCAAGTGCCTGGACATGGATAAACTTCTTGGATGAAGTTTTAACGAGAGCTCGCCATGTCAGCACACTCTAGGCGCCCGGGAGGGGATCCTAGTCCCTGGATGGGGCTATAAAAAGAGGGTTCGACCAGTAGCTTCAACACAACAATTCAAAGAAGCTTTTCTCCTGCGCGCTACTTAGAAAACACTTCTACAATACCGAAATGTTGCTCCGACGACCAAACACTTGCAATTTCAATTCTTTAGTTGTCAGTAAAATTTTTATTACAACATTTAATTATTGTACTTATTCAAAATTATTAGTGAATTTCCCAATGAAAGTGATCGTCGACCGTGGGCCTTGTAGTAGGAGTCGTCACAAGCTCTGAATCAAGTAAAACCAACATGTGTTAGCTTGAATTCTCTTTCGTTACTTTTTATTTTCGTTGCATCATTCTTTACTCTGAGTTTTAAACAAACGTGAAAAGCTACAAGCGCTATTCACCCCCTTCCCCTCTCTAGCGCAATGATTCTACAGTGTCCACTAGGACTTTTGCTTTGTCTAGGATGCAGTCAACTTGGCCAACTAGAACTTTCTAGTTGAGTTACCTACACACTTATTCAACCTCAATAAATCACAATGAAACTTAACTTTGAATTTTTACCAATATCAAAACCTAGATTCGACTAACTGGTGGTCCCTGCACCAACACATACTTGAGCATCTTAATGGTGCGACTTTTGAGTAGTTCATAGAATACTTCTAACCGCAAGAATTATTTCTTCTTGTCGGCCCAGCTCCCTTCTTCGCCAGCTTAGTAGCTCTCCAACTCATGCTTTCATGCCTCCAGCTCAACTTGCTAGGCCTCCAGCTCAGCCTTTATGGTTTTCACTTTGAAAGATCATTGAATGAGCTTCAATCTGATATATTATGTATCCTGTGATTCAATCGAATTAAAAGTTATGACCTCTTATAATTATAACTTATAGCTGTAGCAGCTACAATTTCATAGTTGCTACATATATATTGAATAAATTTAGAAAGGTCATAGCTTTTAACTTAGATTTGACTATGAGACATACAATATATTAAATCAAAGATAAATGAATGAGGTTCAATTTGATATATTGTGTATCTCGTGATTCAATTGTAACAGAAATTTATGACCTCTTAAAGTTGAATTTGTAATTGTAATAACTACGATTTTTTAGCTGTTATAATGTGTATGGTAGGTAAATTTTGAGATATCATAACTTTTTGACTCGAATTGAACTACCAGACACACAATAACTCAAATCAAAAATCTCTGAACGAACTTTAATTTGATATATTATATATTTTATGGTTCAATCTGAATCAAAAGTGATGATCATTTAAAATTGAACTTATAGTTATAGCAACTACGATTTCGTAAAGGCTACAACTGAGTTATCGTACAGTTGTAGCAATTACGATTTCATAGTTATTGTAACATATTTACTAGATAAATTTTGAGAGGTTATAATTTTTCACTCGAATTGAATCACACGACACACAATATAGCAAATCTAAGATCTTTGAACAAGTTTCAATTTTATATATTGTGTGTGATGTGGTTTAATTTAAATCAAAAGTTATGACATCTTAAAATTAAATTTATTATTGTAACAATTATGATTTTATAATTACTATAAAGGTAGATCCGCTACCTTAGCGGCCCCCCTAGTGCCGGCCCCACGGATATGGAGGGAGGTTCATGCAGGTACACAGGCCATAGGCGCATGGCGGGGTAAACCCCA
This sequence comes from Zingiber officinale, assembly GCF_018446385.1. Lineage (NCBI taxonomy): Eukaryota > Viridiplantae > Streptophyta > Magnoliopsida > Zingiberales > Zingiberaceae > Zingiber > Zingiber officinale. The sequence continues at coordinate 138,899,867 of NC_055986.1, forward strand.
GGTCGTCAGTTCCTGAGAATCGACCCCTGGCCATTACGCCAGAGATACCATGCACCCACCGTCTGTGCTACGCCCTGGGGGCGGATTGCAGGTCCTTCATTCTTCTATATGATGTACCCTTTCTTAATATTTTCATTTATATATGGATTGCAAGTTACTCATCTTTACTTATAAGATATATCATTGATGAATACATCCTATATGTGGTTTGCCAACTTACTAAACTACATTGAGTTGTCTTATAAAATATATAATGTGGGTAATATTAGAAAATGAAAAATTAAGACGAATTGATAAAATTAATTAAGAAGGCAATAAAAAAACAAATGATATGGAAATATAATTTATAAATTATGTTGTTGCTCTTGTTGATTATATTTTCATGCACATTCTCTAATCTCCATTTTATAATTACTATAACTGAGATGTTATGTAGTTGTAGCATTTATGAAACTATATAAAATCGTAGTTACTTCAACTATATAATAGCTATAAAATTATAATTGTTACAATATGATCTGAATTAAATAAAAATGTATTTGTCAGAAATATACAATTTATCCTAGGGTATTTGTGTTATTTTACTACGGATGAGATAGTTTTTTAATACAATTAAAGTAGAGTGTCCTTTAAAAAAATACTGGTAAATCATGTAATACAGTAGTTGAAGTGACTAATCTAAGCCTATACAAATTTTTCATCGACGTTAAATCATGAAGTACCAGTGATGAACGGCCTACACTATGATTCTATATAAATTTTGTCCTCAAGATATTCAACGAAATCAACTAAAAAAAAGTGTAAGAGTATATTTGTGACAAATCTATATTACTTTATTTGGAAAGGCACGTTGAATCACATTATTGGCGAGGGCGGCAACTAGGACACGATAAACATGCTCACACTATTACGTACTAGAACCGTCACGGGATAACAATCATACAGGCCCTTTCTAACATTAACACATTCACGTTCCTAATCCAACGGCCCTTTATAACATTAACACATTCACATTCCTAATCCAACGGCGGTGGGTTCAACCGCGGCACCGGCGTGCAGATCAGCGGTTTGGCCTTGGGAAGCGTTAGGCCTAGACCTTCCGCCATGTCCACCGTCCCTCCACCCTCCACCTCCCAATCGAAGCACTGTATCATCGCCCCAAGCGCAGAATGTACCAGTTGCAGCGCCAGGGACATCCCTGGACAAATTCTCCGGCCACTGCCGAACGGTATTAGCTCAAAGTGCTGCCCCCGGACATCCACAGTATGCCCGCCCTCCTCCGTGAACCTCTCCGGCCGGAACTCTAGTGGCTCCGACCATTGCTTCGGGTCCTTCCCGATGGCCCACATGTTGACAAAGACCGTCGTGTTCGCCGGAACGTCATAGCCTTTGATCTTGCCGTCCCTGTTCGATCGTCGTATGATCATCGGGACGGTGGGATGCAGCCTCAGAGTCTCCTTGACAATGGCCTGCAGGTAAGGAAGATTGGGTAAGTCGGACTCCGCCACCAGCCTTTTCTTGCCGACCACCGCTTCGATCTCGTCTCGTGCTTTGTTCAGGATGTTCGGGTGGTTGATGAGCTCTGCCAGCGCCCATTCCATGGTGATGGCTGAGGTGTCGGTGCCGCCGACGAACATATCTAACACGAAGGCTTTGATGTCTTGTCTACTCAACCTCACTTCTGCACTGGCATCCTCTGAAATATCGATTAAAATATCCAGCAAATCCTCGATTCCGCTTCCTTGTTTTCTCCTGGACGCCTCCTTCTCCGTCAAGATCCTCTCCACCATGCTATCGAACCTCCGGTGGACGTCCTCCATCTTCTTATCTAAACCCTGCAAGTCCCAATCCTTGCAGATCCCAATATAATCTGCCAGATTGAACTTGCCGAGCAGCTCAGCCACCTCCGCCACTAGCTTCCTGACCCCCTCCGACGCTCCCTCCAACCCAGAGCACCGACGGCTCATCGTCATCTGGCAGATCACATTGTTGGTGAGTCTTACCAACTCGCCGCCCATGTCGACGGTGGTTGTTCCTTCCTTGGACCTGTCGTACAAGGTTCGCACGAGAGCGACCAACTCGTCGCGTCGGATGTGGAGGAGCAGGTCAAGCGTCCGACCTCCGAGGAGCTCTGATATGCAGAGTTTTTTCATAAACTTCCAGGACGGTCCGTAGGGCGCGAAGGCTATACCTGAGGCGCCGTAGGTGAGGCAGTCCGCGGCTTTGGACATAGGACGGTTGGCGAAGGCAAACTCCTGCGTCCTCAGGACCTCTCTGGCAGCGGAGGCAGTGGAAACCACCGCACAGGGGACGGATCCTAGGCGGAGGCTGAAAATGTCACCTAGACGCTGGCGCTGGGAGAGCTTGTGAAGGGCTTGGTGGGGGATCGGCGCGAGGAGGTGGAGGTGGCCGATTATGGGCAGGCTCATTGGGCTCGGAGGCAGATGAAGAGTTCGCCGCCGGCGAAGGGATCTGAGGAATAAGAAAGAGAGGACGAGCAAGACGACGGGAACAGCAGAGAACCGCATCGGATCTATCGTTTCCATGGATGAAGCTCAACACTTCTTTCCAAAGAGGACAGTTCTGATTATCAATCGATCTTCATTATGAGCACTGCCGCTGGACCCTATAACGGTTCGAAACGATGGTTCAAAAATGTCGATTTTTAATTTTAACCGACTATGTTATGATTTACGATTTAAAGCCGTCCATTTGATTCACGGTTCGATTACGATTTCATTCACGGTTATTCAAGATTATTATTATTTTATTTAAAAATAATGTTTTAAATTATAAAAGGGAAAACGAAGGGTACTTGCGGTCCCATGGCCGCTGCCTTAAATCTGAGCTATGTTATAAAATTTACTAAGTTAAAAATTTTAAATTTCCATGTCGATCGTGCACGAGAACGAAGAGGGCTTGGAATATCATGCAAAATTTGACTCTCTCTGTTCAGAGAATGTCCCGTGACTCATGTTGGGCTGGTCCACTGATTTATGGATGGATCTTATTAGTAGCCCCTTGAGTAGGTCAACATTCATGTTGGGCTGGTCCACTGATCTATGGATGGATCTTATTAGTAGCTGAGGCATAACTACAATCGAAAGATGATTCCGAGATCATTTCAAGTTGGTGATTTCGTGTGGAAAAAGATGAAGTCAGTCGGCGAGGTCACTAAGCTGAAAACTCTCTAGGCCGGACCCTTCAAAGTCGTGGAAAAGCTCCGCTTAGGCGCCTATTACCTGGACCCGACCCCGGGCCGGGTCTGGCCCGGACCCGGCCCGAACCCGTAACCGGGTCAACGGGCCGGTTGCCCGTTGACCCGATTCGCCGGGTCGACCCGGAACCGGCCCGGCAACTTGCCGGGCCGGTTCTGGTTCATTCGCTGTAAAATCGGCGAACCGCCGGTTAACAGACGGGTTGAACCGGCGGTTCATAACCGTTGGAACCGCCGGTTAACCGGCGGTTCGTAGCCGTTGGGAGGGTTTTTTGGGTATTTTTTTTTCAACGGTTAGAATCATTTGACCATTTTTTTGATCAATAGATATGATTTAGTGTCCGTTACTATCAAAACTTTATAAATAGAGAGCTTATTTCATCATTTTTCACACACATCTTCTCTACTCTTAATCTCATTTTCATATTCTCTAATCTCTACACGCTTTCGTTTCCAATTTTCAATTACAATGGAAGGAGACCGCGAAGGTCATCTCTACGCTTTAATAAGCAATTACAATGGAGGAGGACCCCAACATTCAATCCACCGATGATGAGATCGAGCATCTTCCGAATCCGACACCCGAAACACAAGGAAGTACCGACGCAATTACTTCTAAGGTTCGAGAACTTCCTCCTCTAAAGTCTTCTATTTTCACTAAACATTTTGAGAAGGTCACTCTTCCGTCGGGAGAAATGCGTGCAAAATGTAAGCATTGCAATGCTTCCTACAAATTCCAAGCCGGCGGCAGCTATGGGTCGTTGAAACGACATGTAGAAACGAAGCACCCGACGGAATATGGACTCGACCGTTCTCAAACACAATTATCAAGATTTTCTTCAACTAGCGGTAGTATCGATTCCGGTTTATTTTTTTGGTTATTAAATTAGGAGAATCATTAAATGTTTTAGAACATCTTTCTTTTAGTTTTGGATCTAAATGCACATTTGAAGATTTTTGTAAAGAATCTCTTAATCTATGTGCTAAACGTGTTCCTAAGACTACACTTACTCGTACAATTAAAAAAATTAGTAAAACAAGGAAAAAAGAATTTAGTAAATTAGATAATAAAGTTTCTTTATGTTCTGATATTTGGAGTGATCATTGGCAAACACATTCGTATATGAGTGTGACTTACCATTGGATCGATAACTCTTGGAACCTCCAAAAAAGATTATTAGCTTATAGAGTTTTTAATGAATCACATAATGCTCATAATATCGCACAATTATTATGTTTAATTTTAGAAAAATATGGTTTAACTCATAAAATATTTTTAATATCATTAGATAATGCTAGTTCCAATACCGCTTGTATAGATGATCTAAAATTTGTTTGTCAACCTATTATTGGAGGTTTATTTTTTCATATTGGTTGTGTATGTCATGTTTTAAATTTATGTGTTCAAGATGGTTTAAACATTTTAGAAAGTTATATTAAACCAATTAGAATTGCAATTTCTTATTTATGGTCTCATCCATCTATAATGAAATAATGGGGTAGGTTTTGTAAAATTACTGGAATGAGACCTAAAAAATTTCCACATGATATACCAACACGTTGGAATTCAACATACCAATTATTACAAGATTCATTTCAATATAAAGAATTATTATGTTCATTTTTTGCACAAAACACTAATACTAATATATATTTATTTTCACAACAATGGAATATTTGTAGTAGTATTTGTGAAATTTTAAAAATATTTAATGATGCAACCGAACAACTTTCCCGTGTTTATTATCCCATTGCTCAATTAGTTTTAAATTTTTTTCTAATATAGTATTAGTTTTAAATGAACATATTAATAATGAATCTTTATCTTCTTGCATCTTAGCTATGAAAACTAAATAGGAAAACATTTTTATTTAATTCCTGAAATTTATTTAATTACATTTGCTTTAGATCCTATATTTAAATTAGAAGTTTTACAAGAAATATTAACTTTATATTATGACACTTTAATTCCAATTAAAGATTCTTCTTCCCCTGATCCAGTTAATATTATATATAATGTTAGAATTTATTTATATGATATTTATAATCAATATTATGCAAAATATGGAACACAAATTAATATTTCTGAAATACAAAAAACTACTAGTAGTAATTTAAAACTTACAAAAGCACAACTCTTATTAAAAGAACGAACAAAATGTCCACGAGGATCCTCAAGTTCCACACAGGAACTTGAGAATTATTTTACGACTTCTTTGGATTTTAATGAAGCAGATAGCAAAAACTTCGATATCTTAAAGTGGTGGTCACAGAAGGCTCAAAGTTTTCCCGTTCTCTCCGTGATCGCAAAAGAAATTTTAGCTTGTCCAGTGTCAACTGTTGTTGTGGAGCAGACGTTCAGTGCCGGTGGCAACATATTAGATGAACGACGATCAAATTTGTCTCCCGACTCATTGGAAGCCCAAGCATTACTGGACGATTGGATCAGAGCGGAGAAAAGAATCCAAGGAATGCAACTTTCAGATGACGAAGTTGAAGATTTTGATACTAACGGAACAAATACGACAGGAACAGGAAATGGAAGTGAGTGAAAATGTAAAAGGATAAAAATGTAAAAGAACTACGTGGGCTTTGATTCCCCTAAAGGGATACGTAGACAACTTAAATAAGTGCAAGCCCTTTTCCAATAAATTTAAATTTCTAATTTTTAATGTTTAATGTTTAATTTTTAATTTTTTTAACATAATAATCTTGAACCGTGACGAACTGTGAACCGAACCGTGAATCGGCGGTTCCGAACCGTGAACCATAACCGTCTTGGGCGGTTAAGGTTAAGGGTTGACCTGCCTGGAACCGTCGAACCGGCGGTTCCGAACCATCGAATCGGCGGTTCCGAACCGTCGAACCGGCAGTTCCGAACCATTGAACCGTCGGTTTCGAACCATGGTCAGGTCTACTACTACCTAGAGGACAAGGACTGACAGCGACTAGAACGTCCGTGGAGCACAAACCATCTCTAGCCGTACCGATCTGGATGAAAGGTGAGATGATGTAGTTGATGTCATGTATTTTCCATTTTCCTACGCCTTTCGACTGCAAGATTGAAATCAAAGGCGAAAGGTTTATAAAATAATCGCCGAACGGCGAGACTTCATCAAACCGTCGAGCGGCGACATCAAACCCAGGTCTCCATCGACAGTTGAGCGGTGACCTTAAACCCGAGACTTCATCAAACCCTCGAGCAGCGACGTTAAACCCAGGTCTCCATCGACGATCGAGCGACGACCTTAAACGCTTGACTTCATCAAACCGTCGAGCGGCAATGTTAAACCCAGGTCTCTACCGACGGTCGAGCGGCGACCTTAAACCCGAGACTTCATTAAACCGTCGAGCGGCGACGTTAAACCCAAGTCTCCACCAACGGTCGAGCGGCGACCTTAAACCCGAGTCTTTATCAAACCGTCGGGCGGCGACGTTAAACCCAGGTCTCCATCGACGGTCGAGCGACGACCTTAAACGCCTGACTTCATCAAACCGTCGAGCGGTGACGTTAAACTGATGTCTCCACCGGCGGTCGAACGACGACCTTAAACCTGAGTCTTCATCAAACCGTCGAGTGACAACGTTAAACCCAGGTCTCCACTGAAGGTCAAGCGGTGACCTTAAACCCGAGTCTTCATCAAATCGTCGAGCAACGACATTAAACCCAGGTCTCCACCGACGGTCGAGCGGCAACCTTAAATGCCTGACTTCATCAAATCATCGAGCGGCGACATGAAACTCAGGTCTCCGCCGACGGTCGAGCAGTGACCTTACACTCGAGTAACCCTATACTCCCATCAAAGGTCGAGCGGCGAGCCATGCTTACACGCCTTTATACCTATCTCCATCGATGGTCGCTTGGGGCCTTACAACCAAACAGTTCGCTTAAAGTATAAGGAGGTCAGACGAGCAGACAACCATCAGCCGTCACCTAACAGGACAGTCGGAAGCAAAATTAAAATTGAAAAGGAGTTGCACTAAAAGAAGGACTTGCCGAACGGGCGAGCATTCATTACATTGAAAGATAGTATCGCCAAGCAGCGAGTACACAGTCATACTTCAAAATTTTTTCCTTACAGAGGCCTTCCTCCCTCAATACATTTAAAAACTTCGTCGGGTATAGAATTGAGGAGCTGAACACGGTCAATGACAACAGGGGTCAAGGCTTCGGGGAGGTGGCCGTTTGCCTTTAGCTGGCTGAACATTGTGTCGATGGCCAGCTCGAACAAATGAACGATTCGATTAGCCACCTTTTCCAGGAAGGGGTCCGAGCGGAGGTATTCTTGCTTTAGGACCGCGAAGCGACCCGGTTCAGCTTCCTGGTAGACCTTCAATGCCGCATGGGAAGCCTCCAGAGCATCCTCTAGGGCCTTCACTTACCCCTGAAGGTCAGCCTCCCGAGTCGAATGGCTCTCCCGCTCAGCGGCCAAAAGGTCTCCCGCCTTTTTGAGCTTCTCGGCCAACTGTCGAGCCTCCTGGTTCTTCAGTTCCAGGTCGGCGATGGCCCGTTGTTTCCTTGTGGAAGCCAGCTTGAGTTTTCGGTCGTAAGTCTTCAATTGCGCCTTGATCTGGCCCAACCTACTAGCCTGGTCGGTTGACTTATATTGCTCCGCCGAGAGAAGTTGTCGGGCCTTTTCCAAGTCGGCCTGCAGCTGAGCGATCGGTGGTCCCTGGGAAGAGGAGGCTTCTCCGGAAATCATAAGCTTTTTCAGCTCTTCCTACACAAGGGCGAGCCGCTGGCACATAGCCACACTCTCCACCCAGTACTGCAAAGGACCAAAAAATGTATATTAATGACCGATCAAAGGAGAAGCGTGAAGTGATGAAATACGTACCCCAGTGGCCATCTAAAGATGGTTGTTCCCAAGTTCTCCTGGCAATATTGTTGTCGCTCGGGCTCGCGCTTCCTCCCAAACGCCAGCAAACGGCCCGCGGATGATAATCTTGTGTTCAGGGATGGTCGAACGAGCGCACTTCTCAAGATAGTCCTCTGTCGGGAGGTTAATGGTCGCCGTCACCGATCTCCGGCCGCTCGGGTCTGACAAGGAGGAGACCACCGGACCGGAACGAGCAGCAATCAGCGCAGCTTTAATACTGGACATCCGAGGCTTCCGTGGGGTTCGGGAAGGGGCCAGGGAGGTGAGCGGTTGCACTGGTATAGGATCAGCTGGCAGATCGACCAGAGAGGGGGCCCGATCGGATGAAGTGGCTTCGACTATTGGGACAGCCGAGAGAGAAGTGCCCTCGACGACACCCACAGCAGAGGTGGCGGATCGGGAGGTATTCTCCGTACGGTGCCTCTTACGCCGAAGGAGCGGCAACTCCTCATCAGAGATTCGATGCTCCTGGTCTGAACGTCGAGCTGGGCTTCGAGAGTGGGAGGCGGCGTGATAGTTTCTTCGACACTGGCCGTCTGAACGACGGAATGAGCCTCCGTGCTCTCGGCTTGTGTGCCCTCATGGGAGCCGATTGGCGCCAGACCCAAGATCTCCATTTCCTTCACCGCAGCTGCCTCGATCTCAGTCTGCTTAAGCTTCATTATACCGGCTACTCGGGCGCGCATCATGATGTCAGCTGCAAAAAAGGAAAGAATCAGTTAGACTCAAGGGAGCAGGTCGAGTAATTTCATACCTAGGCTGCTCGGAAGCTTCGTTTGGCTCGGGCTTAACCCGAACATACACATAACACCCTCTGACAGCAACTTGCTGATGTCAAACTTCTGGCTGGATAGCATGCTCGCCGCGTGGAGGTATTCTGGTCGGGTCTTGTACTTCTTCAAGTATGGTTGAGGAGGAAGTCCGACCTGCCACTGGGTGTGAAAGTTTGGCCGCTCGGGAACCCCCATGTAGAAAAAGTAATCTTTCCAATACTTATTGGAAGATGACATTTTGTCAAAGAATACCAAGCCGACCCGAGACTGGAAGAGATAGGTACCCAGCTCGGACTGCTTGGGATAGTAGTGTAAGTGATCGGTGGCCGGCTAGAAGGGGGGTTGGATAGATAGGTCACCCCTAACTTCTTTTCTTCTCTACAAAAGATTAGTGCACACACGGAAATACAACTAACTAATGAAAACAATAAAGAAAGAATACCAAATCGCTAACAAGCTCGATGTAACGTGGTTCGGAGATTACTTGCTCCTACTCCACGGCGTGTCCTTGAGGTGGACGAGCCCTTGATCCTTCGGTGGATTAATCCCCGGCAATCTCCGGCTAGAGCTTTCTCCTTATCGGTGGAGCAAACCTCTCACAAAGGATCTCTTCCTCTTTACAATGATGAACTTAGGTTTAGGAGGAAGAGAGTAGGCTTGGAAGCTTTGGGCAATAACAAGGAGTTAATCAATAAGCATAAGTAACCTCCTTCAAGCCCCAAAGCTTCCCTTAAATAAGAGGAGAGAGTTGATCATCATATCAACTCATCTCAGCACCAGTCGACTGGCAAAACCATCAGTCGATTGGTGTTACCGTTAGAGGTAGTCAACGACTACTTTCTAGCACCAACGGTCATTTACCAGTCGACTGCTAAAACTAGCAGTCGACTGGTAGCTGTTTATTGAGCAAACAGAATGCTTCTGTTCGCTGCCAGTCGATTGCTAAAATATGCAGTCGACTGGCGCAATCGATTGCTAAAACATGCAGTCGACTGGTGCAGTCGGCTGCTAAAAGTTGCAACCGACTGGACTGCACCTTGTTACACACTCACACTCATCCTCTCCGGAGTCGCCCTTGAAGTCCTCTTCCTCGGCCTTCGTCCCTCAGATGCACTCGAGCCCGCGGCTCCTCTCCGTGCCATCCTTCACGTTGCCTTGAAGTCTACTTCCCTCGGCTCCACTCCGTTTCTCCTCGTCCGGCGGTTCCTCGGATGCCTTCCACACCATCCTTCACCGACTCAAGGATCCGAGCCCTAGGATGAGCTTCCCAAGCTTAGTTGTACCAAGCTCCTCATGTGTGTTTCACCAAGTCCTGCAAGACTCAAACACATATATCAAACACATATGAAAGCCTAACTTAAACTCTTTGACACACACATCAAAACCATGATCGTACCGATCAAACTTAGGTCGATTGCACCAACAATCTCCCCCTTTTTGATGTGTGACAATATATTTAAGTTAGACATTAATAACAACATGAAAATAAAAAGCAATATGTCTAACTTAAACCTTTCCCATTTCTCCTCCTTTGACACCATAAAAAATTGTACCAAACAAGTACACATACCTAGGTATCAATGGGGACCTAAAATTTCCCAAAACCATCTCTTTATAGTGCTGAAAAATAGGTACCAATCGACTGCTAACTGTCGCAGTCGACTAGCACATTACTAAGCTAAATTTCAGCTTTCCGAAGTCAACTTCAGAAATGCATAAAAAATTCTAGAAAATTCAAAAAATCATGAAATTTTGAACACAGATTTATTTTAATGTCCTTTAATAAGGGAAAATATGTTTTCATGAAAATTCATCATATTTTTGAATTTTTGATAAAAACTCAAACACCTTGAAAAACACTCAAGTTTGTATCAAATTAAACCCTAGTTTTGAATTCATATGTTCTAAAATAACTATCCACTGTAAATAAAACATAGAATTATTTTCAAAACATTTGAAATGTCCAACTATGATCTATGGACAAGATGTCCATTAATTAAACATTTGCTTTCCCCATAGTTGGCCTATGATCACTAAAAATTGATACATCACATAACTCATCAAAATGTCATAAGCATAAGTGAATTATTTGTATCATCCTAATATCTCACATTTATGGTTAGAAAATAATGTAAATCATTGTGAGATAGAGGTAACCTCTACTTAGCCCTTTTGATCATGATTTTCTATCAAGGCTAAGTGCTCCCCCTTAAGGTCTCAAGTCAATCATTTTTCAAGGATTTAAATTATGATTATCATGGTTGACTTGATCCAAAATCCTCTAACCCTTGAGGATTGATTTTGGTCCCCAATAGAGGTTCTTCTTAATTGAGTTTACCAAATACTCCTTAGGAATCCATTTCTTATCTATGGTCTTTGTCTTGGGTTGCCCCCTAACAATTAAACAATGATAGGCTTTTTCATTGTTGGATTCCTTATACCCTAAACCCTTTTTGTTGAAACTTGTCCTTTGGCTCCCAATAATCATGTTTAGGGTTTTAGAGCCAATTTCAAATTTTCTAAGGGCATTGGTAAGATATTCTACCTTTTCCCTTAATTTCCTATTTTCTTCTTCTAAACATGGATCATTTGAAGAATTAGAAGAATCATGCATATTGTTGTCCTTAAAGCACATGGATTCTAATCTTTCTTCAAGCATGCAAATATCATTTTTCAAGGATTTATTTTTCCTTTTAGCTTTAAACAAATCATCATTTGTACTTGAAATAATTTTGATTAAAATATGGGAAGGAAGATTATGTACCTCACTTACCGAGAAGTCTGAATCCGAAGTTTGACCTCCCCCTTCACTTGAGCTCCCCTCTTCATCTTCACTTGAGCTATTTCCCTCTTCATTTTCGGATGAGGTGGAGGTTATATCATCAATTCCCATTAGCGCAAAATTGACTACATGGTGCTCTTCTTCTTCCGATGATGATGAAGGATCATCCCATGTTTCTTTTAGGTTTTGAGCCTTCTTCCCCTTTTCTTTTGTCTTCTTCTCCTCCCTCTTCTTCCCTTCCTTCTTCTTCAAGAGAGGACAATCATCTCTTATGTGTCCCTCTCCTTGGCAATTGTAGCAAATTACCCTCCTTGTTCTACTTTTGCTTCTTGAGCTTTTTCTAGCATGAGATTTGTTAGTAGAAAACTTTTTAAATGCCCTTCTCATTTTTCTTACCATATACGCCTCTTGATTACTATCCATTGAGGCGCTTGATTCTTCGGAGTCGGAGGATGGTGGAGATGAAGATTTCTTCTTCTTTCCCTTTCCCTTGTTTGCCACAAGGGCTACTCCTCTTGATCTATGAGCTTCTCCATCTAACCCTTCAACTCTTGTTTCATGAAGCTTCATTGTTGAGAAGAGTTCATCTAGAGAGGATTTCTCTAGGTCCTTTGATATGTAGTATGAATCTACAATGGAGCTCCAAGTTGTGGTTCTTGGGAAGGCATTTAGGGCTTTCATCATCATGTCTCGATTTGAAAGTGTCTCACCTACACTTGTTAGTCCATTAATAATTTCCTTAATTCTAGAATGTAAAATTGATACCTTTTCTCCTTTCTCAAACTTGATATTGTTGAGTTTAGTTCGAAGGAGGTCTCTTTTTGCCAATTTTGCTCCCGATGTCCCCTCATGAAGCTCCACTAGCTTTTCCCACAAGTCTTTGGCACTTGTATAGTTTCCAATTCTTGTTACTTCTTGTTGTGGAAGAACATGTAGTAGGTGAAGCATTGCCTTGGAATTTGCTAGATGCTCTTCTTTTTGCCTTTTGGTCCATCTTGTTATGTCGATTGTCTCATTGCATTCATCCTTGGGTTCTTCAAAACCACTTCTCATGATTAGCATAATGTCAAAATCGGTATTGAAAAATACCTCCATTTTCTTCTTCCACCAAGAGAAGTCTCCTTCGAATTTGGGTGGATGAATATTTGAGCCGGCCATTTTGATGAAATGCTCTTCTCGGCGATTAGTCCGTTGAAGGGCGTCCTCGCTCTGATACCACTTGTAAGTGATCGGTGGTCGGCTAGAAGGGAGGTTGGATAGCTAGGTCACCCCTAACTTCTTTTCTTCTCTACAAAAGATTAGTGCACACGCGGAAATACAACTAACTAATGAAAACAATAAAGAAAGAATACCAAATCACTAACAAGCTCGATGTAACGTGGTTCGGAGATTGCTTGCTCCTACTCCACGGCGTGTCCTTGAGGTGGACGAGCCCTTGATTCTTCGGTGGATCAATCCCCGGCAATCTCCGGCTAGAGCTTTCTCCTTCTCGGTGGAGCAAACCTCTCACAAAGGATCTCTTCCTCTTTACAATGATGAACTTAGGTTTAGGAGGAAGAGAGTAGGCTTGGAAGCTTTGGGCAATGACAATGAGTTATTCAATAAGCATAAGTAACCTCCTTCAAGCCCTAAATCTTCCCTTAAATAAGAGGAGAGAGTTGATCATCATATCAACTCATCTCGGCACCAGTCGACTGGCAAAGCCATCAGTCGACTGGTGTTACCGTTAGAGGTAGCCAACGGCTACTTTCCAGCACCAACGGTCATTTACCAGTCGACTGCTAAAACTAGCAGTCGACTGGTAGTTGTTTATTGAGCGAACAGAATGCTTCTGTTCGCTGCCAGTCGACTGCTAAAACATGCAGTCGACTGCTAAAAGTTGCAACCGACTGGACTGCACCTTGTTACACACTCACACTCATCCTCTCCTAAGTCCCCCTTGAAGTCCTCTTCCTCGGCCTTCATCCCTCAGATGCACCCGAGCCCGCGGCTCCTCTCCGTGCCATCCTTCACGTTGCCTTGAAGTCTACTTCCCTCGGCTCCACTCCGTTGCTCCTCGTCCGGCGGTCCCTCGGATGCCTTCCACACCATCCTTCACCGACTCAAGGATCCGAGCCCTAGGATGAGCTTCCCAAACTTAGTTGTACCAAGCTCCTCATGTGTGTTTCACCAAGTCCTGCAAGACTCAAACACACATATCAAATTCATATGAAAGCCTAACTTAAACTCTTTGACACACACATCAAAACCATGATCGTACCGATCAAACTTAGGTCGATTGCACCAACAAGTAGAAGTAATGAAATACTTGGAGGGTCAGGGGGATATCGTGCACCTTGAACAAGACAACCACACCGTAAAAGAGGCGAAAAGAATTGGGGACGAGCTGAGCCAAAGGGACACGGAAATAATTGCAGACTTCGGTTATGAAGGGATGGATGGGGAATCACAGACCGACCACGAATTTGTCGCGAAAAAAGCAGACGGTGCCGATCGACGGGTCGTTGGGCTGATCGGACGGGGAGGCTAAGACTATTTCATGGTCAGAAGTAAGGTTGAAGGCGTTTATAAGGCTCGCAGCGTTGCCCGAGTCGAACCTGGTCACCATTGTGGTATACCAAAGTCTGGAAATAGGTTCTGACGGTTGAGAGGAGCTCGCCATGACCGGAAAACAGGAAAACGTACGGTTTGACGAAGAAGACAACCGGAAAACACATGAAACGGGAAGCAGCAGAGGAACAAAGAGGACTGCGAAAGATCAGAGAAGGAGAAGGAGAAGCTTACGAAAGGAGTGAGTGTCATCGCCGCCGAAGGAAATCGGTGATCGTCGAAGCACTAATCGCTACAAAAACTACTAGCAGCAATCGGGGGAGAAGACAGTAATGTAAGCACAGGGGAAGAAGCGGCGGGTCTATAAAGGTCAGGCTCGGCTAATTGGAGTTGTCTGATTTAGGTTGCGGGGTTCGAAGAGCAGATCCTACTGTTGAATTTGAACCACCAGACGTCGCATCACCCCTGTCGCTTCGATCGTGCGGTGACTGTGGCAATGCCACGTGGCATTCGCCTATAGGAAGACCTTAATGGCGAGATTTACACTAATATATTCCGAGGAGATTTGGGCGACGTCAGCATTGACCGCGTGGGTCGTGCCCATTCGAAGATGCTGAAGGAAAATTTTCCCAAGTGTAAATACTCAGGGTGCCAAGCGACCTAGGAGATCATCCCTACATGGGCCGATCGGGACGCAACCAGCCCTTGGTCGATCGGCCAATCGGTCACCAAACTAGTCTAGTCAGTCGAACTTACAACCTCCTTCGACTAGACTTAAGAGGGAGGCACGTGATCCAGTGGTAAGGTGGGGCCCGCCTTGTAGAAAGTCATCACCACGTGGAGGATCATAGTCAAAGTGGTCAACATCCTGGGCAATCGTCCGATCGAGCGAACCACCTTCCCTGTCAGCATGAAGAGTAGTCGATCCGATACTTCGATAGCTCGGCCAAATGTCGAGCTTCCGATGCTCAGAAACTCAAGCATGAAAGGGCGAAGGCCGAGCGGCCGTGTCGCTTGGTTAAACAAGTAGACGCAACCCCGACCAAGCAAGCATGGCTCCCTCGCTCGACAAGACGGAGCCGAGACAGCGGACTATTGACCCAACAGACTCTACCGCTCGGCCCGGCAATGAGGTCACTCGACGGTAGATTAGCCAAGTGACTCTCCCGCTCAGCCCAATAACGGACAAAAGGAGCAGTTGACGATATCTTCCTAGGGACCAATGTCACCGACAAGCGGCATGGTTGGTGGCATGTCCAGACGGAGAATCGTACGGTGGAAGTTTCCACTGTCATGTCAGGGATACGCTCGGGCTGTTAAGGTATAGCGCCAGACACGCTTTTCTTACACATCCTTTCTAGGTATGCTATGAGAAGCGTGCACGCGCCTCTCGGGTGAGCCCTATATAAGGACTCCCAGACTTCAACGAAGGTATGTTCACTACTGTAGCTACAGTTACACTACTGTTCTTTTCTTTTCTCCATTTCATTCATTTGTCGCCGGTGACTGACTTGAGCATCGGAGGGTCATCGCCGGGGAACCCTTCCCCGCCTAGGCACTAACGACCTATGGTTGCAGACTTAACTCGTCGGGGGGCCCATGCCATCTTCAATCTACATCCAGTCAATGTGAGCGTCATTTCTTCAACATCCATCGTTTCGATTCTCGAACATGATCAAATAGTGTTGAACCAATAAACAAATCCGAAATCGTTTTTGAGTAGTGGTGGGATGCTTGCCACATGAGGTCGCGGGGTTGAAACTCGGGGTAGTCGGGGCATAAATCCCCGGTCCCTGTGCAACTCACCCCACCTGCCACATGCTCGCTCAGGATGCTATGATTTACCTCCCTCGTGATGGCCTTGGGTCGGGTGCGGCGGGGGCACTGGGGGCGAGCGATTTCACCTTTTGCCACTTGAGGGCGGCAGACAAATGTTCCTTTGTGGATGAAATAGATTTTCTTAGAAAATTAAAATAGAATACTAATAAGAATGTCACGGAAAACAACATAACCGCTTGAGGCCGTCGGCTGTGGACAAGTAGGCTCCCATTCGGCACTATGTTATTTGGCCACTTGCCCACAACTGACGACCTCCGGGTGGCTTCTGGTCACCCGTCCTGACCTAAATTATAACTTAGGGGATGATAAACCTAGGAAAAAAATCATAATCAATTACGCTTAAATCATGATTATGATCTAATTCACAATCTAACTATTACGATCTGACAATAATTATAAGTGGTCCATCTACCTATTTATTTATTTTTTAACTAGAAGACCTGGCTCTGTTAAATTTCATAACTATCTTATTTCCACGTCATTAACATAAAAAGCACTCACTTCTTTAAAAAAAAAAAAAAAAAACAAGATTAAAAAGACCCATCTTATTTTACTTCATTATCTAATTTTGATAAAACAATATTTATTTAAACTTATTGAATTGATATAGATATTTAAAATAGTGAAAATAATATATTGAATTACATTTTTAAAAGATATTATCACAAAGATGATGATACTTTTACAAAAATAGCAATAAAGCATTTAATTTAGGGGTTTAGGAATGAGAGAATGAATCCATTCTCAAACTTTATGTTTGGATGTTTGGTTAATGAGAATGAAATCTAAAAATTTAGGTTTTGATGAAACTCACCTCCTTCCTTGTTTTGATGGAAATAAGAATGGAAATTAAGTTTTGAACGAAGATACTTTTAATATATTTATTTGATTTTTCTTTCATATCATTTTTTCTCATGATACTTTTTTTCTCCTCATTTTATAATCACATTTTCTCTCTCATTATACTTTCTCTCTCCTCAATCTCTCCCACCATACACTCTCTCTCCTTATTTTCTCTCATCATGTTTTCTCTCTCTTTATTTTCTCTCACCATACTTTCTCTCTTATTATACTTTCTCTCTCATCATAGTTTCTCTTTCCTTATCCTCTATCGTCATGTTCTTTCTCTCCCATCACACTCTCTTTCATTATTTTTTCTTATCACACTTTTTCTCTCATCATACGTTCTCTCTTCTCATCTTCTCTCATCCGTGTCCCCTCGGATGAGTCTAGTGGCTAGCACATGAGGTGTTGCCATAATGAAGTCTGTGGTTCGAATCTCGGCAAAATCGAGGTAAATACCTCCCTTATGTGCTAGTCACTATTCCAAAGGCTAGTAGCCGCCCGTGATTTACCTCCTCCGTGTTGGCCTTGGGACGGGTTAGTGGGAGCACTGGGGGCGAGCGTATTAACCTTTTTTGCCACAATGTTTTTTCTCCGTTCACACTCTAGTTCATCTTTTTTTCTCATCACATTTTTTTCTCATCATATTTTTTCTCTTATCATACTTTATATCTCCTTAATTTCTCTATCACACACTCTCTCCTCATTTTCTCTCATCGCACTTTCTATCTCTTTATTCTCTTCCATCATACTTTCTCTCTCATCACATTTTCTATCTCCTCATCCTCTCTCACCATGCTCTCTTTCATCACACTTTCTTTCCTCATTTTCTCTTTCATCATTCTCTGTTATTATATTTTTCTCTCACATTTAACTTTTCTTATATCTAATTTTTTTTTTCTCTAAGTGTAGAAAAAGAAAATTTAAGTTCATTTACATAGAAAATATTTAACTAACCAAATATTATTTTTAATAATGATATTCTACTCATAATTATTTTTATTCTATAATATTATAATTCTAATTCTCATTTTAATTCATAAAAAAAAAATCAAACGTCACCTAAATTGATAATTCTTTAAGGAATGAATATTAAGATGATTTGATGAAATCAACATTAAATGGCGTTTTGACAAAATGCAGTGATGTTAAAGTAAAATATTATTCAATAAAAATTAATAGAAAATGGCAAATTATTCTTAAATCATTTAACAAAACGGTAAAGCGACAAGCTGACCTTACAACCCACAGGTATCTGTTAAAGTCGGTGCCCACTATAAGGTTTACCTTGTGCATGTTAATGGGAGCGGATCTTCTGACCGCTTATTCCTGATCTCTCCTTACCATAGATCTGGTATAAAATCACCCCCATGTGCAAAACACGTGCACATGCGCGTAAAACCCTAACCTCTCAACCTCCAGTGTTGCCTCCCTCCAACGTCGCCTCCCTCTAGCGTCGCCTTCCTCCCGTGGCCTCCAACGACATCCTGTGACCTCCCTCCAACATCATCTCCCTCTAGTGACATCCTGCGGCCTCCCTCCAACGTCGTCTCCCTCCAACGGCCACCCTCCAACATCGCCGACCTCCAACGGTCTCCTGCGGCCTCCAACATTTGCAACGACCTCCCTCGCGCGACCTTCAGCAGCCTCCCTCCCACGACCCTCCAGCGACCTCCCTCCCTGACACTGTGTGGAAGAAAGCAATGACCTTTTCGATTGTTGCTTCTACCATTTCACTAGTGCAATTAGGTAATCGTTGTTGAAAAACTTCTCATTTATTCTTTTTTGTGCTGTTGATCCTTCTCAGAAAGTAAATCCTTTGAACTATAATTGATTTGGTTAAAGGTATTACAATTCAGGTTAGATGCTCCTTTGAGTTGCTATTTTTTGAATATCTAAATTTGATTACCTGATTCATAGGAAGTTTCTGTAACGTTTGGTACATACCCTTTCACATTTAGCTTGTGTGAGTGTAAAATAAAATTCATGCAAATGGCAGTAAGTGTGCGTTACTTAAAGGTTTTACATGATGGACAGAAAATGTTGAGTGTGATATTCTTGGACTGAATTGAGGTATTTTCTGCACGTTGGGGGTTGTTGTTAGCTTTTTTTTTGGTCAAAAAGTATATGCTTTAATCTAATTTATGTCTTTTGCGCATATTGGTGCTGTTCAGATACAAGGAAAGAAAAATCATAGCATCTGACTCTTCATCAGCATCATCTTTCACTCAACGATGTATGAACGATGAGGAATATGAAGCTTCCCACATATTATGTTATCGTGGGTTACATGCTACTCTTCAGACATCATGGACTGAATCCAATCTAGGAAGATAATTTTTTTATGTCCAAAATATAGAGTAAGTTTTCGTTATACAACACAATGTTGTAAGTTTTTTAATTATTGAGTTTTGATTAAGTTGATTTGAAATTCAGCAAAGGGGATGTGACTTCTTCTTATGGCATGTACCCATAACTGTAAAAAAGAAGTAAGACAATTATTAATGAGTTGAAGAGGAATAACAAAAAATAAAGTTGGAGATTAGTGAATTGAAAAAAGGTACTAGTTACGGTGGTGCAGTTGAATACAATGATGTTCTGGATATCGGAGATCATGGTTGATTACACCTATGTAGTTGTGTATATATGTTTGGTGGGATATGTGGAGGTATCATGATGATCATACTCATGTTGTGGGGTACTTAGGTGGATTTAGAGATTGCATGGATGATGACGGTGTTCGTATCATGATTATATATATATCATGTTCATCATTCATTGCATTGCTGACGACTAGTGTCTCCCTTGTGGTTGAGAGAGTCGTCAGTCGTTTATAGCTGTCCTTTCGACCACTGATGGAGAGTGGTAGCTGGGAGTGGAGCTAGTCCTGTCACGCTTACTTAGCCGCTCAGTGTTTTGACAGCCTCGACCACTCTGGAGTAGTGAGTCTTGAGGGTACAGTAGTCAGCGGGCTAGAGATGTGAGTGGTCAGGGACCCTTAGCTATGTAGTTAGATAACTACTTAGCTAACCGTCTGCCTCGGCCGCCTATAGCGGTGCATGTACTGGAGGCTAGTACGGTTTGTCACGGATCTAAGCCTCTCGGTCATACAGGGGTCATGGTGTCTAGAGAGGTAGCGGGGTGACCATGGAGCATGCATACACATTTTTGCATATGATGCGCGGTGCATCTTTGGAGATATATTTATATACATGCCTAGTAGATACTAGATGCATGTGATTGTAGTTGTTGCACTTGTTTGAGATATGCTTGTTGCATATGGTTGTCATGCTGCATACATGTCATTTATTTTACATGTATCTGCAGTTGTATTTATATTACACAGGTGTCACGAGGAGGTCTGTTGCAGGTCCGGTGAGTTTACTGATCATTGTACTATGTGTCTATTCCAGATTCGGTATGTATTTATCATTATGATAGTTGTGGTTAGTACAGTTTGTATGTCAGGTTATTATGTCAGATATGTTTAGGTGCATTGATTATGATAGTATGATCATGTTCTTTATTCTCTACTGAGACAGTATACTTTGATCTCCATGTTTATTTATAGACTATGCAATATCCTGTCTATTACCCGCTGAGTTATCTATACTCACCACCGCATATATATCTTATGTTTTCAGGTAGATGGTTGGAGTGTCGCTCGGAGTATCCTGTCTATCGGGTCCTACGTCACATCCGATGACCGTTTCGGATTTTGTATATGATTTATTTGTATTTAGTGTTTGTTGTATTTGGTGTGTTATTGTATTTATTGTTGTGGTTGTTGTATAAAACCTAGCCGGCTAGAAGTGTGTTTGTTTTGGATTGTATGGGCTTTCTTTATCGTTTTCCACTATGTTGGTTTTTTATTACAGCCTAGTGGGTTGCTAAATGTATATATAACTGCGTGGTTGTTGTTATTCTTGTTTCAGCCGAGTGGGCTGGCTATATAAACTGTGTGGTTGTATGTATATTCCAGCCGCATGTGGTTGATGTATATTTTGTTTGTACTTATGCTTCAGATTGTCATATAGGGGAGATGCTGCCAAAATTTTTTGGTAGGAACTCCTTTGGGGGCGTGACAATTTTTGCTATCAGGGCAGGTATACGATGCCTATCTTTCGTGTCTTCAGATTTCGTGTTTCGATTTTCTTGATGTGACTTTTCAGATTTTGGGATCAGGTAGTAGCAGGACATCTCCAGGCTATAGGAGGTATGTTTGTATATTGTTATCATACATTTCTGTTAATACATGCATTATTGTTCTGATAGTGATGTCATGTGTTAGTACTCTTTTGTTAGTACCTGTCTGGTTGATTGTTGTTACGCTTCCGCAAGTGCACGGATTTGTCGTCAGTAATAAAAATATCGATCTCACAGGGATTGCCTATAAGCACTAGCAATCGTTCACTTATTGTTAGCTAGACTACCAACGGTCTTGATCAGGCTAAGGGAAAAGAAAGGTCGAGGGAGAGAGTAACAAGGCTGAAATATTACTTGGTAATGAGGAGTTCTAGGGGGTCGGTTTCGTCGTGGTAGTATTGATGTGTCTCAGTTTGTCTTATTCTCGTTGTCCTTATTCCTGCTATTGCCGGAAGCTAAGTGGGTATTCTCAAGAGCTAGATTTGGGTAATGCCCTAAGAAGTCCTATCACGGTTTACCCCTATCACTAGGGCACCTCGGCAAATCTTGAGGTCATAACTCTAACTGGAAGATTAAGAATGGTGAGTGGAGCTAAGCCTGGTCTCTTGCTCCCTTTGGGACAATTTCCCTTCCTCTCGAGGAGCCATCCTAGATGTCCATTAGTGGGTTACCCCTATCACTAGGGCCCTTCGGGTGTACGATCTAGTGATAATCCTCTACGAGGCTGACAAGTTTTTCACAATCAAAAGTAACAATTAACAATTGAAACAAAGCATGAAAGTTCATCCAGCAAGTACAAACACAATTCGAGTCTTATATCAATCCATACCATGACTACTCTCTAATCCCAGAACAAGGGGATCTACTCCATGAATGCTAGAGAGATATCCGAAAACACAGTATAGACAAACATACAATTCTCAGCAAGTAAGAAGGGATATGTTTATCGGGTGTCGAAGAGCGGTCTTCGGATCTAACTCTCAGCTTTGGAGTCGATGTGGTGGTGGAAGTTCACTGAACGACAATCCCAAGCGGCGTAGAATTGCTTCAAGACCTATTTCTCCCTGACGGCTTGCCTCCCCCTTGGCAAAAAGGGTTAAAACCCTTATATAGCCTTAGGGTTTGGCCGCGGTGGCACGACTGTGTAAGGGTGGCACGACCGTGCCCTTCTCCAGTTCGGTGCGCGGCTGCACGGCCGTGTAGGGTTGCACGACTGTGTAGCCCTTGGGCTCTGTCTCCTGGGCACGACCATGCAAGGGTGCACGGCCGTGCGAGTCTCCTTCTCTGCCTGTGGTGGCATGGCCGTGCAGGGTTGCACGGCCATGTGCTGACTGGCCGCTGTTGTGGTCACACGGCCGTGCAGGGTTGCACGGCCGTGTGCTCTTCCTCTCCTGTTTGGCCACACGATCATGCAAGGTTGCACGGCCGTGTTGTCTGGTTGGTTCCAGTGCATCAATGTCCTCCGTTCAAGCTCCAAAAGTCTTTCCTATCAACATAAAACCAAACGAATGGCAGATATCCGAACAAAACAATAGATATGATGAATACAAGATAAAAGATGCGATCATGTGAAGAATATATGTGTATCAGTCACGTGAATGTGCGCTAAAACATGCGTAGAAGATTATAATATTTGCGCACATCACACCCCCAGACTTGAACCTTTGCT
This sequence comes from Zingiber officinale, assembly GCF_018446385.1. Classification (NCBI taxonomy): domain Eukaryota; kingdom Viridiplantae; phylum Streptophyta; class Magnoliopsida; order Zingiberales; family Zingiberaceae; genus Zingiber; species Zingiber officinale. The sequence continues at coordinate 138,922,566 of NC_055986.1, forward strand.
TGTCCTCAAGCAAAATGTTACAAACTATGTTCATGAAGTCGTATAGTGTTTCATAATCCTCAGTACATTCGCCTAACTCTATCATCTAGCTTCACTGATAAGCATGACTGTGGAGTAACCTAAGTATAGCCTAAACATAAGTCCTCTGTGCTCAGTGCAGTAAGTAGCTCAAGCTCTTCAAGTTTCCATTCTCTGTCCTAGTTAAGTCGTCATACAATTGAATTCCTAATGTTCCCGATGATAGGCACTTACCTGCCACACACTTGGTTCATTTTCCTTAAATTACACAAGGTCTCAAAGGGTACTTCTCGGAATCAAGAGAAACGTAACATTCATTTCCCCAGTAACCTAACTCGATCTCAAAGAGGTAAATTGTTAGTTTCCACTCACGACAACTATTTTTTTATCCCTTATTTTATTTTTTTTATTTTTTTTATAGTGCTATAGAGTAGCACTTATTACACATGCAATTCATACGTTGGGATTTAGATTTTTCCGAGTGAGCTTCCATGATCCAAGGTTATCCAGTAACTAAAATATAAATAAGGAATCACCATGGGAATACAAGTACTAAACAATTTGGATGAATCATAACTATTTCAAAAGTATGTCTACTATTCAAGCTTAAGTACTTAAGTGTAGTGAAAGTAAGTCCTTAAGGTTAGGCCAAAAACTTATACCGAACTCCGTACAATACTTAGCTTATTTCATGCTACTAAAGATAGAGAAAGGGGATACACCAAACATACTAACACAAGCTGGATCACTCATGAACTAAGAAAAAGGTAGACATTTTGCTATTGGACAAGTGGCCGAAAAAGTGGATGGTTGATGTTCTCAAATATGCCACATATAAGAAAATACAAATAATGTGCAAGCAGAAACAAATAAAATGCAAATAGATAAAACTAAACTAAAAGAAAGCAAATAACATATGCAAGAACAAAAGAAAGACTCTCAACCAGACTCAGGTTGTGCGACAACAACCCCCCCTCCCCCCCAAGACTTAGACTTTTCATTGGCCCGATGAAATCAATATGGTGGCGGGGGTGGGGGATAAGGAGGTCCTTGATGTGGCCCCGGGGGAAATCTAAGAAAACCAGGGAGATGACCTATGTGCTGATGATATTGATACAAAGCGTCTACTTGTTGTCGAGTGATATCCATATCATCCATAAAGTTCCTCATTCTCTCCTGGTCCACCTCATAATCTTGTACGAACCCCGTCACCTAACTATGGAAGTCTCTAGTGAACTGAAAATGATCTCGCACCTCCCTAAATTGGTCGTCAAAAAGCTTGAAGCGACCCTCCAGCAACTGTTGTTGGGCATTGTGCTTCTCGTGAAGGGATTCTAAGGAGGTACAGAAGTCAGAAAAATCAAAACTAGAGGGTCCCATGCCATAGGCAAAAGAGTGCCTAGGAGGTTTCGGTTGTTCGGAAGGCTGCGGGAAACCCGATGGCGAGGGTTCTTGGTGGTACTTGGGTTCTTCTACTATGGGAGGCACATTCTTGGGGGTTGGATCAGTAATCACCCAATTTGTAGGATTGTGAACTGAAGTGCGCTCGGGATAAGGGAGGGGTAGAGGGAAACCAAGGCCCTAGGAAAGGCAAACTCATTCTCATCCCGACAAATCATCTTCATTGCAAGATAAGAATCGATGTCGATCTTGTCATTGCCATGAATAACCTCTAGTCCATCAAGCTCACAACCTAAATTATATGCTATCGGAGTAATCAATCCACCAAATACAATTGCCCTAGAAGACGCCCTAGTTGCTCTTTCTAAGGTTTGCAGAAAATGGAACCCAGAATCAAAATCAACCTTCTTCAACATTTTCCGAAGATAATAAAGTTCAGTCTTTTTAATTACCCCATCACTATCTCCTCGACCAAAGATTGTTCTGCTCATCACTCGGTGCATGTATCTAAAGGTCGGGTTTTGCATGCGGGATGCCTTGGCTCTAGACGGTTCATAAGGGTCGTTCGATCCAGTTATTGACCTCCAAAATTTGTTCCATCTGATCCCACTATCAAATCCTCGGGCACCTCCACTAGGTAAACCAAAATAATTATTAAAATCATTAAAAGTCCACCAAACCTCTTTGTTCATCATCCTAAAAGTTATGATCCCTATGTAGTCCTCTTCAGATGAATATTTAACATCAAGTGAACTAAAAAATTCAAGGACAAGACGAGGGTAAGTCGGTGCATGACAGTACATTATATCATTCCAATCCAAAGAGCTAATCATCCAATCAATATCATCTCTAATTCCTAGCATATCCATAATGGTGGGATCCATATATTTCGTGCATACAATTTTCCTAGCGACAAGGTTATCATATCTAACTTTTTGATCTTGATTTCTAAAAACAATATTAAATGTATTCTCATTACCTTCATCGCGTGCTACCTTCTTCCCTTTTCCTTTTGATGATGAAGCTTTCCCTTTTCCTTTGTCTCCTCCCGGTGCATCTCCTTCTCCAGATCCACCACTTCCTCGATGAAGTCTCTTCAAGATTTACGACATAGCGAGAGGATAGGAGTAGGGGAGAGGAGGAGTAGGTGATTAGCTTCCTTTTCCAAAGTCTTGACTTGGGAATCTGTTAGATCTGGATATAGATCTAAGAAAAAGTGGACACTAGAGGGAGAAATTAGGGTTAGATGGGGTGTATTGGGGAGGGGGAGGTTTTTGAGAGAGAGGAAGGTAGAGGCTAGGGTTCCTTGGAGGGGGTAGGCGGCGCCGCACGGGGTGGGGCACGGTCGAGTCTTATAGACACGGTCGGGTTAGACCGGGTTCTGCACGGCCGTGTCGGATGGCACGTCCTCCTCCTTTCTCCTCTCGGCTGCGGGTACACGACCGTGCCAAGTGGCACGACCCAGATCTCCTTCGCCTCGGGTTTCTCCGCACAGTCGTGGCTGATGGCACGACCAACCCCCTTTTCTTCTCGGCTCAGGCCACACGGCCGTGTCGAGTGGCACGACCTGTGGCCTTTGCTCATCTGTCGGCCACGGGCCGTGCAAGGTTGCACGACCACCTCCTTTTAACTCGGGATGACTCGTCTTTCTTTGTTTCAGCCCCTCCTACGCCTCCACGCCCATGAACTGCTCACGGCCAGCTCGTGGAGGCCATGCATATCTTGAAAAGGAACAATCGAAAATAAAACACTCAACTAAACTTATGAAAGAGACAAAACACGTAACAGAATGATCAACTAAAATGAAAAGGGAAAACCCTTGGGTTGCCTCCCAAGAAGCGCTTGTTTTAGGTCTTTAGCTCGACCTCGTTCCGGTCAGTGCGGGCTAAACCCATGGAAGCACGGCTCTCCTCCTAGGGTTAGTGTTCCAATCTGCGCCTTTAGCTTTACTCGCGCAGGACATATATACTTCTTGTCGTCCGCGGGAGGGGAACTTTCTCGAAAGGTGCGCTCCTCGACCTCGCGTGCGTCTATCCTGCTAGGATTTCCCTAGGAAAAGGAGACACAGTTAGAGGGGTTGGACAAATCAAATTCAATTCTCTCTTTACTGATCTCCAATGATAGCTTGTGATTCTTCACATCAATGAGGGCTCCTGCCGTGGCGAGGAATGGTCTTCCAAGAATGATCAGGATTTTGGGGTCCTCCTTCATATCCATAACGATGAAGTCCGTGGGGATGACACAGCCCCCCACTTCTACTGGCACGTCTTCCACTATACCTAGTGGGTATCTACATGAATGGTTAGCCAACTGCAGTGCCATAGTAGTCAGTTTAATGCTCTGGAGTCCCAACTTCTTGTACAGAGAGTACGGGAGTAGGCTGACACTAACTCCTAAATCGTAGAAGGCTCTCGGTATGAGTTCAGAGCTAATTTTGCACGGTATGGAGAAATTCCCTGGATCCTGAAGTTTTGGTGGGGAATTCGTCACAAAAAGAGCACTGCAGCCCTCTGTCAATGCTATGGTCTCGAAGTCGCCTTTTTGCCTTCTATTGGATAAGATTCCCTTTAAAAATTTTATGAACTTTGGCATCTGGTGCAGCGCATCTAACAATGGTACCTCAACGCAAATCTCTTTAACCTTTTTCAGAAACCGGTGAAACTCTTTATCCTTTTGGGATGCTATAAGCTTCTGAGGAAACGAGATCATCTGATTCTATGTGATAGTCTGACAAGCTTCTCTAATCTTTTTAGTACCCTCTTCTCCATCCCTGTTTTGAGTCTGATTGGGCATTAGGAGAGTGGGCTCCTTTTCTGAGTCAACCTCCCTCTGAGTAATGATTTGAGGGTTTCCCACAGTACGTCCGCTCTGCATCTCAATGCAATTGCAATGTTCCACTGGATTTAAATCTGGTTTCCCTGGGAATGTACCTTGTGCTCTTGAGACGGACAGAGCTATCTGGCTATCTTGCATCTTCTGGTGTTTTTCTGAGTTCTCCAGCCTTTGAGTCAGTTGCTTGATCTCGCCCCTCATCTCCTTTTGCTCTGAGAGAGCTTTCTTAACCATCCTTTCACTCCTAGACAGCTGTGTAGGTTGCTGCTGTTGATGAGCCTGCTGTCTATGTTGGTAGGTCTGATGTGCCGGCCCCTGGTCCTGATTATTTTGGTATGCAAAGTTGGGGTGGTTCCTCCATCCAGGGTTGTATGTGTTGGAGTACGGATTGTTTTGCCTCTGATTGTAGCCTGTTATTGCATTGCATTGCTTAAGCTGGTTTATCTGTGCCTGCATTGGCCCAAGGGGGCAAGAATCTTGAGCGTGGTCCGCACTTCCGCAGATGTCGCAAGCACGGACTATTGCATTAGCTATGTTGCTACCCATGGCTTCAAATTTCTTAGTCAGGGCGTCCAGCTTCGCAGACATGAGTGTGAATGCATCCACCTCAAATTTTCGTGACACCTTCATCTGATTTCCTGAGAAAGCACCACTAGATCTTTCAGACGTCCACTGATGGTGGTTTAGTGCCACATTTTCTATTATCTCTTCAGCTTCATCAAGGCTTTTGTTCATCAATGCTCCTCCTGTCGTAGAATCCAATGATACCTTTGTGTGATAATTTATTCCGTTATAGAAGGTGTGTAGAACCAGCCACTTCTCAAGGCCATGATGCGGGCACTGTCTTTGCATGCTCTTGAACCGGTCACAGGCTTCAAATAGGGATTCTGAGTCTATCTGCTTGAAACTAGCAATCAGGTTCCTCATGTGGGCGGTCTTGCTTAGGGGGTAGAACTTGTCTAAGAACTTCTGCTCACATTTCTCCCAAGACGATATGCTATCTGCTGGTAGAGAATTCAGCCACTGCTTGGCCCTGTCTTTCAGAGAGAATCCGAAAAGAAGCAGTCTCACCGATATTGGAGGAACCTCATTCACCATCATCGTGCCACATATTTCATAGAACAACTCTAGATGATGATTCGAGTCTTCGTGTGGCTCCCCTCCGAATTGATTTCGCTGGACCATGTGGATTACTGCGGGCTTGATCTCAAAGTTGTCAGCATCGATGGGTGGTCGGGTGATACTGGACTGGACCCCTCGTGCATATGGTGTCGTGTAATCTTTCAGCAATTTATCGGCCATTCCTGAGGGTTCTTTTGCTGCTTGGAAAGCTTTCTGTAAGTTCCTTCTCCTCAGAAAGGTCCTGTCAATTTCTGGATCAAATGGTAGCAGCTGTCCTGAAAAGTTAGTTCTACGCATGTAAAAGAAAAGATATAGAATATGATAATATGAAATGAAGAATGATAGGGGAAAGAATAAAAATGCAGGAAATAAAGAATTCAAAGCCTAGTCTAATCCAATATGACTTAGCTAGTGTTATGGACGCAGTCCCCAGCAACGGCGCTAAAAACTTGTTACGCTTCTGCAAGTGCACGGATTCGTCGTCAGTAATAAAAATACCAATCCCACAGGGACTGCCTATAAGCACTAGCAATCGCTCACTTATGGTTAGCTAGACTACCAACGGTCTTGATCAGGCTAAGGGAAAAGAAAGGTCGAGGGAGAGAGTCACAAGGCCGAAATATTACTTGGTAATGAGGAGTTCTAGTGGGTCAGTTTCGTCGTGGTAGTATTGATGTGCCTCAGTTTGTCTTATTCTCACTGTCCTTATTCCTACTATTGCCGGAAGCTAAGTGGGTATTCTCAAGAGCCAGATTTGGGTAATGCCCTAAGAAGTCCTGTCACGGTGTACCCCTGTCACTAGGGCACCTCGGCAAATCTTGAGGTCATAACTCTAACTGGTAGACTAAGAATGGTGAGTGGAGCTAAGCCTGGTCTCTCGCTCCCTTGGGGAGAATTTCCCTTCCTCTCGAGGAGCTATCCTAGATGTCCGTGAATGAGCTACCCCTGTCACTAGGGCCCCTCGGGTGTACGATCTAGTGATAATCCTCTACGAGGTTGACAAGTTTTTCACAATCAAAAGTAACAATTAACAATTGAAACAAAGCATGAAAGTTCATCCAACAAGTACAAACACAATTCGAGTCTTACATCAATCCATACCACGACTACTCCCTAATCCTAGAACAAGGGGATCTACTCTATGAATGCTAGAGAGATATCCAAAAATATAGTATAGACAAACATACAATTCTTAACAAGTAAGAAGGGATATGCTTATCGGGTGTCGAAGAGCGGCCTTCGGATCTAACTCTCAGCTTCTAGAGTCGATGTGGTGGTGGAAGTTCGCAGAACGGCGATTCCAAGCGACGTAGAATTGCTCCAAGACCTGTTTCTCCCTGACGGCTCGCCTCCCCCCTTGGCAAAAAGGGTTAAAACCCTTATATAGCCTTAGGGTTTGGCCACGGCGGCACGGCCATGTAAGGGTGGCACGGCCGTGCCCTTCTCCAGTTCGGTGTACGGCTGCACGACCGTGCAGGGTTGCACAGTCGTGTAGCCCTTGGACTCTGTCTCCTGGGCACGGCCGCGCAAGGGTGCACGACCGTGCGAGTCTCCTTCTCTACCTGTGGTGGCACGACCGTGTAGGGTTGCATGACCATGTGCTAACTGGCTGTTGTTGTGGTCACACGGTCGTGTAGGGTTGCACGGTTGTGTGCTCTTCCTCTCCTGTTTGGCCACACGTCATGCAGGGTTGCACGACCGTGTCGTTTGGTTGGTTCTGGTGCATCAATGTCCTCTGTTCAAGCTCCGAAAGTCTTTCCCGTCAACATAAAATCAAACGAAGAGCAGATATCCAAACAAAATAATAGATATGATGAATACAAGATAAAAGATGCGATCATGTGAAGAATATATGTGTATCAGTCACGTGAATGTGCGCTAAAACATGCGTAGAAGATCGTAATATTTGCGCACATCAATTGTATCATGCATTTCATGTGTTGGGTCAATCATTGATCATGGTTGACCCTATTGGAGATCAAGGATTACAGTCTCAGGGGATTCGTCATATTATACTACCAATAGTTTTAGTGTCAGTTACTACTAGTTGGTTGATAGTTAGTGTCACACACTAGTTCTTGTTATTATTAGCTGAGTAGTGGATGATATCTGTATACTCATGATGACACAGTTAGTAGAGTACTGGTGTACTCCTATTGGTTCGTTTAGTTTTGAGATTGATTTACCTGTTTGACTTGGGCAGTGAGGTTTGATATATCTTAGTTGATTTCATGCTCCTGTTAGTTCAGTCAGTAGAGGATTAATTTAGATTCTTTTTGGTTCCGTTTATAGAGGATCGATTTACCCTTGTTAACTTAGGTACTTGTGTATCAATTTACCTTAGTTAGTTTCATCAGTGGATGATGGATTTACTTTTGTTGGATCAGATAGTAGTTGATCAATTTATTTTGTAAGTCCGACCAGTAAGGGACTGACTTACTCTATTTTTAGAGATTCCTATTTATGGGTTATTCGTGCTTGGTTAGATATTTTGGGAGACATATTTGAGTACATGACTTGTACCGTCATGGAAAGGACTAATTTAGCCGTATACCATTGTTGACTTAGTCAGTCTATAGAGGATTGATGTATCATATTCCATGGGGACTTTGACCATGGACTATCTGTACCGGGTTGGATAACTTGGAAGATACATTTGGATAGGATATCCTACGGTGTGGAAAAGTGTAAAGCTACCTGCTTAACACTTATAAGATACAACCGTTACTAGAGTGTATAACTTGGAGAGTACATTTGGATATATGATTTGTACTAACATGAGAGAGTTGAAGTTAGTTGCTTAACCGTTACGTGACCCGGTACCATGTAAAGGAAGAAGCAGAGAATGCTTTTTGGAGATCGGGTCATCACTTAGTGATTTCTTAGAGGTGTTTGGAGAGACAGTAGTTCTCTACTTCTTTTGGTAGCATGGTGGTTTATAAGACGATGATCAGTCGACTTGTCCAAGGTTGTTCTATGGGAGATCCTGACTCATAGACCTATCAAATGTAGTTAAATATCCTTGATGTATCTAGTGTTCCTCTATCATTATTTAGGAGACCATCTGGTATGATTAATTAATGTTAAGGATGATTTGTGATTGATGGATATTGTGAGATCAGGTGTGGTGATATGTTGTCTATTGATGATCTATTGGTGGATGTTTAGTTTGATGATATACTATTGGGTGTTTGATGTTGATAGTGACATAAGGAGTGATATGTCTGTGATATTTATGGATTTGGTGATTTGTAGTTGGTGATTAGATTACAGACTCGTTGTTGGGGATCTTATGGTTGAGTGAGTTTGTCGTACATATATTATGAGTCCTTAGTGTTACCATTTAGGCATACCATGCCTCAGATGTTTTCATGGACTCGATCTACTTGGTATTTCTAGGGTGTTTGGATCAGTCTTCATTGACAATGTTGTGATCTATTCTCGATCTGAGGTGGATCACGTACACTATCTTCGCATAGTTCTAAAGATGTTTCGATGGAAACATCTATATGCGAAGTTCAGTAGTGCGTATTTTGATTGTCTTCTTCGAGATTTATGGGACATGTTGTCTTTAGTAGAAGGATATTAGCAGATCCACAGGAGATAGAGGTTGTTACCAGTTGGGAGTAATCATAGTCTATACAAGAGACTCGCAGTTTCCTTGGTCTAGCTGGATATTACTGGAGTTTGGTTGAGGGTTTCTCCAACATTAGGTAGTTGACCGGACTGTCTAGGAAGAGTGGAATTTATTTGGATAGGTGCTTACGAGATTAGTTTCAGAAGATAACTACACTCTTATTAGTTGTACTTTTTAGTGTAGACAGGTTTGTACTCTACACAGATGTATCGTACTTGGAGTTTGGTGCAGTTCTGATATAGTATGAGTGAAGCAGTCTCATGCCAGTATACCAAATTCTCTGGTAATGAGAATGAAATTCTTTATCTTCGTGGGAGATTATGTGTGTTTCTGAGTCATTTCTTTTCCGGGAGGAGTTACTGCAGGAATCACATTGATTTGGATTTGCGATACATCCAGATGACGCCTGATGTATAGAGACTTAGAGCGTTCCTATTAGTTGAACGACATGAAAAATACATCGCAGATTTTGTAGCTTGATGTCTAGAATGACAGCCAGTAGAGGCTGAACATCGGAGATTAGTAGAATTATATCCGTTGATTCAGATACTAGAGTGGAGTTGGGTGCATGTTATGATGGATTTTGTTGTAGGATTACCCAGGACGTGGAGAGGATATGATGCTTTGGTTAATCATTGTTGGATGACGATTTTGCTCCCTAGCTATTGATTTGTAGGACGGATTCTTTTGGGAGCGAGTAGCAGGATTATACTGTGGAGAGATTGTCGTACCTTATGTATATCTCTGAGTGTGGTATTGGATAGAGATCAGTGATTTCACATCATGGTTCTAACTGTGGTTACAACAGATTTTGGATTAGGAGCTTCGCTTTAGTATAGATTTTTACTCTCAGATTGATGGATAGTTTGAGCGTCCTATATAGATGTTGGAGGATCTGATGATAATGGATTTTAGATTTCAGAGGTAGCTGATTTAGCCACAGTTGGTTAGGCAGTAGTGTGGGAGTAGCGGAAGTAGGGTGAGCTCATAACCCACAAAGTCATCCTTTAGGGTTGCAAATTTGTTCATGATATCTGGATGGAGTGGTATATGAGTATGTTGCTTGGTGGTTACCCTTGGATGAGGATTCCTGAGTTGACCAGTAAATTTGGGGACCAAATTTTTATTAGTAGGGGAGAATGTAAGATACCGTAAAATTAAATAATAAATGTTATTGGATGAAAAATCTTATTGGATTTTTCAGGAATTTTTAGAAATTTTCTGGGAATTTTTCGGAGCTCGTACGACAGTTTTGAGGGGACGAATTGATGGGTTTGAATAAAGCTTGTTTGGAAAACTCATTTAAGTGAGGAAATGTTTTATTTATAAATTCATTTTCTTTTTCTTTTCTCCCCCAAATCGTCGATTTCCAACCCTCTCTTCCCCGATCTCCTCCTCCTCACATCGCGCCCGAAACCCCCTTTCCTCTCCGGCGATTTCTCCGCCCCGATCACCGACGTCGAGCCTCCTTTCCCCCTCTCCCTCTCAAGGTGTGGAGCCTCTCCTTCCTCTTGCCGATCTCGTCGCTGTGCCCTAGACTTGCCGATCGAGCCTCCCTTCTCCTCCATCGATTGCCCGAGTCCGTCCAACCATTGTCTCCCTTCACCGAGTGCTCTCCTTTGCGCATGTGGGTCTTTAGCCGAGAGGGGAACCCGTGCCCTAGGTGCTTCCCGTGGATGCCCATTGCGTCTCCTCATCATCAGATTTTGGATCGAGGAGTCCCAACGTTTCCTCCTCACCGGATCTTGGACCAGGGGAGGACTCTTTTCTCTACACGGCTACATTGCTAGGCATCAGATTAAGGTAAGGCTTTGTCAGGAAATTCTATGAATTCAAGGATTGTGGTGTAATTGGTTTTGGTTGTGATGATCTACCTGTTCGGGATTAGAGGAAGCAATGGATCATTGTTTTGTGGACCTCCTCTGTTGTCGATCACTGTCTTTTCCCAATTCTTGAAGCTGTGAAGTTTTGGGTGAGGTGGTAAGGTTCTGTTGAGGTGAGCTTTGGTATTGTGAATTAAGGTTTCAGCAAATCTTTTACTATATAATTGGATTTATAGATTGAGCTTCTTGGTAGTGAGTGGTAGGGTTGCTGAGCTACTGGAGTTGCGGTCATACCTCAAGGTCAGTGCTTTTCTAGTGATGTACCTTGGGTATTCTATTAGTATGTTGCTAAATTAAGTTTCTAAAGGATGGTAGAGTTTGTGATTGATTATGGTTTGATGATATGGTTGATAGGTTGATTGGATTGAAGTGAAGGATTGTGGATTTAGTTAAACCTAATTGGATTAAGAAATTAGGTTAATTATTTTGATTAGGGTTTTCCCTAATTTGATTGGGGAGTTTATTTAGTTATTTACTGTATAAGTAATTAACTAAATACAGTATGTGATCGCAGGACTTTGTTTCGAGGCGAGCGTCTTGACGCGGGATTATTTGACACGATCTACATTTTAAGGCGGGTATTTCTTCCTTGGCTCTATGTAGATTTTTATTGAGCTTAGTGCATGATTATTATGTAATGGTTTAGGCTGCTTTAACTTATATCGTGTTCGTTGGTTGCTTTCCTGCTTGATACTTATACTTAACCCTTGTGATGATCTATTTAATTCTTATACAGTCTACACTTTGGATTATCTATACTCTGTGATATTTGTGTACATGTAGAGTATGTATGGTAGGGGATGGTTCGCTAGCGGTGTTCATATGATGATTGTCCATTTGTAAGTCGTGTACACATTTATCCGGTGTGATGATTGGAGGAGTTGTGTTGATTGTATATTTGTTGTATATACACGCGTCTGATGTGTGTTACTGGAGGATACATGTTGATTGTACCTATATTCTGTGTACATGTGTTTAGGGGGATTATCGGAGATCATGGTTGATTACACCTATGTAGTTGTGTATATATGTTTGGTGGGATATGTGGAGGTATCATGATGATCATACTCATGTTGTGGGGTACTTAGGTGGATTTAGAGTTTGCATGGATGATGACGGTGTTCGTATCATGATTATATATATATCATGTTCATCATGTTGGTGCGGGAAGCATCCGACGATAGAACCCAAGTTTTGATAATAGCAAAGGGTTCAAAGTTAAGTCGTGTTGTTATCTAACATGTTGAATGAGTGTTTCAGGAAAGTCCTAACTGCGGTTAGGCAGGTGAAAACCCTAGGGGGTGGTCCTAGGGGGCGGTAACCCTAGGTGGAGAAAAGTCCTAGCTGCGGTTAGGTAAAGGGAAAAACCTAGGGGGCGGTAACCCTAGGTCATAGGGGGTGGTAACCCTATGCGGAAAGTCTTGGCAGGTCGATGACTTCAGGCAAAAGTCTTAGGGGGTGGTAACCCTAGGTGGAAAGTCCTGGTGTCGCGAACCAGGTGAAAGTCTGGACTAGCCGGGAAGCGGATGTCCAGCAGAAAGTCCGGAAGTATTGAGTGCTGAGCAAAAGTCCAGTCGATCTGGAGGATCGCACTGGCAACAGGTAAATCTCCTGAGTGGAGTAGGTGAGGACGCGTTCCCCGTAGAGGGAACAGTAGGCGTCGGGTCGACCTAGGGTTTCCGGTTGGAGACTCGGACAGTCCGGAGACTGTCTATACTTCATTTATCATATTTAGTGTGCTAACTTTGTGTTGCAGGATAGTGTTTGGGACTAACGTATCTTGCAGGTGCAAAGGAGCAACCTAAAGCCTCAGATGAACAGTGTCCGAGGCGCCTCCATGGAGCTTGGAGGCGCCTCGAGTGCAAAAGCTGAGCTGGCTGCGAAGCACCATTGGAGGCGCCTTGAAGAAGGCAGAAGGCAGAAGGCGCCTTGGAAGGCGCCTTGAGTGAGGTTTAAGGTGCCTTGAATGGATGAAGTTCGACCAGATCAGATTTGATCCACGCGGAAGACCAGGCAGCATGGAGGCGCCTTGAACAGCCTTCAAGGCGCCTTGAATACCCTTTATAAGGGGGTTTCGACCAGCACTTCAGAACAATGAAAACCAAGTGATCTCTCATCAACGTGCTGCTTCGAAAGACACTCCGAAGTGCTGCTACAAGTGCCCGACGACCCGAAGCTTCAGATCTAGCATTTCTTGTTGTCGGTATAATACTTATAGCTTTTAATTGTACTCATAATTGTAATCTTTTTACGAGCTTATAGTTGTTGCCCACGGAAAGCGATCAAGGATCGCGGGCCTTCGAGTAGGAGTCGCCTTAGGCTCCGAACGAAGTAAAATCTCTCGTGTCTCTCTGTGTGTGTTTGTTCGTTATTCCGCTGCGTGTTTTAACTCTGATAAACAAACGAAATAGCCATGAGCGCTATTCACCCCCCCTCTAGCGCGGTCTCGATCCAACAATTGGTATCAGAGCGGGGTCGCTTTGAACTGGTGCAACCACCATTCAAGCATTTTTTCGTGGCTTTGTCGTTTGTATAGGGTAAAAATAAAACCTTACGCCTTTCATTTTTTCCCTCCAAAATTATTTTCGAAAAATTCATTTTCATCCTTTCATGGTTTATTAGTATTGATAAAATATTGAATTTGGCAATATTTGAAATAATATTTTTTAATAATATTTTATTAATATTTTATTATTTTTTCTCAAAACGGGTGAACTTCTATTTCTATCCTTCCATACCGCACTGCTAATCCAGGATCAAGTCCTGGTACATTTTTTTGCTATTTTTTTTGTGTGCAAGGTTCTTTTAAATGGCATTCCAAGAAGGATTCTGCACCGTCCGACCGTCGCTCTTTTCTGGCGAGGACTTTGGATACTGGAAAAATCGGATGGAATACCACCTCAAGACGCAAGTCGAGATGTGGATCATCATCTAGACCGGACTCGAACTTCCACGTGACGACACCGAAGAACTTATCTCATGCATCAACTGGGATTCTAGAACAATGAAAAAAGTTGAAGCCGATGCCAAAGCAACCTGCATGCTACAATGTGGCCTAACCAATGAAGAACTGAACCGCATCGGCCCCTTCGCAAGTGCAAAAGAGTTGTGGCAAAAGTTGATAGAACTACACGAGGGCACTTCCGACGCTCAAGTAAGTAAGCATAACTTAATAAATGATTTATTTGAATTAGATGAGCAGAATAATACTACTTCGGTCGAGGAAGGTATTACGATGGTTACAGGTACAAGTAAGACAGAGGAAAAGATATGGTCCGAGTCTTCAGATGAATCCGGGTCTGACGAAGAAGAACCGACGAGCTTCCTCGCTCTACCAGTACTAGCAACCGTGGCGGAAACTGAGTCCGAGTATGAGTCAGAAATCGAGAGCGAATCCGGGACTGAGTCTGATCGAAGCCATGAATCCGCATTCGTTTCCGAAGGACCAAAACCCACTTTAAGTTCACTACTCGCAGAATTTCAATTAGATAACTTGAATGAATTATTACCTTACTTAGTAAAAAAGTTGGCTAAATCCAACGTCCAGGTTAAGTCGCTCCAAAAGGAGGTAACAGCCCTTAAGGAAGCGACTGACTCGAGCTCTTTAACTGAGTCAGTTCAAATTGGAAGTTCAACTCAAGTCCAACAACTTGAGGAAGAAAATTTCAATTTGAAAGCTCAAATTAAAGAACTCAAGGACACGTTGGAACAGTTCACCTTGGGCTCCAAGAATCTGGATCTGATTCTTGGAAAACAGCAAGCTGTTTACAACAAAACTGGTCTTGGATTTAAAACTAAAATAAAATACAAATCATATTTATCGCTAGTTAATAGAAATAATAGAAAATTTGTCCAAGCATGGGTGCCAAAATCCAACTTGGTTAATCAAGTTGGAACTGGTCACTATTGGGTCCCCAAGGATCAAGTCTATTACCTTGATAGACCATATTGAGGCTATGATCCAGGGGGAGCTAATAGAAAAACAACATTAAGAACATAATTCAAATTAATATTCAAATTAAATTTGAAATTGAATTCAAAATTCAAAATTCAAAATTCAAAATTAAATTCGAAATTCAATTCGAAATTAATTTAAAATTAAAAGTAAATTTCAACTTAAGTTAAATAAAAATAGATGGAGGATCCAGATTCGCTGGCACCTCCAACTGAACTACCCGACAGGGTAACTGAACCTAATCTACCCGAAATGGGTAAAACAAGAGTAGATTACTCGGCAGGGTAATTAAGGTTAGATCAAAACGGGCTAGGTTTAACTTGGCCCACAGTACTGGTGAAGTTTTTGGATGATAGTACGTTAGGGAAGCTTGGGCATCGCATGTCTAGGAAGATATGGCTTCGACCTGGTGCATTTGGCCAAGTGGAACTGACCGAAGCTACCCTTAAATGGATCTTAACTAGTTAGACCAAGGTTTAGTATTAAGCTCAATGGGTAGGACTATTTGAGAAACCTCGAAGGCATGGTTACTTTAATGAGTACCTTGTGACTCACCATAGCCCAGAAGTTTATCCAAAGAATGCTTACTTGTTGAACCCAAAGCTAAACCTGAATCTAACACAAAGTTAAACCAGACCCTTAAATTCAACCATAAGTCATCTCACAACAATTATAGGGTTCCCTGATTGACAATTTTAGATCGGATGATATGACTAAGAAATTAAATTATTAAAATTGACTTAACTTAAATCAAGTTAATTAACAATTAAATTATTTTAACTTGAATTATTTTCAAATCTAACTTATTTTCAAACTTAATTTCAAAATCATTTTAAAAATTATTTCAAACGTAATTTCAAAATCATTTTAAAAATCTTTTTAAAATTAATTTCAAAATTATTTAAAAATCTTTTTAAAATTAATTTCAAAATTATTTAAAAAATCTTTTCAAAATTACTTTCAAAATTATTTAAAAACCTTTTCAAACTTAATTTCAAAATCATTTTTAAAAACTTTTTAAAATTAATTTCAAAATTATTTTAAAATCTTTTCAAAATTAATTTCAAAATTATTTAAAAAATCTTTTCAAAATTACTTTCAAATTTATTTAAAAAACATTTCAAACTTAATTTCAAAATCATTTTAAAAATATTTTTAAAATTAATTTCAAAATTATTTAAAAATCTTTTCAAACTTAATTTCAAAATCATTTTAAAAATCTTTTTAAAATTAATTTCAAAATTATTTAAAAAATCTTTTCAAAATTAATTTCAAAATTATTTAAAAAATCTTTTCAAAATTACTTTCAAAATTATTTAAAAATCTTTTCAAACTTAATTTCAAAATCATTTTAAAAATCTTTTCAAAACTTAATTTCAAAATTATTTATAAAATCTTTTCAAAATTACTTTCAAAATTATTTAAAAATCTTTTCAAAACTTAATTTCAAAATCATTTTAAAAATATTTTTAAAATTAATTTCAAAATTATTTAAAAATCTTTTCAAAATTAATTTCAAAATTATTTAAAAATCTTTTCAAAATTACCTTCAAAATTATTTAAAAATCTTTTCAAAATTAATTTCAAAATTATTTAAAAATCTTTTCAAAATTACCTTCAAAATTATTTAAAAATCTTTCCAAAATTAATTTCAAAATTATTTTAAAATATTTTCAAAATTACTTTCAAAATTATTTCAAAATTACTTTCAAAATCATTTTAAAAATCTTTTCAAAATTATTTAAAAAATCTTTTCAAAATTACTTTCAAAATTATTTAAAAATCTTTTCAAACTTAATTTCAAAATCATTTTAAAAATCTTTTTAAAATTAATTTCAAAATTATTTAAAAATCTTTTCAAAATTAATTTCAAAATTATTTAAAAAATCTTTTCAAAATTACTTTCAAAATTATTTAAAAATCTTTACAAAACTTAATTTCAAAATCATTTTAAAAATCTTTTCAAAACTTAATTTCAAAATCATTTTAAAAATCTTTTCAAAATTAATTTCAAAATTATTTAAAAATCTTTTCAAAATTACTTTCAAAATCATTTTAAAAATCTTTTCAAAATTAATTTCAAAATTATTTAAAAATCTTTTCAAAATTACCTTCAAAATTATTTAAAAAACTTTTCAAAATTATTTAAAAATCTTTTCAAAATTACCTTCAAAATTATTTTAAAAATATTTTCAAAATTAATTTCAAAATTATTTAAAAATCTTTTCAAAATTAATTTCAAAATTATTTAAAAATCTTTTCAAAATTACCTTCAAAATTATTTAAAAATATTTTCAAAATTAATTTCAAAATTACTTTCAAAATTATTTCAAAATTACTTTCAAAATCATTTTAAAATCTTTTCAAAACTTAATTTGAAAATCATTTTAAAAATCTTTTCAAACTTAATTTCAAAATCATTTTAAAAATCTTTTTAAACTTCATTTCAAAATTATTTGAAAAATCTTTCAAAATCAGTTTAAAAATCTTTTTAAACTTCATTTCAAAATTATTTGAAAAATCTTTCAAAATCATTTTAAAAAAAAACTTTTTAAACTTCAATTCAAAATTATTTGAAAAATCTTTTAAAAAATAGTTTAAAAATCCTTCAAAACTTAATTTCAAAATTATTTGAAAAATCCTTCAAAATCATTTTAAAAATCTTTAAACTTTAGGGCTCTGATACCTGATCAACACCAATTAGATAATTTGATTGTTATTTAAACTTAACTCATGCTTGGATTTAAGGACCAACTGAATAAATAACTTAAAATTTTAACTACTCTCTCTCTTCAACCTAAAAATTAACAAGTTCTTTTTCAAAAATAAGTATTATTTTATTCAAAATTAAGCTAAGTCCCTTTTTCACTTAAGCTATATTTTCAAAATTTAATGTTTGCAAAAGGCTCAGCTAAGTGACTCATATAGTAACTTTCAAACTTAGCCATCTTTATGAATTTTTGCTGAGTTACCTATTAGATTCATTCTATACTTAGCTAAAAGTATTAAAAGCATATTCCTTTACTTGCAAAATTTAACTCATGGCTTTCAAAAAAAAATTTTTGCCAAGTAAAAAGAGCTTTCAAAATAATTTGCCTCCAAAATTCTTTAAAATCTAGCTAAGTTTTTCTAAACTTAGTTACATATTTTTTTTCTTTTCCTCTAAAACCAACTAAGTTTATAAAGAGGCTAAAGCCATCCTTCAAGTCATCCATAAATTATCCTTTTTAACTTAGGAGAAAAATAACTAACAAATTTTTTAGTTACTAGCTAAGTGTTTCACAAGCATTTTTCCAAAGACTAAAACTATTTTTTTCTAAAAACTTAAAACATGCTTTCCAACTGGCTTATTTTTTGATATATGGCAAAGGGGGAGAGTAGGAAATTCAAAATCATTCAAAATCATTAATTCAAAATCAAAAGTAAAAAGTGTTTTATTAAGGGGGAGAGTAGGTAATTCAAAAGTAAAACTTTATTCAAAAAGGAAACCCTGTATTAAGGGGGAGCTTCACAAAAGTTTAAGTGTTAGCTTAAGTTAGGCGTTCATTTGAATTTATATACTTAAGCTTGCTCACTTAAAACTTTTTAATATACTTATGCATTTGTTTTACTTAACTTTGAATTTGGGTTGCCATAATCAAAAGGGGGAGATTGTTGGTGCGGGAAGCATCCGACGATCGAACCCCAGTTTTGATAATGACAAAGGGTTCAAAGTTAAGTCGTGTTGTTATCTAACATGTTGAATGAGTGTTTCAGGAAAGTTCTAACTGCAGTTAGGCAGGTGAAAACCCTAGGGGGTGGTAACCCTAGGTCCTAGGGGGCGGTAACTCTAGGTGGAGAAAAGTCCTAGCTGCGGTTAGGCAAAGGGAAAACCCTAGGGGGCGGTAACCCTAGGTCATAGGGGGTGGTAACCCTATGCGGAAAGTCTTGACAGGTCGATGGCTTCAGGCAAAAGTCCTAGGGGGTGGTAACCCTAGGTGGAAAGTCCTGGTGTCGCGAACCAGGTGAAAGTCTGGACTAGCCGAGAAGCGGATGTCCAGCAGAAAGTCCGGAAGTATCGAGTGCTGAGCAAAAGTCCAGTCGATCTGGAGGATCGCACTGGCAACAGGTAAATCTCCTAAGTGGAGTAGGTGAGGACGCGTTCCCCGTAGAGGGAACAGTAGGCGTCGGGTCGACTTAGGGTTTCCGGTTGGAAACCCGAAGTCAGACTCGGACAGTCTGGAGACTGTCTATACTTCATTTATCATATTTAGTGTGCTAACTTTGTGTTGCAGGATAGTGTTTGGGACTAACGTATCTTGCAGGTGCAAAGGAGCAACCTAAAGCCTCGGATGAACAGTGTCCGAGGCGCCCCCATGGAGCTTGGAGACGCCTCGAGTGCAAAAGCTGAGCTGGCTGCAAAGCACCATTGGAGGCGCCTTGAAGAAGGCAGAAGGTGCCTTGGAAGGCACCTTGAGTGAAGTTTAAGGCGCCTTGAATGGATGAAGTTCGACCAGATCAGATTTAATCCACGCGGAAGACCAGGCAGCATGGAGGCGCCTTGAACAGCCTTCAAGGCGCCTTGAACACCCTTTATAAGGGGGTTTCGACCAGCACTTCAGAACAATGAAAACCAAGTGATCTCTCATCAACGTGCTGCTCCGAAAGACACTCCGAAGTGCTGCTACAAGTGCCCGACGACCCGAAGCTTCAGATCTAGCATTTCTTGTTGTCGGTATAATATTTATAGCTTTTAATTGTACTCATAATTGTAATCTTTTTACGAGATTATAGTTGTTGCCCACGGAAAGCGATCAAGGATCGCGGGCCTTCGAGTAGGAGTCGCCTTAGGCTCCGAACGAAGTAAAATCTCTCGTGTCTCTCTGTGTGTGTTTGTTCTTTATTCCGCTGCGTGTTTTAACTCTGATAAACAAACGAAATAGCCACGAGCGCTATTCATCCCCCCCTCTAGCGCGGTCTCGATCCAACACATCATTCATTGCATTACTGACGACTAGTGTCTCCCTTATGGTTGAGAGAGTCGTCAGTCGTTTATAGCTGTCTTTTCGACCACTGATGGAGAGTGGTAGCTGGGAGTGGAGCTAGTCCTGTCGCGCTTACTTAGCCGCTCAGTGTTTTGATAGCCTCGACCACTCTGGAGTAGTGAGTCTTGAGGGTACAGTAGTCAGAGGGCTAGAGATGTGAGTGGTCAGGGACCCTTAGCTATGTAGTTAGATAACTACTTAGCTGACCGTCCGCTTCGGCCGCCTATAGTGGTGCATGTACTGGAGGCTAGTACGGTTTGTCACGGACCCAAGCCTCTCGGTCATACAGGGGTCGTGGTGTCTAGAGAGGTGGCGGGGGTGACCATGGAGCATGCATACGCATTTTCATCTTTGGAGATATATTTGCATACATGCCTAGTAGATACTAGATACATGTGATTGTGGTTGTTTCACTTGTTTGAGATATGCTTGTTGCATATAGTTGTCATGCTGCATACATGTCATTTATTTTACATGTATCTGCAATCGTATTTATATTACACAGGTGTCACAAGGAGGTCTGTTGCAGGTCCGGTGAGTTTACTGATCATTGTACTATGTGTCTATTCCAGATTGGGTATGTATCTATCATTATGATAGTTGTTGTTAGTACAGTTTGTATGTCAGGTTATTATGTCAGATATGTTTAGGTGCATTGATTATGATAATATGATCATGTTCTTTATTCTCTACTGAGACTGTATACTTTGATCTCCATGTTTATTTATAGACCATGCACTATTCTATCTATTACCCACTGAGTTATCTATACTCACCACCGCATATATATCTTATGCTTTCAGGTAGATGGTTGGAGTGTCGCTCGGAGTATCCTGTCTGTCGGGTCCTACGTCACATCCGATGACCGTTTCAAATTTTGTATATGATTTATTTGTATTTGGTTTTTGTTGTATTTGGTGTGTTGTGTGTTGTTGTATTTGTTGTTGTGGTTGTTGTATAAAGCCTATCCGGCTAGCAGTGTGTTTGTTTTGGATTGTATGGGCTTTCTTTATCGTTTTCCGCTGTGTTAGTTTTTTATTACAGTCTAGTGGGTTGCTAAATGATTATATAACTGCGTGGTTGTTGTTATTCTTATTTCAGCCGAGTGGGCTGGCTATATAAACTGCGTGGTTGTATGTATATTCCAGCCGCATATGGCTGATGTATATTTTTTTTGTAATTATGCTTCAGATTGTCACCGGTACAGGGGAGATGTTGCCGAAATTTTTCGGTAGAAACTCCTTTGGGGGCGTGACACTGGATGTTGGAAATAACAATCATGTAACTATGTAGTTGAGTAATGAAATATGTTTATTGAAATGAAAATTTAGAGTTGCTATCATTGTAGTTATATGTACTTGGATTGTGATGAAGGGTATGTTGTTGATGTAGCTTGTTTTGTGATGTAACTCTAAATGATGTAACTTATTTTCTGATATAACTTATTTTGATTTGTGCTTACAACTTTAAGATTGTTCTATTACCGATCCTAAGCCAGAAATCTTTGACTTTGACATTTACCTTCAAGCTCTTCAATTAGACATTCTTAAAGAAATATTCTCTTTAGTTTTGATTTGATTAATTCTAGGTTGTTGGTACTGAATTTTACACTTATTATAATCCATGTGCTCCTTTAACCTAAAGTTATTTTTGTTATGGTTATCTCATTGTTGATCTTATGAAGTTTGTTGCCCTTTGTGGATGCATGATCTTCCATTGCATGCTTTTTCTTTTGCTAGTTTTGTATAGGAAAGAAGTTATTTTTTATGATTTTGGTAATGTAAAGAATATTGGAGAATTGAAGGAGCATTTGGGGACACGTATGATATGGCTACATTTTGGTATATGTGGGTTTCTGCTGGGTGTCGGATGTTATTAGAGCCTAAAATGTGATTTTTATGGATCTTTTGGTGCTGTTTGTTTTAGTGGCATCAGGGGAAGCTTTGTCTGAGTGGTTAGTGATGTGCGTAAATTATATACATTTTTATGTATGTTTGGACACACATCTACTTGTAATTCATTTGCATGATCTATGTTTATTGCACCCTATTTCATTATATTCTGTTCGGAGATCTAATCTTTACTTGTTTTGATTGATAGGACGCTATTTAGAGAAAAAATAGAGCTAAATTGCACACAGGAACAACTCTGGAAGAAATCTAGCTTAGGCCGTGTATGCCACACGACCGTGTGGCCATTATCTTGCTTTGGCCGTGTCAATTGGCACAGTCGTATCAATTGGCACGACCATGCCAATTAGCACGGCCGTGCCAATGTTCCAGAGGCAAGGAGGATCACGGCCGTGTGACCCACACGACCATGTCAACAATCCAGAGGCAGAGCAAGGCAAGGTCGTGCCAAATGGCACGGTCGTGCCATTTCTCCAGAGGTCGTGTCAGCTCCCCCATGTCCAAGCAGCACACGGTCGTGCCAAATGGCAAGACCGTGCTAAGTTTCCAGTGGCAAGGAAGGTCACGGCCGTGTGACTTTGGCAGAGAATAAGAACGCCACGTCCGTGTGAGTCACATGACCATGTGACTCAACCCGAGAGGAAGCCATGTGAGGCCGTGTGGATTCCACACGACCGTGTGACGAAGAACATGGGACGTGCCATGCCAAAACAGAACTATGCTGAATTCTAGGCAGATTGCAGACTGATTGTAATTCGACCATAACTTTGCCTTGCGTTGGAGTTTTGGGTTGTTCTTTATACCGAAATGTATTTGACTTCAAGATCTATAACATTTCTTCAAATCCAACAGAGAGATAGCACTTTCTTCTCGTGCTAAATGGCACGGTCATGTCTCCCAACTGCGGGTTCAACTGGACCTCCGCCCAAACTGCAAACCAAACTTTGAACCGCCATAACTTTTGGCTCGGTTGGATCAGGGCTCGATCCAAGTATCAGATTGAAGATAATTTCAAGAGCTACAACTTTGGTTCAGGGTGAATCACGAGAAAACCTGGTTTAATGGGTGAAAAATCCAGTTTACCAGACCCCTATAATCCTGGTTTTCCTGGGCAGCTTAGAGGAGGTATAAAAGGGTTAAGATCCCCATTCTTTGACTCATCTTGGGTTTGGGACTTCGTCCCTCACCTTGGAGAAGGGTTCTCCCTTTAGGGGGAAACCCTAGAGCTCCATCCACCTCCATTCCTTGATGATCCGTCCATCTCCGAGCAAGGAGGCATCCCCAAGACATCGAAAATATCGGCAAGCATCTCTTCTTCCCCTTCTTTTCACATCTAGGGTTGTAAGTATGTTTTTCTTTATATTTTGGTATTGTTCTTCCTTAGCAATAGAGTAGATCTCCAGATCTAGGATGTAGGAAGTATTTGTGATGTGATGGAGATGTAAAACTATGTAGATTTGCCATGTTTCTATTCAATGACTTGTTAATGCCTTGTTCATGTTTGATGATGTGTGTGCGTGAATGCTTATATATATCTTTTGCATGTTTAATCAAATAGTTGTGTAGA
Source organism: Zingiber officinale (assembly GCF_018446385.1). Classification (NCBI taxonomy): domain Eukaryota; kingdom Viridiplantae; phylum Streptophyta; class Magnoliopsida; order Zingiberales; family Zingiberaceae; genus Zingiber; species Zingiber officinale. Next base: position 138,945,915 of record NC_055986.1, read on the forward strand.
ATTGTTAATCTCGTAGGGGGAATACCCTAGATTGTATGACCAAGGGGTGTCGTGATAGGGTTGCCCTGCTAACAGACGTCTAGGGTATCACCTTGAAAGGAGAAGCAAATCTCCACAAGGAAGTAGGGGATCAAACATAATCACTATTTCTATTTCTATGTTATTATGTGTTAGTGTGTTTCTATGTTGTATGACCGAGGAGCGTCGTGACAGGGTTGCCCCATTAATGGACTTCATAGGAATCACTTCCATTTAGTAGAATAGGACATGGAGTAGGAGATAATCCCGGCTTATCCACTACAGGGGAGAGTCGGTAATGAATTTAACTTCCTACAAGAGCATGAACATAGAGGATAAGAACTAAGCAATCTATGTAACATTGCCTAGCATTATAAAGAAACCGAAATTCTAGAATCTATCATCCTCCATCCTCGCTCAATCCCCTCTTATGATCCATTTTCTCTCTTCCCTTTTTTCTTTCTCTTACTCTCTTTTCCTAGCTAATCTTACGTTTGTCTAGATAATTCGCTGTGCGAAGTTAACTAGTGCTTAATCAATAGTCCCTGTGGATACGATAATCTTTTATATTACTGACGACGTAACCATACACTTGCGGTGACGTAACATGTTTTTTGCGCCGTTGTCGGGGACTATTTTCGATTAACATTAGTTGATTAGCATATGAGTTACTCTAGACATTTTTCTCTTTTTTTTTGCATTTTCTTTCTAGTTTTTATTATGTATTTTCTTTCTTGTCTTTAATTCTGTATTTTTAGTTTTTCTTATAATTTTTTTTAGATATCTTGAGCACTAACATGTCAAGCAGGGCTTTATGAGAACTTTTCACACCCATGAGCGTAAGAGCAAGATCTTCCATTGATGAAAATTATGATTCAAATGGCGATCAATTTGAGTTCCTTTGTGGAGTGTATGGTAGCACATCTCATCCAGCTGCTATTTGTCACTTTTTCCAAAAATTTGCTAATACTCTGGAACTTCAATATTTGGTTCAACCTCAACATTAAGATACATATGAGCAAGTTCCTGATACTTATAGATATGACTGGGGAGATCATCAAATTTAGAACCTTCAACCCCAGCTAATTCCATAGCAGAGTGAGCAGTCATTATTCCAGCAGCAGATCTCTGACCCGCCTCAACATTACAATCAATTTAGGATAGACCATCAAAATTTAGACTACAATTGTATGTAAAATGTTAAGCATATTTCTCAAGTAAATCAGAGTCAGTCAGAGTGTCAGGATGATTCATCATTAGATGGACCACATCATTCACTACCAGATGAGCCGACTAACTGGGAGAACTCCCAAGACCCAAATACTCCCACTCCTAGTCAGATGAAGACCACAACACAAGATTTTGAAGAGATAATGGTACAACGGGGGATCATAGCTCTATGATTATTACTATAAATTTCTAATAAAGCTGTTGATCCTTCTATTGATGATGTTAGTGGACTCTTCACTACTTACGATGATGATGTGGTGGATAAAAGTGTAGGGACATGTACTATGAAGGAAATGTCCCAAGGATCACCTCCTTTGGTAGCACAACCAATTGATACAATGGAATTTATAAGAATGGAATTGATTGATGATAAATGTGTAGGGACTTATGCAATGGAAGCAAATCCCCAAGAATCACCACTTTCAGAAGCACCACCACTTGAGTCAAAGCTAGAGCCACTACGTAATTCTGAAGATGTCACGTCCACTTGTTTATAACTTTCAGGTACATCTCAACAATACAAGGTTAGTATTTCTAGTGATCTTTTAGAAAATTTCATAGAGGTACCTATAATTGATTTTATTGGATGTGATTCAATTTTTTATACATACTCAGTGTATACTAATATGGTTCTAGTTCTTTCTTATATTATATACTTGTGGGAGGTACACCTTTCTTTTGGGTGTGCAGGTTTTCAAGAGGCCAATAATTGGAGGCTCATTCTGAACCGTCTTCGACCACCTGAAAAAACTTCCAAGAAGACGAAGATGGAGAGAGTGATACTTCACCTTTTAACTTCTATATTGAAAGCTCCCTCCATAATAAGAGCCCTTGGTAAGAGGGTTCTAAAATATCTTACCCCTCCAATAGCGAGATTTAGATGAATCAATAAGGTGGTCGAGCTAATGACCTTGAACAAGCGCTTCTTGGGAGGCAACCCAAGTTCATTTTCCTTGTTTTCTTTTATGTCTTTAGTTCTTTCTTTATAATAAACATGTATCTTCTACTTAATTTTTGTTGTCTATCTTCTTTTATAAGACTTAAAGATTAGGAGGAGTGTAACTACATGATGGAGAAGTTAATGACATGGGCATTTGACACACATCATTTGGTAACTTCTCTTATTTTAAATCTCCCCCACATTATTTTCAGTTTTCATTGGGATAATGAAAAGTTTAAGTCTGGGGGATGCATTAGATGCATTTGGTTTAGTTTAGTTTTTTCTTATTTTTTTTTGCATAATAAATTTTTTTTGCTAGTTGCATCATTCATCACATCATGATTGTTTGTTCCTTAATGCAAAATACTAGCATGTTTATTCTAGATTTTATGTGGTTTATGTGTTACTTATGGTGCTAGTATGTTTAGTGATCTATCTTTTTCTATCTATGATAGCATGAAGTGAGCAATGTTTTTACTACATGAGTTTAAGTATTGACCTTGTTTTAGGACCTCTATACACTTTGCCTTGTTTTGATGGTAGAAAACTCTGAAAATAGTCATGATTCATAAAACTTGATTAGTACTAATATTTTCATGGTGATTTCTTAAACTACATTTTGGTTACTAGATGATGTTCGAATCATGTAAACTCATTTGTAAAAATCAAATATCCTAACATTTGTATTTATGTGCATTTGTGTTCAAGTGTTGCGTCTTACAATCACTTAGAAAAAAAATAAGAATGAAAAAAATGAATAAGGGATATAAAAAACAGTTGTCGTGAGTTGAAATTAGCAAGTTACCTCTTTGAGACCGAGTTAGGTTACTAGGGAAATAACTGTTATGCTTCTCTTGATATCGAGCACGCCTTTAAGACCTTGGGTAGATTGAGAAGGATGAACCAAGCGTGTGGCAGGTAAGTGCCTATTGCTGAGAGCATAAGGAATACAGTTTTATGACGACTTGACTAGGCTTAGGGATTGAAACTTGATAAACATAGGCCACTATTGCACTGAGCATGGAGGACTACTACGTAGGTCATACTCAAACTACTTTTGTATCTTGCTCACTAATGAAATCATTTTATAGGATTAGATTGACTTGCTAGAGATTATGATGCACTATCTAACAACATGAGTCTAGATTGCGGGTTTTTCTTGAGGACAAGCAAAAGTTTAAGTCTGGGGGTGTGATGTGCGTAGATTATATACACTTTTATGTATGTTTGGACGCACATCTACTTGTAATTCATTTACATAATCTATGTTTATTGCACCGTATTTCATTATTATATCATACTTTTATTATATTTTATTCGGAGATATGCTCTTTGCTTGTTTTGATTGATAGGATTCTATTTGGAGCGAAAATGAAGCTAAATTACACACGAGAGCAACTTTGGAAGAAATCCAGCTTGGGCCGTGTATGCCACACGGCCGTGTGGCCATTATCTTGCTTTGGTCGTGTCAATTGGCATGGTCGTACCAATGTTCCAGAGGCAAGAAGGATCACGGCTGTGTGACCCACACGGCCATGTCAATAATCCAGAGGCAGAGCAAGGTAAGGTCGTGCCAAATGGCATGGCCTACCATTTCTCCAGAGGTAGTGCCAGCTCCCCTGTGTCCAAGCAGCACACAGCCGTTCCAAATGGCATGACCATGCTAAATTTCCAGTGGCGAGGAAGGCCACGGCCTTGTGAATTCACACGACCATGTGACTTTGGCAGAGAAGAAGAACGCCACGGCCGCCACACGGCCGTGTGACTCAACCTGAGAGGAAGCCGTGTGGATTCCACATGGCCGTGTGACGAAGAACACGGGTCGTGCTACGCCAAAATAGAGTTGTGCTGAATTCTGGGCAGATTGCAAATCGATCGTAATTCGGCTATAACTTTGCGCTCCATTGGAGTTTGGGCTGTTCTTTATACAGAAACGTAGCTAACTTCAAGATCTATAACTTTACTTCAGATCCAATAGAGAGATAGCACTGCCTTCTTGTGCTAAATGACATGGTCGTGCCTCCCAACCGCGGGTTCAACTGGACCTCCGCCCAGACTGTAGACCAATCTTTGAACTTCCATAACTTTCGTCTCTGTTGGATCCCGGGCTTGATCCAAGTATCAGATTGAATATAATTTCAAGAGATACAACTTTGGTTCAGGGTGAATTACGAGAAAACCTGGTTTAATGGGTGAAAAACCTAGTTTACCAGACCCTTGTAATCTTGGGTTTCCTAGGCAGCTTGGAGGAGGTATAAAAGGGTTTGGATCCCCATTCTTTGACTCATCTTGGGTTCTGGACTTTGTCCCTCTCCTTGGGGAAGGATTCTCCCCTTAGGGTGAAACCCTAGAGTTCCATCCACCTCCATCCCTTGACAATCCTTCTATCTCCGGAGCAAGGAGGCATCCCCAAGACATCGAAAATATCGGCAAGCACCTCTTCTTCTCCTTCTTTTCACATCTAGGGTTGTAAGTATGCTTTTCTTTATATTGTGGGGTTGTTCTTTCTTAGCAATGGAGTATATCTCCAGATCTAGGATGTAGAAAGTATTTATGATATGATGGAGATGTAAAACTATGTAGATTTGTCATGTTTCTATTCAATGACCTGTTAATACCTTGTTCATGTTTGATGATGTGTGTGTGTGAATGCTTATATATATATATTTTACATGTTTTATCAAATAATTGTGTAGAATTGTTAATCTCATAGCCATGTGCAAAGCTTGTACATGTTTGTATTTATTATTATGAAAAGGTCTCAGATCTGTAAGTTTCTGTAATTTTTCTAATTTTATGAATTTTGTGAGTATTTTTTTTGTAGAGGTGAAGCAACAAGTGCTTGGACACTTGTAGGCTTTAAATATTGAGAAAAACCTTCCAAAATGTCAAGGTCTCGGCCAAACAAAATTATTTTTTTTGGGACAGCGACTTAAGGCGCTATTAGATCAGTTTGGGACACTCGCGATATTCATTTCACGAGAAGGGGCGGTGCCCCTAACCCTGCAAGGGGCATTATCTCGCGATCGCGCCCGAAAATTGCTAAACGGGACCGCCGAGGAGTTGTGACTCATAAAATTGATAAAACAGTAGTAAAATTATTTAAATTTATATAAAATACATAATTTAGAATTATGTATAATATTATTATGGTCATGGCCCAAAAATCCTAATGTGGTTGGTTAAAATTGTGTTGTAATTCATAATATGGCTTGCGCACCATTTTAGTATTGTGCGTGTTGTATATAATATGCGACCTGCGCATCGTGCCCCCTTATTATGTTCCTATTGTAAATAGATTTTAGACTCGAATGTAACTCGAGTTTCATATTTGTGATGTACAAAATGAGGCGGTGGAAGGTCCACTCAAGAAGGAGTTACAAGGAGGGTGCTGTCAACACATAGCGATCAAAAGGAGGTGCTTGAAGAAGCCGTTAACCCTAGGTTGACTGTTCGATCTTTTCATTGGCTTGAGAAGATCGTAGTAGGGTCATGACCTTATCACAAATTATTATTGCTTGTGTGTATGTGATGCATGCTAATGTAGGGTAATTAGTGCCTTAATGCATATATGATACACATTCATGATTAGATTAGATCTTAATCAAGTCAACTCGAAATACCTATCAAGTTTTGATACCCATCACTACCTCGATCATTTGTTGTTGTTGAATCTGCCAAAGCAGAGCAACGCATATTATCTTGGTAGGGTATGGAGGGACAATCTTTGTCCCGCTTATCAAAGCTTGGGTGAGAACAAACTCAATTAGATTGAGTATAACTAGTAAACTCAATTGGATTGGGTAAAACTATAGGCAGTTTCCAATGGTTGGGAAGATAGTATAAACAAGAGTTGCATAAAGATGTAATTGGTAATTAGTTATCTATCAATCATACTAAGTCTTGGGCGATTTAGCCAAAGCTAACTCAAGGCGTAGTATGATGTGGATCTTGTCCCACGAGAATTATAGCTAATTGGTATGAATCTAGTAGTGTGGTTTGACCACATCCATGACTTGATTCTACAAAAGTCCTATAATTCAGTGGGAGCATCATTTAGTTAAAGGTCTAATTAAATGATAAGTGGAATATGATATTTACTTTTTGTTTTATTTATGTTATAGATTGCCATGTCGACGAACACGAACATTTTCTCCCTGCATTCTGTCCTTGACAAGGACAAGCTTAATGGAGCTAATTTCATGGACTGGTACAGGAATCTGAGAATCGTTCTCATACAAGAAAAAAAATTGTACGTCCTGGAGCAGCCCATTCCGGAGGCACCTCCTGCCACTGCCACGTGAGCCGACCGAGATGCTTATAAGAAGCATCAAGATGATGCATTAGATGTGTCATGCCTCATGCTCACAACCATGAACTCTGAGCTTCAGAAGCAACACGAGTTGATGACTGCTTATGATATGGTTGAACATCTTCGTCAACTATATCAAGGACAAGCAAGGCACGAGAGATTCAAGATCTCTAAGGCACTGTTTCAGTGCAAGATGCAAGATGGGACTCCCGTAGGTCCATATGTACTCAAGATGATTGGGTACATAGAGAACCTACAGAGTTTGAGATTCCCACTCGACCAAGAACTGGCCACTGACTTGATCTTGCAATCTTTGCCAGAAAGTTACAGTCAATTTGTCATAAATTATAATATGAATGAAATTGATAAACCACTGCCTGAGCTGCTAAGCATGTTGCGAACTGCTGAGCTCAACCTTAAGAAGGTAAAGCCCAACTCTATTTTGATGGTGCAAAAGCATAAAGGCAAGGGCAAGTCTAAAAGTAAGGGAAAGTCCCAAGCCAAGGGCAAAGGCAAGGTAATGAAACCTAAAGGAGGGGTTGCCAAGGATTCTACCTGCTTCCACTGCGGTCAGACTGGGCACTGGAAGAGGAACTGCAAAGGATACCTGGAAGATCTTAAGAAGAAGAGAAATGAGATTTCTACTTCAGGTATATATGTTATAGAAGTCAATCTCTCTATTTCTTCTTCGTGGGTATTAGATACCGGATGTGCTTCTCACATTTGTACTAGTGTACATACGCTGAGAAATAGCAAGGCATTGACGAAGGGCGAGGTGGACCAACGAGTAGACAATGGAGCACGAGTTGCTGTTATTGCTGTAGGAACTTACTTTCTATCTCTGCCCTCTGGGCTTGTACTAGAATTAGATGAATGTTGTTATGTGCCTGCTCTCACAAAGAACATCATTTCAGTTTCTTGTTTAGACAAGAAAGGCTTTTCATTTATAATAAAGAACAAATGTTGTTCCGTTTATTTAAATGATATGTTCTATTGTAGTGTACCTCTGATGAACGGATTCTATATTCTAGACTTAGAGAACCCCATCTATAACATAAGTACCAAAAGGTTCAAGTCAAATGAAATGAACCGAACCTATCTCTGACATTGTCGCTTAGGTCATATAAATGAGAATCGTTTATCCCAGCTCCATAAAGATGGTTTGCTAGACTCATTTGATTTTGAATCATATGAGACATGCGGGTCATGCCTATTGGGCAAGATGACCAAGACTCCCTTTAGTGGACACAACGAAAGAGCAACTGACTTGTTAGGACTTATACATAGTGATGCATGTGGCCCTTTCAATGTTACTGCCAGAGGTGATTATAGGTACTTCATTACATTTACTGATGACTTCAGTAGATATGGTTATGTGTATCTGATGACACATAAGTCACAACCCTTTGAAAAGTTCAAAGAATTCAAGAATGAAGTACAAAACCAGCTAGGCAAGAGTATTAAGATACTTCAATCAGATCGAGGTGGTGAATACCTTAGCCATGAGTTTCGTGACTATCTAGCTGAGTGTGTGATTCTATCCCAACTCACTCCTCCTAGAACACCACAGTGGAATGGTGTATCCGAAAGGAGGAATTGTACCCTATTAGATATGGTATGATCTATGATGAGTCACACAGATCTTCCTATATCTTTTTGGGGATATGCTCTAGACACAGCAGCCTTCACACTTAACTGTGTTCCATCCAAAGCTGTGATAAAGACACCATATAGGATATGGACTGGGAGAAATGCCCAGATATCTTTTATGAGGATTTAGGGTTGTGAGGCTTACGTTCGACGGCAAGTCTCGGACAAACTGGAACCCAAATCTGATAAGTGCTATTTTATAGGATATCCCAAGGAAATGAAGGGATATTACTTCTACATTCCCAGTCACCACAAAGTGTTTGTGTCTAAGACTGGGGTATTTCTAGAAAATGACTTTGTTTCTAGAAAAACTAGTGGGAGTACGTTCGATCTTGAAGAAGTTCAAGATATGGACCATAGCACTGAAGCCTTGATAGAAGTTGAACTGGAACTGTAAAATGTTGTGGATGATGAGATTGTTGCACAAGGAGTTGAGGAACAACAACCAGTTTAAGTAGACTTACCTCTTCGCAGGTCTAACAGGGTACGTCGTCAGCCTGAGAGATACTCATTTCTCTTGTCTGACCATGACGACGTTATGCTCGTTGAGAATGAGCCTACATCCTATTAGGAAGTTGTGATGAGACCATATTCTGAGAAATGGCTAGAGGCTATATGAGATCCGAGATGGAATCCATGTACACCAACCAAGTATGGACTTTGGTTGATCCACCTGAAGGCGTCAAACCCATTGGGTGTAAGTGGATTTTTAAGAGAAAGACTGACATGGATGGACTTATGCATACCTATAAGGGTCGTTTAGTAGCTAAAGGTTTCAAGCAAATTCATGGTATTAACTATGATGAAACTTTTTCTCCAGTAGTGATGTTTAAGTCCATTTGGATCATGCTTGTTATTGCAGCATACCATAATTATGAGATCTGGCAGATGGATGTCAAAACCACATTTCTGAATGGAAACTTGCTCGAGGATGTGTACATGACACAACCTGAGGGTTTGTAGATCCACTGCATACTGACAAAGTATGCAAGCTACATAAGTCCATTTATGGACTAAAGCAAGCTTCTCGGAGCTGGAATCTTCGATTCAATGATGCGATCAAACAGTTTGGTTTCATCAAGAATGAAGATGAACCTTGTGTCTACAATAAGATTGTTGGGAACACAGTTGTCTTCCTTGTATTGTATGTGGATGACATACTACTCATTAGAAATGACATCCCTTTGCTGCAGTCTGTAAAGACTTGGCTGGGGAATTGTTTCTCAATGAAGGACTTAGGTGAAGCAGCCTGTATTCTAGGCATAAAGATCTATAGAGATATATCTAAGAGATTGCTTGGCCTAAGTCAAAATACATATATTGACACGGTATTACTACGGTTTGCCATGCAGTGTTTCAAGAAAGGATTTCTGCCGATGTCACATGGTGTGAGTCTTTCGAAGACTCAAAGTCCCTCTTCTAGAGAGGAGAGAGACCGCATGGATAAGATCTCTTATACTTCAGCCATAGGATCTATCATGTACGCCATGCTATGTACTCGTCCTGATATCCACTATCTCTCTTTTATAATCCTTGGTGAATGCAAAAAAGGAGTGTAAAAGGAACAACCTCAAATGGTCTTGCTCTCTTTTATAATCCTTGAGGTTGTTCCTTTAATACTGAGTGCATAAGGCACCATCTACCTCTCTTTTATAATCCTTGGTGAATGCAAAAAAGGAAAGACTTAAAATTAAAACCTTCCTTTTAATTCCTATTATTTGTGGTCGGCCCTTATTTGGGCAACAATTAAGGAAAAATTTAAAATTAAAATCTCTCTTTTAAACCATTGTGGATGGCTACAAAAAGGAAAGATTTTAAAATTAAAATACTCTTTTAAATCCCTTTGTGGATCACTATAAAAGGAAAGTTTTAAAAATTAAAATCTCTCTTTTAAATCCCTTGGAGGATGGCTATAAAAGGAAAGATTTTAAAAATTAAAATCTATCTTTTAAATCCCTTGGAGGATGGCTATAAAAGGAAAGATTTTTTTAAAATTAAAACTCCTTTTTTAATTCCTTATGGCCGACCCCTTGCTTGGGCACCAAGCAAGGCTTGGCCGACCACCTCTTGGGCTCCAAGAAAAGCTTGGCAGGCCCTTGCTTGGACACCAAGTAAGGATGTGGCCGGCCCATTACTTGGGTAAGAAGTGGACTCGGTTGGATACAAGGCTATAACAGGGACCTAGAGGAGGAATTGGCTTTGACCTCCTGATGAGCTTGAGCTTCCTGTGTTCAACCTGAACACCCAACTCAAGTTCATCAATAATAACTCATACCACTAAAGATTTATTATTGAACTACCACACCAATCTCATATTACATTATGGGCTCCTTCATATCATGAGTGCGTTAATCTCCCTGTGTTTAAGATATCGAATGTCCATTAATTAAATGAGTTACTAACAACTCACTTAATTAACATCTAGCTCCAAGAGTAGTACCACTCAACTTCATTGTCATGTCAGAACTAAGTCCACCTGCAGGGTTTACATGACAATCCTTATGAGCTCCTCAAGGGGACATCATCATCCTAATAAATAAGACACAGTTTCCTTCTATAATCAACAACACACCATATAAATAATATTATTTCCCAACTTATAGGGCCTATTGATTTAACGAATAAATCTCACCCTTTGATAAATTAAAGAAATAAATATTAAGTACATGTGCTTGTTATTATATCGGGATTAAGAGTACTCACATCCATAATAACAGAGGTTCTATTCTTTTATGCACTTAGTATAAAAGGAACAACCTCAAATGGTCCTGCTCTATACATACATAGTGTACTAGTGTAATTTTATAGTCAGGATAAACTAGTACCAAATTACACTACAATCATTCCAATGGTTTGTCCCAATCCATCTTGGTTATGAGCTTCTATTTATAATTTATTAGGAACTGATAACATGATCTTCTGTGTGATACCACACACCATGTTATCTATAATATAAATTAAATGGGCAACTGGATTTAACTAAATGCAGATATTTGACCAATGTAATTCTCATTTCAAAATAAATGTTTATACAAAAAGCTAGGCTTTTAGTATACATTCTAACAAAGTCTTTAGACTCAAGTTTTCTGGTTGCACCATATATATAATCTCCTCTATGTCTCTATTGAGGAAGTAGTGTTTACGTCCATTTGATGTAGCTCCAAATCATAATGAGCTACAAGTGCCATGATTACCCTAAGGGAGTTTTCGTCGACACAGGTGAGAAAGTTTCCTTATAATCAATGTATTTTTTTTGAGTAAATCCCGTGGCAACAAGACGAACCTTATACTTTTCAACATTGCCCCTTGCATCTTGCTTGGTTTTAAATATCCATTTACAACCAACAGGCTTCTTTCCTTCAAGCAATTCGACAAGTTCTTAAACGGCATTGTTTGCCATAGACTTCAACTCTTCTTGCATGGAGTTAATCCACCTTTTAGGGTTAGATCATTGTTTGACTTCTTAGAAAGATGTAGGATCACTTTCCAATCCTATGTCAAAATCATGTTATTGGAGATAAACATAATCACAAAAATTCGTGGTTCTTTGTTCCCTTGTGGATCACCTTAAAGGCACTTGTGTTCAAGGTGGTTGAGGTAATTGCTTATCAATATGAGACAATACTTCAATTTCAATGGCAGGTTCCTCCAATTGCATTAAAGATGTCATGGGAATATCTTGGTTCACTACGCTTACTGGAGGTGTGATACCCATAATGTGTGGTATGGTAACCACACCGCTATAGATCGTACTAGTAGTGATCACAAGAGGATTGTTAACACATTCCTCAAAAGATACTTTTCTGACCTTATCACTCTCATTATCCTCAATAAACTTGACATTTCCCATTTCAAAGAAAGATCTATTAGAGAGATCATAAAATTTATACCCTCTTGACTTCTTAGAGTATCCTACAAAATTATAGCTAATTGTTCTTGAGTCCAATTTCCTTTCATTAGGCTTGTAAGGCCTAGCTTCAGTTGGACAACCCCAGACTTGTAAGTGTTGGACCCCCGTGGTTGTTTTGATGTGATCAACTAAGTTAGGTTAGGTCCTGCTTGTTATTTGTGTTAGAGTGTATACTAAAAGTCTAACTTTTTGTATAAACACTTAGTTTAAAATAAGAATCACATTGGTCAAATATCTACATTTATGATAAATGCAGTTGTCCATTTAATTTATATTGTAGATAACATGATGTGAGGAGACACATAGAAGATCATGTTATCAGATCCTTAAAATTATAAATAGTAGCTCACAACCAAGATGGAATGGACAACCCATTGGAGTGGCTGTAGTGTAATTTGGTATTAGTTTATTTGGACTATAAAATTACACTAGTACACTATGAGTGTATTGAGCAGAACCATTTGAGGTAGTTTCTTTTTATACTGACTATATAAAAGAACAAAACCTTTGTTATTAAGGAAGTGCGTACTCTTAATTGTGATATAATAACAAACACGTTTATTTAATATTTATTTCTTTAGTTTATCAAAGGGTGTGATTTAGCTCATTAAATCAATAAGCCCGATAAGTTGGGAAATAATATTATTTATATAGTGTGTTGTTGATTATAGAATGAAACTGTGTCCTAGTAATCTAGGTTAATGATGTCCTCTTGAGGAGCTCATAAAGATTGTCATGTAAACACTGCAGGTGGACCTAGTCCGGCATGACAATAAAGTTGAGTGGTACTACTCTTGGAGCTAGATATTAATTAAGTGAGTTGTTAGTAACTCATTTAATTAGTGGGCATTCTATATCTTAAACACAAGGAGATTAATGCACTCATAATAAGAAGGAGCCGATAATGTAATTTGGGATTGGTGCGGTAGTTCAATAATAACTCTTTAGTGGTATGAGTTATTATTGATGAACTTGAGTTGGGTGTTCGGGGTGAACACAGGAAGCTTAAGCTCATCGGGAGAACAAAATTAATTTCTCCTCTCGGTCCCTGTTGTAGCCTCTATAAAATCTTGTATCCATAAAGTCCACTTCTTACCCAAGTAATGAGCCAGCTACATCCTTGCTTAGTGCAAGGGGCCGACCAAGCATGAGCTTGAAAGCCAAGAGGTGGCCGGCCAAAGCTTGGTGCCCAAGCTAAGGGTCGGCCACATGAAGAATAAAAGGAAAAGGAAGTTTTGTTTGAAATAAAATTTTGTTTAAAATCTTTCCTTATTTGTAGTTATCTACAATGATTAAAAGAGGGATTTTATTTTGTTAAAATCTTTCCTTATTTGTAGTATTTACAATGGTTAAAAGAGAGATTTTATTTCGTTAAAATCTTTCCTTTTTTGTAGTTATCTACAATGGATAAAAGAAAGATTTCAATTTCCTTTTATGGTCATCCTCATGGTTTTAAAAGAGAGTTTTAAAATTTTAAAATCTTTCCTTTTATAGCTATCTACAAAAGATTAAATAGAGATTTTAATTTTGTTAAAATATTTCCTTATTTGTAGTTATCTATATAATGAGATTTTAATTTTTGATAAAACTTTCTCTTTTTGTAACCATGATTTAAAAAAGAGAAGTTTTAATTAATCTTTCCTTTTTTGTAGTTGTCTACATGTTTTAAAAGAGAGAGATTAATTTTAAAACTTTCCTTTATTGTCATGTACAATAGGAAATTTAGAAAAGAGAGATTTTAATTATTGTTAAAATTTCCTTTTTTAAATGGGAGGCCACAAATAAGGAAGTTTTAATTATGTTTAAAACTTTCCTTTTTTGCCAAGACCAAGGATTATAAAAGAGAAGTAGAGGGTGCCTCGTGTGGGAAAACCCTATTCTATTCTTCTCTCTATCCTTGGTGTGGCTGGCCCCTCCCCTTCTCCCTTTCTCTTAGGCCGGCGACACCTCTTCATCTAGTCTCCTCTTTTGCTTCCTTAGGGCCGGCGGCATCAAGGATTGGAAAATCCTTATGGTCGGTTACTTGGAGAGGAAGAAGAAGAGGAGGAGAAGCACTTGGTGGCCGATTGCTTGGAGGAGAAGAAGAAGAAGGAAATTTCCTATTTTGGCATCCCTTGGTGGCTCGAGAGTCTTGGAGGTGAAGAAGTAATTCGAGTGGATTCCATCTTGATAGATCGTTTCTCATACAATATCCAAGAGGAGGAGAGGAATACAACAGAAGATTAAGAGGTCTTTAGCTACAAAGAAAGGTATAACTAGTTATTTATTTCTGCATCATAACTAGTTTATGTTCTTTGTATAAATCTTGAAAAACCAAACACAAGAGGCTATCGATTTTTAGTTTATCATTTTTGTTATCGATTTTAATTTTTCGATTTCATGTTTCGATATTGTGCTTCTATTGAGATCTCTATAGTTAAACCTAGTTTACTGTAAGAAGCTAAAATTCAATATTTTTGAAAGACTCTGTCTAGGAAGTGGTGGATGATCCCATACCCAAGAAGGCCTAGTGCCTCACCATGTTTAACCTGGAAGCCGATCTTTGAAATAGATATTTAATAACTTTTGTAATATGATTTAACTTAGGAAGATCACATCGGTTAAATTTGGAATAAGAATGTTAAGTTTTGTTCCCAATCTAAATTTAACTTCTGAAGGACAACTTGGATTAATAATGTTAAGCATCATTTGCAATCCAAGTTTGACTTCAGTATAGCACAAAGGTAGATAGGAAAAGTTCTATGCTTGTACAAAATTTTTGTACAAGGGAACTAGAGCGGTATTCTGAGTAGCAACCAACAATTTGATCTCTGTGTCTAAGTGTGCAGGAGCTTAGGAGCTCAGGAAGTCGAGCAGAAGATGCATCTAGCGAGAAGGATGGCACGGGAAGAGAGCCAATGGGCTCGGTGCGTCCGAAGGACGAGAGAGCTACGGAAGAGTACATCGGTGGACGAGAAGAACGTGCAAGACGTTCGAGGGACGAGAAGCCGGGATGGAAGCCTGCTCAAGGAGAAGGCCAGAAATTGGGCTCGGGTGAGCCCTAT
This sequence comes from Zingiber officinale, assembly GCF_018446385.1. Classification (NCBI taxonomy): domain Eukaryota; kingdom Viridiplantae; phylum Streptophyta; class Magnoliopsida; order Zingiberales; family Zingiberaceae; genus Zingiber; species Zingiber officinale. The sequence continues at coordinate 138,961,019 of NC_055986.1, forward strand.
TTCGGTTGCCCGCAATCACCCATGCAATTGGAGCCTCGGAAGAAGATAACAAAGTCAAAAGGAGCTGAAGAAGGCATTGGAGGCGCCTTCAACAGTTTTGAAGGCGCCCTAAACATTGAAGGCGCCTTCAATACTGTTGAAGGAGCCTTCAGACTGGTCAACTCGACTATTTGCACGTGGATAAAGTTTTATCCGTTCACCTCGGTTGGAGGCACACTCAACCGAGTTGGAGGCGCCCTTAAGGCTCGAGATAAGTTTTCCAGGAGCTATATAAAGGCCCATGGAGCTAGGAAATTATTCATTCAACTCAGAACAAATTCTTAGCAACTTTTGTACTTTCTTAGTGTGTAAAAAGGCTTCTCCACCTACAGTGAAGAAGACATTCTAGTAGAGTTGTTCAACTGCCTTGGATTAACAACCCCCTGGGTTGTAACCAAGTTAAATTTCATGTCTCTCTTTTATTACTGTTTATTTTTGTTATTTATTTTTATTTCTATTTTTTGAGTTGAAAGTTTGAGGAGTGTATTCTTTATTTTCAAGAAACTCACCCCTCCCCTCTTGCCAGCCCCGCTGCACCAACAAATGGTATCAGAGCCGAGTACGTCTCAGAAGGACTAACCGTCGACTGAAGCAACAAGATGACCGGAGCTAACATCTACCCACCAACTTTCGAGGGGGAGTTCGCTTTTTGGAAGCGACGAATGTAGGTTTATTTTAAAACTGATTTCAGTATTTTATTAATTATGAAATATGGTTTTGAAGTGCCCAAAAGCAAAGATGGAGAAGAACTTGAGGAGCATCAGTGGACTGACGAGCAACGTAACAAAGTTATGGCAAATAGTAAGGCTGAGTCAGTCTTTTGAGTGTACTACCTGCCAAGGATCTCGACAAAGTCGAAAAATACAAAAGCACAAAAAAACTTTGGGAAAAGTTCTTGAAGATCTATTAAGAACCAGCTGAAATCGAATTCAACTCCTCAATGGACACCAAGTCATTGTCAGAACAGTCCGAGAACGAGGAAACTTCTGGGATAGCTGAATTCCATCCCGAGGACACAGAAAGCTCATCCCAGATGAGCATCAATGAAGGGCGAGAGTCTTCGGAAGAAAACAACTCGACAGGGGGAGAATCAACGGTCGACAAGGTAAGTCAGGTATGACCTCCACCTCCTGATCAATTTATTAAATCAATCAAAACATTGTCGACAGATCTTTGCGAAGTAGAAATTAAATTATCGAAAGATTTTTGTGAATTAGAAATTCAAAATAAAACAAAGAATAGTGAAATAAAAGAAACTCTAGCAACAACTTGTCGAGTAAAGGGCTTAGACAAACCAAAAATAGAAAATGACATGTTAGAGAAACAAATGCAGATTATACAATTTTTTGCATGTTCAAAATTTTCGGCTTTAGATTTGAGAAATTATGATAAACTAAAATGGAAATTTAAATATCACAATACTAGAGAATTTGATTTAAATTAAAAACTTAGATTTAGCACTTTCAATGAGAAAATTGAACCTTTAATTTCTTTATACGGCTTTGTCTAAGAAAGTGGTTGTTGCTCCAATAACTAAGAAGGTCTAGTGCCTCGCCACTGCCTGGAAGCCAAATATTGAAATAAAAAATTTAATTGACTAACTGAAAATGTATTAATTTAAAATTGAATAATACTTTAAAGAGTTACTCAATCTGTTTTAGAAAATTCTCAAAAATAATTTTTACTTGCAAAAAAAAAACCTAGAAAAATTTTTTCGCAAAAATATTTGCTAAACATTTTTACTTAGAAATTTCTTTGAAAATTATTACAAAATTTTAGTAATATCAAAATAATTTTTCAAAATTTTCTAAATTTTAACCCTTAGATTTTTCTTGCGATCCCATTTTTTGTTGTGATCAAAGGGGGAGAGATAGGAACAAGTTTAGGGAGAGTTAATAATTAAAAATTTCTTTTTCTTAGTGTTGCAAATTCTATTATTGTAATCTTTATTCTTAAACTGTTAGTTTAGTCATTTCTATAAATTACTGTTTGTCTATTTATCCCTAGCTTGAACTTGGGTTGATGCACAGCAAAAAGGGGGAGATTGTTGGACCCTGTGGTTGTTTTGATGTGATCAACCAAGTTAGGTTAGGTCATGCTTGTTATTTGATCCCTGTGTCTAAGTGTGCAGGAGCTTAAGAGCGCAGGAAGTCGAGCGAAAGACGCAGCTAGCGAGAAGGACGACATGGGAAGGGAGCCGACGAGCTCGGTGCGTCCGAAGAACGAGAGAGCTGCGGAAGAGTACACTGGTGGACGAGAAGAACGTGCGCCACATTCAAGGGATGAGAAGCCGGGACGGAAGCCTGCTTAAGGAGAAGGCCAGAAATTGGGTTCGGGTGAGCCCTATTTCGGTTGGCCGCAATCACCAATGCAATCAGAGCCTCGGAAGAAGAAAATAAAGTCAAAAGGAGCTGAAGAAGGCATTGGAGGCGCCTTCAACAGTTTTGAAGGTGCCCTAAACGTTGAAGGTGCCTTCAACACTGATGAAGGCACCTCCAACATTGAAGGCGCCTTCAATACTGTTGAAGGCACCTTCAGACTGGTCAACTCGACTGTTTGCGTGCGGATAAAGTTTTATCCGTTCACCTCGGCTGGAGGCACCCTCAACCTCGTTGGAGGCACCCTTAAGGCTCGAGATAAGTTTTCCAGGAGCTATATAAAGACCCCTGGAGCTAGGAAATTATTCATTCAACTCAGTAACAAATTCCTAGCAACTTCTGTACTTTCTTAGTGTGTAAAAATGCTTCTTCGCCTACAGTAAAGGAGACATTCTAGTAGAGATGTTCGACTGCCTTGGATTAACAACCCCTTGGGTTGTAACCAAGTTAAATTTCCTGTCTCTCTTTTATTACTGTTTATTTTTGTTATTTATTTTTGTTGCTATTTTTTGAGTTGAAAGTTTGAGGAGGGTATTCTTTATTTTCAGGCAATTCACCCCTTCCCTCTTGTCGGCCCCGCTGCACCAACAGTAAGTGCTTAATCCTAGGCTTCTTATCCGTCCACATCTCGAATGGGGTTTTAGTTACTGCCTTAATAGATACTCTATTGAGTAGGTAAACTACAGTCTTGAGTGCTTCACCCCACAAGGACTCTGGTAGAGAAGTGAAAGTCATCATACTTCTTACCATGTCTTTTAGGAGTCGATTGCAACGCTCAGCTATACCATTCTAATTGGGTGTATAAGACATGGTATATTGAGGCACAATTCCACACTCAGGAAGGTAATTAGCAAAAGGTCCTGGACATTGTTCACCTGATCCATCATATCGACCGTAATATTCACCTTCATGGTCAGATCGGGCGACATTAATTTTCTTACCTAGTTGAAATTCAACTACAGCTTTGCATATCCAAAAATTACAATTTCTCATAAATAAGGTACAGATAGCCAAATTTGGAATAGTCGTTTATGAAGCTAATAAAATATATGTGTCTATTCCAAAATACCTTAGGGAATGGTCCACAAATATCCATATGTATTAGCTCCAAAACATCATTATAACGGCTAGCCCCCTTATTCCTCTTGTTAGTGGTCTTCCTCTTGATACACTCTATGCGGACATCAAAGTATGATATGTCAAGGGAATCGAGAATTCATGTGACATTAATCTTTCTAGGCGTTGTTTGAATATATGTCCTAAACGTACGCCTATGATACAACATGGAAGAATTCTCGTTAGTCAATTTACGTTTCATACCTATATTATGCATTATCACGTTGTCAACTGTAGGAGTAAAGGTGTTTAATTTATAAAGTTTATCAACCAAGGAACCATTGCCAACCAACACTCAATTAAAGAAAATACTGAAAATTCTATTTCTAAATGAACAAGAATAACGTGATTTATCCAAAAAAAAATTTAAAATTAAATTTCGTTGAAAAGATAGTATAATAAATGTATTTTCTAAATCCAGAAAGACATTGGTTCCTAAACAAGGTCTAAAACACCAATCGACTTGACTTTAACCTTCTTTCCATTTCCTATATAAATATACCTTTCACCATCAAGCGGAAGTCGACTCCTGAAACTACCCTGCATAGTGACACTTATGTGAATAGTAGCACCGATATCTATCCACCAAGTGTCAGTGGGTACAATAGCTAAATTGACTTCTGAACTAACAAAGTTGAGAAGTTTGTCTTTCTTTACGCGCCAATTGGTGTACTTGAGATAGTCTTTCTTCATATGACCTTTCTTATAACAAAAGAAACAAGTGGATTCCTTATCTTGCTTCTTGTGCTCCTTATGGCCATTGCCTCCAGAATCTGCAGTTTGTTTTCCTTTTCTTTTGTTATTAATCCTCTTTCATTTCTTGCTCGCACTTTGAGAACCAGATGCTAAGTGAACACTCTTAGATATCTCAATCTTTAGTCTTCCTTCCTCTTGCACGCATTGAGCAATGAGCTCATTTAATGTCCACTTTTCCTTTTGAGTATTATACGATATCTTAAAAGGAGTGAACCGTCCAAGTAGAGACATCAAGATGAAATGCACTAACATACCCTCAGACATATTGAGTTTTAGTAGTTTCAGACTTGTCGCTATATTGGACATCTCCATAATGTACTCCCTTATGTTTTCTTTACCATTGTACCATATGGTTACCAATTTCGTAAGAAATGTGATTGTCTCGACCTTTTTATTTGAGGTGAATCGGTCTACTAATTGGTCCAAGAAACTCCTAGTATCTCCTCCCTCTATTATTGAGCCCTTTATTGGTACCAGTATGGAAAGTTTCATTATACTCAGACACATGTGATTTGATTTCTCTCACAGTTGAAATTCAGTCCTCTGCTCTATAGTGCTAGCACTGGTCAGAGGTGCGAGACGATTATTCCTTAATGCATAGTCTAAGTTCATGCAGCCTAAGACTACGGTCATGTATTCTTTCCATTCAGCAAAATTTGAACAAGTTAATGTTAAGATGTTATTAATGCTGGTAGTTATAGATTGTACTGAAATTAAAGAGAAAAAATTATTTAAGCTCATGATTTAACTAAAGCCAAGAACATATAAGTAATATAACATTATGTAAATAAAATAAAATTTTAAATGTATATAAATGACTCTTTATGAGATATCAAGTACAACATAATGTGTCTTCCTTTGAACAGACACATTATTTGTTAACGATACTATTTAATATAACTCAAACTTTAATTGACAACATAATATGTCTTCCTTTGGGCTGACCCATTGTGCGCATAATATGATACTTTATATGAGTTATATTTTGGTCTATAATTCACAACAATCTTAATCGGCCACACAATATGTCTTCCTTTGGGCTGACATATTTTGTGTATGATCTGAACAAAATATTATTTTGTTCCATAGTTGTAAGTTAGCTTATGCATATATTTGACATAAAAAGTAGCCTTCCTTTGGGCTGATTACTTTTAATATAAATATACGTCTACCAACACAAAATGCATTAAACCTATCTAAGGTGTCTTACTTTGGGTAGACATATTAGTTCAACTTAGTAGCACATTGTGTGAATAGACTCAAGAAAATTCTAAAAACTTAATATTTAATCAGTCTTAACACGTCTAAATTAAATTTATCAATCGATTCATACTATATGACAGTCAATTAATTTTATCTAATTAATTATCATAATCAATTTAAAAGTCTACAATATGTGATTATATATATAACCTTCGTTTAAGAAACTAAAACTCCTTTTAATTTCTATAATTGAATCGTTTAAAGCCTCCTGTAAATCGATTAGTGTAAAGATGGACTTGAAGCTTTCCGATTCACGTAATGCAATTAATCGATTCACATGCATGCATATTATTTAATCAATTCATATGAATGTCATTGCCATGCACTGTAGCACCAAAAAAAACAATGACGTTTAATCGATTAATCCATGAATCGATCGATGCACGTGTTTCACGTAGACAAGGTATAATTTGATTGATTAAGGAATAATCGATTGAATCAATCACTAAGGCCACTAATCGATTGGATTTCAATTATTTTTTTCAAAATTTTAACCTCGATAATCGATTGTTTTATTAAAATAATCGATTAAATCATAATTTTATTTAAAATTAGGTTAAACAAGTCTATCCTAATTTTCTCTTTTATGATTTTTGATTATCAAAAATTTATATTAACTAAGAAAATTTGATCTAGCATACAAACAATAAATCAACGAAAAATTTAAACTTTATTTTCAATAAAAACGATGAAACAAAAACTTGGCTCTGATACCAATTGATAGTTCTTTTAAAAAAAGAAGATCCGCTACCTTAGCGGCCCCCCTAATACCGACCCCACGGATATGGAGAGAGGTTCATGCAGGTACACAGGCCATAAGCGCATGGCGGGATAAACCCCAAGTCGTCAGTTCCTGAGAATTGACCTCTGGTCATACCATTACGCCAAAGATATCATGCGCCCACTGTCTGCGCTACGCGCTAGGGGCAATTGATAGTTCTTTTAAAATCCTAAGCCGCATGAATTTTAAAACATAAAAAACTCAAATAAATACATAAACATAATAGACAAAGAACTTGATTGAAGAGCCATATCCTTATTTTTAACGTTGTCGGCTTGATTTTTGTGTAAGAAGATGCAACGGAAAGGAAGGTCTTCCAAGGAGCTTAAGGGATGACAACGCCATAAAGCTTCTTGTCAATAAGGAACAAGAAATTATGTCAAGATTTCTCCCTAAACTCTTGGAGACCAACCCTATATATAGTACGTGGACATCTATTATTAGCCCATATATGATAATAAATGTAGGACTTTAAGTCCATATATATACTAAACATCTATAGATGTCACTAGAGGGATACGACATTGAAGGGAGGCCGTTGGATGTCTTGGAGACCACGGGAGGGAGGCAGCGAGAGGGAGGCAACACTGGAGGGAGGCGACGCTGGAGGTAGAGAGGTTAGGGTTTAACGTGTTGGCACGTGTACACATTTTGCACGTGAGTAGAATTTTATACTAGATATCTCATCTAGGAGGACCAGGAATAAACGGTCCAGAAAATCCGCCCCATGCCAATGGATCTGCCTGTACCTTCTACTTCCTCTTTCACGATAATGAAGTTATTAATCTTGTGACAAAAGGTGAAATCGTTCGTCCCTAGCACCTCCACTGCACCCCCGACCCTAAGCCATCACGAGGGAGGTAAATCACGTCAGCCGAGAGGGCAAGTGGTGGTGGGGTGAGTTGCACAGAATTTGGAGATTTACATCTCGATAGCCCTATGATTTGATCCTACAATCTTATGTGGTACGTATATTACTATTTACCATTTTCGGATGACCCGTGGGGTCATGAAGTTATTAATCTTGTGCATAAGATAAGAGGATCTCCAACGTAAAATTTGTAAAAGATTTGTCAAATTTAAAAACTTTAATAAAAAGCTGGAATGATTGTACGGTGAAATTTAAAAAAAATTAATTTAAGAGCATATTTGAAAAATTAAATATATATTTTCCTTAGGGAGTGGAATTAATAATTAATGATAAAATAATATTTCATATTTGACCTTGTCAAAATAATAAAAAAATAAATTATTTTATATGTAAATTATTATGAAGCATTTAATTATAATAATTTATGAAATAATTAAAGTTATATTTTTTAAGAATAAATATATTTGATAAATTAAAAAAAATATAAATGATTATAATTAAATTAAAATCTATAAATTAATTAATTTATTATTTAAAATTATAAATAAATTAAATTAAATATCATACTTAATTAAAATATTAAATAAACATTATATAAAGATATTAAATAAAAAATAATAAATAAAGTTATATGATTTGTATTGTCGGATCATAAAAAATAAAAAATAAAAAAATATATGAAATTTATTTTATTTTAATGGAATAGTAAATTTTTATATTTTTATGTATTGGTCTGATATATTGAAAATAAAAAAAATAGGTATTACTAAATAGTCAGAATCTGGCCAGCTAGAATATATACATGCATGCATATACATGGGTATTTTAGTAATTTCATATAGCCACATTAATTATATGCATGTCCATACATGTATTTTAATTGAGAGATAGAGATTTCTAACTGATCAGATTTTGACCAACAAAATTTACTAAAAAAAAATTATTGAGAAGTTTAATCATGTCCTAATTGTTTTCACCGGACTGTCTTCGTCAATAATCAAGTTGGCCCAGTTCTCGATAAAGAATCAAGCCCCAAACACAAAAGTAGTCGCAACAGGACAAAATGCAAAGCATATATTAAGAAATACAGACAGATCTTCAACATTGTCATCGACTGCAAGAAATCTGCTCCACCCAAGAACTAAAGATCATTGGCAAGAGACAACCCGTCCCCATAAATTAACTTAGTTGATATTTATTTTTAACGGTATAAAATATTTCATTTGGTATTTAATTTTTTCCATATAAAGGATCGTGGATAAATATTTTTATGATTTATTCTTTTTTAAAAAATATGAGACTGTCCTTTTAAAATGTGTGAGACTATCGTGTAAAGACGGGTGAGAGACGGCTTCATCTTTTTTTGTTTTTCTGCAGCTGGCAAGGACAACGACAAACATTCATGATTCACATTATTGTTAAATTTTTAGAGAAAATGAAAAGGAACAATAGATTCAAAAATCTGATACGATTTCAATCTCTCCGGCTACTAGAAAACAAACGAAACGTTTGGTATGGAGTTGGATAATCGACCACTGGTTCTTAATCGTTCTCCTTTCCAGTTCACAAGCCAGATGATTATAGAATTTGGATATTTTCGGATGAGTATAAGATATTTTTTGATGTTCGCACATGATCGTAGAATATCAGGGAACCATTTTTTAAATAAGAAAACGCAAGGGGTGAAGGGAAAATATTATAAAAAATTAAATACGTATATGAAGAGATAAATTTAACTTATCCGAAGTGGGTATGCTATTTTTTGGCACGCACGCGACCGCCAATTCGCTGTCCGGCTTCCGTCCCCATCGTCCATGGAGGAGGAGCGTCCCCGAGAACGGGCGCCGGCGTTGCACTTCGCCCTGGTTCCCCTGATGACGCAGGGCCACACCATCCCCATGCTCGACCTCGCCCACCAAGTCGCCCTCCGCGGCGTCCTCGTCAGCTTCATCACCACCCCCTTCAACGCTTCTCGCATCCGCCACACGATCGACCTCGCCGAAGCCCGCCGTCTCCCCATCCGCTTCGTCGAGCTCCCCTTCCCAGTCCACGAGGCCGGCCTCCCTGCTGGCTGTGAGAATTTCGACACCCTCCCAAAGACAGAGCTGTACATCACTTTCTTCCAAGCCTGCTCCAAGCTCCTAACCCGCCCGCTCGAGCTCTACCTGGAGCAGCACCGACCCGATGTCATCGTTTCCGACTTCTGCCACCCGTGGACGCGCGGAATAGCTGAGAGACTCAGAGTTCCGCGGCTCATCTTCTATAGCATGTGCTGCTTCGCGCTCCTATGCACCCACAAGATTTGGGGCCACAAGATGTTGGAGAGAGTAGACGACGAGAACGAGCCGTTCGCCATTCCGGGCTTGCCGGAGGAGCACGTAATCGAGATGACGAAGGCCCAGGCGCCGGGGTTCTTCCCTGGCCCTGCTTTCGTGCAGATGGATAACGACGTGCGCGAAGCGGAGTTCACCGCCGACAGCGTGATTTTTAACACTTTCTACGACTTGGAACCTTCCTACGTGTCCGGGTACGAAAAGGCCATGGGGAAGAAGATTTGGACGGTCGGTCCGTTGCTGTCGCACAGTCAGAGCGTCGTCGACATGGCCATGAGGGGGAGGAAGGCGTCCATCGACACGGAGCGATGCTTGGCTTGGCTCGACGCGATGATGCCGCGGTCGGTGATCTACGTCAGCTTCGGGAGCCTCACACGCGTGGCGCCGTCGCAGATGATGGAAATCGGGCTGGGACTGGAGGCGTCAGGGCACCCGTTCATTTGGGTGATCAGGAGCAAGGAGGAGTTATCGCCGGAGGTGGAAGAATGGCTGGCCGGAGGATTCGAGGCGAGAGTTAGATCGAGGGCGCTGTTGATCAGAGGGTGGGCGCCGCAGGCCGTCATCCTGCCTCACCCTGCCGTCGGAGGTGTGATGACGCACTGCGGGTGGAACACGATCTTGGAGACGATCACGGTGGGGCTGCCGATGATCTCGTGGCCTCATTTTACGGACCAGTTCTTTAACGAGAGGCTGGTCGTCCAAGTGCTGAAGGTCGGAGTTGCGATTGGGGTGAAGGTGCCAAATTTCATTGGGATGGATGACATAGAGACGTTGGTGAAGAGGGAGCAGGTGGAGGAGCGGGTGAGGACTCTGATGGATGGAGGACCGGAAGGTGAAGAAATGAGGAAGAGGGCGGCGGAGTTAGCGAAGAAAGCGAAGGCGGCCATGGAAGAAGGGGGTTCGTCCCATTCCAATCTCACTCACCTGATCGAGCATTTCTCGGGGATTAGATGCAAATGAACAACACTCACATGCACGACTTCTCTGTGATCTCTCCGTATTTAATTGCGCTACTTAGTTCTCTGTTCTCGGTTCTCTGAAATTGGATGCACTTTGTTTGTACCCCGAGGAATTTATTAATAATTAGATGCATCCCCTGCAGTAAGTGGTATTATTTCATCCTCACATCTGTATCCATCTCACATGTTTGCTCCGGATTCAGACTATATCTATCAAAGCGCTAATGTTTGAAATCTTTCTTGACATCTCACATGTTTGCTCCGGATGACGATCCTGCAAGTCATCCGAGTTACTATGTGACGAGTGTTATCATAATGAGGTCACAGGGTCGATCATCGAGATAGTTGGGGAATAAATCTCCTATCCCCGTATTACACTATGTCCGTCACATGCTCGCTCGAATGCTGTGATTTACCTCCCTCGTGATGGTCTTGGGTCGGGTACGGCAAGGGCGAGCGTTTCGCCTTTTGCCACAATGTTTGCTCCGGATGACTTTTTTTTTTGTCTCACTAATCTCGCTGTTTCGGCTTTATTATGGATAGATACATGACATTTAGGAGTCAAGCTCAACACGTATGATAAGTATCCCTGGGTCATGGTGTCGTGGTAGGACATCCAGGTTGTCTCTTAGGTACCGCGGTTCAAATCTCAGCTACGGCGTATTTGTAGGAATTTTCCCTCCAAATGGGGGGGGCGTAATCAAAGGATGCTGGGTTTCTGGGCTGCCTGCCGCGTGCGCTTCCCGATTTACCCTGGTGGCCGGTGGAAAACTTCTGTGGGACCGGATCGATCACCCTAGAGATAGTCAATGAGACTAACTGGGATTATCATAAAAAATCATAAGCGAGTCCTATTGGGATGGTCTGATGGTTAATATATGAGGTATTATTATCATAAGGTCTAAGGTTCAAGTTTTGATATAGCCGAGGTAAATACATCCCTTATGTGCTAGTTACTATTCCAAAGACTAGTAGTCGTTCATGATTTACTTCATCCGTGTTAGTCCTGGGACAGGTTGGTGGGGGCGCTGAGGATGAGTATATTCGCCTTTTGTCATCATAGAAAAATATGAGCGAAAAATACTAGTCTGACTAACCCACCCGAAATTTACTTAAGTCTAGACGCACGGCTATTTAAGATGCTTTAAGAAAAAAATAATAATTCAGTTAGCCTCCTTGATTATTTCTGGGGTGTTCGGCTCAGTCCCGCAGAAATTTTCTACCGACCATTAGGATAAATCGGGAAGCATACGTAGCGACCAGTCCAGAAACTTAATATCCTTTGATTGTGCCCCATATTTAAAGGAATATTTAAGATGTATTAAGAAAAAAGGTAGATCCGTTACCTTAGCGGCTCCCCTAGTGCCGGCCCCACGGATATGGAGGGAGGTTCATGCAGGTACACAGGCCATAGGCGCATGACGGGGTAAACCCCAGGTCGTTAGTTCCTGAGAATCGACCCCTGGCCATTACGTCAGAGATACCATGCGCCCACCATCTGTGCTACGCCCTGGGGGCATTTAAGATGTATTAAGGTAAAATCGCTCGCCCCCAGCGCCCCCACCGCACCCATTTAAGATGTATTAAGGCTTCAATAGTTAGTGGTGCAATTGATTGGTAGAGCATGTCTAGCGAGCAAAAGAAAATTGATTTGCCAAGCTTCTTTTTGCTTGGCATACCCTTCCAATCAATTGAATTAAGCCCAATCAATGAGACTATTCGATTCAGGCAGTTTCTATTTGCTCAAACTTTGTTTTCTAATCGATTGAAGTAATCACGAATCGATTGATAAGTCAGTTTGTGTAAACCCCAAATTATGAGTTTAACCCAATCAATACCAATTGATTGGTCTCCTGAAAATTCTAATTCGGAATTTAGGATTTAAGATTTAACTTACCAATCGATATATTCTACCAATCAATTGATAAACTTTAATTTTAAATTTTCATCCCAAAAACCCTAATTACCTAACCTCCTTTAAGTCTACAATGTATCAACCGATTATTAAATGTTGTCAATCTATTGATACACCTCTTTCAGTCATTCTAATGACCAAAGTTCGTATAAATTATTCTACCCTTGATTCGCCAATTATCTCATGTCAAATAAACATCTTGTTCCATGCACTTTTGTACTTGGAGCTTTATTTTCTCTAGGTCTTCATTTTTTTCTTGTATTTGATCTCACGATTTACTCAGATTTATACTTTTTGCCAAGAATCTTGTCCCTGACCTCTTTAATCTTTTCTTATTTTACATCCAATCTTCCAACACGTATGGACTTCTTCTTGCCAATAATTTGTCCATTGATCTAAGAAGTTGTCCATTGACTTCTTCTAACCTGTACAGCAAGTGAGATCCATTTATTAAAACTTTTCATTCGGGATATAATTGTACCAACATACACTAAAAAAAAAAACATTACCGATGGATCATTCCATCATAGTTTGGTCGGCAGAGACATTTACCGACGGAAAATAATGTGTCAATGTAAAATTCGTTGGAAAAATATACTTCGACGGAATACCTATTCTGTCGGTAAATATACCGACGAAATTGTTATTTCCGTTGGTATATATATACCGACGAAACAGGTATTCCGTCGAAAATCTTGCCTTAATACACCATAATCTCATTTAGAGATTACCGACGGAATGTCCAATTCTGTCAATAATCTCCAACGGAATGCCCAATTCTGTTGGTAATCTCCAACGGAATTACACATTCCATCGGTAATTCCATTTAGGGATTATCGACGGAATGTCCAATTCCGTCGGTAGTTACCGACGGACTATCCAATTCCATCGGAGATTACCGACGGAATTGGACATTCCGTCAATAAATATTTATGATATCTACCAACTGATTTTTAATTCTGTCGGTATTCCGTTAGAAATTTAAACAAAAATTCACAGATGATATTTTAATTCAACTCATAAACGGTATACAATTTTTATACACATAAAGAACCATCACAAACGATGACATTTTTATATATACAGACGATATAAAAAGTTCACAATCCACAAATACATTTCACATTCATACATCCATACATTTCACAATACAAATAGTAATAGAAAACTCATATCTATCCATATCTACAATAGAAACATTCTTACAAACAAAACAATAGAAAAAAATTTACAATAACCGGTCATAATCCAAATAGTACATCCATATCTAATATTACAATAGAAAATCCTACAAAATGTCAAATATAATAGATTTATATTATATTTATATATAACTAAAAATATTGCATATATATAATAAGTTTTAATACCTGGATAGTCAGCATGAGCAAATGATGATCATCAATGACAATAGGCCTGGACTCCTGAAACATATAGTAAGACAAAACTTAAATATTAATCTAGTAAATTATCAAACCATAATAAATATAGTTTGCATGAGTTATGGATGATAAAAAATTTTAAGTTATGGTTGAACAAACCTAAAAAAAAATTATTTATCATAATCTAATGGAATATGGATCCTGAGTCTCCTGTGGCAGCGGGGGTAAATGACCTACAAACGCTCATATCTGAGCCATGAGAGCATCATGATTGATCCGGTTGTAAGAACAGGGGTCCCCCGGTCTCTGGTACCTCGGTGCTCGAGGCGAATCCCACAAATGCATAAATATCCGAATAATAATAGAATATTGAAATAAATGCAAAGAAGGTACGAGAATGTACCCTGGCCCAGGGGGGCGCCCTCGGATGGGTGGGGGAGCTGATCGAGTCGCGGTCACTTGGAATAGTGAAGGCATCTGAGCCGACTAAAAAGGAGGTTCGGAGGTGGCGACATGGAGCCTAACACTGCAGGGCTCCGAGAGGTGAGATACAACCGGAATACAACGGCGACACGGTCGGCATATGACATCGGCTCGCAGGCCGGGATATAACATACAGTCACAACTCAAAGGCCGGTCAATAACAACAACTCACAACACCCATAGTGTTACAAAGAACCAAGCACCACGGCTCGATGGCCGAATACATCACGGACGGCTGCCGGAGATGCCACAGTGGATCCAATCTATGCCTCAAATGATGGACAAGACGACTATAAGGCCGTCGGAGTCAGCTGTAAGGCTGCCAAGAGAGGTGGCAGCAGCTGGAGAAGCGGCAGTGGCCGCTGTACAGCGCCAGACGCGGGAAGAGGTGGCTGTCGGTGGCTGTGACGGCTTCTGGATGCGGCGACGAGGGCCGTGGGAGGCTGAGGTGGCTGCTAGCGGATGCTCCGGCCGCTGGAGATGGCGCCGAGCGCTGGAGGCGGCGCCGACCGCTGCTGTAGGCGGCGCCGACCGCTGCTGTAGGCAGCGGTGGTGGCTGCTAAACCCGGTGAGCCACAAGTGCCACAAGTCGCCCCATGTGGCTGCACGAGGAAGAGGAGAACTTCCCCCTCCCTACTCGCGGTAGCTATGGCGAGAGGAGGAGAAGGAGAGGCGGAGGTTCGGTCCCTTGGCGGCGTCAGCCGACGAGGAGGCCGGAGGCAGTGCTGACTGCGGGTGGCGGTGATAGAGGAACGTTCCTCCTTCCTCTCTGCGGCGGCGGCGGGATGAGGTGGTCGGAGTAATGGAGGGTAGAGGAGAAGAAGAAGGGAGCGCCGGCGGCTTTGTCGACGCCGGCGGAGAGCTTAAGAAGGAGAGAGACTCTCCTTGATGGCTGGCGACGGAAAAGATCACGAACCCGCCTCTCCCTTCACTTCTCTGTGAACAGTGCTTATAAGCACTACAATCCCTAAAGCCTTCAACATCCCCAATTACCCAAATGCCCTTTGACCTCCCATTAATTCCTCCCATGCCACATTCATATCCGGAACACAAGCCTCCCCTTCAAGTCTAGTCGAAGGAGGCGTGAGTCCGACTGACTGGACAAGTCTATCGCAAAGGGCTGAACCGCTCACGATATCAAAATCAAATCGCTGAACCCAAAGTATACTGTCTCCAGCGACCGGTCGCTATAATAATGGTGTCGCATGAGATAGTACTCGTGCCGAGCGGATCAAATCTGTAACCGGACCAATGCCTAGTACGCAGCCACGAAGATACCGACCGGACGAGCCCCGTCGTTAAAGATCGAGAGCCGCGCCGACCGGCTATAAAAATTCGCGCCGTCGAGCTCCGACGTTAAATATCGAGAGACGAGCTGGCGTCTATAAACGTCCGAGCGGAAGACCGTCGCGCTCCGACGTTAAATATCAAGAGATGAGCCGGCGTCAATAAACGTCCGAGCGGAAAGCCGACGAGCCCCGTCGTTAAAGATCGAGAGCCGCGCCGACCGGCTATAAATATCCGCGTCGTCGAGCTCCGACGTTAAATGTTCCGACGTTCGATCGACTCTGCGTTCCGCACGGCTCATGGTTCAAAGGTCCTTGTCGGCTGGTACGGGCGATCTTGGTCAGCAAAGCGGAATGTTACGCGTATGGAATGTCTACCCGATCGGATGGGTATCACCAAATACTTCGTCCAAAAGGCCTTTCGATAATTAGCGAGCGGGCAACGTACATATTAAGTGGAAAGCATGGGGCAAGAATATAGAGTGCGCGAAGGGAAAGCATTGCATTCAAAATAAAATCTCAGGCCGGGCGGTCCGAGTACAAAAAGGACCATATTTATCCGAGCGGCCAAATTACAAAAATTACTCTATATAATCGTAGAGGGTCTTGGGGATGGTCTCCAGGAGCGCCACCTGATTGCCAGCCGGAATATTAGTGAGCTCCGGAAGCAGGCCCTTCGACTTCAGATAAGTCATAGTGGCCGTCATGGCCAAGTCGAAGGCTGTGTACATCCGCTCGCATATTTTCTCCGAGAATTCGGGCGACCGGATGTAACTTTGTCTTAGAGCAGCAACCCGACCCGGCTCGGCCTCCTGGTACTCTTTGAAGGCCAATTGAGCTGCAGAGAGGGATTCCTGCAGAGCGGTCAACTCATTCTTATACTTGGTCGCTTCGGCCGAGCGGCTTACTTTCTCCTGGTCGAGCTGATCCATCAACTCCTTGACCTTTAGCTCTAGGCCCCGAGCCTCCACATTTTTCTTCTCCAAGTCAGATATGGCCGTATTCTTCCGAGTGGTGGCCAAGGTAAATTTTTGGTCGAGCGACTTGACTTGCCGTTCGAGCTCGGCCAGATGATGAGCCTGGTCGGCTGTTTTCTTCCGTTCGGCCTCCAGCATGTCTTGAGCCTTCTTCAGCTCCTTCTGCAGCTCAGAGTAGGATGGTCCCTGAGAACCGGACGGACCAACCGCTGCCTTCAATTGGCGCAGCTCTTCATCTACCAAGGCCAAGCGGTTACAAACCGCAATTTCTTCCACCCATCTCTGATGAAAGAAAATAGAAACTGTTATTGGCCGAATGGAATGAAGGCGTACAAAACTTGGGATGAAATGGACTTACCCCGGTGGCCTGCTGCATATGACTATTGGCCAAATTCCCGATCGGGATCATCGCGATGCTCGCCCGAGCGTCCGCCCACATCTCGGCTAGAGGCCCTTTCAAAGTAATGGTATGCTCGGGCACAGTCGGTCGGGCGGTCTCTGGCAATAGCTCTTCAGTAGGAAGGTGAAGGGTAACCCGAATCGTGCGTCCGGGGCCGTGGGTTGTCCGATCGGCAGTTGGAAGGGGATCAGAAGCCGGCGCAGAATACTGGGAATGGGTGGTCGAGCGCTGGGCTGAATGGCGAGGGGGCGGAAGGGTGCTGATTGGAATAGCCTCCATCGGCGCGGCCGGCTCGTCCTAGTCAGAAGGCGTCCGGTCAGACGAAATGGTTTCAGGCATTGGCGCCTTGCCCCGAGCGTTTTCAGTGACCCACTCGGCTGGTTGAACCGCGGACGCCGCCGACCGCGAAGGAGTTTCCGCTCGACGCCTCTTTTGTCGAGGCTGCTCCTCCTCCCGAGCGGAAGCTTCCCCGGGGGCAGTTGGTTCTTCAGGAATGGCTTCGCTGGCAACGTTTTGTTGAGAAGTGGGAGCGGTCGACTCACCCTGAGTCCCGCTCTCTCCTTCGTGGGATCCGACCGGCTGGATACCCAAAGCTTCCATTTCCCGGGTCGCCGCGGCTTCCAGAGCGGCCGCCTTTCTCTTCAAAACACCGGCCATGACCGAATCCATAACGATGTCCGCTGCAAAGAAAGGAAAAGAAATCAGTTAGCAATCAAAGCAAATGCCCAACCCAAGTGCTTACCGAAGCCGGTCGGGAGAGGAGTCCGTATAGGACTCAGCCCAAAGATGTACATCACTCCCTCATGGAGAAGTTTGTTGATGTCAAGTTGCAGACCGGCCAGTATGTTTGCAGCGTGGAGGTAGTCCGGTCGGGTCTTGAACTTCTTCAACTCGGGAGTAGGAGGCAGAGTGACCTGCCACTGGGTCGGGAAGTCTGCCTGATTGGGCATACGGATGTAGAAAAAATAATCCTTCCAATGTTTATTGGAGCTAGGAAGTTTGTTGAAAAAGACCAAGCCGGGCCTAGCCTGGAACATGAAGGTGCCCGGCTCGGCTTGCTTGGGGTAATAAAAATAAAAGAAGACCTCCGGTCGGAGGGGGATGTTGTGAATCTTGAACAAAACGACGACACCGCAGAGGAGACGGAAAGTATTGGGTACTAAGCTACCGAGCGGCACGCCGAAAAACTTACAGACATCTATGATGAACGGGTGTACAGGAAAACGGAGACCAGCTGTAAACTGGTCTCGAAAGACACAGAACGCTCCGCGCGGTGGTCGGTGAGGCCGAGCGGCAGGACCAGCTAAGCGAATTTCGAAATCCTCTGGAATTTCGAAATTATCAGCCAGAATATCGAAGTCCCGCTGTTCGAATCGGGACTGCATGGTGGTGTACCATGGGCCGAGCGATTGATCTTCGGGATGGGAGGAGCTGGCCATGGGCCGTTCGGGAAGAATTGGAAGAAGAAAACCAGGAGAAAAATAGTAGCAAGCGAAAGGAAGTTTCAAGGATCGAAACTGAGAAAGAAATGCTGAAGAAACACCGGAAAGGCAGAAGGAAATATGTAAAACCTTGCTGTGGGAAAAGGGGGCCAAAGAAAAGGCGTCGGAGAGCGTCGGAGAGCAGAAACAAGATCGCCGGAGCTCCGAAGCACTGGAGGCAGTGGTCGAGGACGCAGAAGCAAATGAGGGAGAGAAGGAAACGAAGACTTTATAGGGCGGAGGCCGGCCGGCCTCCACCGTTGGATCCAGGTCACGGGAATCAAAGCATGCATCTCGCCGTTCATTTCGAATCGCTTCGATCGCATCAAAACACCATGCCGCCGCCGCCGTAGGCTGATGGCATTGCGCCACGTGTCGTTCTACCATTCGGAGCATTTAATGAAAGCATGCTCAACCTTAATGTAGGAGATTGGCGCAAAACCCGAGGAGATCCGGTGAATGTCATTGTTGATTTGTTCAAGGCCATCTCTGCGATAAGCCGATCGGAGTATATTAGCACGGAGGAGCTGCCCGGCTAGATTCGCAGTCCAGTCAGTCGGACAATTCGCCTCCTTCGACTAGACTTGAAGGGGAGGCAAGTGATCCGGTTGTAAGAACAGGGGACCCCCATCCGGTGGAGTCAACGCCACGTGGAAGTCAAAGGGGCGGTGTCCGGCCGGAGAAGGGTAGGTCCGACCGGCCGGCCAGCCGGTGTCGGTCCGGGGGTCAAAGGCGCCCTGACGGAAGTCAGGGTTCCGGCGCTCAGTGGACAGATTGCAGGGCCGAGCGGACGGCACACTCGGCCAAAGACAAGGAAACATACTGCTACTGGTCTCCACAGAACACGCTATTAAGAATCCCCTAAGTAAATCACCGCATACGGCCGGACAGACTCTTATGAAGCCGGCCGCCCGGACTCCATGTCGGGAGCAAGGGAGAAAGACAAGGGACGTCTCTCTGACAGCGAACATGTTCAGGCCATACTCCGAATCTTATGTCAGGAGGTTCCGTTGTCCCATCAGGGACATGCTGGTACTGTAGCAGTATGGGTCAGGTAAGTTCACTGACAAGCCCATACTGGGGTATGGGCTGAGGACACGTGTGTGCCTCGATCAGTGTGCACACACTCCTTCCCAGCTCTATATAAGAGCTCGCAGACCTTCGCCGGAGGGGGTTTTTTTACGCATTCTATAATTCTTGGAGCCACTTTCTTGCTGTGAGCTTTGCCTGACTTGAGCGTCGGAGGGTCGTCGCCGGGAACCTCCCCGGCCCGACTTCTGTGCTGGATCGTCGGAGCGTCGTGCATTTAGTCGGAGATCCACAGCAGCAGCAGGGGAGCGCTACGTGCCCAGCGTCCGTTGGTTCAGCGATTCGGACAGGATCAATTTGGCGCCGTCTGTGGGAACGCTCCTGCATCCGACTGGAAACAATGGATGAGGCTGGACGACAACACACGGTGGCGCTTTCGACGGAAGAACTCGAAGCTCTGGTCGAGATAAGGGCCGCCAAACTTGTGGAGCAAAAACAGAAAGCAGCGGCCGAACGGCCGGAGCAACAAGCAACATCTGCGTCGGGTGGCCGAGCGGAAGCACCTCCAGCCACCGTCGCATTCCATCGGGCCTTATTTCGCACCCCTGAAGTCATAACGACTCGAAGAGATAGAGGATCTTCTTCCAACGAAATGCCTAGGCGAGACGACAGAA
This sequence comes from Zingiber officinale, assembly GCF_018446385.1. Lineage (NCBI taxonomy): Eukaryota > Viridiplantae > Streptophyta > Magnoliopsida > Zingiberales > Zingiberaceae > Zingiber > Zingiber officinale. Next base: position 138,981,142 of record NC_055986.1, read on the forward strand.
AGGGGAAAGCTCCCCGAGCGGACTCATCTCCCGAGCGGATCAATCGCCAATTTTCGGAGGCTATTCTATGAGACCCTCTGCCCAAGCACTACGTGCCTCCGACGATCGGCGAGTACAATGGAACAACAGACCCAGATGATCATCTGGGTAAGTTCGATAACACAGCTACGCTCCATCAATATACAGATGGAGTAAAGTGCCGAGTCTTTCTTACCACTCTCTCGGGATCGGCTCAACGATGGTTTCGGAGGCTGCCGGATGGATCCATCACTAGCTTCAAGGACTTCCGAACGGCCTTCCTCCACCACTTCGCCAGCAGTCGGCGTTATCAGAAGACAAGCGTCAGCTTGTTCGCCATCAAGCAAGAGCCGAGAGAATCGCTTCGAGCTTACATCCAGCGATTCAACCAAGTGGCGATGGATATTCCAACGGCCACATCAGAGACGATGATGAATGCCTTCACGCAAGGCCTTGTGGATGGGGACTTCTTCCGGTCACTCATCCGAAAGCCGCCCCGAGATTATGATCACATGCTACATCGGGCTAACGAATACATAAACGTGGAAGAAGCGCAAGCCGCCCGGAAAAAGGAAACTCCAACCGAGCGGGCACCTATGCATGCCGAACGGAAACAGCACGCCGCTCAGCAGCCGCCTAGAGGACCAAAGGCCGAAGCAGTCCGCTCCCCTCATGGGAGGTCCCAAGTTCAAGAAGTAGCTGCCGCTCGGCCCAAGCCAAAGAAGAGATGGACCCCTATGTTCTGCTCCTTCCACCGGACGGATACGCACAACACGAAGGATTGTCGAAGTCTTCCTTTCGTGGCTAATCCCGTTCCTAGGAATGCCGAACGACGGTCTCCTCCCATCGACAGGAGACAAAGGACCCATGAAGCCGACCGGACCCGTCCCGAGAGGCGACATCAACATACGCCCGATCGACATCGTTCTCCAAGGCAGGAGAATCGCCGAGCATCCAGAGAACGGTCCCGACCGTCCGCTCGGGAAGAGGAAAACAGAGGCAATACTTCCCGAGACGAGATCAATGTTATTGCTGGTGGGCCAACCGGAGGAGACTCCAACCGAGCCAGAAAGGCGGGCGTCCAGCAACTCCAAATCCACGCAGTCGATTGCAGCCAAGAGCGAGCATGTGGACCGGAGATCACTTTCGGGCCCGGGGACTTAGAAGGAGTTGAAGTGCCCCACGACGACGCTCTGCTCATTAAAGCGGTAATAGCAAATTACACTATTCATCGCATATTCGTTGACACAGGGAGCTCGGTCAACATCATGTTCAAGAAGGCGTTCGATCAGCTGCAAATTGATCGAGCCGAGTTGCTGCCCATGACGACCCCGTCCAGCCGGTCGGACAGATCCGGCTGGCTACCTCGCTGGGAGAGGAGCCGCTCAGGAGGACAAGGACAACAAACTTCATGGTGGTCGACTCTCCCTCGTCCTACAACGTCATTTTGGGACGACCGGTGCTCAGCGAATTCCGAGCGATCGTCTCAACCTTTCATCAGAAGATCAAGTTCCCCGTGGAAGACAAAGTGGGAGAAGTACGAGGAGACCAGCTAGCAGCTCGCGATGTTACATCGAAATGGTCGGAGAATTCCGCTCGGAAGGCGCCCCGAATCGAGGTACACGCCATAACCGAGAAACCTCCTGCTTTAATTTATGAGGAAAAGGAGGAGGTTCAGATCCATCCGACCCGATCGGAGGCCACGACTTTTATCGCCTCTGATCTGGAGGAGAAGCAGAAGGAGGAACTGATCCAATGCCTCCAACGAAATCATGATGTCTTCGTCTGGTCGACACATGAGTTACCCGGAATTTCGCCGAGCCTAGCGCAGCATGAGTTGCATGTCCGACCGGACGCTCGGCCGGTAAAGCAGAGAAAAGGGATTTCAGTGTCGAGCAGAATGCCATCATCCGGGCGGAAGTAGAAAAACTTCTGGAGGCCGTCCACATACGCGAGGTGCAGTTCCCGAGCTGGCTGGCCAATGTAGTATTGGTCTCCAAGCCGGGCGGCAAGTGGAGAGTCTGCATCGACTTTCGGGACTTAAACAAAGCATGCCCCAAGGACTTCTATCCTCTGCCCCGGATAGATCAGCTGGTGGACTCTACGGCCGGCTGCGAATTAATCTGCATGCTTGACGCCTATCAAGGATATCATCAAGTGCCACTCGCCCGGGAAGATCAAGAAAAAGTAAGCTTCGTAACGGCCGACGGCACATATTGCTATAATGTGATGCCGTTCAGATTGAAGAATGCCGGGGCCACCTATCAACGCTTGATGAACAAAGTGTTCAAGGAGCAGATCGGGCGTAATCTGGAAGTCTATGTGGACGACATTCTTATCAAATCCGTCCGAGCGGTCGATCTCTTGAAGGACATGGAAGAAACCTTCCGAACGCTGCGCAAATATGGAGTCAAGCTAAATCCCCTGAAGTGCCTGTTCGGGGCAAAAGGAGGTCGTTTTCTGGGGTACATAGTGACCGAGCGTGGAATCGAAGCAAATCCCAGCAAGGTGAAAGCTCTACAGGACATGCCGCCTCCAAGAAATACGAGGGAAGTGCAGCGTTTGACCGGTCGGATAACGGCATTGTCCAGATTTATCTCCAAAACCGCCGACCGGAGCCTACCATTCTTCAAGATCCTGCGCAAGGCTACTAAGTTCCAGTGGGATGAAGAATGCGATCGAGCGTTCGAAGAATTGAAGACATATCTTAATTCTCTGCCTATACTTGCCAAGCCGATCGGGGGTGAGTCACTTTATATTTATCTGTCTTCAACTGAGCATGCTGTAGGCTCAGCACTTGTGAGGTCGAGCGGCGAGGAGCTGCCGGTGTATTTTCTAAGCCACATTTTAAAAGATGCTGAATCTCGTTACACCGGGCTCGAGAAGTTGGCCTTTGCTCTGGTTTTAGCCGCTCGGCGCCTCCGTCCGTACTTCGTGGCGCATACTATCATCGTCAAGACAAATAGCCCGCTCGGCCGGGTGTTATTAAACCCAAAAGCGTCCGGGCGGCTCATCAAATGGACGACGGAGTTAAGTGAATTTGGCATCCAATACCAGCCCCGCTCGGCGATCAAAGCGCAATCCTTGGCCGATTTTGTGACTGAGGTGCAAAGGCCGGAGCCGGAAGCTATGTGGAGGATATATGTGGATGGGTCATCCACTCGGCTCGGGAGCGGGATTGGAATATTGTTGCTCTCCCCTCAAGAAGAAAAGATGCACTTATCCGTCCGGCTGGATTATAAAGCAACCAACAATGAAGCAGAGTACGAGGCCCTCATAGCTGGCTTGCAGGCAGCTCGGCATATGGGAGCCGGTAGAGTCACTCTTCACTCGGATTCGCAGTTAGCCGCTCAGCAGCTTTCTGGCACCTTTGAAATCAACAACGCTCGGCTGAAACTCTACGCCGAAGCCTTCGAGAAGCTCAAGGCTGATTTTAGAGAAGTTATTGTACAGAAGATACCCAGAGCAGAAAATCAAGCAGCCGATGAGTTGGCCAGACTAGCAAGTTCTATAACGCCGGTCGTTAGCCCGAAGTCAATTGAAAAAGTACTGCTGGTGGCGCACGTCGACCGGATGCAAGGCCTCACGTTTCCAAGCGACTGGAGGACACCTATTATAGAATTTCTCCGTTCGGGCACCACACCCTCCGATGAATATGCAGCCCGGCTCCTCAGAAGAAGAGCCGGTCGGTTTACACTCATCGGAGATCAGCTTTACAAGAAAGCTTTCTCACGTCCGTTACTGAAATGTGTAAGCTCGGAGGACTCAGCTTACATCCTCCAGGAAGTGCATCAAGGATCATGCGGGGGTCATCCGGGCGGGCGCTCGTTGGCCAAGAAGATCCTCTTGGCCGGATACTTTTGGCCAACTTTACAAACAGATGCCGCTCGGACAGTATCTACCTGCCTTTCATGTCAGAAGTATCACAACTTCTCCCACCAACCGGCCGAAGAAATGAAGGCATCAACCGTTTCGTGTCCGTTCGACCAATGGGGAATGGATATTGTGGGTCCATTTCCGATAGCGACCGGACAGAGGAAATTTTTGCTGGTGGCGGTCGATTATTTTTCCAAGTGGGTGGAGGCCGAGCCGCTAGCCAGGATCACCGAACAGATGGTCAAAAAATTCATCTGGCAACACATCATCTGTAGGTTCGGTATCCCTCGCCGATTGGTTTCAGACAATGGACGGCAATTCACAGGGAAGGTGCTAGAAGATTGGTGCAAAAGCTATGGCATCGAGCAACACTTCACGTCCGTGGCTTACCCCCAAAGCAACGATCAAGCCGAAGTAGCCAATCGGGAAATCCTTCGTATTCTGCGCGCTCGGCTCGACCATCTCGGAGGAAGCTGGCCAGATGAGGTGCCGGGCGTCTTGTGGGCCATCCGAACGGCTCCAAACGAAGGAACGGGCGCCACGCCTTTCCATCTGGTGTACGGCGGCGAGGCGGTCATTCCGGTCGAAGTCGGTGTCGAGTCCGTCCGGATCCAATGTTACGATGAAGGCAACGCCGAGCAGAGGAACATGGAGCTGGATTTGGTTGACGAAGAGCGAGCCAAGGCATCCGTTCGGCTGATGGCATACCGGCAACGGATGAAGCAAAACTACAACCGGCGCGTCATTCCCAGATCATTCCAGGTCGGCGATCTCGTCTGGAAGAAAGTCAAGCCGGTCGGCGATGTCGGCAAGCTGGAAGCTCCGTGGGCGGGTCCCTTCAGAATCATCGAAAAGCTCCGCTCGGGCGCGTATTATTTGGAGGATGAGGGCGGTCGGCAGCTAGATAGGTCGTGGAGCGCGAACCACCTCCAGCCTTACCGGGCGGGGTGAAAGGTGCGCCAATGTAAATAATCCTGTGTACTTTTTTCGACTATATACTTGAAATGCAGAAATGAAAAATCGGAGAAACAAATACAAGGCATCGTCAACGGAACCGAACGCCAAGGCCGATCGGCCTGGTAAGGAGTTAGCCTTGAAGGCCGACGAGCCCCGTCGTTAAAGATCGAGAGCCGCGCCGACCGGTTATAAATATCCGCGCCGTCGAGCTCCGACGTTAAATATCGAGAGACGAGCCGGCGTCTATAAACGTCCGAGCGGAAAGTCGACGAGCCCCGTCGTTAAAGATCGAGAGCCGCGCCGACCGGCTATAAATATCCGCGTCGTCGAGCTCTGACGTTAAATATCGAGAGACGAGCCGGCGTCTATAAACGTCCGAGCGGAAAGCCGAAGAGCCCCGTCGTTAAAGATCGAGAGCCGCGCCGATCGGCTATAAATATCCTCGCCGTCGAGCTCCGAGGTTAAATATCGAGAGGCGAGCCGGCGTCTATAAACGTCCGAGCGGAAAGCCGACGAGCCCCGTCGTTAAAGATCGAGAGCCGCGCCGACCGGCTATAAATATCCGCGCCGTCGAGCTCCGACGTTAAATATCGAGAGACGAGCCGGCGTCTATAAACGTCCGAGCGGAAAGCCGACGAGCCCCGTCGTTAAAGATCGAGAGCCGCGCCGACCGGCTATAAATATCCGCGCCGTCGAGCTCCGACGTTAAATATCGAGAGACGAGCCGGCGTCTATATACATCCGAGCGGAAAGCCGACGAGCCCCATTTTAAAGATCGAGAGCCGCGCCGACCGGCTATAAATATCTGCGCCGTCGAGCTCCGACGTTAAATATCGAGAGACGAGTCGGCGTCTATAAACGTCCGAGCGAAAAGCCGACGAGCCCCGCTTAAAGATCGAGAGCCGCGCTTACGGCTATAAATATCCGCGCTCGAGCTCCGACGTTAAATATCGAGACGAGCCGCCATAAACGCGTCCGAAGCGAAAGCCGACGAGCCCGCTGCGAAGATCGAGCCGCGCCGACCAGCTAAAATATCCGCGCCCGAGCTCGACGTTAAATATCGAGAGAGATCGGATAAGCGTCCGAAGGAAAGCCGACGAGCCCCGTCGTTAAAGATCGAGAGCCGCGCCGACCGGCTATAAATATCCGCGCCGTCGAGCTCCGACGTTAAATATCGAGAGACGAGCCGGCGTCTATAAACGTCCGAGCGGAAAACCGTCGCGCTCCGACGTTAAATATCGAGAGACGAGCCGGCGTCTATAAACGTCCGAGCGGAAAGCCGATGAGCCCCGTCGTTAAAGATCGAGAGCCGCGCCGACCGGCTATAAATATCCGCGTCGTCGAGCTCCGACGCTAAATGTTCCGACGTTCGATCGACTCTGCGTTCCGCACGGCTCATGGTTCAAAGGTCCTTGTCGGCTGGTACGGGCGATCTTGGTCAGCAAAGCGAAATGTTACGCGTATGGAATGTCTACCCGATCGGATGGGTATCACCAAATACTTCGTCCAAAAGGCCTTTCGATAATTAGCGAGCGGGCAACGTACATATTAAGTGGAAATCATGGGGCAAGAATATAGAGTGCGCGAAGGAAAAGCATTGCATTCAAAATAAAATCTCAGGCCGGGCGGCCCGAGTACAAAAAGGACCATATTTATCCGAGCGGCCAAATTACAAAAATTACTCTATATAATCGTAGAGGGTCTTGGGGATGGTCTCCAGGAGCGCCACCTGATCGCCAGCCGGAATATTAGTGAGCTCCGGAAGCAGGCCCTTCGACTTCAGATAAGTCATAGTGGCCGTCATGGCCAAGTCGAAGGCTGTGTACATCCGCTCGCATATTTTCTCCGAGAATTCGGGCGACCGGATGTAACTTTGTCTTAGAGCAGCAACCCGACCCGGCTCGGCCTCCTGGTACTCTTTGAAGGCCAATTGAGCTGCAGAGAGGGATTCCTGCAGAGCGGTCAACTCATTCTTATACTTGGTCGCTTCGGCCGAGCGGCTTACTTTCTCCTGGTCGAGCTGATCCATCAACTCCTTGACCTTTAGCTCTAGGCCCCGAGCCTCCACATTTTTCTTCTCCAAGTCAGATATGGCCGTATTCTTCCGAGTGGTGGCCAAGGTAAATTTTTGGTCGAGCGACTTGACTTGCCGTTAGAGCTCGGCCAGATTATGAGCCTGATCGGCTGTTTTCTTTCGTTCGGCCTCCAGCATGTCTTGAGCCTTCTTCAGCTCCTTCTGCAGCTCAGAGTAGGATGGTCCCTGAGAACCGGACGGACCAACCGCTGCCTTCAATTGGCGCAGCTCTTCATCTACCAAGGCCAAGCGGTTACAAACCGCAATTTCTTCCACCCATCTCTGACGAAAGAAAATAGAAACTGTTATTGGCCGAACGGAATGAAGGCGTACAAAACTTGGGATGAAATGGACTTACCCCGGTGGCCTGCTGCATATGACTATTGGCCAAATTCCCGATCGGGATCATCGCGATGCGCGCCCGAGCGTCCGCCCACATCTCGGCTAGAGGCCCTTTCAAAGTAATGGTATGCTCGGGCACAGTCGGTCGGGCGGTCTCTGGCAATAGCTCTTCAGTAGGAAGGTGAAGGGTAACCCGAATCGTGCGTCCGGGGCCGTGGGTTGTCCTACTGGCAGTTGGAAGGGGATCAGAAGCCTGCGCAGAATACTGGGAATGGATGGTCGAGCGCTGGGCTGAATGGCGAGGGGGCGGAAGGGTGCTGATTGGAATAGCCTCCATCGGCGCGGCCGGCTCGTCCCAGTCAGAAGGCGTCCGGTCAAACGAAATGGTTTCAGGCATTGGCGAGCGTTTTCAGTGACCCGCTCGGCTGGTTGAACTGCGGACGCCGCCGACCGCGAAGGAGTTTCCACTCGACGCCTCTTTTGTCGAGGCTGCTCCTCCTCCCGAGCAGAAGCTTCCCCGGGGGCAGTTGGTTCTTCAGGAATGGCTTCGCTGGCAACGTTTTGTTGAGAAGTGGGAGCGGTCGACTCACCCTGAGTCCCGCTCTCTCCTTCGTGGGATCCGACCGGCTGGATACCCAAAGCTTCCATTTTCCGGGTCGCCGCGGCTTCCAGAGCGGCCGCCTTTCTCTTCAAAACACCGGCCATGACCGAATCCATAACGATGTCCGCTGCAAAGAAAGGAAAAGAAATCAGTTAGCAATCAAAGCAAATGCCCAACCCAAGTGCTTACCGAAGCCGGTCGGGAGAGGAGTCCGTATAGGACTCAGCCCAAAGATGTACATCACTCCCTCATGGAGAAGTTTGTTGATGTCAAGTCGCAGACCGGCCAGTATGTTTGCAGCGTGGAGGTAGTCCGGTCGGGTCTTGAACTTCTTCAACTCGGGAGTAGGAGGCAGAGTGACCTGCCACTGGGTCGGGAAGTCTGCCTGATTGGGCATACGGATGTAGAAAAAATAATCCTTCCAATGTTTATTGGAGGTAGGAAGTTTGTTGAAAAAGACCAAGCCGGGCCTAGCCTGGAACATGAAGGTGCCCGGCTCGGCTTGCTTGGGGTAATAAAAATAAAAGAAGACCTCCGGTCGGAGGGGGATGTTGTGAATCTTGAACAAAACGACGACACCGCAGAGGAGACGGAAAGTATTGGGTACTAAGCTACCGAGCGGCACGCCGAAAAACTTACAGACATCTATGATGAACGGGTGTACAGGAAAACGGAGACCAGCTGTAAACTGGTCTCGAAAGACACAGAACGCTCCGCGCGGCGGTTGGTGAGGCTGAGCGGCAGGACCAGCTAAGCGAATTTCGAAATCCTCTGGGATTTCAAAATTATCGGCCAGAATATCGAAGTCCCGCTGTTCGAATCGGGACTGCATGGTGGTGTACCATGGGCCGAGCGATTGATCTTCGGGATGGGAGGAGCTGGCCATGGGCCGTTCGGGAAGAATTGGAAGAAGAAAACCAGGAGAAAAATAGTAGCAAGCGAAAGGAAGTTTCAAGGATCGAAACTGAGAAAGAAATGCTGAAGAAACACCGGAAAGGCAGAAGGAAAGATGTAAAACCTTGTTGTGGGAAAAGGGGGCCAAAGAAAAGGCGCCGGAGAGCGTCGGAGAGCAGAAACAAGATCGCCGGAGCTCCGAAGCACTGGAGGCAGTGGTCGAGGACGTAGAAGCAAATGAGGGAGAGAAGGAAACGAAGACTTTATAGGGCGGAGGCCGGCCGGCCTCCACCGTTGGATCCAGGTCACGGGAATCAAAGCGTGCATCTCGCCGTTCATTTCGAATCGCTTCGATCGCCTCAAAACACCATGCCGCCGCCACCGTAGGCTGATGGCATTGCGCCACGTGTCGTTCTACCATTCGGAGCATTTAATGAAAGCATGCTCAACCTTAATGTCGGAGATTGGCGCAAAACCCGAGGAGATCCGGTGAATGTCATTGTTGATTTGTTCAAGGCCATCTCTGCGATAAGCCGATCGGAGTATATTAGCACGGAGGAGCTGCCCGGCTAGATTCGCAGTCCAGTCAGTCGGACAATTCTCCTCCTTCGACTAGACTTGAAGGGGAGGCAAGTGATCCGGTTGTAAGAACAGGGGACCCCCATCCGGTGGAGTCAACGCCACGTGGAAGTCAAAGGGGCGGTGTCCGGCCGGAGAAGGGTAGGTCCGACCGGCCGGCCAGCCGGTGTCGGGCCGGGGGTCAAAGGCGCCCTGACGGAAGTCAGGGTTCCGGCGCTCAGTGGACAGATTGCAGGGCCGAGCGGACGGCACACTCGGCCAAAGACAAGGAAACATACTGCTACTGGTCTCCACAGAACACGCTATTAAGAATCCCCCAAGTAAATCACCGCATACGGCCGGACGGACTCTTATGAAGCCGGCCGCCCGGACTCCATGTCGGGAGCAAGGGAGAAAGACAAGGGACGTCTCTCTGACAGCGAACATGTTCAGGCCATACTCCGAATCTTATGTCAGGAGGTTCCGTTGTCCCATCAGGGACATGCTGGTACTGTAGCAGTATGGGTCAGGTAAGCTCACTGACAAGCCCATACTGGGGTATGGGCTGAGGACACGTGTGTGCCTCGATCAGTGTGCACACACTCCTTCCCAGCTCTATATAAGAGCTCGCAGACCTTCGCCGGAGGGGGTTTTTTTACGCATTCTATAATTCTTGGAGCCACTTTCTTGCTGTGAGCTTTGCCTGACTTGAGCGTCGGAGGGTCGTCGCCGGGAACCTCCCCGGCCCGACTTCTGTGCAGGATCGTCGGAGCGTCGTGCATTTAGTCGGAGATCCACAGCAGCAGCAGGGGAGCGCTACGTGCCCAGCGTCCGTTGGTTCAGCGATTCGGACAGGATCAATGATCATGTTTCCGCTTCCGATCATCCTCAACTCGTTGCCGCTCAGCCGCCATCCACTCATTCATCTTCTGATCCATTGAGGTAACTTGAGTATGTAGTTCTTGATTTTCCCGTCTTAAAGACTGCATCTCAGTAGAAGAAGAAGAAGAAGAACCATCACGACCCCTAGGAGTCCTTAAACGATAAAATACGACGTTGGCTTGGGAGCCAAGGCCATAGAGGGTGGAGTGTTTTGTCCGTCTACTGACAACATCATAATAAATATCATTTAGTACCTCGGTGGATAGAGACTGTGACTCCCCTCCCCACCCTCTGCCGGTGGCTGAGATGCTTGAGCCACTCTATCTGTAATTTGATCCTATGTGAAAAAATATAATATGAATATTATTCAATTTAATCATAATTACAAAAGTTAATAATGATAGAAAGTTAAATGTAATAAAGTAAATAATCTTACGTGTATGGCCTTCGATCTGAGAACGACAAATGTGTCATCCTTTTTCTTATGGGTCTTAAGAAAGACCTCCACACAAGTAGGCTTGCATGCTAGTTCATGTTCCTGCATACACAAATAATTTAGGACAAAATTATATAAATTTTATAATAAATACAAAATTAGTTTACAAACATGCATGACATCAATACAAAACAATATGCAAACATAACTTAATTGATGAACAATAATGCTAATATTTTTTCATTTTTAACATCTGACTAATCAACAATAACAGTTTCTAAGTCTTCATCGTTAGACTCTATTAGTACAACTTCATCCTCACTGTTAGACATCTCTCTATCATCTATCTCCTCGTAACATTAACATCTACAAGTAATTGAGCTGTAGATTGGAGTTGTGCATCAACTGAATGTCTCATCACTTCGTCATTCTGATATGCATCATGGTTCTGAGCAGTGATAGTGTTCAGCATTTCTATTGTCGAGTGAGGCTTCGATTGACAAACAAACAACCATTCACCAGGTCTTCTTCTCTTCATAGGATATTCAAAATAGAAAACCTGACCCGCTTGTACTCCAAAAATAAAAGGTTCAAACTTATTGAACCTTTTGTTTGCATTAACCTCAACTAAATTATAATGTGGATGTATTCTGGTATCTATTCTTAGGGTAGGATCGTACCATAAACATTTGAATAACACACACATTTTTATAAGTAATGTAGGATATTCAACCTCTATAATTTTCTCAAGTCTACCATAGTAATCAAACTGAGTGTTATTGTTGTCCATAGATCCTTTAATGTAAACACCATAATTATAGGTTAATCTTTGTGAATCTCATTGTGCGACGTGGAATTTGAGTCCATTCACATAGTAACCAGAGTAGACATTTATTTTACGGAGGGGTCCTGATGCAAGATTCATTATCCTATCATCTGCCACATTTGATATTCTATAGTTTTTAACCTATAAAATTAGTAGACATTAGGACACTTCGTAATACACATGAACTTAAAGATTTGATAAAATCTTCAACTTACATATATTTCAAACCATAATCCAAATTCAGGTTCTAACTTTTCAGTTACCCCACCTACATCCATTGATCAAATTGAATCTTTAAATCTCGCTTCCGTTGCCATGATTTTCATATATATATATATATATATATATATATATATATATATATATATATATATATATATTGCTCAGCATCCAATGCTTCCGGTGTAACGCCCGCCCCTTCTACTACCCTAAGGGAGGAACGGGGCTACTTACTTGAATCATACATATGCGCGCGCGCGCACACACACACACACACACACACACACACACACACATATATATATATATATATATATATATATATATATATATATATATATATATATATATATATATGATTCAAGTAAGTAGCCCCGTCCCTCCCTTAGGGTAGTAGAAGGGGCGGGCGTTACACCGGAAGCATTGGATGCTGAGCAAAAGTCTTGTCGGTTTGGAGGACCGAACTGGTAAAAGGTAACTTCTCCTGAGTGGAGTAGGTGAGGACACATTCGCCGGAAGAGGGAACAGTAAGTGTCGATTCGACCTAGGATTTCCAGTAGGAAATCTGAAGTCAGAACCGGACAGTCCAAAGACTGTCAAACTTATTTTTCTAATATATTATCTGTTATGTTCTAACTCTATTTTGCAGGAGACTAACATTTTGTGCAGGGGTAGAACTGACCGGGATCAGTCGATCGAACGTTTGAATCGATCGACCGAACCCCCAAGTAGCATGACAATTTTCTAGCGAGTGGATCGGGCTCAACCAGGGGATCGGTCGACCGAACCTGGTTATCGGTCGATCGATCCAAGGATAGGAGTTGACCAGATCGAAGCGGAGCGAGCGGATCGGGAGGATCGGGCGGATCGGATGAGGAGGAGATCATCTGATCGGTCGACCGAAGGTGGGGATCGGTCCACTGATTCCCTTCGGGTCAAACCTGATCCCGAGCTTTGAGGATCTGGATTAGTCTTGCAGAGGCTATAAAAAGGAGCCTCGGGGAGCAGCTTCGGGCATCAATTCGAACAGAACATCCTGTGCACTTGTACGCTGCTCCGAACGCTCAAATGACGCTCCGCTACTCCGACAATTGACGACTAACTTTCCTTATCTTTTGTGTTGTCGGTATTATAATTCTTTATTCAGCACTTGTAATCTTAAGTTGTAAGAGATTTACAGATTGATAGTGATTGCCCACCGAAAGCGATCAACGATCGCGGACCTTGGAGTAGGAGTCGCCCAAGGCTCCGAACCAAGTAAAAAACTTGGTGTCTTTGTTCTTTGTGTTTGTCTTTATCTTATTTCCGCTGCGAGTTTATTCTCGATACATTTTAAAATCGTGCGTGAAAGTCACGAGCGTTATTCACCTCCCCCCTCTAGCGCTTCTCGATCCAACAATGTCTTCGCCCCACGTCGTGATTTCTCCGCCGCGACAAACTTGGTCGATGGCCATAATTTCTTATCGTCGGCTTTCCAATGTGGTCACCTTTGCTCGCTGGCCATGGATGCCAATCTTCAGCCACCCGACATGGTCTCCAGTGTTTGTGACTCGCATTGCTGCTGTGACAATCTCTATCATGATTAACGTTGTTGCTAGACAAAGGCTCAGTCATTGGCCCTCAATGTAGTCACTAGTGTTCGACACAATCAGCGCGCGACACAACCGACACGCAAGGTGGTCACCAGCACGTGCTGTATCCCGCTCGCTACTATGTGCCTAATGAGGTGAAATCATGCCACAACGTGACTTTGATATCATTGTTAACCTTCTAGGATATGAAATACAAAAACAAAATCTGTAAATTGTAAACACACAATGGCAATGACGCGGCAAATCACATGCTCTTTGTGCTTGTTATCAGAAAAGCAATCACAAGATTGACCGTCCTTGTTAGTTCACAAATCAAATCCCTCTTATCAATGAATGTTCCTCTTCACCATAGATTTTAACAAGACACGCAACCGTCGGGAGCAAATCTTTTGCACAACACCTCTCTTTATCTTTAAGTTGGATGCATACTTACGGGAGAAGAGAGGAGTGGGCATAAGATGCCCACTCTCTTGGCAACGTATGCACATGCTGCTAACTCTTTCCAACATATCTAACATCATTCACATTAGATTTATTAAGCAAAGATTTTATCTAAAATTATATATTTTATGTAAAAAAATTTTTATATCAATTACCCTAGTCATTTATTAAATTTAGATTTTATAAATAGTATGTATTTAAATTTAAGAAATGAAATCTATTCTTCAAACATTAAAATATTATTTACTCTAATTTTCACTTTCTATTTTCACGTTTATCATTTCATTGATAATAATAAATAAATACAGAGTAGACAGAAAAATAATAAAAAATAAAGATATGATAAATTATATGAAAATTGGTATATTGTGTAGTGCAAAATGAATATATAAATTAAATAAAATAAATTTTAAAGTTTAGATAAAAAATCTGATGTGGATATTCTAACTCAGCGTATATGTGTGAATGATTGAGTCATAAAATGCATTTTCCCATCTTGTTCACTCTCTGCACAATTGAAGGAATATAATTGAAATAGTTGGATGTTTTCTGACATTGGGAATGCATTTCACTAAGATAATATACATATGCAAGTTAGCTGATATATTTAGTGAAAATAGTAAGAAAGGAGTTTGGTGATCCTGAGCATGCGTTAGAGATGAAGAAACGCAAGTAAAATTTCACAATTAAATTTGCATATGAGACGAGGATATTTGGTGGAGCATATGCCTTTGATGAGGTTAACTTGATCACAATCTCCTATTAAAGTTATATCGTAGAAATTAAGAGAAGGAAAAAATTAATTTATTATTGGATCTTAAAATTGATATAGAGTATAAGGTCTTATATAGTTAAGTTAAGAAACTCTAAACTCTATAAAAAAAAAGGAAAAACACCAAATTACCCTAAAAACTAGAAGCATTGAGAGTTTGTCAGATAAGAAACGAAAATGTGAAGCGGAATGTGTCTTGGTAAACATATCAATAATCTGTAGCTTTGAACAAACAAAATACAATGTGATGGTGTCAATCTGAAGTTGATGACGAGTAATATGACAATTAATTTCAATATGTTTCGTTCACTCATGAAAAATTGAATTACGTGTAATTGAATATCACTCTGATTATCACAATATAACAGAGTAGGTTGATGAAGAGAGACACACATATTCGCAAGCAACCAACGCAACCAAACTATCCCACAAGTAGTTGAGGACATGACACGATACTCAGCTTCTGTGGAAAATCTAAAAATAACATCTTGCTTTTTACTCTTCCAAGAAATGAGGGAATCACCAAGAAAAATGCAGAATTCGGTGGTAGATTTACGATCCATAGAATCACCAGCCCAATCTGCATCAGAGTATGCACACAGCTTAAGTAATGAAGTAGAAGGAAATAAAAGGCTTTGAAATTGAGTACCCCGAAGATACCTAAGAATACGAAGAACAGCAATCTAATGAATTGTAGTTGGTACAGCGATAAATTGGCTAATCACATGAACAACATACGTAATATCTGGACGAGTCACCGTGAGATAAACCAAGCTTCCAACAATAGTTCTGTACAAACTAGGATCTAGCAAAGGTGAGTCATCAGATGGAGAATATCGAGCATTAGTTTCAATAGGAGTATCAACAACTCTATTATTAGTAAGACGAGCACGCTCAAACAGATTAGATATATACTTTCACTGAGATAAAAGATAATTTTTCAGGGAATAAGCAACCTCAAATCCCAGAAAGTAGCGTAGTATACCCAAGTCTTTCATAGCAAAATAATGAGCCAACTCAGACTCTAAGGAAGCAATTCCATCAGAATCATCACCAGTAACAATCATGTCATCAACATATAATGATAAAAGAATATGATCTGCACTCATACATCTGACAAACGATGTTGAATCATGATTACTAGGATGAAAACCAAATGAAGTAATCACTGTAGAAAACTTCTCAAACCAAGCATGAGGTGCTTGTTTGAGACCATAAAGTGTTTTACAAAGTCTGCAAACTTCATCAGGTTTATGTAAAATACCAGGAGGAGGTGTCATATAAACTTCTTCATGAAGATCACCATTTAGAAATGCATTCTTGACATCCATCTGAGATATTCTCCATCGACAAACAGAAGAAACATCAATCAGAGTACGAATAGTTGTCATTTTTGTAACAGGAGCAAATGTTTCTTCATAATCCATGTCATACTCCTGAGAATAACCTTTAGCAACAAGATGAATTTTATATTGTTCGATAGATCCATCAGATTTAATTTTGATCTTATATACCCAACGAGAACCAATAGTATGTTTTCCTGGTGGTAATGGAACCAAATCTCATGTATGACTCTGACGCAAAGTGATTAGTTTCTCAGCCATAGTACTCTGCCAAAGTGGATTACAAACAGCCTCTCTATAGGATTCAGGCTCAAAAAGACAATGAATAGATGCAACAAATGAATCAGAAGAACGAGAATAACAAGAGTAAGTAAAATCTAGTAGTTTAGTAGATTTATGAACACGAGTAGATTGACGACGGTGGAGAGAAGGATCATCCACAACCTCAGGAGATAATTGGATAGTGGCAGAAGGAGGAACATATGGAGCGGATATCTCGGGAACCAAAGTATCAGATTCAGTTAAACTACCAAGATTGTGAGTGAATCTTCCTCAGTGTCGGTATTGAAAGGATCAATGCAAAGTAGATCTTACTTTGTCATATTATGTGAACTAGCTGGAATAGAAAAGAATAGAATATACTCAAGAAACACAACTTGACGAGAGACATACAATTTTTAACTAATGGGATCAAAACAACGATATCCTTTTTGAGTAACACTATAACCCAGAAAGACACAAAGAGCATCCTAAGAGGCTAACTTATTACATTTTGCATGTGGACGAAGGATAAAGTAAGTACAACAAAAAACACGCAAATAGGAATAGGCAGGAGCATACCCATATAATTTTTCAAAAGGTGACAAACCTGAATGATGTGAGGTTGGAATTCTATAATGACATGAGCAGCAGTAAGGATTGCTTCCTCCCAAAAGGCACTAAGAACACTGGCAGACAATAAAAATGAACGGGTTGTTTCAACAAGATGTCTATGTTTCCGTTCAGCCACACTATTTTATTCAGGAGTATTTGTACACGAGGTTTGATGAATAGTATCATCAGAAGCAAGTAAATGTGAAAATTGATTCAAAGTGTATTCACCTCTAAATCACAACAAAAATACTTTATGACACTAGAATGTTGAGTTTTCACAAGAGCTCTAAAGTTATTGAAACTTGTAAGATAATCAGACCTATGTTTCATAAGATAGACCCAAGAATAATGAGTATAATCATCAATAAATAAAACATAATACCTTGACCCCCCTTTTATAGGAATAGGAGAGGGCCCCCACACATCAGAATAGATAAAATCAAATGAAGCAAAAGAAAAAGAAAGACTTTTAGAAAATGGTAATGCAGAAAATTTGACCAGTATACAACCACTACAATAAAAAATATTAGAACTTTTTAAAGGTACCAATGCTCTTGTAGAGGCTAAAAACTACAAACGAAGCACTGAAACATGACATAAGCAAGAGTTGCACAAATAAAAATCAGAAGATGAACAACTCAGATGAAAAGACGATAAATCCACACTCGAAACTACAACTTTTAGTAATTTGAGTTGATTTAAAATATAGAGTCCTCCTTACTTATGGTCTATCCCAATCAGCCTCTAATATTGTAGGTCCTGAACATAACAATTGGATGAAGAAAAAGAGATTAGGTATCCAGACTCATATAATTCGCTAACAGAAATAAGATTTAAAGTAAAACTCGGAATATAATAAATATTAGTAAGAGATAAAGAATATATAACAATTGAACCAACACCTACTAATAACATAGGAGTATCATCAATAGTCATAATAAATATAGATGAATTGGGAGAAAAAGAAATAAAAGATGATAAATTAGATAATATATAATGAAAGGTATCAGAATTCAAAATTTACAAAGATAAATATATACCTGTATCCATTATATATATATATATATATATATATATATATATATATAAATTTATCCTGATGATTAACTGTGTTATATAAACAAATCGTTTCTATACCACTGAGTCTTCGTCAATCATCAAGTTGACCCAATTCTGAATAAAGAATCGGGACCCAGCACAAAGTAGCTACAGGACTTGACCCAATTCTGAATAAAGAATCGGGACCCAGCACAAAGTAGCTACAGGACAAAATTAATGTCTACCTTTGAAAACACAACTTGTAGGTGTAGCGTTGTCAATCAACGGGAAGAAATCTCCACCGAATAAATATATAAATAAAATCATCAACAGAGACAACCAGTCAGGAATCACATATATACGAATTAAATATCTTCTCTCCCTACTAGAAAACAATCGAAGCGTTTGGTATGGAGATCGAGAGTCAACCATCCTTATCCTTTTAAGTTCACAAGCAAGAATTATAATATGATTATGGAATTTGGATATATTCGGATGAATACCAGATAAATTTTTTATGTTCGCTCAAAGATTAAAGAAAAAAAACATATGGACTACATACAAAATGAGAGATTGAATTTATAGGATGCAATGATTTACTGTATTTATATAGTATGATATTTTTACGATTCAGATTTGATTAATTTTGTCTATATATCATATATTATTACAATAACAATCAAGGTTTATCCATGAGATAGACTAATATCTATTAGTTTCAAAATTATTTTGTATATAAAATATTCAAGTTTAGACCCTCAATGTAGATCAAGTATTTTGATCATAGAATTTAGAGGAAAAGATTGAAAAAATAAGAAAATTATTGAAGGTATTTTGATAATTTAGAGTATTAAAGAAACATTTTAAAATAAGAAACTCTGGGGTCGAAAGGAAAATATTCTAAAAAATTATTAAAAAACATAACTTCGGCGCCGTCTCCTCCGTAAGAAGTAAATTAAATTACGCAAGTGAGGGTGATTGTTTAGGTGCGCACGCCAACGGCAATTCGTCATCATCCCCACCGTCCATGGAGGAGGAACGTCACCGGGAATGGCCGCCGGCGTTGCACTTCGCCCTGGTTCCCCTGATGACGCAGGGCCACATCATTCCCATGCTCGACCTCGCCCACCAACTCGCCCTCCGCGGCGTCCTCGTCAGCTTCATCACCACCCCCTTCAACGCCTCCCGCATCCGCCACACCATCGACCGCGCCGCAGCCCGCCGTCTCCCCATCCAGTTCGTCGAGCTCCCCTTCCCAGTCCACGAGGCCGGCCTACCTCCCGGATGCGAGAACTTCGACACCCTCCCAAAAACAGAGATGTACATCACCTTCAACGAAGCCTCCTCGAAGCTCCTATCCCGCCCGCTCGAGCTCTACCTGGAGCAGCACCGATCCGATGTCATGGTCTCCGACTTCTGCCAACCGTGGACGCGCGGGATAGCCGAGAGACTCGGAATTCCGCGGCTCATCTTCTATAGCATGTGCTGCTTCGCGCTCCTCTGCACCCACCAGATTTGGGGCCACAAGATGTTGGAGAGAGTAGTCGACGAGAACGAGCCGTTCGCGGTTCCGGGCTTGCCGAAGGAGCACGTAATCAAGCTGACAAAGGCCCAAGCGCCGGGGTTCTTCCCTGGCCCTGCTTTCATGCAGATGGATAAAGACGTGCGCGAAGCGGAGTTCACCGCCGACGGCGTGATTTTCAACACTTTCTACGACTTGGAACCTTCCTACGTATCCGGGTACGAAAAGGCCATGGGGAAGAAGATTTGGACGGTCGGTCCGTTGCTGTCGCACAGTCAAAGCGTCGTCGACATGGCCATGAGGGGGATGAAGGCGTCCATCGACACGGAGCGATGCTTGGCTTGGCTCGACGCGATGATGCCGCGGTCGGTGATCTACGTCAGCTTCGGGAGCCTCACACGCGTGGCGCCGTCGCAGATGATGGAGATCGGGCTGGGACTGGAGGCGTCAGGGCATCCATTCATTTGGGTGATCAGGAGCAAGGAGGAGTTATCGCCGGAGGTGGAAGAATGGCTAGCCGGAGGATTCGAGGCGAGAGTGAGATCGAGGGCGCTGTTGATCAGAGGGTGGGCGCCGCAGGCAGTCATCCTGCCTCACCCTGCCGTCGGAGGAGTGATGACGCACTGCGGGTGGAACACGATCTTGGAGACGATCATGGCTGGACTGCCGATGATCTCATGGCCTCATTTTTCGGATCAGTTCTATAACGAGAGGCTGATCGTGCAAGTGCTGAAGGTTGGAGTTGCGATTGGGGTGAAGGTGCCAAATTACATCGGGATGGATGACATAGAGACGTTGGTGAAGAGGGAGCAGGTGGAGGAGCGGGTGAGGACTCTCATGGATGGAGGACCGGAAGGTAAAGAAAGGAGGAGGAAGGCGGCGGAGTTAGCGGAGACAGCGAAGGAGGCCATGGAAGAAGGGGGTTCGTCCCACTCCAACCTGACGCACCTGATCGAGCATTTCTCAGGGAGCAGATGCAAATGAACTAAACTCTGTGGCATTCAACAACGCTCTGTTCTCTGAAATCGGATGCACTTTTTTCTGCTTGTAATTTATTGGCACTCTCCTGTTGTTCTTCAATATCTATCAAAGCTCTAATGTTTGAAATCATTCGAGGGTTGGATAAGAAGTGATGATGAAATATATGATGACTCCTTTTATATATCACTCCAAAATTTGAAGGTGAATTTTTATCCTATTACATTAGAATATTTAATATTTATTAGTGAACATGATTTTAAAAGTACTTGCAATTCAGTTGCAAAGTTGTACTTCAAACCTTATGCATGACAGTAGAGTTTGCCTGCATCAAACGAACAAGTATTAGGGTCTCTTATATGTGTGCATCGCAATTAGTGCACAAGGAGCTAGCGATTCTTGCAAACAATTGACCAAACTCTTGGTTTCATTGTGATAAAGGTTTATGATAGGGTAATCCTCTTTCGCCCTATTTATTCATTTTGCTGAACAAATCTACATTGATCCCTTCATCTGGAACATGATCGTGGTTTTTTCAAAGAAGTGACACATGAATGCTCAGATTCGATTTTCCATAAACTATAATATGTTGATTGATACGGTGTATAAGAGTAAGATCAGATAAGATCAGGCAATCAAAAGTCAAAAGAATGTGACAATCAGAAGTCAAGAGGATATGACATTCAGAAGTCAAGGGGGTGTGACAGTCAGAAGTCAAGGGGGTGTGACAGTCAAAAGTCAAGGGGGCGTGACAGTCAGCAGTTAGGGAAAGAAGAGGTAGACCGCCTGGTGTCATCAGCCACATGAGGCTCGGTCGGGTGCTTATAGATCAGGATCCCAAATCTGAATCAGGATGTGTAATCAGGGTGATGTCTGACCTGCTCCAATTGGTTGGGTTTTCACACCTCGATCATATCCAGACCTGGTTCTCTCAGGAGGCCAACTCCTGATCATCCCGAGCTACCCCTAGTCATACCCGGGTGCGACAACAAGGTCAAGGAATCGTAATCGCCTGTCAAAGAATAACTACTGTATGCCAGGGAATATTCTAATGGTCTGCGGTTATCTGCGAATGAAACCTTCTTCCAGTTCATGAGAGGGTGTCACGCGTCCTCTATTATCAAACAGGTCCTGACACCTGACATTCCCTGACATCAATCAGGCTCCAGAGGTACGCACTGTTATATAAAAAGGGAGGTCCTCTCCCTTGAGCAGGTACGTTCTCTCGCACATTCACACTTATCTTCTACTTTTCTTTCTCCTTCGTACACTGTTCTTCTAGGAAAAAAGTATCTGACTTGAGCATCGGAGGATATGTTCCGGGAACATTTTCCCTGGTTTCTGGCCTCCAACGTTCTGTGTGCTTATCTGAGTACGTGCAGAGCTCAAGCACCGCCGGCTTAGCTACTGTCATCCGTCAGCACCACGTGGGGGTCCGTTCTCTGGGGTACATACGATAAAGGTGTCCTAGTCACCTCCCGTCAACACCAGCACCAGTTCATCCGACCTTCATCTGACTCAGGACAGGATCAATTTGGTACCGTATATGGGAATCTCCTTTACCTGTTCTGGAATGTGATGATGGAGGATACCGGAAGAATCAACGTCACCATGACAGCAGGAGAATATGAGCTGTTCAAGGAGGCCAAGAGGCGAGCGACTTCCGAAAAACAAACCACTGCTTCACGGCCGTACAAGATGCATGCGATTTCCAAGGACCCGACTCACATCTCAGATAGGGGATCTAAGAGAAAACAGTTCGAGGATTTCCCTCCAGCCTTTTATCGGGAGTCTGGCCCTGACTATTACCACAAGGGTCCGGACTGTTACAATAAGAAAGAACAACCACATGTCTTTATTGCAGAGAGCTCCCCGCCCAGATATTCGAATAAAGAGAAAGCCATAGTCCTCAAGGAGGAGCTCCGTGGGGAGCCTGAGGAGCAAATATCCTTCTCTCTAAGGGTACTCGAGGAGAATCTACCGAAGGGGTACAAGTCCCCAGCTATTGGAAAGTATGACGGTAGCAAGGACCCAGAGGATCATCTTGGGAAGTTTCAGAATGTTGCGCTGCTGCACCAATACAATAACGCCATCAAGTGCCGAGTGTTCTTAAACACTCTGTCTAGCTCGACACAAAAATGGTTTAATGGGCTGCCGAATAGGTCCATCACCTACTTCCATGACTTTAAAATCATTTTTCTGCGCCATTTTTCCAGTAGCACAAAGTACCAGAAGACAGATCATTGTCTCTTTGCCCTCAAGCAAGGGTCTACTGAGCCCTTGAGAAGTTATATCAAATGCTTCAACCAGGTAGCCCAGGACGTCCCATCCGCAACCTCTGAAATACTGATGAGTGTCTTCTCCCATGGTCTGGTAGAAGGGGAGTTCTTCCGAGCCCTCATCTGAGAGCCTGTGAAGAACTTCGATGAGATGTTAGGGAAGGCCGCCAGTTATATCAACGTAGAGGAAGCTCAGGCGGCTCGGCGGAAAGCGGGCAAGGCGCCTGCTCTTGCCAACAAACAGGAGAAGAGGCCACCCAAGTGCCAGCTTAGCCTCTTCCGCGCGCCAGGGATTCCCGACCGGGATTCCTGCCTTGGCAAGACTCTCAGATGGCCCAAAGGGTAGAAGCTGTCCAAGCCCCAAGACCTGGTCAGTGGAGACCTCACTATTGCACTTACCATAGGTCCCACACTCATGCCACCGAGGATTGCGTCCAGTTCATCCATGATTCCCGGCGCATAGCTAAACTGGGCCTGCCTCGACCAGAGATTGCGCCTCAACTTCAGAGGTTGCTGGCCGGCCAGCAGGCCGCGACAAGTCAGTCAGGTAAATCCCTGCTCGACAATGTAGGTCAAGGGAGCCAGCAGCCAGGCCCTGGCAAGGAGCCAGGAGAATCCCTGGAGGAGGAGAACAGGAGAAATGTAGCCATCCGAGAGATCGGCATGATCTCTCGGGGGCCCACAGATGGAGATTCCACCAGGGCTCGAAAATCTCATGAGCGTCGCTTGGAGATACACGCTGTAGGATGCAGCCGGGAGCAAGTTGCCGGGCCCATAATCAGTTTTGGGCCTCAAGACCTGGAAGGGTTGGAGCTCCCTCATGATGATGCCCTAATAATCAAAGTCGTCATAGCCAACAGTCGTGTGCCCATGATTTTCGTTGATACCGGAAGCTCTGTTAATGTGCTGTTCAGGAATGTATTTCGAGGGCATGCAAATTGATGCCGGTGAGCTCCTTCCCGTGGCCACTTCACTATACGGCTTCACCGACAATGAAGTAAGACCCATGGGGCAAATTAAGCTAGTAATTTTTTTGGGTAGCGAGCCCCTATTGAGGACGCGAAGAAGCATTTTCATTGTGGTGGATTCTGTTGGATCGAAAAGCACTAGACCCGGGGGGGGGGGGTAAATAGCGCTCGTGGCTTTCACTTTTCATTTCAAAAAATCAATGAATAAAATGCAGCGGAAATATAAAACACAGAGACACAAGCAAACACAGGGATTTACTTAGTTCGAAGCCTGTAGCGACTCCTACTCCAAGGCCCATGCTCGTTGAGCATTTACTTTGGACAACAACTATAAGCTCGCAAATATTACAAGAGAGTATTACAATAATACTGTAGTGAAAGATATACTGACAACAAGAAATTGAAACTTCACAGTTTCGGGTCGTCGGGGTCTTGTTGTAGCTCAATCGGATCATCTCGTTAGCAGTGTCTTGAAGAAAGATTGTTTTTTCAATGTTCCTTCAAGCTGCTGGTCGAGACTGGCTGATATAATCCGTTAAGGGCGCCTCCATCACCGGTGGATTCGTAGCGCGAATAAGATCCGTAATTCCCATAGATTATCCTCTTGAGGGTGCCTCCAAGGCTGTCCGAGGTGCCTCCAGCTCCTTTGGAGGGCGCCTCCAAGCTCCATGGAGGGTGCCTCGGGTATTGTTCATCCGAGGTAAAACTTGCTCTTTTATCTCTGTAAGATATGTTAGTCCCAAAATACCAAACATATCTTGCAACACAAAGTTAGCACATGATAATAACATAAACATAAATGTCTGACAATCACTGGACTGTCTGGTTCTAACTTCGGATTTCTATCCGGAAATCCTAGGTCGAACTAACGCCTACTGTTCCCTCAGCGAGGAACGTGTCCTCACCTACTCCACTCAGGAGAGTATACCTGTTGCCAGTTCGATCCTCCAGATCGACTGGGCTTTTGCTCAGCGCCCGAGTTTTCAAGTCTTTCCGCTGGACGTCCGCTCCATGACCCGCCCAGACTTTCCACCCGATCCGCGACACGAAGATTTTCACCTAGAGTTTCCGACTCTAGGACTTTTGCCCGAATACCTCGACCTGCCAAGGCTTTTTTCCTAGGATTATCACCCCCTAGGACCTAGGGTTACCACCCCCTAGGGTTTTTTGCCTGCCTAACGCAGTTTGGATTTTTGCATAAAATACCTTAGGACTTTTCCTGCAAACTCATTCAAACACATTAGATCACAAATAACCTTAACTTTGAATCTTTTGTCATTATCAAAACTCAGGTTCGATCGTCAGATTCTTCTCCTACTAACAATCTCCCCCTTTTTAATTATGACAACAAAAATTAATTAAAAAAGACATAAAGAATAAAGAATAATGCTATAAGGAATTTAAGAACAGCGCAAGCATAACTAAATTTAAATTACAGCGCAAGCATAAATAAATTTAAGTGAAAAGCTCCCCCTTAATAAAAGCTCCCCTTTTTAGAATTTTCTTTATACTTTGACTTTTAGATTTGAATTTTCTTATACTCTCCCCCTTTGCCATATATTAAAAAAAACTTTGTGAGGGAAGGAGTAAGAAAATGTTGTTTGACAACACTTTGCTAAAAAAAATCTTGATTTGCCAACAAATTGATAAAGACTAAGTTTGAATAGTGATAAAAGTTTAGCTTGTAAGAACTTAGCTTTTAAAAATATGAGAAAAGAAACTCTAGCTAAAACTAACTAACTTAGTTTACTAGGAGGTTGAATAAATACTTAAAATATTTTGATAAACACTTGGCTTTTAGAATAAATTTTCTTGTAAGAATTCTTAGCTAAGTGAATGAATAGATCAAAAGTTAAGGAAACAAATCACAAAGTTCAATAGGAAACATAGTTTTTTAAAAAGGAATTAAAAAAAAACACTTTAGGGTTTCAAAAAGTAATTTTACTTAGGTAAAATTTGACAAGTACTTAGCTTAAATAGTATCAATTTGTATAACTTTAGGTAAGTCCACTTTCACTTAGAACCAAAAAGAGTAAGACAATTTTGTTAAAGAAAAACTTAGTTTTCTTTTCCAAAATCCTAAAGTCCAAGCATGAGTAATTAAAAATTCAAACTAAATACTTAGTTTCCTTAGCCAAATGTCTAACCATCAGTTACTAGCTGCTTGCCTAAAAGACAATAACTTTCACTTGGTTAGTCAAATTAAGTCAGTGATCCAGTTAGATTTGACTAAGACAGGATAATTTAACTTGATTAATGTAAATTTGATATTTATTGCCCAGACTTACTGTGATGCGTAAATATAAGCATTCTCAATTCTAGGCATACCCTATGCATCTCATACCATTTTAAGTATTTTTCATACATAAGCAAGGTAATCCTAGTGTGTTTGTGAGATGCTCTGGTTGAAAACTAAGGGTGCATGCTTTCTAGGAGGTAACCTCCTAGGCTAAATCCAAAATTTTGAAAAACTAATAAACTTGGGATTTTTGAAAATTATTTTTCCTAGACTTTGAACTCAAAGTATTTTAAAATTGCAAATGAAGAATCAATTAGAAAGAAAAAGAAGAAAAAAACAATCCCTACTCTACTAAGCACATCCCTATTTGCATTCTAAGTGCACTGAACTCGAGTTCAAGTAATGGTCTTGTGAAAATGTCAGCTAGTTTTGACTTGGACTCAACGTAGTTAAGCACTATGTCACCCTTAGCTACATGATCCCTTACAAAGTGGTGTTTAACTTCTATGTGCTTAGTCCTTGAGTGATGAATTGGATTCTTGGTTAAGTTAATTGAACTTATATTATCAATGGAAATTTTTGTATTTTTATATTCTAGTTGATAGTCCTTTAAGGTATGCATCATCCATAATAGTTGAAATACACATTCCCCTAAGGCTATGTACTCGGCTTCAGTAGTGGATAAAGCAACATAGTGTTGATTTCTACTTGACCTACTAGGCTCGTTTCAAATTCACTCTTCATTAATTTGGTAAATTCTTTTAGAAATTTAGTGTTGGTTGAACCAAAAATTATATCGTCTACGTAGATTTGGGCTATAAAAATATCTTTTTCTAAGGTTTTTACAAATAAGGTTTGATCTATTTGACCTTGTTTAAAACCTTTAGATATTAGATAATTTGATAGTCGTTCATATCAAGCCCTGGGTGCTTGTTTTAGTCCATATAGGGCCTTTTTTAGCCTAAAAAACATGGTTCGGGTAGTCCAAGTCCTCAAATCCGGGGGGTTGACTTACATATACCTCTTTTTTGATAAATCCGTTTAAAAAGGTGGATTTTATATCCATTTGAAATAACTTGAATCCTTTGTGTGCTGCATAGGCTAGCAGCATCCTAATGGATTTAAGTCTGGCTATAGGGGCATAGGTCTCATCATAGTCTAACCCTTCTACTTGATTGAACCCTTTAGCTACTAACCTAGCTTTATTTCTTACAATTTCACCCTTATCATCCAATTTATTTCTAAATACCCATTTGGTGTCAACTATGGTTTTGTTATTGGGTTTGGGTACTAGTTCCCATACCTGGTTTCTTTCAAATTGGGCTAACTTCTCTTGCATTGCTAGTATCCAGTCTGGATCAGGTAGGGCTTCTTCTATAGTTTTGGGTTCAATTTTTGAAATGGGAGCTATCTGACTTAGGTTCCTATAAGATGATCTAGTTCTAACTCCTATGGTTGGATCACCCAAAATTTGATAAGGTGAGTGATCGGTACTTGTTCTTGATGGTCTTATGTTAGAGTCAATAATTGGTTCTTGTGATTGACTAGATTTTATTCGAATATCTTCATCATCTTCTAAATTTCTTGAATTAATATTTTCTGTGTTTTGATTAATATTTTTATTTATTAAGTTAGGTAAGTTATTTTCTTCATCAAAAATTACATTAGTTGTTTCTTCAACTTTTAATGTATTTTTGTTATAAACTCTATAGGCCCTACTGGTTGTGGAATACCCTAAAAAGATTCTTGGTATTAACTTAGATGTGAATTTTCCTAAGTAGTCCTTAGTGTTTAATATATGAACTTTACACTTAAAAACTTTTAAATAATTTAAGTTAGGAATATTGTTGTAATATAATTCATATGAAGTTTTATTTTGTATTTTGTTAATTAAAATTCTATTTTGAATGTAACATGTTGTATTAATTGCCTCAGCCCAGAATTGATTATTTAAGTTATATTCATTTAACATGGTTCTAGCGGCTTCTTGTAGGGTTCTATTTTTTCTTTCTACTAAACTATTTTGTTGGGGGTTCTAGGGTATGAATATTCATGTTTATATCCATTAATTTCAAAAAATTTAATAAATTTTAGATTTTTAAATTCCCCCCATGGTCACTTCTAATTCTTTTAATTTTAGTGTCTTTTTTATTTTCTACTAAGTTACAAAAAGTTTTAAAGATTTCATAGGTTTCATCTTTAGATTTTAGAAATTTTACCCAAGTAAACCTTGAGTAATCATCAATTATTACTAAGCAATATTGATTTTTGCTTAGTGACTTAGCTCCATGTGAATCAAACAGGTCTAAGTGTAGAAGTTCAAGTATTGAGTTAGTTCTACTTAAATCGGTTAATTTATGAGTTGACTTTGTTTGTTTACCTTGTTGACATGCGTTACAAATTAAATTTTCGATAAATTTTAATTTGGGCAGGCCTCTGACTAAGCCATTTTAACTCATTTTTGAAATGAGTCTGGTGTGAGTGTGATCCAATCTTCTGTGCCACAGCTTAGTGTTGGATCGTGAAACGTCGATAGAGGAGGGGGGTGAATATCGATTCGAAAAACAACGAGTATAAGAGAGTTAAGCGCAGCGGAAATAAAACAGCTTAGACAGATGAACACGATGTTTTTTACTTCGTTCGGAGCCTGTGACGACTCCTACTCGAAGGCCTGTACTCCTTGAGTACTTTCGTTGGGCAATCACTAGCAGTTCGAATATTATTACAATTTAAAGTACAGAAATGCTAATGAAAATAAAACAAATACCGACAAGAATTAAAGACGAGGAAAAGAGCGTATTGTCGGATCTTCGTTAGCGTCGCAGGAGCGCAGAGCAGTAGAGCAAGCAGTCTAAGAGTTCTGAGTTGATTCTGATCTCTGCCTCCGCCCCATCTTTTATATGAAGCTCGGGGCGCCCTGGATCCCTTCCAGGCGCCATGGTGAGACGTGGCAAGTCCAACCAGCGAGCTCCAAGTGGCGACGCGCGGTCAGGATAATTTTTGCCTCCAGGGCGCCCGGGTGCCTCCCGAACGCCCGGACCTCCGGGCGCCCGGACCACCTTTTTCCAACGAACAACTTTCCTGCAAAACAAGGTTAGTCCGAGACAAAAATAGATCCTGCAAAATAAAGTGTTAGCATAGTTTATGAGTTTAGTATAAGAAGTATGACTTAGCAAAACAGAGTATGACCTAGATTCCGTCTTTCCGAGACCGGAATCTAGTCACGATCTCAACTTAGATATCCGAAATTGATCTAAGCCGGATCGACGCCTAATGTTCCCTTCCCGGGAACGCGTCCTCGCAGTCACTCCCCTCCAGTGACTTACCTTACTTGTAACGACCCAATTTTCCCTATTTCGAGTTTTAAATGTCCTTAAAAATATTTGGAAATGCTTTAGAAATATTTTACAGATTTTTAGAGTATTTTTATGCAATTTTTGGAGGTCGTTTGGTATTTTTACTAAACGAAAGAAGTTTGCGAAAAGAAATGTCCAAGCCGAGATTCGAACAATGGACCTCGGGTTAAGCCAAGCCTTAAGTAAACCGAGCTAACCAAGTGATCAAGTAAGTGTTTCGTGAATGAATATGGAATGAGTTATATATAAGCTCTAGTTGAAACAGAAATACCTTAGGTAAAAAGGTTGCAGAAAATGGTCGATGCCGAGGCTAACCTAATTGCTGGTAAAAAGGTTGCAGAAAATGGTCTTGCCAGCAATTAGGTGACCCAAGCGGGAAGATGTTCGGGTAGTCTGTGAGTATCCAAAGGTATTTCCAGAAGGGCTAACCGAATGTCTCCAGCAGAGCTGGAAGAATTACAAGAACAACTCCAGGAGCTGCTTGACAAAAGCTTCATCCACCCTAGTCACTCACCTTGGGGAGCTCCAGTGTTGTTCGTTAAGAAGAAAGATGGATCTATGCGAATGTGCATAGATTACAGAGCTCTGAATCAAGTGACAATCAAGAACAAGTACCCCTTCCCAGGATCGACGACTTATTTGATCAATTGAAAGGGGGCAACAGTGTTCTCTAAGATAGACCTGCGCTCTGGGTACCATCAGTTGAAAGTGAAAGAAAGTGATATACCCAGAACAGCTTTCAGGACTAGATACGGACACTACGAGTTTATAGTCATGCCTTTTGGTGTGACTAATGCACCTGCAGTCTTCATGGACTTGATGAACAGGGTGTTCAAGAATACCTTGATAAATTCGTCATTGTGTTCATCGAAGACATTCTAGTCTACTCAAGGATCCCAGAGGAGCATGACACGCACTTAAGGATAGTTCTGCAGACCCTACAGCAGAAACAACTTTATGCTAAATTCTCGAAGTGCGAATTTTGGCTAAATCAGGTGATGTTTTTAGGTCATATCGTTTCTAAAGAAGGTATCCAAGTGGATCCTGCCAAAATAGAAGCAGTCAACGATTGGCATAGGCCCAAGAACGTCAGGGAGATCAGAAGCTTCCTTGGATTAGCAGGGTACTACAGAAAGTTTGTGGAGGACTTTTCCAGAATAGCCTCTCCACTTACAGCCCTAACCAGAAAGGACAAGAAGTTTGAATGGTCAGATAAGTGTGAGCAGAGTTTCCAGGAGCTAAAGAAGAGACTGACTAGTGCTCCCATTCTGACTGTTCCAGAAAGTGACAAGAGCTTTGACATCTACAGTGATGCTTCCAAGATGGGCCTAGGAGCTGTACTCATACAAGAAGGAGAAAATTCAAAATTTCGAGTATCAGACAGTGGAACTCTTTATCAGGGGAGCCGCCTTTGTGTCCCCAACAATGAAGAGCTGGGAAAGAAAATTTTAGAAGAAGCACATAGTACACCTTACTCCATGCATCCTGGTTCCACCAAGATGTATCAAGATTTGAAGCAGAAGTTCTGGTGGTCTGGACTCAAGAGGGACGTTGCAAAATATGTCAGTACCTGTCTGACATGTCAGAGAGTCAAAGCAGAACACCAGAGACCAGGAGGAATGCTACAACCTCTTCCAATACCAGAGTGGAAGTGGGAAGACATATCCATGGACTTTATAACAGGTCTTCCAAGAACTACGAATGGATATGACGCAATATGGGTAGTAGTGGACAGATTGACCAAGTCTGCCCATTTTCTAGCCATCAAGGTGTTCCACTCCATAGAGTAGTTGGCACAACTGTACGTCAAGGAAGTGATCAGACTTATGGAGTTCCTAAATCTATTGTGTCTGATAGAGATGGGCGCTTCACCTCTCATTTTTAGGAGTGTGTTCAGACTGCACTAGGCACCAAACTCAAGTTCAGCACAGCCTTCCATCCTCAGATTGATAGACAGACAGAGCGAGTAAATCAGATTTTAGAAGATATGCTCATAGGTTATGCACTAGATTTCAAGGGAAGTTGGTGCAAGTATCTGTGCTTAGCTGAATTTGCCTACAACAACAGCTATCAAGTCACTATCAAGATGGCATCATATGAGGCGTTGTATGGCAGAAAGTGCAGATCACCTAATTGCTGGCAAGAAGCAGGTGAAAGAAAAGAAATGGAAGTAGAACTGGGCATTCAGACAGAGCTGATAGATGAGACTACTCAGGCTATCCAGAAGATCAGACAGAGAATAGAGACTGCCCAGAGTAGACAGAAGAGTTATGCTGACACACGCCGTAGGCCACTAGAATTCCAAGTAGGGGATTCAGTGTTTCTCAAGGTCGCTCCTATGAAGGGAGTGATGAGATTTGACAAGAAGGGCAAGTTAAGTCCTCGTTATGTAGGACCCTACCTGATTACAGAGATGATTGGGAAGGTAGCTTACAAACTGGACTTACCAGAAGACATGTCAGCCATACACAATGTATTTCATGTCTCTATGTTAAAGAAGTGTATTCACGACCCTAGCCAAGTGATTCAGCCTCAGACAGTGCAGATCCAGGAGGATCTTAGCTATGAGAGCAGACCTACACAGATAGTGGACAGAGCAGTCAAAAGACTAAGAAACAAAAAAGTGCCACTAGTGAAGGTCATCTGGCAGAACCAGAAGCACGAGGAAGTCACTTGGGAGCGTGAGGACAATATGAAACAGAAGTATCCAGAACTATTCTAAGTTCAAGGACGAACTTTTTACAAGGTATGGGGGATTGTAACGACCCAATTTTCCCTATTTCGAGTTTTAAATGTCCTTAAAAATATTTGGAAATGCTTTAGAAATATTCTAGAGATCTTTAGAAAATTTTAGAGTATTTTTATGTAATTTTTGAAGGTCATTTGGTATTTTTACTAAACGAAAGAAGTTTGCGAAAAGAAATGTCCAAGCCGAGATTCGAACAATGGACCTCGGGTTAAGCCAAGCCTTAAGTAAACCGAGCTAACCAAGTGATCAAGTAAGTGTTTCGTGAATGAATATGGAATGAGTTATATATAAGCTCTAGTTGAAACAGAAATACCTTAGGTAAAAAGGTTGCAGAAAATGGTCGATGTCGAGGCTCGACCCGACAACCTCTAGCCTTACCCATGCCTTAAGCAGACTGGGCAAACCAAGTGAGCTGCAAATGTTTTGTTAATGATATATGTAACGAAATACATATAAGCAGTAGTTAGGAACGTTTTAAATAGACTGAAATAAAAAGTGCGCGGCTGAGGGATCGAAGCCGAGGCCTTTGACCCGAGCAAAACCCGGCTGACCAGCTGTGCCAGCGAGTTATGTTAACTCAAGAGGGAGAAATATAGTTAACTTGTAATTGGAACTGAAAATAACCCTAGTTATAAAGCGAGGACTAAAGTGATTTTCGGAAAAAACCTAAAATTTCTTTTCCTCTCCTCACCTCTCGCGTGCGACGGCGGCAGATCAGGCGGAAGGTGAAGCCGACCTAGGGTTCCTCTCCGGCGGCCGGCAAAGGCTTCTTTTCAGAAGCCGTTCACGGATTCGTGGTCTCCTCGTCAAGGAGAACACGCGGATAGGAAGGGATCACAGAGATCTTTACATCCTCCGAACCCTAGAAGCTTTAGAGTCCTCTTCTCTGGTTGTAAGTCCGAGAACGCGAGGTAAGTGCTTCTCACCTGCAGTAGGAGTAGTTCCAAATTTTCGTTCTTCTTGTTTTCGAGTTTTCTTCTCGATTTCGAAGCGTGCGGTGAAGATTGGTGTATTAAAACTTGCTGCCGTGAGTCTTATGAAGAAAAAGGGAATTGTTTAAATGGGCTAGAATTGTTGTGGTTCTGGGAGGGTTCAGTGGATTGCAGTGCTTCATCTAGACCTGACGTTTTTTTTTATTGGTCAACCTACTGTTAGAATCTTGTGTGGTTGGTCCTGTACATACGGTTTTAGATCCATTGATAGTGTAGATTAGTATTTAAATTTTGAGATTCCTTTATTAAATCTGATCATGAAACCAATAGAAAGATTGTTAACCTACTATCATGCACAAATAGATTTTATGCTCTAGATATCACAGGCCATAGATGAATGTAGTTAGTGAAAGAATCGGATAGTAGATTTGATATTCTATTCCACTTGTTAGTTGTAGATTCTGAAGTTTAGATTGTATTTATCTGCTGTTAGATGTACAGCTTTCGGTTTCTATTAGTTGAACATTTTTAGTTTCATTGCTATCAGTTGAGCATGTGTAGCAAATTTAGTTTATATGGATACACATGAACAGTAGCAAATTTAGTTTATATGGATACTCATGAGCAGTAGCAAATTTAGTTCGTATAGAATAGCATGAGCATGATTCACTTGCAGTAGTTGATCTTGTAATTGAATTTAATTTCCAAGATGTATTAGTTCTTAATTCTTTAGTTTTCAGCCTTTAGTTATTTACAGTTTCAGATTTCATTAAAGCATTTAGCTTTAGTTTTCTCTATATATGCAGAATTTTGTTAGCTTGATATGCAGAATTTTGATTAGTATAGTTAGCATTTCAGATTTGATGTATTTTAGCATGAAGAATTGATATACATGTGTTGGTTAGCTTTTAATAGTTCTCTAATCTAAAGCATACCGTTAGATGTCTTTGCTATTTCAATGAACCTGAACAGCCATTAACTTAAGCATGCACGGTTTAGCTTTCCTTGCTACTTAATGAGCATGCACAATTTGGTACCTGGCATGTTTGGTTAGATCTTTTATGTTATGCATAGGGCAAGAACAGCCCTCATTTTTAAAGTATGCAATTTAGATTTAAGTTTCTTTACTACCTCATTTAGCATGAACAGATCTACTTTTGGATTTAGTTATGATTCTCTACTGAATTACCAAAAGATAAGTAAAAGAAAGATAAAGAAAAGAAAGGAAAAAGGCTAAGGCCTTAAGTAAAATCCCGAAGTTAAGACTTTAGGGATTTTGCACACAAGGTGCTTATTAAATGTCAAGGCATTTTATTATAAGAAGTATTTAAAGATAAAA
This sequence comes from Zingiber officinale, assembly GCF_018446385.1. Classification (NCBI taxonomy): domain Eukaryota; kingdom Viridiplantae; phylum Streptophyta; class Magnoliopsida; order Zingiberales; family Zingiberaceae; genus Zingiber; species Zingiber officinale. The sequence continues at coordinate 139,015,246 of NC_055986.1, forward strand.
AATATTTTACTTTTAAAGGACATGTACCGGACACAAGGTCCAAGGGATGGGCTCCAAGATGCCCCTAGGCACAAGGCCTAGAAGTACCTTAGTAGTTTCTGGATTAGCTACCTCGACTCTTATTAAGGATGCGCGCAAATTGGTAAAATACCAAAGTGGTACAATGTCGGGCCCAAGAGAAGTTGATTATTATTTTGAAGTATAAAAGTAAAAGTTTTTGGAAACAAATGAAACAAACATCAAATATGTTTAGAATTAGAAAGTTTAGCTTCTTGTTATTTGAAGCATGCAGTATCAGTTTTCATTTGCTTCCTTATGAGTTTATTTGAGCATGACTATATGTCTTATCATTTAGTTGATTTCTTGCTATTAGATTATTTAGCATGATTAGCTTTATTTGCTTTTCAGCATGCAGTTATAGTTTTATTCTTGTATAGCATGAGTAGCTTTACATGTTAGCTTTTCAGTTAATATGATTTCTATGCTATTTATGAGCATGATTACATGTTTAGTATTTCAGTTAATCTGATTTATTTACTAGTAGATGAGCATGAGTAGCTTTCTTCTAAGCATTCAGTTTTAGCATGTTTTTCGTTATATACATGCATATCGAGTTTTTGTGAGTAGGCAAGCACTTACTAAGCTTTTAGCTTATAGATACTACTTTCCTCCTACTGCAGATAAAGGAAAAGCTAAAGTATGAAAGGAAGGCGACAAGGTGGTGGTGATGAAGGTGTGTGATGGCTGGACTATGGAGAGATCATGAGTTTGCTAAGGAAACTGTCAAGACTCCTTCTTTGGAGTTTTCTTTCAGTTATTAAATTGATAGAGATTGTTTTAGTAGTTTCCCTTTGTCTATGTTAAGTTTATTCCGCATTGTAGTTGAGTTATTTCCTATTGTTGGAGTTCTTTTGTTTACTAATGCTAGGATAGTTTATTTTTAGTTATATATAAACTGCGTGGTGATGTTATTGCTTTGTATATGTATGTACTTATGATTATTGTCACCGGTACAGGGGAGACTCTGCCGAAATTTTTCGGTAGGGATTCCTCGTAGTTAAGTAGCGTACCGGTTAAGTAGAGTTAGTAGTTAAGTAACGGTCATCCTTAGAGTGTAGTAGCAGTAAGAAGGGTGGTCGTTACAGTTGGTATCAGAGCAGTTCCCATTCTCCAACATCACACACATCAGCATCATCCTTGCCGACTTCAAGTAAGAAAGTATTTAAGTTTTTTCTTTTATTGCTTTCCTTATTATTAACTGCAGTATAGAGTATTTGCTTATATGCGCTCTAGTAAGTTAGAAGTTTTGCTTCTCTTTTCCTTATTCATACATAAGTATGTTTAGAAAAGATAGAGAAGATGTCAAGTTTAACTTCTTGCATAATTAGATGGCAAGAAGAGAACGTCTTCGTACCATTCGTACTGAGAACCAAGATCAGGAGAACGAAGAACTTAGATCAACTAAGCCGATCTCTCTGAAGTTGTTGCCCAACTCCAAAGACAAGTAGTAGAGCAGCAGCAAGTAATTGCCAATCTGATGGCAAATCAGTAGCCAGTTCCTTCCACTCCCCCAACCATCAATGTGGAGACCCCAGTGGTGACTGAAGTTCCACCAGTTGCCTTGGAAGTCACCACATCAACTAAAAAACAAGAAGCATACCTTATCCAGTGGCTGAAGCTGAAGCCAGAAAGCTTCTCAGGCACGACTGAGCCTTGGGATGCCCAAGCTTGGTTTAAGACGCTAGAGAGCACTATGGAGCTTCTTGACTGGCCAGAGGTCGAGAAGGTCAAGTGTGCCTCTTTCTGCCTATCTGGAGATGCTTGTATGTGGTGGGAGAGAGTTAAGAGTAAGAGAACAGTCAACCAGATGAGATGGGTTGACTTCGAGACAGAGTTTTACGAAGAATTCTTCCGTCAACGGATCACCAATAAACACTATGAAGAGCTTATAGAATTCAGATAAGGTGACCTACTAGTAGAAGAAGTGGTCAAAAGATTCAACAGGCTAGCTCGCCTTTGCCTAGAGTTAGTAAGTACAGAGAGAGAACGAATCAGACTGATGCTCCGAATGCTGAGACCAGAAATAGATGTGAGTAGTGAAACTCATCGACCACAGATTGGTGAAGAGCTGGTTAGCAAGGCATTAGTGAGCACTATCTGAACAACATCAAGGCACAACAAACGCAACACAAGCCAGTCAAGATAGAAGACAAGACAGTAGGGAAACAGAGACCTCAGTCAAGTAATCAGAACTGGAAGGACAAAGATAACAAGAAAGAACCAAGCGGGAAGATGTTCGGGTAGTCTGTGAGTATCCAAAGGTATTTCCAGAAGGGCTAACCGAATGTCTCCAGCAGAGCTGGAAGAATTACAAGAACAACTCCAGGAGCTGCTTGACAAAGGCTTCATCCACCCTAGTCACTCACCTTGGGGAGCTCCAGTGTTGTTCGTTAAGAAGAAAGATGGATCTATGCAAATGTGCATAGATTACAGAGCTCTGAATCAAGTGACAATCAAGAACAAGTACCCCTTCCCAGGATCGACGACTTATTTGATCAATTGAAAGGGGGCAACAGTGTTCTCTAAGATAGACCTGCGCTCTGGGTACCATCAGTTGAAAGTGAAAGAAAGTGATATACCCAGAACAGCTTTCAGGACTAGATACGGACACTACGAGTTTATAGTCATGCCTTTTGGTGTGACTAATGCACCTGCAGTCTTCATGGACTTGATGAACAGGGTGTTCAAGAATACCTTGATAAATTCGTCATTGTGTTCATCGAAGACATTCTAGTCTACTCAAGGATCCCAGAGGAGCATGACACGCACTTAAGGATAGTTCTGCAGACCCTACAGCAGAAACAACTTTATGCTAAATTCTCGAAGTGCGAATTTTAGCTAAATCAGGTGATGTTTTTAGGTCATATCGTTTCTAAAGAAGGTATCCAAGTGGATCCTGCCAAAATAGAAGCAGTCAACGATTGGCATAGGCCCAAGAACGTCAGGGAGATCAGAAGCTTCCTTGGATTAGCAGGGTACTACAGAAAGTTTGTGGAGGACTTTTCCAGAATAGCCTCTCCACTTACAGCCCTAACCAGAAAAGACAAGAAGTTTGAATGGTCAGATAAGTGTGAGCAGAGTTTCCAGGAGCTAAAGAAGAGACTGACTAGTGCTCCCATTCTGACTGTTCCAGAAAGTGACAAGAGCTTTGACATCTACAGTGATGCTTCCAAGATGGGCCTAGGAGCTGTACTCATACAAGAAGGAGAAAATTCAAAATTTCGAGTATCAGACAGTGGAACTCTTTATCAGGGGAGCCGCCTTTGTGTCCCCAACAATGAAGAGCTGGGAAAGAAAATTTTAGAAGAAGCACATAGTACACCTTACTCCATGCATCCTGGTTCCACCAAGATGTATCAAGATTTGAAGCAGAAGTTCTGGTGGTCTGGACTCAAGAGGGACGTTGCAAAATATGTCAGTACCTGTCTGACATGTCAGAGAGTCAAAGCAGAACACCAGAGACCAGGAGGAATGCTACAACCTCTTCCAATACCAGAGTGGAAGTGGGAAGACATATCCATGGACTTTATAACAGGTCTTCCAAGAACTACGAATGGATATGACGCAATATGGGTAGTAGTGGACAGATTGACCAAGTCTGCCCATTTTCTAGCCATCAAGGTGTTCCACTCCATAGAGCAGTTGGCACAACTGTACGTCAAGGAAGTGATCAGACTTATGGAGTTCCTAAATCTATTGTGTCTGATAGAGATTGGCGCTTCACCTCTCATTTTTAGGAGTGTGTTCAGACTGCACTAGGCACCAAACTCAAGTTCAGCACAGCCTTCCATCCTCAGATTGATAGACAGACAGAGCGAGTAAATCAGATTTTAGAAGATATGCTCATAGGTTATGCACTAGATTTCAAGGGAAGTTGGTGCAAGTATCTGTGCTTAGCTGAATTTGCCTACAACAACAGCTATCAAGCCACTATCAAGATGGCATCATATGAGGCGTTGTATGGCAGAAAGTGCAGATCACCTAATTGCTGGCAAGAAGCAGGTGAAAGAAAAGAAATGGAAGTAGAACTGGGCATTCAGACAGAGCTGATAGATGAGACTACTCAGGCTATCCAGAAGATCAGACAGAGAATAGAGACTGCCCAGAGTAGACAGAAGAGTTATGCTGACACACGCCGTAGGCCACTAGAATTCCAAGTAGGGGATTCAGTTTTTCTCAAGGTCGCTCCTATGAAGGGAGTGATGAGATTTGACAAGAAGGGCAAGTTAAGTCCTCGTTATGTAGGACCCTACCTGATTACAGAGATGATTGGGAAGGTAGCTTACAAACTGGACTTACCAGAAGACATGTCAGCCATACACAATGTATTTCATGTCTCTATGTTAAAGAAGTGTATTCACGACCCTAGCCAAGTGATTCAGCCTCAGACAGTGCAGATCCAGGAGGATCTTAGCTATGAGAGCAGACCTACACAGATAGTGGACAGAGCAGTCAAAAGACTAAGAAACAAAAAAGTGCCACTAGTGAAGGTCATCTGGCAGAACCAGAAGCACGAGGAAGTCACTTGGGAGCGTGAGGACAATATGAAACAGAAGTATCCAGAACTATTCTAAGTTCGTGGACGAACTTTTTACAAGGTATGGGGGATTGTAACGACCCAATTTTCCCTATTTCGAGTTTTAAATGTCTTAAAAATATTTGGAAATGCTTTAGAAATATTCTAGAGATCTTTAGAAATTTTTAGAGTATTTTTATGCAATTTTTGGAGGTCGTTTGGTATTTTTACTAAACGAAAGAAGTTTGCGAAAAGAAATGTCCAAGCCGAGATTCGAACAATGGACCTCGGGTTAAGCCAAGCCTTAAGTAAACTGAAGTAACCAAGTGATCAAGTAAGTGTTTCGTGAATGAATATGGAATGAGTTATATATAAGCTCTAGTTGAAACAGAAATACCTTAGGTAAAAAGGTTGCAGAAAATGGTCGATGCCGAGGCTCGACCCGACAACCTCTAGCCTTACCCATGCCTTAAGCAGACTGGCAAACCAAGTGAGCTGCAAATGTTTTGTTAATGATATATGTAACGAAATACATATAAGCAGTAGTTAGGAACGTTTTAAATAGACTGAAATAAAAAGTGCGCGGCTGAGGGATCGAAGCCGAGGCCTTTGACCCGAGCAAAACCCGGCTGACCAGCTGTGCCAGCGAGTTATGTTAACTCAAGAGGGAGAAATATAATTAACTTGTAATTGGAACCGAAAATAACCCTAGTTATAAAGCGAGGACTAAAGTGATTTTCGGAAAAAACCTAAAATTTCTTTTCCTCTCCTCACCTCTCGCGTGCGACGGCGGCAGATCAGGCGGAAGGTGAAGCCGACCTAGGGTTCCTCTCCGGCGGCCGGCAAGGGCTTCTTTTCAGAAGCCGTTCACGGATTCGTGGTCTCCTCGTCAAGGAGAACACGCGGATAGGAAGGGATCGGAGAGATCTTCACATCCTCCGAACCCTAGAAGCTTTAGAGTCCTCTTCTCCGGTTGTAAGTCCGAGAACGCGAGGTAAGTGCTTCTCACCTGCAGTAGGAGTAGTTCCAAATTTTCGTTCTTCTTGTTTTCGAGTTTTCTTCTCGATTTCGAAGCGTGCGGTGAAGATTGGTGTATTAAAACTTGCTGCCGTGAGTCTTATGAAGAAAAAGGGAATTGTTTAAATGGGCTAGAATTGTTGTGGTTCTGGGAGGGTTCAGTGGATTGCAGTGCTTCATCTAGACCTGACGTTTTTTTTATTGGTCAACCTGCTGTTAGAATCTTGTGTGGTTGGTCCTGTACATACGGTTTTAGATCCATTGATAGTGTAGATTAGTATTTAAATTTTGAGATTCCTTTATTAAATCTGAGCATGAAACCAATAGAAAGATTGTTAACCTACTATCATGCACAAATAGATTTTATGCTCTAGATATCACAGGCCATAGATGAATGTAGTTAGTGAAAGAATCGGATAGTAGATTTGATATTCTATTCCACTTGTTAGTTGTAGATTCTGAAGTTTAGATTGTATTTATCTGCTGTTAGATGTACAGCTTTCGGTTTCTATTAGTTGAACAGTTTTAGTTTCATTGCTATCAGTTGAGCATGTGTAGCAAATTTAGTTTATATGGATACACATGAACAGTAGCAAATTTAGTTTATATGGATACTCATGAGCAGTAGCAAATTTAGTTCGTATAGAATAGCATGAGCATGATTCACTTGCAGTAGTTGATCTTGTAATTGAATTTAATTTCCAAGATGTATTAGTTCTTAATTCTTTAGTTTTCAGCCTTTAGTTATTTACAGTTTCAGATTTCATTAAAGCATTTAGCTTTAGTTTTCTCTATATATGCAGAATTTTGTTAGCTTGATATGCAGAATTTTGATTAGTATAGTTAGCATTTCAGATTTGATGTATTTTAGCATGAAGAATTGATATACATGTGTTGGTTAGCTTTTAATAGTTCTCTAATCTAAAGTATACCGTTAGATGTCTTTGTTATTTCAATGAACCTGAACAGCCATTAACTTAAGCATGCACGGTTTAGCTTTCCTTGCTACTTAATGAGCATGCACAATTTGGTACCTGGCATGTTTGGTTAGATCTTTTATGCTATGCATAGGGCAAGAACAGCCCTCATTTTTAAAGTATGCAATTTAGATTTAAGTTTCTTTACTACCTCATTTAGCATGAACATATCTACTTTTGGATTTAGTTATGATTCTCTACTGAATTACCAAAAGATAAGTAAAAGAAAGATAAAGAAAAGAAAGGAAAAAGGCTAAGGCCTTAAGTAAAATCCCGAAGTCAAGACTTTAGGGATTTTGCACACAAGGTGCTTATTAAATGCCAAGGCATTTTATTATAAGAAGTATTTAAAGATAAAAAGTATTTTACTTTTAAAGGACATGTACCGGACACAAGGTCCAAGGGATGGGCTCCAAGATGCCCCTAGGCACAAGGCCTAGAAGTATCTTAGTAGTTTCGGGATTAGCTACCTCGACTCTTATTAAGGATGCGCGCAAATTGGTAAAATACCAAAGTGGTACAATGCCGGGCCCAAGAGAAGTTGATTATTATTTTGAAGTATAAAAGTAAAAGTTTTTGGAAACAAATGAAACAAACATCAAATATGTTTAGAATTAGAAAGTTTAGCTTCTTGTTATTTGAAGCATGCAGTATCAGTTTTCATTTGCTTCCTTATGAGTTTATTTGAGCATGACTATATGTCTTATCATTTAGTTGATTTCTTGCTATTAGATTATTTAGCATGATTAGCTTTATTTGCTTTTCAGCATGCAGTTATAGTTTTATTCTTGTATAGCATGAGTAGCTTTACATGTTAGCTTTTCAGTTAATATGATTTCTATGCTATTTATGAGCATGATTACATGCTTAGTATTTCAGTTAATCTGATTTATTTACTAGTAGATGAGCATGAGTAGCTTTCTTCTAAGCATTCAGTTTTAGCATGTTTTTCGTTATATACATGCATATCGAGTTTTTGTGAGTAGGCAAGCACTTACTAAGCTTTTAGCTTATAGATACTACTTTCCTCCTACTGCAGATAAAGGAAAAGCTAAAGTATGAAAGGAAGGCGACAAGGTGGTGGTGATGAAGGTGTGTGATGGCTGGACTATGGAGAGATCATGAGTTTGCTAAGGAAATTGTCAAGACTCCTTCTTTGGAGTTTTCTTTCAGTTATTAAATTGATAGAGATTGTTTTAGTAGTTTCCCTTTGTCTATGTTAAGTTTATTCCGCATTGTAGTTGAGTTATTTCCTATTGTTGGAGTTCTTTTGTTTACTAATGCTAGGATAGTTTATTTTTAGTTATATATAAACTGCGTGGTGATGTTATTGCTTTGTATATGTATGTACTTATGATTATTGTCACCGGTACAGGGGAGACTCTGCCGAAATTTTTCGGTAGGGATTCCTCGTAGTTAAGTAGCGTACCGGTTAAGTAGAGTTAGTAGTTAAGTAACGGTCATCCTTAGAGTGTAGTAGCAGTAAGAAGGGTGGTCATTACATTATTTACTTGCTAGACGTCCGGTCAGCCCTTCGACCCGTCTGGACTTCTCGCCAGCTATCCGGTCAGCCCGTCGACCTAGTTGGACTTCTCGCCAAGCGTTCGGTCAGCCCGTCGACCCGCTTGGACTTCTCGCCAGCTATCCGGTCAACCCGTCGACCTAGCTGGACTTCTCGCCAGCTATCCGGTCAGCCGGTCGACCTTCTGGGCTTCGTGCCAGACATCTGGTCAGCCCGTCGACCTGTCTGGACTTTTCCTGCACACTCGATCAGAGTGTTAGACAACAACAAGCTAACTTAACCTGATTTGTCATTCATCAAAACCTGGGTTAAATCGTTAGTGCAAACCGCACCAACAATCTCCCCCTTTTTGATGAAATGACAACCTGGTTAAGTTAGTGTAAACATTGTTAGGACCAAAAGTAGCTAGAGGGGGGGGTGAATAGCTCGTCGCGTTCGCTCGGTGTGCTTCTTTGCTTGTTTCTTCTTGGATGTGCAGCGGAAAATACAGAAACAAACACAAACACGCTAACACTAGGATTTTACTTGGTATCCACCTCACAAGAGGTGACTAATCCAAGGATCCACACCAACGCACACACCCTCCACTATGAATAACACTCCTTTATGGTAACTACCAAAGGCGGAGAAGCCCTACAACACTCTCAATACAAGAAGAAGAAAGGGAAATACAAGTTAAGCAAAAGCTTACAAGATGTGCAGTAAAAACCCTAACCCTAACTTCTTCCTCTTGCAATAGATCCGCCTCTTGACTTGGAAAGCCTCCAAGAACCTTCAAGAACTGGCGATCACGTGCTTGTAGAGAGCTGTGGAGGAGCTGGAATGAATCTGAGAAGAGCTCGTAAAGAGATATCGAAGACCACGCTCGCCTGCGGCTTTAAACCCGACGCAACGGTCGGATCCCGATCGATTCGAATGTTCCCGAAGATCGGCTGGATCGATCCACGGATCGATCCGCACGGGCTCGCCGGCTATCGATCCATCCGGATCGAGGCCGCTATCGCGCGAAGCCGATCGTCCCGATCGATCGGCCGATCGATCGGACCTCGATCGATCCACGGATCGATCCGACTTTCTGATCCGTGAAGAATCTGGATCGATCCACGATCGATCCAGCGGCTGATCGATCCACGGATCGATCCAACGCTTAGTTTTGCCCAAAACCAAGTCCCAAACCTCTAACCAACATCCGGTCAACCTTGACTGTTGGTACATCATGCCTCGCATCTGGTCACTCCTTGACCTGCCAGACTCCCACCAAGTGTCCGGTCAACCCTTTGACCCACTTGGACTTTTACTCGTCGTGCCAAGTATCCGGTCACTCCATTGACCTACTTGGACTTCCACCAGATGTCTGGTCAACCTTGACCCATCTGGACTTCCTTCCTTGCCAAGTATCCAGTCAATCCTTTGACCTACTTGGACTTCCCAACACCAGATGTCCGATCATCCTTGATCCATCTGGATTTCCTTCCTTGCCTGGCTTCACTCACCAGGACTTTCACCTAGCTTCACTCACTAGGGTTTTCCATCTGCCTAGCTTCACTCACTAAGACTTTCACCTAGCTTCACTCACTAGGGTTTTCCATCTGCCTAGCTTCACTCACTAGGACTTCCTTCTGCCTAGCTTCACTCACTAGGACTTTCCTTCTGCCTGACATTCCAGTTAGGACTTCCCAGTCAAGTATCCAGTCAACCTTGACCTACTTGACTCTTCTTCAATCAATATCTTATTGTCAAACATCTAAACCCTAACCAAGACTCAGCTTGGTTAACCAGGTCACCCTTGACCTGAGGGATATTGCACCAACAATCTCCCCCTTTTTGATGTTTGACAATACCACAATAACACTTACAATCCCACATGTAAGTTAGGCTAATCCTATAGCCTCCTTCTTCATGCCACTAGGTAATGAACCCATAAATTAAGCTTTTCATTCTCCCCCTAAGAGGGCAAACTCCCTCTAGGTAATGAAAACCTAACTTACTTACTTTCATTCTCCCCCTATTGGCACACATCAACCTCCTACTAATAAAACACATCAACCCGTCTTTGGACACACATCAACCTATGCTCCAATTTTGGGTACACTTCAACAACTCCATTTGTTGAAGACTCTCCCCCTGAAGAGTTGCTCATCATGATCACAATTTCACTCATTGTGATCAACTCAATATTGAAGGTCTCATACCCTTCATTATCCTTAACTTCTCCCTCAATGTTGACAAATACCCAACCTTGAGCATTTTCAACCACTTGAGTTGCCACTTGAAATGATGAGGATATCCACTCCCCATTTATCCCCATTTCAAGTTTAAATGCTCAACCTTGAGCAAGTTCACAACAGAAGGTTAACCACCTTCCAAGGTTCATGAAAAATAATTTTCATGTCTTTAAAGAGTCCCTCCCCCTAAAGACATGGTGGTAACTTCTGTCATTGCACCAACAATGACTTGGAATCCCTAAACCATTAGGTAAACCAATTTTAGAAGTTTTGAGGTTCAAATATTCAAAATTTGAAACAAACCTCAACCTAAACTTCAGCTTAGCCTTCCTTAACCAATCCATCCTTGTTTTCACATGAAAACACCCTTTTTATGTATACAAATGTATTTTATGGGTTTGGAATGGTTACCTCGACTAAAATCGGTTCAAAGATGCTGAAATCAGGCCTTCCCAGCCAAAATCAGCAACTTGGATCGATTGGAGTTGGGTTCCAATCGATTGAACCTCTCTGAATCGATCCACTGATCGATTCAGACACCCTGGATCGATCGGCTGATCGATCCAGCGAGCTTCTGCTCGCGGGAAATGCCTTCTGAATCGATCCACGGATCGATTCAGGCACTCCAATCAATCCATGGATCGATCGGAGCTCTGATAGTTGCTGAAATTCCATTTCTGTCAACTTCAGAAACCCCTAGAAAATTCTACAAAAATCCAAAAATCATGAAATTTTGTGTAGACTTTGTTTAGGGTATATACTATCACGGAAAAATAGTTTTCTATGAAAATACATCATATTTTCAAAGATTAACACAAACTTGAAAACTTGCAAAAACTGTATTATTTTCTTCAAGTTTGTGTCTAACTATTCAATGGTGATTACTATCAAAAGATAGCCTTCACCAATGTTTTCCAAAATCATTTTGAAAACATTTTCAAAACCAATATCCCACCATATTCCTTGGGCTTAATGCACATGACTTGTACATTAGCTTTCCCAATGATGGGAAAACACATATCTATGTGTTTTGATGAAACTAAAACTCAAAAGAATGCACTAAATCAACATCTTGAGTTTTGTTCATCATCCTAACATCTCACTTGTATCTAATGTGCACTAAAACACATACAAGTTATCTTATAGGTCTTTGTGAGATGTAGAGATTGGTTTTGCCCTAATCTAGGGATCATGCATACTATCTAGGCATTTTGGAGATATTAGACACCCACCTAGGATGTCACTTGTTAATAAGTGTTGTTAAATGCCTTTTGTCCTTGATTACAAGGAATTAAACTTAATGCATGATAATGTTATGGCATACATCAAAAGGAAATAATTTTCAAAAGAAAATATCCTATAACTACATGATGTATGAATGTCATGACATGGTATTTTTGTATTTTTCATAATAAGTCATGAATGCAAAAGTAGACATGATGTCATGGCATATGATGGGCAAACAATCATGGCAAGATTTAGCATAAATAAAATATACCTAGATTAGCTATCTAAGTATCCTTAAAACCTTAGCTAAACTTACAACTTAAACCTAGATTGCCCTTAAGTGCGTCAAGAAAACGCCAAAACCTAAATTGGCATTTCTAATTCCCTTGATTAATTTATGCCAATTGAAATTAAGCATATTCCTCAAATGTTGGCATATTTCATTTTTCCACAAGAGTAGCACTTTAAAGTTAAGGCCCGGATTGCCTTAAATTTCCTAAGAACATACCAAAATCCCAACTTGGTAGCTCTTATGAATTTCCCAATATGTGCCTTTTAAGATTAAAATCAACTTTTCACCACTAGGCACATTTTACTCTTTCAAGGAGTAAATAATAGTTCCATTTCATTTTCAAAGGTTAACAAAACCTTGAAAATGCTCCTTGAGTGTCAATTTCCTCAAAGTTGGGTTAACTACCCTTCTAATTGGAGTTGACACTCTCTAACCCATTTATGGGGTAGAGAAGATGCTCCTAGGAACCCAACACCTATTGGTGCTCCTTGGATGCTCTAGGTACTCACTAGGGATAACTTCCCTAGATACCTTCCTAGTGACCTTGTTGGGCTTCTTAGAAGCCTTGGTCACATTTTCTAGGTCAACCCTAGGGATAGCCTCCTTGTGACCTTGTTAGTGACTTTCTTAGACTTCTTAGAAGTCTTAGTCACTTTGGTTGCAGAAATACTCTTAGGGATGACTTCCCTAGTATTCTTGACTTGTCCACTAAACCTAGGGTTTGTTCCATAACTATATGGAACCCTATGATAACTAGGCACATCCTTCTTAGCCTTTGGTTTGTATCCCAAACCTCTATGGCTATTTGATGGCTTTGACTTTCCTAGCCCTAGGTTTTGCTCATTTTGCCCTTTTAGGATATTTTCCATCCTTTTTAGGGTCTTTTCCATTTTATCAAGTCTTGATCTCAAGACTTGATTTTCTATCATTAAATCCTTAGAATTTGGTTTTTCATTAAGTCCATGAGCATTTTTGTTTCTAGGCTTATAGCTACAATCCTTAGAGTTCTTGCCTAGACTTTTACCTACATTCCTAGCCTTAGGTGTAGTAGTTTTGGCATGTAGGGCCACATGTTTTTCCTTAAAGCCCTCATGCTTCCTATTCTTATGGTAAATCGCATTAAAATGATAAAAATTAGAACTATCATGCTTTTTACCATAATGTAAAGGAGTAGGCTCAATAAATGTTACCTTCTTCTTTACCTTGGAGGATCCCCCTCGACTAATGCCTCCTTGAGCCTTGACCATCTTCTTCCCCTTGAGGCATTGAATCCGGTAATGCCCCTTTTGATTGCAAGAGAAGCATATAATATGCTCCTTGCTCTTCTTTGTGTTGGGGATGGTCTCCTTGGGCTTCACCTTGCCCTTTTGTGCCACTTGGCCCTTCTTCTTGGCTAATTTAGGGCACTTGCTCTTGTAGTGCCCATGTTCCCTACATTCAAAGCATATAATATGATTTTTATTATTAATTGAAATATTTATACCTTTGCTTGTAGGGGTGGCATCTTTTTCTTTGGATCCGGAGGTAGAAGCTTCCTCTTGATCGGACCTTGATTCTCCTCCATTTGATTTTTCTTGACTTGTGGAGGTAGAAGCTTCTTCCTCCTCTTCTTCTCTTGACCCGGATGTAGAAGCTTCTCCTTCTTCTTGATCCGGTGTCACCAAGGATTGCTCCCCTCAATCCTAGAGGTGGAGGCTTCATCATCTTGAATATGAAACAAGGAGTATGCTCCTCCTTGTTCCCTTCGTTGCATTCCCTTGAGGATGAAGCTTCTTGGATTTCCTCTTCTTGGAGGTTGAGCATCTCTCAACCTCGGAATCCTCCTCTTGGTCTTGCTCCAAAGAGTCACCCTCTCTGGATTCTTGCTTTGTACAGTGGAGGATCTCTTCATGAAGCTTGGCCAATTTGCTCCATAAGTCCTTTGCATCTTCAAATTCTCCAATTTTGCAAAGGATGGTGCTTGGCAATAAATTGACCAAAAACTTGGTCACTTTTTCATTGGCCTCGCACCTTTGGATTTTCTCCGAGCTCCATTTGCTTTTCTTGAGAAGCTTGCCCTTGGAGTTTGTTGGAGCTTCGAAGCCTTCCATTAGAGCAAACCATTGCTCTATCTCCATCATAAGAAAGGTTTCGATTCTTGATTTCCAAGAATCGAAGCTTGTGGATGTGTATGGTGGAGCCACCCTTGTGTCAAATCCAAGTCCATCTTGGAATTGCATCTTGAAGTTGAGCTTGATAAAATCTTGAACTTGAAGAATTTGCTCCAACTTCTTCACCCTCTAGCTTTTCTTGATATGCTTGACCCTTCCGGCGATGATTCCGGTGAAGAGCGGCCTCGCTCTGATACCACTTGTTAGGACCAAAAGTAGCTAGAGGGGGGGGGTGAATAGCTCGTCGCGTTCGCTCGGTGTGCTTCTTTGCTTGTTTCTTCTTGGATGTGCAGCGGAAAATACAGAAACAAACACAAACACGCTAACACTAGGATTTTACTTGGTATCCACCTCACAAGAGGTGACTAATCCAAGGATCCACACCAACGCACACACCCTCCACTATGAATAACACTCCTTTATGGTAACTACCAAAGGCGGAGAAGCCCTACAACACTCTCAATACAAGAAGAAGAAAGGGAAATACAAGTTAAGCAAAAGCTTACAAGATGTGCAGTAAAAACCCTAACCCTAACTTCTTCCTCTTGCAATAGATCCGCCTCTTGACTTGGAAAGCCTCCAAGAACCTTCAAGAACTGGCGATCACGTGCTTGTAGAGAGCTGTGGAGGAGCTGGAATGAATCTGAGAAGAGCTCGTAAAGAGATGCCGAAGACCACGCTCGCCTGCGGCTTTAAACCCGCCGCAACGGTCGGATCCCGATCGATTCGAATGTTCGAATCGATCGGAGGCTTTAGATCGATCCACGGATCGATCCAGAGCGCCTCTGGAAACGCGCCTGGATCGATCCACGGATCGATCCAGCGCTTATCGCGCGAAGCAGCATCGTCCCGATCGATCGGCTGATCGATCGGGACCTCTGGATCGATCCACGGATCGATCCAGAAGCTTTCTGTTCGCTGGGAAGAATCTGGATCGATCCACTGATCGATCCACAGCCTGGATCGATCCACGGATCGATCCAGCACTTGGTTTTTGCCCAAAACCAAGTCCCAAACCTCCCTAACCAACATCCGGTCAACCTTGACCTGTTGGTACATCATGCCTCGCATCTGGTCACTCCCTTGACCTGCCAGGACTCCCCACCAAGTGTCCGGTCAATCCCTTTGACCCACTTGGACTTTTACTCATCGTGCCAAGTATCCGGTCACTCCATTGACCTACTTGGACTTCCACCAGATGTCTGGTCAACCTTGACCCATCTGGACTTCCTTCCTTGCCAAGTATCCAGTCAATCCTTTGACCTACTTGGACTTCCCAACACCAGATGTCTGATCATCCTTGATCCATCTAGATTTCCTTCCTTGCCTGGCTTCACTCACCAGGACTTTCACCTAGCTTCACTCACTAGGGTTTTCCATCTGCCTAGCTTCACTCACTAGGACTTTCACCTAGCTTCACTCACTAGGGTTTTCCATCTGCCTAGCTTCACTCACTAGGACTTCCTTCTGCCTAGCTTCACTCACTAGGACTTTCCTTCTGCCTGACATTCCAGTTAGGACTTCCCAGTCAAGTATCCAGTCAACCTTGACCTACTTGACTCTTCTTCAATCAATATCTTATTGTCAAACATCTAAACCCTAACCAAGACTCAGCTTGGTTAACCAGGTCACCCTTGACCTGAGGGATATTGCACCAACAAACATATGCATAAAACAACATGCATTTAATGTGGTTTTTAAGTTAGTTTGTATTTTCAAATGGGTTTAGCAAACTTAACCACCTAACCCTCCCCCTTTGACATTCATCAAAAATAAGCATTGATTAAGTAAACATAGATTTTTGAAATGTCAAGATAAGCAGATAAAGAGAAAGAATGTCATGATAATCTAGGGGAGTTTAAATTTTTGAAAAACTTGTTTAAAGCATTAGCTTTTAGCTTTTAGAAAAACAGCTTTCAAACATAAGTGTATAAGTTCTAAATTTCAAGATCAAGTTTTCAATTTTCAAAACACGTTTCAACTTTGAAACGCTTTTCAAACATAAGTTTTCAAAATCAAAATTCCAAAACTAAGTTTGAAAAATCTAGTTTTCAAAACTGATTGAAATTAATTTTTCAACACTAAGTTTGTAAAAGATTCAATTTTCAAAATTAAGGAAAATGATTTTGAGAAGCTTAGTTTGTAAACTTAAGTTTGAAAAATCTAATTTCCATAATTTTCAATAACAAAGCAATTTTTAAAACTAATTTTTGTAAAATTTTAACTTTCAAATCAAATTGTCAAAATTAAGTAAAATCTAATTTTTCAGAACTGGATTCAGGACAATTTTCAAAGTGAAGTTAAACATTAAGAAAATTGATTTTGAACTTTACTTTTAGTTTTCAAAAATAATTTTGTAGAATTCTTTTTCCAAAATCAAAATTTCAAAGTTCAAAAGTACTAGTTTCAAAACCATGGTTTAAAATACTAAAAAAGTTCAGTTTTCAAGGACTAAGTAAAAAGGATAAAAAGTTTGTGATTTAAAACAAACAATTGTGAGTTGATTTAAAAAAAAAATCACAATTTTAAACAGGTTGATTTTGAAAATTGATTTTTAAACTTTGATTTTCAAAATTAAGTTTAAAATTCGATTTGAAAAACTGAATTAGTTTTATTTCTCCCCCTGAACCTGACATAAAATTTTGAAAATATTTGCTAAATATATTCAAAGTAGAAAAAAAAAATTGAGCTAGAATTTTCTAGAGAGATTTTAAAGAGAAGATTAAAAAAATAACACTTAAGGAGATAATTAAAAAATAAACCTCCCCCTGAATTTGATACTCCTTTAATTTATTAATCCTCCTTATTTATTACTCCCCCTTAATATAAAATTTTACAACCATAACATATTTTCGTACCTAAGTGTTTTAGGCGATTGTATAATTATCTTTATAAAATTGTTCATTTAAATTTGACTAAACGTAATTAACGTTAGATTCAGTTGAAATAAGTTAACCTTTAGTGTAATGTTAAGTAAGATAAGTTGTTATTAATTCAATAATTAATCAATATTAATAATTTATTGATTAAATTTTGCTTGATTCAATAATTTAATATAATCTAAATTTTGTATTAATTGATGAAGGTGTTAGTTACAATTTAACTTTTCATTTACTTCCTTTTAAGTTGGATTAACTTAGTTTAAAGTTGGTAGTAATTTGAAGTTAAACTCGTTATTAAACAGGGTTAAGTAAGGTTCAATTTAAGTGAAAAAATAAAAATAATTAATATTTTAAAGGTTGATTAAAAAAAATGACTTAGAGTAATTTTAATATTTTTACTAAGGTTAAACCTAGGTGCTAATCAAATCAAGCTTAGTTCTCAAATAAAGTTAAACTTAAATAGTTAAGTTCTACCTATTAATTACATAATTAAGTTTAAAGTTAAAGTTAACGGAATTTAAGTTTTTAAGTTATGTGTCTAAGTTTTAAATGAATTTAAAAGAATTATTATTATTATTATTATTAAGGGATTTCTAACAAGATTTTAAAATGATTTTTATAATTATTTAATGGCAATACGTTCAATTCAGTTTTGATTTTAGATTTAAATTAATATCAGTGATTAATTTAGGTTTAAGTTTTAAGTTTAAGTTAAATTTTAATTGTAATTAAGTTTTAATTTAAGTTTTAATTTAAGTTTTAATTTTAAGTTAGGTTAAATTAAGTTGAAAAGTAATGTTTAAATTAAGTTTTAATAAGTTTTAATTTAAGATTAAAATAATGTTTAAGGAAAAAAAATTTAAAATCTAAATAATAATTTTTAAAGTTTAAATAATCAATAAGAATAATTTTTTGTAAGTTAACAACATTTTATCAAAGTGAACAATAATCGTAAGAAGAATTTTTCAAAATGATTTATTAAAGATTTAATTTTTAAAAGATTTTTTTTATTTTTTTACTGATTTTTGAAAGAGTTTAAAAAGTAATTTTTAAATAATTTTTAAAATGGTTTAAAATAATTTTTAAAAGAGTTTTTAAAATAATTTTTAAAATAAATTTTAAAATTTTTAAAATAGTTTTTTTTAAAACAATTTTTAAAATGTTTTAAAATAATTTTTAAAATATTTTTTAAAACAGTTTTAAAAGAATTTTGAAGATAATTTTAAAATAAATTTTAAGTTTAGAATAAAGATTTTAAAGTTAAATATAAAATTTTTAAAGTTAAATTTTTAAGTTAAATAATTTTTAGGTTAAAATAAATTTTTAATTTAAAATAATTTTTAGGTTAAAATAAATATTTAAGTTGAAATAATAAATTTTTAAGTTAAAATAGTTTTTAGGTTAAAATAAAATTTTCATTTAATATAATTTTTAGGTTAAAATAAATTTTTAAGTTAAAATAATAAATTTTTAAGTTAAAATAATTTTTAAGTTAAAATAATTTTTAAGTTAAAATAAATTTTTAAGTTAAAAAAAAAATTAATTTTTAAAATGGTTTTTTTTTTAAAAATAATTTTAATTTAATTTAATTTAATTTAATTTAATTTAAAATTCGAAATTTAATTTTAATTAATTTTAATTTAATTTGAAATTCGAAATTTAATTTTAATTTGAAATTCAATATTTAATTTTAATTAAATTTGAAATTTGAAATTTAATTTTAATTTGAAATTCAAAATTTAATTTTAATTTGAAATTCAAAATTTAATTTTAATTTGAAATTCAACATTTAATTTTAATTAATTTTAATTTAATTTGAAATTTGAAATTTAATTTTAATTTGAAATTCAAATTTTAATTTTAATTAATTTTAATTTAGTTTGAAAATTAATTAATTTAATCCTTATTCATCTCACCCAATCTAGATTATCAATCAGGGAATCCTATAATTTTGTGAGATGTATTAGATTTAATTACAGAGTTTGGTTTAACTTGTGTTAGATTCAGGTTTAGCTTTGGTCTCAACAAATAGGCATTCTTCGGATAAACTTCTAAGCTTGGTGAGTCACTTGGACGTCATTAGAAGTAACCAACCTTTCGAGATTTTTCGAATAGTCCTATCCACGGAGCTTAGTACTAAACCTTTGTCTAACTAGTTAGGATCCATTTAAAGGTAGCTTCGGTCGGTTCGACTTGGCCAAATGCACCAGATTGAAGTCATATCTTTCTATACATGCGATGCCCAAGCTTCCCCAACGTACTATCATCAAAAAACTTCACCAGTACCATGATTCAAGTTAAACTTGAACCCTCTTTAACTAGTCCTAGTTACCCTGTCGGGTAGGTTGGTTGGGGTTACCCTTTTCGGGTAGATTAGTTTTGGAGGTGCCAGCTATTCTGGAGCCTCCCCCTGAATTATTGGCCATTAATTTAAGATTTTTGTATAATTAGAGTTGGTTTTAGTTAAGTTTTAATGTTTAATTTTTGTAATTTAAATTTAAGTTTTTAATTTTGAATTAATTAAATTGGTCAAATTATCTTTCTTTAAGAGAGGGTATTTAATATTTGAATTTTCTTTCAATTTCAATTTTATTGGGTTAATTGAATTGTCTTTCTTTAATAGCTTATTTTTAAAGTTTAAGTTTTTATTTATTTTTAAATTTGAATTAACTAAACTGTTTGAATTATATTTTCTTAACGGTTTATCTTTTAGCTTTTTATTAATTGTTGATTTTGAAATTTCTAGATTATTTTTGTTTAATTTGTTATCTTTAACATTTAATTTTAAGTTTGTTAAATTCCGTTTTGATTTTATCAAAGTGTTTGATTTTATCCTTATATTTTCTTTGCCTTTTAAATTGATATGGTTAATTGAATTTATTAGATTAGTTTTATCTTTAAAGTTTAATTTTTTATTAATTAAATTATTTTGATTTTGGATAGCATTTTCTAGACTGATTTTATCTTGATTATTAAATATTTTATCCATTTTCTCATTTTTAGCATTTAAATTCAAGTTTATTTTAATGTTTGACTTATTTATGTCTAAATGCTCACCTAATTTTAAATTTTCTGAATTAATTAAATTATTTGAATTGATTTGGTCATTGTTCTGTTTGACCAAGTCAAGGTTGATGCCAAATTGATCAGAGTCTTGATTGACTTGATCAGAGTCTAGATTATTTTGTGATTTTGAATTTAAATCATTTAAATCTAGATTATCATGCACCATACTTGGACTAATTTCATACTTATCATCATGCTGATTATTTAAACTACTATTAGCAGGGGTATTTTGATAAATATTACTAACCTTGAGCGCAACCCCTAATTCAATAGGCTTCTCCGTTGGATTTGACTCGAGTCCATATTTGACTTTAACTTGATCTTCTAGCTCCATCGGCGTCTCGTGAAGCTTGATCAACTAGGTCCACAGCTCATATGCATTCTTGTACTTTTCTAATCTGCATAAAATATTGTTAGGTAAAACATTACAAATAATGTTACTTACCTTTTTGTTCAGTTCCGAGTTTTGAGAAGGTTTCCTCAAAATTAGCATATAATCGATGTCTACGCTTCCTAAGAAGCATTCCATTAAGCGCTTCCAGTAGTTGAAGTCTTCATGATCGTATGGTGGTGGTTCGTAGGGGTTCCGTCCTTCTTGAAGAGTCATTATTCTTGCACACAAAGAAACAGAAAAAAATCCCAAGACTTGGTCTTGGATTAGTAGTGCTGAAAAAAATAATATTTCACTATTTTCGGAAAAAATAATAAAATATTATTAAAATATTTGAAAAAATATTATTTTAAAATTTTGAAAATGTAATATTTTTTAAATACTAAATAATGGTGAAAAGATGGCGATGTATTTTTCAAAAATCGTTTTGGAGGGAAAAAAAACGAAAGGCGTAAGGTTTTATTTAAAAGACAAACAATATCTAATTTTTTTCTTTAAAACGACCCCCCTTTGCTTGATTGGTAGTTGCACCAAATCAGAGCGGTACCTGCTCTGATACCACTTGTTGGATCATGAAATGTCGATAGAGGGGGGTGAATATCGATTCGAAAAACAACGAGTATAAGAGAGTTAAGCGCAACGGAAATAAAACAGCTTAGACAGATGAACACGATGTTTTTTACTTCGTTCGGAGCCTGTGACGACTCCTACTCGAAGGCCCGTACTCCTTGAGTACTTTCATTGGGCAATCACTAGCAGTTCGAATATTATTACAATTTAAAGTACAGAAATGCTAATGAAAATAAAACAAATACCGACAAGAATTAAAGACGAGGAAAAGAGCGTATTGTCGGATCTTCGTTAGCGTCGCAGGAGCGCAGAGCAGTAGAGCAAGCAGTCTAAGAGTTCTGAGTTGATTCTGATCTCTGCCTCCGCCCCATCTTTTATCTGAAGCTCGGGGCGCCCTGGTGAGACGTGGCAAGTCCAACCAGCAAGCTCCAAGTGGCGACGCGCGGTCAGGATAATTTTTGCCTCCAGGGCGCCCGGGTGCCTCCCGGGCGCCCGGACCACCTTTTTCCAGCGAACAACTTTCCTGCAAAACAAGGTTAGTCCGAGACAAAAATAGATCCTGCAAAATAAAGTGTTAGCACAGTTTATGAGTTTAGTATAAGAAGTATGACTTAGCAAAACAGAGTATGACCTAGATTCCGTCTTTCCGAGACCGGAATCTAGTCACGATCTCAACTTAGATATCAGAAATGGATCTAAGCCGGATCGACGCCTAATGTTCCCTTCCCGGGAACGCGTCCTCGCAGTCACTCCCCTCCAGTGACTTACCTTACTTACCTGCCAGACGTCCGGTCAGCCCTTCGACCCGTCTGGATTTCTCGCCAGCTATCCGGTCAGCCCGTCGACCTAGCTGGACTTCTCGCCAAGCGTCCGGTCAGCCCGTCGACCCGCTTGGACTTCTCGCCAGCTATCCGGTCAGCCCGTCGACCTAGCTGGACTTCTCGCCAGCTATCCGTTCAGTCGGTCGACCTAGCTGGGCTTCGTGCCAGACATCTGGTCAGCCCGTCGACCTGTCTTGACTTTTCCTGCCCACTCAATCAGAGTGTTAGACAACAACAAGCTAACTTAACCTGATTTGTCATTCATCAAAACCTGGGTTAAATCGTTAGTGCAAACCGCACCAACACTTAGTTTCCTTTTGTTGTGTCATCAAACACTTAAGTGAGGAGGTTGGTAGATCAATTGAATAGATATTTTTTTTCCTAATTCCCTCAAGTGTGATATTAGGATTTTCAACATTTTTAATTAAGCATTTAGAGTTTGAAAATGTGACTAAGTATCCTGAGTCACATAATTGACTAATACTTAGTAAATTAAAATTCAATCAATCAACCAATAAAACTTTTCAAATATAAAAATCGGAACTTAGTTGGATATTACTTATTCCGATTACATTTAGTGTTCTTTCGTTACCGAATGCGACGGACCCTAGGTTCTTGAATTTTAACTTAGTGAATTTCAATCTATCTCTAGTCATGTGCCTGGAGCATCCACTATCTAGCATCCATTGATCCAAATCTTTATGTTCCTACACATAAAGTATTTGATTTTGTTCAATTTGAAGGATAGAAAGATAGTTTGATTGAAATTAACTCTTAATGTTCCATCTTACTCAGGCTAGGTTATCAAACATGATATCCCTTTGGGTGATTGTGAGATGATTTTATTGAGTTAAACAGTTTTCAGTTAGGGGTTGGTTAGATTTAAGTATATTTTTTTATTAATTAAGTTAAGTTTAGGTTAAATTTATTAAAAATTAAGTTAAAATTATTCAATTAAAATTATTTAATTAAAAATTAAGTGAAAATTAAGTTAAAATTAATTAATTGAAAATTAAGTTAAATTAATTAATTGAAAATTAAGTTAAAATTAATTAATAAAATTGATTAGGTTACAATTGATTTGTTTATTTAAAATTAATTTGTTAATTTAAGATTATTTTAATTCACTTCTAAATTTTACCTAGGTCCATCTCACCCATTTCTAAATTATCAATCAGAGATCCTTATGGATTTTGTGAGATGGTTTAATTTTATCTTTGATTTATGTTATGTCTAAGGATTAATTTACATTTGAGTTAGACTCAGGTTTTTTAATTGGTCAATTAAATACAGATTTCAAAGATTAGCTTCCAAGCTGTGGCGAGGCACTAGGTCTTCTTAGGTATGGGATCATCCACCATTTCTAGACAAAGCCGCTCAAAGAAATTGGGTATTTAATTTTCCTTTTGAAATCCCTAAGTCTAACTAGTCAAGTGTAAATTATGCCTAGGTCCTTATCTAGCCTAATCTAAGCATGTAATGAAAGTAGAAGAAACAAATCATTCATCAAAAAATTCTAACAATGGTCTTTCTATTGGCTCCCCCTGGATCATAGCCTCAATATGGCCTATCAAGGTAATGGACTTGATCCTTGGGGACCCAATATTGACCAAGTCCAACTTGATTAACCAAGTTTGACTTGGGGATCCATGTTTGGACTAGTTTCTTGTTTGTTCTACTCACAAGAGATAGATATGAATGACATTTCCTTTTTGTCCTAAATCCTAGTCTGGATCGATTGTATACGGCCTTTTGTTTTCCAAGAATCAGATCAAGATTCTTGGAACCCAGTGTAAACCATTCCAACATGATCTTCAAATCCTTGACTTGAGTTTTCAGGCTGGAATTCTCTTCCTCAAGCTTTTGGACTTGAGTTGAGGTTTCAGTCTGAATAGGGTCAGTCAAGGATTCGGAGTTAGTCACTTCTTTAAGGGTTGTTACCTCCTTTAGAAGTGATTTGATCCGAACATTAGATCTAGCTAATTTACGCATAAGATAATTGACTAGGTTATGCAACCGAGAAATACTTACATCGAGGTTAGGCCCTTCGGAAATGGATACGGATCCGTGACTTCTCTCTGATTCTGCTTCCGATTCGTTCTCGCTTTCAAAGTCGTCGATTTAGTCTCAGGTCGTCAGTGCAAGGAAGCTCGTCTGTTCGAGCTCTTCATCAAACTCTTCTGGTGAGGACTCGTCCCAGGTTGCCTTCAAAGCTTTCTTCTTTCTTTGCTTCTTTACATCCTTTTGATTCGGACAGTTGGCTTTGATATGTCCCTTTTGGTTGCAGCCGTAGCAGGTTACTTCGAACTTCACCTTTGAACTTGGTTGAACCTCCTTGGACTGGATCACCTTCTTGATGTCCTTCTTGTTGAAGCCCTTCTTCTTTTTGTAGAGCTTTCTTACCAAGTTGATGAGTTCGGCTGTGATCTCATCATCGTCATCATCCGAGTCCGGTTCTTCTTCTGACTCCAGTTCGGTTCTGCGTCTTGCTTTTGGTTCGCGTACTCTTCTTGTACCTGCAATCAAAGCTATACCCTTCTCGACCGATTGAGCATTAACTTGTTCATGTAATCCAAATTCAGCAAATAATCGTAACGAGTGACTATAGGGTATACATCTCCTCGCAAGGAGTTGTGAATCCTCTGTGGGCTATCCAAACACCTTCAGGCACTTCAACTTATACCCAATCATCTCGAGTCCACGCCTCAATGAGATGCTTGCTTAAGATGTCAAAGTATAAGTCTCTATGACCAAGAGAACTTGTATACCTTAAGTCGAAGGAAACTTACACTCGTGCTGTAATAAGAACTTCACAGACATATCTATATATATGTAGAGAACCATATGAAGTTTACAGCGAGTCACTCCAATGAACTAGTTACCATAACCAGCATCCACGTTTAACTCTCAACATCCAATATCTCCAGCCAGTGAGAAAGCAGCTGCTTTGCCGAATCAAGGAGTATAACCCGTGCTAGTCTTACAGAATTGATGATGTCCGAATGCATCAATTTGACGACTTGAAAATTTTCAATATATTCATAATTGCACATGTAGAGATAATCACTAGTTGCGATCTAATCACAAATTCTCTCATGCTATGAATTATAAATTGGGCATTTAATAAATGAGTTTAAGATAATCAAACATATAATATGTACTCAAATAGTGAATCTATACTTATCAAATAAATAGAAAAAAATCGTAAGGCGATTGTCTTAGGACATCCCTCAAATTCTAATAGCTCCTTGATTCGATGTCAATAGGTTTTTAATTGGGATTACCCCGCACCCAACAAATCTCAGATTCTATTCTAATTGTGGTTAATAGGTTTTTAAAGATGATATATTTTATATCTTGTAGGAAGACTATGGATGCTATCAGGATTTACCGTCTTACTTCAAGGAGATCATACATTTACATGACATTCCTCCATGACTTTAGATTGTGATACCAAGTTCATCAATCATTTCTGAAAGAGCTTATGAGAAAACTGGGAGCATGATTGAACTTTAGCAGTGCCTACTACCCCCAGATAGATGGTCAGATCAAGGTGGTGAATCGGAGTTTGGGCAATCTTCTGAGGTGTCTGATAGGAACTAAAGCGAAACAGTGGGATTTGGCGATACCTCAAGCAGAATTTGCCTATAACAGATCAAGAAATAGAACCACAGGTTTGAGTACTTTTGAGGTTGTATATGGGCGAGACTTATGCCGGGTACTAGATTTAGCCCATGTTCCACGTAAGGACAATTGAGTCATAAAATAGATGTGATGGTAGGGCATCTTCGGGACATTCATGAGCAGGTGAAATTAACTATTCTTGAAAACAATACCAAGTACAAGACTTGGATTGACAGTTATTGTCGTCAGATATTGTTTGATATTAATGATTTTTTTTGTGTTGTATTAACTCATGATCATTTCCCTATGGGCAGTGTAATAAGCTTAAAAATTGAAAAATTGGATTGTATGAGATACTGTCGATGATCAATGATAATATATACAAGATGCACCTTCCTAATCACTTGAAGACTTCTGATATTTTCTTCAATGTGAAACACTTGACTCTTTATTCTGTGGATATTGATGATAGTACTGTGAACTCGAGGACGAGTTCTTTTAACCCGAGATGACTAATGTAGAACCGACCCAAGAGGAGCCGAGCTTCAACGGGTCATAACTTTTAACTCTGGTATCAAAACAAAATATAATTTTTTTCAATCAAAGTTCGTTTAGAGACCTAGATTTGTTCGTGAAACTCATAATTGACCAATTTTCATATTCAAAAAAATACTATCTAAGATATTTTTGGAGGCTCCAAATATATTTTTTACTATTTAATTTTTATGTATTTAGTATTTAAGGTATTTTTTGTCTTTTATAAATTAGGATTTATTAATTTAAGTACATGTTTAGTTGTTGGAGGGTTTATCTTTATTATTTAATAATTTTTTTTTCGATAAAATCTAAAGTAGATGATTTCTCTTTATTTCTCGATTTCTTGTCTTATTCTCTCCCTTCATATTATCGTTATTATGCTCGGCATCAAATTAAAAAAAAAAACGCAAAGAATGTACCTCCCATCATTCAATTGAAATATGTCGAGATGAGATAAAAGAATATTATATTGTTTTAGTCTCGGCCTCTTGCAAAAAAACGCCATTTTTCTGTGAAAATTCACCCAGAAAGCCTTACATCCACAACACACAATTTAGCTCCATATTGTCTATGCAGAGCCACGAAGAATTCCCTTTCTACCTGAGAGATTTTGATGAGCTAAACGGAGAGAACCTCCAAAACATTATTTTTCTCTGCTCTCAGGCAAACACACCCTGATATTATCTATTCATTCTACTCTGTGATTCAAAATCGACTGATACTCGTACAAATTGGACTATGATCCGATCCTAATCAGAAAAGACGCCTGAGTTCAGAATAAGGAAACATATGAATTCAAGATGAAAAAAGTTATATTGCAGAAGAAAAATTATGGGTGAAAAAAAAGGAAAAAATGAAGAAAGAATGCAACACTGAGGCAACCTCCATAGTTCGAATCGTCGAAAAAGAAATTTCTTCTACATGAAAAGTCACAATACACTTGATCGACCAATCATAATTAATTCCGATCAAGACAACGAGAAAAGAACAACTTTTTTTTGTACTGAAATCCATTTTATACTGCACCAAACCACAACTTCACAATTATATCGTCATAAAAAAAACTTTTATCAAACACAATTCAATAACTCTGCATTTATTTCCAAAAAAAAGAAAGAAAAGAGAATCGAAAAAGACAGGGATCTTCTGCGTTTGCGTGGCGTCGAACTTCATCTACGAAAAGTGCGGGAGGCGACGGCGAGGATTCGGCGGACACCTAGGCAGATCTGCGGGTATGTCCGCTGTGAGTACATGGCTATGTCCCTGACGAACATCTCCACCACCTGCATAAAGGGGTTGAGTGTCCGTATCGGCGGCACGTAGAGCGTCAGCGGCGCCGCCGAAAACGCCATCGCGAACAGGAGCTGCAGCATCGAATCCCCTACTAGATTCTCGCTCTACGCCCCGATCGAGGTTGGTGACGAAGCGAGGCAGATCAACAGAGGAAGGGGACGGAGCGCTGAGGGAAATGGAGAGGCGCAGCCGCGCAGGGATCTTTGTCGGTCGATGCGCGCCTGAGCCGGCGATGGACTTCGAGGAATTGGAGGGCTTCGTTCTTGAAGCGAAATCCTGAACCTACTCGTCTTCGCATATCTAGCAGCCAGACCATTGCGGGGCCAAGCATTAAATGGATTAAGATAAAGGTAGAAATCGGGTAGTTTAAAAATTAGTCATGTAATTTTCTTCAAACCACTTTTTTAATTAAAAAAACAATTGTAAATCGCATTATTTTGACCAGTGGATATCATTTCTTAATTTAATTTCCCTTTGACAATAATACATTAATAAAAACAATAAGGGTAAAATTTAAAGGGAGCATCGTCAAAAAAAAGTAAATAGAAGAGGGCGCCATTTTACAAAAATACCTTTCTTCGTTAATATTAAAGAGCTACAACTAATTACTATAGTATATAATTGTTAATATAATATTGTTATAATAATCTAGTAGTTATTTATTTAGTAGTTTCTATAACTATGTATTAATAATTAATATTTTTATAATTATTTTAAAATTATTTTGATAAAATTTAAATAATTTTGATAAGTTTGTAAAAAATATTTTAATATAATAGTAGAATTTAAGATTCAACGTTTTAAAGTATAAGATTTAAAATTTATTTATAATTTTGTAATAGCTAGTTAGTATCTTCTAGAATTATGTAATAACTACATACTTCTATAACTATTTTAAAGTTATTTTTAGTCTTAAAAAGTATAATATAGATGATAGACGCATGATATTTTAGTCTAATAATTAGGGGTCAATTCTCAGAAATTGATAATATATATGGTTTACTCTACCACGTGTCTTCCATCTGTACATCTGTATTTATCTCTCTCTATATCTGTAGGTCCGGTACTAGGGGTGATTAACATAACGGATGCATTTTTTTAAAGTGATTTTTAATTTAAAATAATTTTAATAAAAAATAAATATTTTGACTAAAATATTTTAATATAATAGTATTCAAAATTTATGATTTAAGATTTTAAAAATTATAATTTATAATTTAAGGTTTAGCTATATGAACCCACTTAAAATAATTTTGTAAAGTTTAAGCAATTGTGATTAAGTTGACAACGATTGTTTTGATATAATAGTATTTGTATTTAGTAATTTTAATTAAAATAAAATAATTAATTTTTTTACATATAAAAATTACTCGGTAGCTCTTACCAATTATAATAATAATAAGTCGTAATTATTATAATAAATAACTAGTTACTGAAAGTAAGAGGAGTTCTCGGAAGATGGGATGTCTTTTAATTTTTTTTTATTTTTTTTCAAAAATAAATAACCATCCAACCATTTGATAAATCTGGGGGCCCAACAAATAATACACGGTGATGTGGCATCGACGCCAACTAAATAAGTAGATGAGGGGCGGCAGTTGACTGACAGGTGATATAAAGGCTTGGGCTAAGAATTAAAAAATTGGTTAAATAATTAATTAGTTAAATTAATATGAGAAATGGTGGTGTGGTGCGAATGATTTGTTGATGGAGATCGCAAGCGGCGGCTGAGTTTGGGCTAGGAGTTGTCTCATATATGATAATGCAGGAGATTTTAATAACTCAAGTAGCTAGACTACAGCTAACAGATATGACTTGCTGGTGATATTCACTTCAACATCTTAGTTTAAGTTGAGTAAATTGCTTCTCCCACCCTATCAGACACATTCATCTCCCTGGCCCATCAAAAATTTAATGATATTCACATTTATACCCTTTTATGCTTTATTTGTTATTTTTTATTTTTTTAATTGGTTTTATTTTATTTTTTGTTAACAATAAAAAAACATTTTTTTTTCGCATACCCAATATACAAATTTTTTTTGGCCGGCCCCAATAATTTTTTATTGGTTTTAAATTTTGCCCGGTCCCAACATTTTTTTTATTAGTTTTGTTTTTTTTTGTTAAAAAAAAATAAACTCAATAAAAAAATAAACAAAACTAAAAAAAATGGCCGGTCCAACAATTTTTTATTGATTTTGTTTGTTTTTTTTAATAAACAAATTAAACTAAAAAAAATTGACAAAGCGTATAGGTGTAATTTTTGAAATGGAGGTCAGGAAGGGGATGTGGATGTACCATAGGCCCGACTCAAGACATCGGTCATTAAGACTTATACCTAGGGCTTTCAAAAAATTAAGGTCCATTATTAATTAAAAATAAATAAATATATTTAATATCTAATGATCCTGTCCGAACGTTGAGTTGATAGACGCTGGGCACGTAGCGCTCTCCGAACTGGTGACGTGGAGCTCTGACTGGCCGTATGGATCTCCAGCGAACCTGCAAAAAAGTCGAGCCGGGAAGGGGTTCCCGGCGACGACCCTCCGACGCTCAAGTCAGGCAAGAGGAAAACGATGAAGTGGCTCCAAAGATGAGAAATCGCGTGATTGCGTACCTCCGGTGAAGTCTGAGGGCTCTTATATAGAGCTATAGGGATGCTTATGCACACTTACCGAGGTGTACATGTGTCCTTTACCATACCTTAGTATGGGCTTACCAGAGGAGCATGTCTGACACTATACTGCTACAGTCCGAGCACATCTTTGATGGGACAGCAGAACCTTCCGTCATGGGATTCTGTGTATGGCTTGGTCGTCGAACATGCATGTTGTCAGAAGATGTTCCCCAATGTCCCCTTGTCCTTGTCTCTTCTTTCCTCGAGCCGATCGTCCATCCGCTCGGCCATCAGTGGTCCGACCGGGCGTAGGTATCGATTCGACCGGGAAGATTTCACTCCATCGCGTGTTCGGCTGAGACTGTTCCTTCACTGTCTTAATGTTTTACGCCTCGGCCGAGCAGTCTGCCCGCTCGGCCCATCGACCCTGTTCACCATGAGCGTCGGAAACCCGACTCCCCGTCGGGTTGTCTTTGATTCCGCTCGGACACGTTCGGCCGATCGACCAACCCCCTCTCCGATCGGCCGGACCTCATGCTGACCCTTTTGACTTCTGACCTCCACGTGTCATTGGCTCGCCACAAAGGGGGTCCCCCGACCTTACTGTCGGATCACTTGCCTCCCCTTCAAGTCTAGTTGAAGGAGGCGATTAGTCCGACTGACTGGACCGCCAGTCACGCCGAGCGGCGTCTCTGTGAAACTATCCTCCGCTCGACCCCCACGTGGGTAGCTATAACGTTAGTCAACGCCAACATTCCTCAGATCTCTTCGGAATTTGCGCCAATCTTCGACATTAAGGCCGGGCATGCGCTCCTTAAATGCACTCCAGTGGCTGAATGCCACGTGGCGCTGCTGCCGTCATCGTACGGCGGCGGCGTCGCGGGCGATGAGACCGAGGCTGTTTGAAATGGACGGCCCGATGCGTGCTCCGGTTCCCGTGACCTGCATCCGATGGTGGAGGCCGCTCGGGCTCAACCCTATAAAGTCTTCGCCTTCTCCCCCTCTTCGCCGCATTTGCGTCTTCGCGTGTCCAGAAGCTT
Source organism: Zingiber officinale (assembly GCF_018446385.1). Taxonomy (NCBI): domain Eukaryota; kingdom Viridiplantae; phylum Streptophyta; class Magnoliopsida; order Zingiberales; family Zingiberaceae; genus Zingiber; species Zingiber officinale. Next base: position 139,046,073 of record NC_055986.1, read on the forward strand.
CCTTTGGCATTTCAGTGCTCCGGCAGCTTCGGTTCTCCTTTTTCCGGCGATTCCATGTTCCCCGTCGATCCTCATTCTTCTCTGTAAGGTTCTTCTTCTTTTGGTTCTTGTGTTTTCTTTGCGTTTCTTTCCCAAGTCTTGGTCCTCTGGGCACTGTTTCGTTTGTCATCCTCTTCCTTCTATCATCTGCATTTCTTCTCGCCTTTTGTGGTCTTGCCCGTTCGGACAATGGCCAGTTCCTCTCAGCCTCAAGACCCAGCCCTCGGCCCGTGGTATACCACCATGGAGTCGCGCTTCGATCGGCGCGACGCCGATATTCTGATGGACAATTTTGATATCCCCTCTGATTTTGAAATTATCCTACCCTCCCCCTCCGCTCGGCCACACAAGCCGTCACGCGGAGCTTTCTGTGTTTTCCGCGACCAGTTCATAGCCGGTCTACGCTTTCCAATCCATCCCTTCATCGTAGAAGTTTGTAATTTTTTCGGCATTCCGCTCGGAAGCTTAGTCCCTAACACTTTCCGCCTTCTATGCGGCGTCGTCGTCTTGTTCAAAATCCACAACATTCCCCTCCGACCGGAGGTCTTCTATTATTTTTATTATCCTAAGCAGTCCGAGCTGGGTACTTACATGTTCCAGGTTTGGCCTGTTTTAGTCTTCTTTAATAAACTGTCATCTTCCAATAAACATTGGAAAGAGTTCTACTTCTATCTTCATCTTTCCGAGCGGGCCTCCTTCCGAACCCAGTGGTAGGTCGGACCGCCAATCTCCCTTGAGCTAAAGAGGTTCAAGACCCGACTGGACTATCTTCACGCTGCCAACATGCTAGCCGGTCTAAAGTTCGACATCAACAAATTCTTACCTGAAGGGGTGATGTACATATTCGGCCTGAGTCCGATCCGGACTCCCCTCCCAAGCGACTTCGGTAAGAATTTTACTTGTACATTCGCCTTGATTGCTAACTGATTTTCTCCTTTTTTCCTTTGCAGCGGATATTGTCATGGAGTCCGTGAATTTTGAAGAGGAAAGCGGCGGCGCTCGAGGTCGCAGCTGCCAAGGAGATGGAGGCGCTTGCATTGAGCCGGTCGGCTCACACGAAGGGGAGAGTGGGACGAATGCGAGGGAGTCGGTCGCTCAGGCTTCTCTCCCAGAGCCAGCGGGTGACGCAACTTCTGGTCGAGGGCCTTCCATCCGGGAAGAGGGCTCCGCTCAGGAGGAAGAGCGCCCTCTTCGACAAAAGAGGCGCCGAGCGGAGACACCACTTCGATCGGCGACTTCTGCGGTCCAACCGTCCGAACGGACCACCGCCGATTCTCGCGGCAAAGCCCCAGCAGTGGAGGCGATCTCGTCCGATTAGACCCCGTCCCAACTGGACGCGCCCGCGGACCCCCTCGAGGCCGTGCTTGTCAGCGCCCTTCCGCCTTCTCCCCGCCAAGTCCAACGCTCGGCCATTTTGTCCCAGTTGTCTGCACCGACCTCCGATCCTTCCCCAGCTTCCGCCCAGACGACTCCCGGTCGGCACCGTACCATCAGGGTCTCCCTGCATCTCCCCATTGAAGAGCTGATGCCAGAGTCCGATCGGCCAACCGCGCTCGAGCACATGATCACAATGAAGGGGCCCCTAGCCGAAATGTGGGCCGACGCTCGGGCGCATGTCGCAATGATTCCACTCAGCAATTTGGCCAACAGCCACATGCAGCAGGCCACTTGGGTAAGTATGTTTTTTCAAGTCTTCTACGTGTTGGTGCGGTTAGCACTAACGATTTAACCCAGGTTTTGATGAATGACAAATAGGTTAAGTTAGTTTTGTTGTTATCTGACACTTTGATCGAGTGTGCAGGAGAAGTCCAGACAGGTCGACGGGCTGACCGGATGTCTGGCACGAAGTCCAGCTAGGTCGACGGGCTGACCGGACACTTGGCGAGAAGTCCAAGCGGGTCAACGGGCTGACCGGACGCTTGGCGAGAAGTCCAGACGGGTCGACGGGCTGACCGGACGTCTGACAGGTAAGTAAGGTAAGTCACTGGAGGGGAGTGACTGCGAGGACGCGTTCCCGGGAAGGGAACATTAGGCGTCGATCCGGCTTAGATCCATTTCAGATATCTAAGTCGAGATCGTGACTAGATTCCGGTCTCGGAAAGACGGAATCTAAGTCATACTTTGCTTATCTATAAAACTGTGCTAACAATCTTTGCTGCAGGGTACATTTTGCCTCGGACTAACCTTTTCTTGCAGGAGAAGGACTTTCTGGAGAAGAGGGGTCCGGGCGCCCGGAGGCAAGTTTTATCCCCAGGACGATGTTGACACTTGGAGCATGCTGGTTGGGAGTGTTACGTCACATTCCAGGCGCCCAGAAGGGATCCAGGCGCCCGGAGCAGCATATAAAAGAAGCCCCAGGCAGGAGCTTCAATATCAGTCTTCTGAGAACTCTGAGTCTAATCACTCTGCTGCTCTGCGCTCCAACAACGTTCACAAAGCTCCGACGACTCACTCCGGCTCTCTTTTTAATTCATTGTTTGTCGGTTAGCTTTGTTTTCTTTCTTTTCATTAGCAATATTTGTACGTAAATTGTAATTATCCGAATTGCTAGTGAATTGCCCAACAAAAGTACTCACGGAGTACGGGCCTTCGAGTAGGAGTCGTCACAGGCTCCGAACGAAGTAAAAATCAACAGTGTTCATCTCTTTACTTCTTTACTTTTCCGCTGCGTCTTAACTCGAGATTTTCGAATCGATATTCACCCCCCCTCTATCGAATCTAACGGTCCTACAAGTGGTATCAGAGCAGGTACCGCTCTGATTTGGTGCAACCACCAATCAGACAAAGAGGGGGTCTTTTTTAAAGAAAAATTATATATCGTTCGTTTTTAAAATAAAACCTTACGCCTTTCGTTTTTTCCCTCCAAAACTGTTTTTGAAAAATACATCGTCATCTTTTCACTATTATTTAGTATCGACAAAATATTACATTTTCATAAATTTGAGATAATATTTTTTATTAATATTTTAATAATATTTTATTATTTTTTAAAAAATAAAAATAAAAATAGTGAAATATTATTTTTTCCAGCACTGCTAATCCAAGACCAAGTCTTGGGATTTTGTCTTTGTTTCATTGTGTGCAAGAACAATGTCTTTTCAAGAAGGATGGAACCCCAATGAACCACCACCGTACGATGAAGATTTCAACTACTGGAGGCGAAGAATGGAATGCTTCTTAGGAAGCGTAGATATCGATTATATGCTAATATTGAAAAAACCTTCTCAGAACTCGGAACTAAATAAAAACGTAAGTAAAATTATTTGTAATATTTTACCTAACAATATCATATGCAGACTAGAAAAATACAAGAATGCATATGAGCTGTGGACCCAGTTGATCAAGCTTCACGAGACGCCAATGGAGCTAGAAGATCAAGTTAAAGTCGAATCCGGACTCGAGTCAGATCCAACGGAGAAGCCTGCTGAATTAGGGGTTGCGCTCAAGGTTAGTAATATTTACCAAAACACCCTTGCTAGTAGTAGTTTAAAATATGTGCATGTTAATTTGGATATATCTGAAAGTATATGTGAAAATAGTGTACATGACAATACTTGCGATAATACCCCTAGGATATTTTCTGATAAAACAAATATAATTAATTCAGAAAATACAGAAAATACCCCTAGGATATTTTCTGATAAAACAAATATAGAAAATCTGAAAATAATTAATAAATCTAACAATTCGAATTTAAACCTAAACAAATTTGAAAATTCAAACAAAAAAGATGACAAGGTCAATATCAATCTAGACACAATTAATAAATTGTTTAATAATCTAGACAATATCAATCTAGAAAATTCTATCCAAACCCAAGATAATTTAATTAACAAAAAATTAAATTTTAATGATAAGACTTATTTAATAAATTCCACTAATTATATCAACTTAAAAGGTAAAGAAAATATAAGGATAAAATCAAACACTTTGATAAAATCAAAACGGAAGTTAATAAACTTAAAATTAAATGTTAAAGATAACATATTAAACAAAAATAATCTAGAAAATTCAAAATTAACAATTAATAAAAAGTTAAAAGATAAACCCTTAAAGAAATATAATTCAAACAATTTAATTAACTCAAAAATAAATAAAAACCTAAACTTTAAAAATAAGCTACTAAAGAAAGATAAGTCAATTAACCCAATAAAATTAAAATTGAAAGAAAATTTAAATATTAAATATACTCTTTCAAAGAAAGATAATTTGACCAATTTAATTAATTCAAAATTAAAAACTTAAATTTAAATTACAAATTAAACATTAAAACTTAACTAAAATTAACTCTAATTATACAAGAAATCTTAAAAATAAAAATCGACAATTTAGGGGGAGGCTCCAGAATAGCTGGCACCTCCAAAAATAATTTACCCGACAGGGTAACCGAAACAAACTTACCCGGTAGGGTACCCAAAAACCAACCTACCTGGCAGGGTAGTTAGGAATAGAATAAACAGGGACAAAAGTTTAACTTGACAAGTAGTACGGGTGAAGTTTTGGATGATAGTACGTTGGGGAAGCTTGGGCATCGCATGTCTAGAAAGATATGGCTTCGATCTGGTGCATTTGGCCAAGTGGAACTGACCGAAGCTACCCCTTACGGATCCTAACTAGGTAGACCAAGGTTTAGTACTAAGCTCCGTGGATATGACTATTCGGAAAACCTCGAAGGGTTGGTTACTTCTAATGATGTCCAGGTGACTCACCAAGCTTAGAAGTTTATCCGAAGAATGCCTATTTGTTGAGACCAAAGCTAAACCTGAATCTAACACAAGTTAAACCAAACTCTGTAATTAAATCTAATTCATCTCACAAAATTATAGGATTCCCTGATTCATAATCTAGATCGGGTGAGATGAATAAGGATTAAATTAAATAATTTTCAAATTAAATTTAATTTTCAAATTTCAAATTAAATTAAAGTTAATTAAAATTAAATTTTGAATTTCAAATTGAATTTCAAATTATATTAACTTTAAAAACCATTTTAAAAATTCGTTAAAAACTATTTTAAAAATTCTTTAAAAACTATTTTAAAAATTCTATAAAAACTATTTTAAAAATTCTTTAAAAACTATATTTAAAAATTATTTTAAAAAATTCTTTAAAAACTATTTTAAAAATTCTTTAAAATCTATTTCAAAAATTCTTTAAAAAACTATTTTAAAAATTCTTTAAAAACTATATTTAAAATTTATTTTAAAAATTCTTTAAAAACTATTTTTAAAATTCGTTAAAAACTATTTTAAAAATTCTTTAAAAACTATTTTAAAAATTCTTTAAAAACTATATTTAAAAATTATTTTAAATTCTTTAAAAACTATTTTAAAAATTCTTTAAAAACTATATTTAAAAATTATTTTAAAAATTCTTTAAAAATTATTTTAAAAATTCTTTAAAAACTATTTTAAAAATTCTTTAAAAACTATTTTAAAAATTCTTTAAAAACTATATTTAAAAATTATTTTAAAAATTCTTTAAAAACTATTTTAAAAATTCTTTAAAAACTATTTTAAAAATTCTTTAAAAACTATATTTAAAAATTATTTTAAAAATTCTTTGAAAACTATTTTAAAAATTATTTAAATTCTATTTCAAAAATTCTTTAAAAAACTATTTTAAAAATTCTTTAAAAACTATATTTAAAAATTATTTTAAAAATTCTTTAAAAACTATTTTTAAAATTCTTTAAAAACTATTTTTTAAAATTCTTTAAAAAAAAAACCATTTTAAAAAATTATTTTAAAAACTCTTTTAAAAAATCATTTAAAAAATTTCTTTAAATTATTTTAAAACATTTTTAAAAATTATTTTAAAAACTCTTTTAAAAATCATTTAAAAAAAAACTTTAAAAAATTCTTTTAAAACCTTTTAAAAATTATTGTTATTTTAAAAATTATTTTAACTTAAAAATTATTTCAAAAATTATTTTAAAAAAAAAAAACTTTTAAAAATCATTTAAAAAAATATTTTAAAACTATCTAAAAATTTTGTATCATTTTGAATGAAATTTTGTTAACTTAAAAATAGTAATAATAAATTATTTCTATAGATTATTTTCACTTTAAAAATTATTATTTTGACTTTAAACTCATTTTTAATCTTAAACATCATTTTAACCTTAAAATTAATTTTTAATTTGACTTAACTAAAAATTAAATCTTAAATTAAAACTTAATATTGAAATTACAATTAAAATTAAAATTTTTAACTTAAACTTGAAATTAAACTTAAACTTAAATTAACCACTAATATTAATTTAAATCCAAAATCAAAACTGAATTGAACGTATGTTAATTAAATAATTATAGAAATCATTTTAAAATCCTTTTAAACACTAATTTATAAATCCTGTTAGAAATTCCTTAATAATAATAATAATAATAATAATTCTAAATCCATTTAAAACTTAGACACCTAACTTAAAAACTTAAATTCCTTTAAACTTTAAACTTAATTATGTAATTAAGAAGTAGAACTTAACTATTTAAGTTTAACTTCATTTGAGAACTAAAATTGACTTGAATTAAACCTTATTTAACTGTGTCTAATAATTTTAACTTCATGCTAACTTCAAATCCCACTTAAAAAGAAGTAAATAAAAAAAAAAAAATTATAACTAACACTTTCATTGACAACTCAATCAATTAATATGAAATTTAAATTATTTTATTAAGCATTAACTTATTAAATCAAGTAAAAATTAATCAATAAATTATTAATAATGGTTAACTGTTATTGAATTAATAAAATCTTATCTTATTAAACCTTAAACTAAAGTTAAGCACCTGAATCTAAAATTAATTAATAATTGATTAATCAAATTCAAATAAACAGTTATACCATGGATACAGAGATAATAATATATGTATTACTAAATTAGACAAATGTGTTAGGGCTTTGAAATTTAACACAACCAAACCTTAGTATTAAAGGGGAGATATTAAATTAAGGGGAGTAACCAATTCAGGAGGAGGTTCAATTTCTTTTAAATCCCCTAGAAAAATTAATAAATAAGGAGGATTAATAAATTAAAGGAATATCAATATCAAATTCAGGGGGAGGTTTATTTTTTAATTATCTCCTTAAGCATTATTTTTTTAATCTTCTCTTTAAAATCTCTCTAGAAAATTCTACCTCATTTAAAAAAAAAAATTACTTTGAATATTTTTAGCAAATATTTTCAAACTTTTAAGTATCAAGTTCAGGGGGAGAAATTAATTAAAATTTTGTGTGTTTGAAAAATATTTTTTTACATCTATTTTAAAACTAACTTATTTTTAAAACACCAGTTTTCAAAAAGTTAAATTTAACTAAGTTTAATCCCACCTAATTTTCAAACCTGATTTGAAAAATTAACTATTTCCAAAATTAGCCTTAAAAATTAATTTTGGCAAAAAATTTATTTCTTGAAAAGTTTAATTTTAACTTTAACTTTTCAAAACTCAACTTGTCTACCCCAAGTCAACTTGACTATTTTTTAACTTGGTGTTAAAAATTGCACTTTTATTTTTCAAATTTTGAACCAAATTTAGTTATCTTTCAAAATTTGATTACCTGTTACAGTAAGTCTTCACTATGATTATTTACCTTTGTTCATTTTTTGATGAATGCCAAAGGGGGAGGAGGGTTAGGTGGTTAAGTTAGCTAAACCAATTTGAAAATACAGACTAACTTAAAAACCACATAAATGCATGTTGTTTCTTGCATATGTTTTCACTAACTTAACCAGGTTGTCATTCCATCAAAAAGGGGGAGATTGTTGGTGCGGTTAGCACTAACGATTTAACCCAGGTTTTGATGAATGACAAATAGGTTAAGTTAGTTTTGTTGTTATCTGACACTTTGATCGAGTGTGCAGGAGAAGTCCAGACAGGTCGACGGGCTGACCGGATGTCTGGCACGAAGTCCAGCTAGGTCGACGGACTGACCGGATAGCTGGCAAGAAGTCCAGGCGGGTCGACGGGCTGACCGGACGCTTGGCGAGAAGTCCAAGCGGGTCAACGGGCTGACCGGACGCTTGGCGAGAAGTCCAGACGGGTCGACGGGCTGACCGGACGTCTGGCAGGTAAGTAAGGTAAGTCACTCGAGGGGAGTGACTGCGAGGACGCATTCCCGGGAAGGGAACATTAGGCGTCGATCCGGCTTAGATCCATTTCGGATATCTAAGTCGAGATCGTGACTAGATTCCGGTCTCGGAAAGACGGAATCTAAGTCATACTTTGCTTATCTATAAAACTGTGCTAACAATCTTTGCTGCAGGGTATATTTTGCCTCAGACTAACCTTTTCTTGCAGGAGAAGGACTTTCTGGAGAAGAGGGGTCCGGGCGCCCGGAGGGGATCCGGGCGCTCGGAGGTCCGGGCGCCCGGAAGGGATCCGGGCGCCCGGAGGCAAGTTTTATCCCCAGGACGACGTTGACACTTGGAGCATGCTGGTTGGGAGTGTTACGTCACATTCCAGGCGCCCGGAAGGGATCCAGGCGCCCGGAGCAGCATATAAAAGAAGCCCCAGGCAGGAGCTTCAATATCAGTCTTCTGAGAACTCTGAGTCTAATCACTCTGCTGCTCTGCGCTCCAACAACGTTCACAAAGCTCCGACGACTCACTCCGGCTCTCTTTTTAATTCATTGTTTGTCGGTTAGCTTTGTTTTCTTTCTTTTCATTAACAATTTGTACGTAAATTGTAATTATCCGAATTGCTAGTGAATTGCCCAACGAAAGTACTCAAGGAGTACGGGCCTTCGAGTAGGAGTCGTCACAGGCTCCGAACGAAGTAAAAATCAACAGTGTTCATCTCTTTACTTCTCTACTTTTCCGCTGCGTCTTAACTCGAGATTTTCGAATCGATATTCACCCCCCCTCTATCGAATCTAACGGTCCTACACTACGCACTTTCTCCAATCGGCTATTAATGATCTTGTTTATGTCAGAGGTGGGTAGAAGAGATCGTGGTCTCCAATCGTCTGGCTATGGTGGACGAGGAGCTAAAGAGGCTGAAGGCTTCGGGTGGCCCGCTCGGCTCCCAAGGGCCCTCATACGCCGAGCTGCAGAAAGAGCTCAAAAAGACCCAGGATCTGTTGGCGACTAAGCAAAATAAGACGGCCGGCCAGGCCCATACTCTAGCCGAACTCGAGAGACAAGTGAAGACGCTCTATCGGAAGATAAGCCTTGTCACCGATCGGAAGAAGACGGCCATCTCCGACCTGGAGAAGAAGAATGTCGAGGCGCGGGGCCTGGAGCAACGGGTTAAGGAGCTGACGGAGCAGCTGGCCAATGAGAAGGCGGCCCGATCGGACGAGGTGACGAAGCTTGAGGCTGCCCTGCAAGAACACCAAACAGCTGCCGATGCTTCCCGAGTGGCCCTCAAGGAATACCATGAGGCTGAGCCAGGCCGGGTCGCCGCCTTGAGGCTAAATTACATCCGTTCGGACGAATTCTCGGAGAAAGTCTGCGAACGGATGTACACCGCCTTTGAGCTTGCTGTGACTGCCACCACAACCTACCTGAAATCCAAGGGTCAGCACCCTGACTCCGCCAGCATCTCTGCTCAAGACTATGCGCCGCTCCTCAGCAACATCCCCAAGGACCTTTATGATTTTTTGGAGTAGAAGTCCTTATGTAATCCGGCCGTTCGGCCAAAATCTTCCTTTTTGTAATTCGGCTGCTCGACCTTAATTTCTCTAATTTTAATGAAAAACTTATCTTTATGCAACTTCGTTTTTACTTTGCATGCTTGTGGGTGATTGGTCTGAGCCTATGACACACAACTTGGCCAACTAGGCCTCCCGAGCGGGCGTAAGTGGCATACGACTTGTCACTACTTTCCCTTGCCGCTTATCTTCAAGCGTCTTTCGTTCCGGCTGGGGGATTTATAGTCGCCGATTCGACTCTCGATATTTAACGCCGGAGCTCGACGATCTTCCGGCCGGCGGGTTTATAGTCGCCGGTTCGACTCTCGATATTTAATGTCGGAGCTCGACGGTCTTCCTGCCGGTGGGTTTATAGTCGCCGGTTCGACTCTCGATTTTTAACGTCGGAGCTCGACGGTCTTCCGACCGGAGGGTTTATAGTCGCCGGTTCGACTCTCGATATTTAACGTTGGAGCTCGACGGTCTTCCGGCCGCCGGGTTTATAGTCGCCGGTTCGACTCTCGATTTTTAACGTCGGAGCTCGACGGTCTTCCGGCCGGACGGTTTATAGTCGCCGGTTCGACTCTCGATATTTAACGTCGGAGCTCGACGGTCTTCCGGCCGGACGGTTTATAGTCGCCGGTTCGACTCTCGATATTTAACGTCGGAGCTCGACGGTCTTCCGGCCGGAGGGTTTATAGTCGCCGGTACGACTCTCAATTTTTAACGTCAGAGCTCGACGGTCTTCCGGCTGGAGGGTTTATAGTCGCCGGTACGACTCTCAATATTTAACGTCGGAGCTCAACGGTCTTTTGATTCGGCTGACGATGCCCTATACTTGCGCTAATTTTCCAATTTTTTACTCCTGCATTTCAGGTATACAGCCGAGCGGAAAGTATACAACATTCATTACATTGGCGCACCTTTCACCCCGCCCAGTAAGACTGGAGGTGGTTCCGTTGTATTCCCCGATCGTCGGTGGCACATAATGCTTTGGTAGAGGGTCTAGCAGGATGGCCTCTGGAAATTGCCGGTTGATCCGCTCGGGGGAGGCGTCCGTTCGGGGAGCCTTGCTTTTTCTATAGTCTCGCCTGGGCGCCTCGTCGGATGAAGATCTTCGATCACGGTTAACTGTTACGACTTCAGGAGGCGTACGGAATAGGGCCCGATGAAATGGAACCGTGGCAGGTGGTGCTTCTGCTCGGCCTCCTGACGCTGACGTCACTTGTTGCTCCAGCCGCTCGGCTTGCGCCTTCTGTTTCTGTTGCTCCACAAACTTAGCAGCTCTTGCCTCGATTAGAGCGTCGAGCTCCTCCTGGGAGAGCATCACCGTGTGCGGTCGTCCAGCTTCGTCCATCTCTTCCGCTCGGATGCAGGTGCGTTCCCACAGACGGCGCCAATTTGATCCTGTCCGAACGCTGAGTCGATGGACGCTGGGCACGTGGCGCTCTCCGAACTGGTGACGTGGAGCTCTGACTGGCCGTATGGATCTCCAGCGAACCTGCAAAGAAGTCGAGCCGGGAAGAGGTTCCCGGCGACGACCCTCCGACGCTCAAGTCAGGCAAGAGGAAAACGATGAAGTGGCTCCAAAGATGAGAAATCGCGTGATTGCATACCTCCGGTGAAGTCTGAGGGCTCTTATATAGAGCTGTAGGGAAGCTTATGCACACTTACCGAGGTGTACATGTGTCCTTTACCATACCTTAGTATGGGCTTACCAGAGGAGCATGCCTGACACCATACTGCTACAGTCGGAGCACATCTTTGATGGGACAGCAGAACCTTCCGTCATGGGATTCTGTGTATGGCTTGGTCGTCGAACATGCCTGTTGTCAGAAGATGTTCCCCAATGTCCCCTTGTCCTTGTCTCTTCTTTCCTCGAGCCGACCGTCCATCCGATCGGCCATCAATGGTCCGACCGGGCGTAGGTATCGATCCGACCGGGAAGATTTCACTCCATCGCGTGCTCGGCTGAGTCTGTTCCTTCACTGTCTTAATGTTTTGCGCCCCATCGACCCTGTTCACCATGAGCGTCGGAAACCTGACTCCCCGTCGGGTTGTCTTTGATTCCGCTCGGACACATTCGGCCGGTCGACCAACCCCCTCTCCGATCGGCTGGACCTCATGCTGACCCTTTTGACTTCTGACTTCCACGTGTCATTAGCTCGCCACAAAGGGGGTCCCCGACCTTACTGCCGGATCATCTAATATTTGTATTTAAAAGATATATTGTACAGTCCCAAGCTGCATTATGCACGCATGCATACATATTTTGCTTTAATTTGACTTGCTTCGATTTCCATTATAGTGCTCTCTAGATTTTGCTTCAGATTTGGCATTGATTCCAATGCAACGATTTTACTTGATTTTATTTTATTTCATTTTTCACCGTGCTTTTCAATTAATTTCAATGACAACTATATTTAATTACATATTCATTATAATTATTATATTCTCTAATGCTAAAGTTATAATATAACTATATAAGACATTACATCTAATTTCTTTTCTTTCCTTTCATTTTATAATTAGTTGAACATCTACTCATTCTCTCGTTAATATTCTATGTATTTTTTCTTCTTTCATCATTGGTTCTCTAAGAAGACTTCCTTCTCCTATTTTACACGGTAATACTTTTTTTACTTTTTTTTTTTTTAAATTTTGAAAGGAATGGACTATGAACCCAAATCTAAATTATTAGTAATTGCATCATAGTTTTTTTTTTTATATATTTGTGTTGATAATAGTCAAACTTTGAAATATCATTAAATTAAAATTACACATGAATTTTTAAATCTAGTTTATTCTTAAAAATAAATCGACCGTTATCGGTCCCAAGTCTGAATAAAAAAGAATAAAGAAAATTTTAATTTTTTTAAAAATATTATTAAAGCGGAGCTAGCAAAAGCGGAGCATGTAGCAGCATGAGGAAATAAAGCTTATGTCATACCTGACAGCGGTGTGGTGCCAACCGACTGAGGATCTATCGCGATTCCTCAACTCCCAAATACCCGTGGAGCGAGGGGAGAAGATAAAGAGCGTAAAGCCGATATAAGAGAGCAAAGCCCATAGCCGTAGAAGGAAATAGAGCACCGTAGGTGAAGAGAGCAACATATGTATATGTAAGAGGCTGCACAACAAGTGAAGAATGCAGAGCATATATAATAATAGTAGAGTGAGGTGCATATAGCAGTAAGAGAATGCTGAGCCCATGGTGAAAGATGCAGAGCTTGTAGCAATAAGAGGATGCAGAGCCTTATGGTGAAGGATGCAGAGCCTGTAGCAGTAAGAGGATGCAGAGCCTCATGGTGAAGGGTGCAGAGCCTGTAGTACCCCTGATCGGGGAGCTGGAACCCTGATCCCTGATCGGGGAGTAAGGCCCCTAGCATGTAATCAAAGAGCGATGCCCCTAGATCCTGATCGGGAAGTGGTACCGCGAGTCAATGATCAGGGAGCTGTGTCCCTAGTGTATGAGCGGGGAGCTGTGCCCCTAGAGTATGAGCAGGGAGCTGTGTCCCAAGTGTATGTGTGGGGAGCTGGGCCCCTAGTGTCCGATCAAAAATCGAAGACCCTAGTCTTTGATCAAGGAACTAGGCTCTTACTCTTTAATCAGGGAAATATAGCAGTTCTTATAATCGTAAAAAGGGAGCAGAGCTTGTAGCATACCTGATCGGGAAACCGTGGCAACCGGCTAAGGGTTTGTCTTGGTCCCTTAACTCCCGAATACCCGTGGAGTCATGGAAAAAACATAATGGAAAAACTAACCTGTCAACCAGCTGAAGCTCTACTCGATCCATCGACTCCCGAATACCAGTGGAGTGAGGATAGAAGATAATATGTGCGTCGAGATCCTCCGGGATTGTGATAAAGGCAAAGAACCTCCCGACGTCGTCCATCTTTACGTTCCGGAACAGGTGCATGTGTTCCCACAGACGGCGCCAAATTTGATCCCGTCCAGAAGCTGAGTCGGACGAAGGCCGGTCGCGGTGGACTGGGCGTTGACGGAAAGTCGTGAGCGGTGCAGACTCCCCACGGGTGGCTGATGCGGCTGCAGGACCCTGCGCACACTCAGACGATCCCCCCTCTCACGTTAGAGACCAAAACCCAGGGAAAAAGTCCCCGGATCCGGCCCTCCGACGCTCAAGTCAGGTCCTTTTTCCCCAGAAAAAAGCAGACAGAAGAAAAGGAAAACAGTTGTGGAAAAAAAGTGACGAGGGAGTGTGTGCGCGTACCTGCGTACGAGGGATTTCTCCCCTTTTATGCCTCCTCCTGCTAGAACCTGCCCCTCTGTCAGAAAACGTTAGACGCCCGGCTTTGTCCTCTAGTCCTGGACACCTGTCGCGCTGCTATTTGTTGTGAAAGCATCTTTCTGTTAGGAACCTCCACCTTCGCACTTGGGTTTTGTCCTGTAGTGAGGGACAGCTGGCAGACTACTACTGGCTATGAGGGCATCTTTTCGTTTCAGGAACCTTCGCCTTCGCCCGCATCGTTGGTATGTAATGATTACCCCTGACGGACCGTTGAGATTCTCCGCTCCCGTATTACTTAGCTCCTCCGATTCATTGTGTCCCCGCACCAGCTTGCACCTGTGGTTCGCATTTCCAGGCCTCCAACTCGCAGACCTGCAGCCCTAACTGTCTAGACATAGCTACGCTGATCTTCAACCTGCATCCTGCGCTTTGTACTTCCTGGCCCTCAACCGCAGGTCTGTAGCTCGGGCTGCTTCTGATCAGCTCTGCCGCTTCCGACCCATTGGCCTATACTTCCAGTTCTTGGCCTCTGCTTAGCTCTGCCGATACCGACTTGCATCCTGCGCTTTGTACTTCCTGGCCCTCAACCGCAGGTTTGTAGCTCGGGTTGCTTCTGATCAGCTCTGCCGCTTCCGACCCATTGGCTTATACTTCCAGTTCTTGGCCTCTGCTTAGCTCTGCCGATACCGACTTGCATCCTGCGCTTTGTACTTCCTGGCCCTCAACCGCAGGTCTGTAGCTCGGGTTGCTTCTGATCAGCTCTGCCGCTTCCGACCCATTGGCCTATACTTCCAGTTCTTGGCCTCTGCTTAGCTCTGCCGATACCGACTTGCATCCTGCGCTTTGTACTTCCTGGCTCTCAACCGCATGTCTGTAGCTCGGGCTGACTCCGCTCAGCTCTGCCGACCCTGACCCATTTCTGCCTATGCTGAGCCCTGACTGCCCTGTCAGCCTGCCTTTTTGACCGCCAAGTCGCTATGACTATTGACCGCCACCTCCTCGTGACTTTTGACCGCCATATAGCCTGGACTTTTCTAATCCTTTCCTCTTGGGCCCCTCCATCACTAACCGTATCAATAACCATTTGTTTGGTGCTATCTCTCGAGTCATGTTTATGATATTTTGGTGAATATTAATTGTTTCTGTACTTCTCTCCACGCTACTCACAATTTTCTTAATAATTATTGATAGTTATGAAGACATAAAACTCTTATGCGATAACTATCACAGATGCATATAAAGGCATTATCTTTCCAATCGAATAACACTAAGATATAAGATTAAAGACAAAACAAGTATCATGCATATATATGGATATGTTATTCATAAGATCAGGGATTGAAACAATCGATGACCATCGAACAAAATTTATGAGCTGGGCAAATCCAGATTATATTATTTATTCCTCGCCAATGTATCTTAGAACCGGTCAGTGTTCGTCTGGGATCAACTTGGTGTGGTCCTTGGGCACGATGCATGCTTGGGAGCACATGGTGGCGCAGGCCACATTGCTGCTGTCTCCGTTGGCGCAGCGGTCGTAGCAGTCTTGGAAGCATCCGAAGGCTTCTGCCGCCGGCGCCGACGAAGCTACGAGCACGGCGACAAGGAGGAAGACGACGACGGCTATCTTGGTGGTTGCCATGGTCTACAAATGCGAGTTAGTCGTCGAGAGGTTTACGAAGGTGATTGATTAGACTGTTTGTTGCATGTTTTATTTATAGTAAGGTGGGAGAGAGGAGCTGTGTGGTGGAGATTGGCGTTGACCGAATTGGGTGGATACAAAGATGGTTAACCATGTGGTTGGGTGCACGTGTGCATATCCGCGCATTCCAGCGATATTTAATTTTAGCTAAGGCGGTCAAACTTGATTAGTTTAAAAGTTGTTAATTAGTGTGCTTCCTTTAAAAGTTAGATGATAAAAGATAAATTTTGAAAAATTAAATTGAAAATAAAATTGGCATGCCAATTGGATTGCAATTTTCAATGAGATTTTTTGATTAACTGATTTGCATATGTGTTCTTGTGATGTGAAATGCCTAATTGTTTGCTTTGCTTTACTTCTACGCCAAAGAGGAAAGTCATTTGTAATGTTAAGCTTCTTCATCATGGCTTATTTGAAGTCTTCAAATAGATGATTAAATTATCCACATACAAAAAAATGAAAATAATATAGTTTCATTTTAATGAAAAAAAGAAGAAGATATATTTATAAAAACATTGGATAAAGTCATTATCTTGCATTTTATATATTTGGAGCTTGCTTTAAGTCATAAAGTATTTTTTGTCCCAATTTATAAATATATATTTTAAGAGAAATGATACTTCCCAATTTATATATTTTTTCCAACTAGAGACCTGCATGGATGAGACCAGCAACAAGTAAATGAATTGGTGTGAGTGGATACAAAAATTCTCTTTCTGAAATCCTTCGCGACTTACGAGCTCTCCTTCTCCGCTTCTCTCCTTCTCTGCCTCTCTCTTCTTCACAACAATTAATTTCTGAGCCCAAGAGCAATCGACGACCTCATCCTTTCCTCACTGCTACAGCTTCTTCTTGGAATTTCTCCTCTTCCTCAGACCTTCGATTTTCAACCTCCATTCTCCGTTTCTGACCTACCTTCAAGTCTCTATCTCATTTCTCCACGACAACGACCTCCTTCTTCCTCCACGACGACCTCCTCCATGACCTCCCTCCCTCCGCGAACGACGAGTGAGTTTTTGCCCTAACCTAATTGCATCAGGCACAGTTCTTGAAGGCTGCTAATTTCTGAACCCAAGCACACGAACTTGTTGTGACCCTCAGCCCTAATTTTAGCCAAGTCCAGCATCGAAGATTACCTCCACACAGTCAGCCCTAATTTCTCCACGGTCGTGTAAAAGCATAGGCAACGTGTTTTTCCCGATCACAACCAAGCAGCAACGAAGATATTTCGGACTAGGTGAGAGCAGATCGTGCTATAGTATTGAATTAAATTTTCTACTCATTATAGCCCATTTAGCCGATGAAGGTTTTCTGTGTTTGTGTTTAATGTGCCCTGTTTTTGAGTTGTCTCTTGAGATAATTTTTTCTGGGCTGAATGCAATGCATATTGGAGCAAGTATGAATGTAGGATCTTTGGGTTGAATGAAATTATATAAGAATGAACATGGGAAATTCATTACATACTGGATATTGAAGCTTTAATTTTAATTTGCTAGCTAGCATTGGAAACTTTTTGCAAGATGATAGTTTCATAAGAAAAATGCCAGATTATGTTATTTTTTCTTTGGAATTTACAAAGTTGTTATTTTGGGAGCTGAATTCTAGATTCACTCATGCTATGAATTGCTCTTGCTACCTACATTATGTCGTGGAGGAATTTTTTTCTTTGACCTACTTGTTTGTTTGTGTTCTGTAATAACATATTAGCATTTGGTCGATGCTTGTTTACAATTACTATCTTGTCTCTGCTTTTGGATATGTTGCTTCTTAGTGGAAGGATCTCTTTAAGTGATTAAATTGAAGAGTTTGTGTTTCCCTTTCTTAGTACCTACTTTTTTCTTTATAATTCAAATTGTCTAGTTGTAAGAGTGTTGATTCCTATAATTCAACTCCCGGCTCCCTGTAAGAGTGTTGATTCCTATAATTCAAATTGCTTTTGGATTTATTGCTACTTATTTGTTTAAGTGATTACTATCTTGTCTCTTTCATGTTTTCTTATTATGTCTATGTTTTCTATCTATTTTTTAACCCTTTTTTAACCCTGTTATCTGTTTTGATTCTATCTTTATTTTCTATTTTTTTGCTTCTGTTTTCTATTTTGTTTTTGCTCAGATTTGTTTTAGGTCTTTGTTATCTATTTTTTTAGGGTATGTTTTCTGATTTTTTTCATGACATCATCAAGTTTTACCAGCATCGACAATACGCAATTTCAACCTGTAACATGTAGGGACTGCGAATGAAATATATTGGTGTGTGTTTCTAGATTAACCAAGAATCCTAGGAGACAGTATTACATATGTGTGCAATATGGATGGCAATAGTGGGTGCCGACCGATAATAGTTCAGCCGACAAAAGTGAAATTGAACACATTGCTGCTCATGGACATAATCTGAGGATAATCAATGTACCAAAATTCATTTGGATATTAGTGGGCTTGAACTTGATTCTCTTAGCCATAATTCTGATTTTGGTGTTAGTTTATCTAGTTCGGTTGTTTTAAATAGTGTTGGTGTTGTAATGTAACTGTTGTAAGTTTGGATTTAGACACACCCTTCATTTTAGTTCATCTAGTTAATTACGTTTGATACTGTTGAATAATGTTGGTGTTGAAATTGTGATAGGATAAGGGAATTAGTGTCAAGTACTGTTTTTGCCCTCTGTCATTTTGTTAACTCATCTTGTTAATTAGTGTCAAGTATTATTGGAAGATGTGGAGCATTTTATTATTGATTAAATAAACCCACAATACAAATGCGAGCCAAACTTAGCATGAAAATAGAGACACACAAGCGACTTTCAATTGATTTTCTACCAGGAGTACATCAAAGTGTATTGTGGGTACAAAAGTAAAATGCTTGGAATATATTAACATAATGGACCGACAATTTCTTTACAAGATAAATATCATAAGTACAAAAGAAGTACAATCACATTGGTGTAAATCTCCTCAACTCTAACTGACAAGTAATGTTTGCTCAGCACTTTTGACACCACCAATATGCCTCCATCAAAAAAATTTGTATTCAAAGGCATAGAAAGCATGAAACTGCAAAACAAGATCAACTCCAATTCCAATATATTGTGAAGAGCTGGAACTCGTTACCGAGTTTGTTGGTGTGCCGAGGCTTGAAACCACAAGGGTGCGCATTCAGTAGTTTTGAGGTTCAGTCCTTTTGAATGCTCCTGCTCACGAACACAAAAACAAGAAAGATTTAGAAAATTCAACAAACCAATTATCGAATTTTATATGAATAGGGATGGAAATACAATTTCAAATGACATGTCTTCTTAAGCTCACCTGCAGATCTAATGATTTTTATTACTAGATCCAAAAATAAGGTAAGATAACCACATGATACAATGCAATTCACAATGGCCAATAGATCAATATAGCTTTTCTCACAAAGCCGATGGCCTTAATTGTACTGAAAATGCAATATAGTGTTATTTATAGAGAGCAATATCAACGCCAAATGCATTTGATGCTAGTTATACCAAACTCAGCATAAATTTTTAAGACACTAATAAAGTCTATATTGCCAGCATAAGAGATGATTACTTTATCATATTGACATTTTTAGCAACTTTCTATCAATTCTAAATGAAGATGACATGTGATGCATATATTTCACATATCACCCGATTACAACCAAGAGACAATTATACTATGAAAAGAAAAGAGAAGGCAATGATGAAGTTAATGGACTGAGTCAATTAAGAACTTATATATTCTGGGAAAAAAAAATCAAACATTAACGATAGCACTTTCTATTAATGTTGAAGGTGTGCTACGTGCTTTCGAAGAAGGATTATATATTGGAAAGTAACAAGCTCCCGAATATTATGATGGAGTTGAATTGAAAAGTTTTGGATTATCTCAATGGATTTACTATGCTCTTAGACCTTAAGGAACAGACATCCTAGTATGACGAGCATGAAATTCATTTGGGGATTAGATACTTTATGTTTAGGAATATTCAACTCAACTTTGCATTGAACATAAAATTGAGTGACAAGTTGCCATTTTGAACTCAAATGTTTCCAGCTATTCATTCAGCAATTAGTAGACTCTTTGTTTCTTTCCAAACCATAGGTGCGCTTAACATGAAAAATTTTGGACTAAAAAAATAAGGATGCTGAAATTGCTTAAGAAACACAATATTCAAATCTATACAGTCTCAAGGTAGATAGATATCATAACAATAAACTAGAAGAATACAAAGTATCGCTAGAAGGCAAGTTATAATTACCTGTGAGTAATAGCAAAATGAATCATCTGGCCAGTCTAGTAAGAAAATTGTTTGGGTTACTTTCTCTAGGCATTCCTTCTTCCTTGGCAAATTAAGTGTTTAAAAACATGTGTTAACGTCTGTAGAGCTTAAGTAATCAAATCATTCAAATAAAAATCTGCTCATGAAAATATGGCATTCAAAGTAAAAGGGTTGAATTGTCAATATGACCAAGACAAACGTGATAATGACCTCTTAATCATCTGTTGTAAAGAGAAAAGTTTACGAAGATGTTGAAAGGAACAATTTAGACAAAGGAAACTTGGATCGCAACATACTTACACAACTTCAATTTGTGTACTATAAAATTACACTGGAATAAACCACCAATTGCTTGGAAATGGAAAACAAAGCCATATAAAATTATACTTACAATCTCTGCCCGATGGTGTGGAAATGGAAAACAAAGCCAAAGCCAATAAAATTGTTTCCTCAATTGTAAACCACAAAGCCAATGATATCAAGCATTTTCATTAACTAACTGAATTTTTATTCCATCTTCAGCCAAAAAAACAATAGTCATAGTTGCAAGATAGATTATAAACAAACTTTAAACTAGCTAAAACCACATGAATATACTTAACAAAATAATAACACACAATTACTTTAGGTATCTATTATTTGCATCACCTACCTTCTTTCGGTCTTTTGCGATTGATTTCTTCATAATTTGTTCAACCTTAGATTGTTTCCTCTTTGTGGATGAGACGATCTTTGGCTCTTGCTTTCAATGGAGAGTGTATAGCTTTTGCCTCGGATGTAGATGCTTCTTCAAGTTGTTTAACCCTTGATTGCCCATTCTCCATAGCAATAATAAGTTTTTCCTTAGTGTCTTTCATGATTTTCACCAAACAGAACAAATGTCATCATTTTTGGCTCAAAGTTGTTGAACCTCTTGCATCAATGGGGTGAGAGTATTATACCAAAGTCTTTTTCCACCACAACCATAATCATCATATATGTTACTGATGCTTTGATACCCACGCTTAATATATTTGCATCATCGTGATAGATCGATTGAGAGCGATAGAGGGCCGGGGGGTTGAATATCGCTTGTTTTAAAACCTTTTCTTTTGTCTTTTAAAAACAGAGTCGTGCACAGCGGAAAGTAAAAGAATAGACAAGTATGTTTTACTTCGTTCGGAGCCTAGTTCGACTCCTACTCGAAGGCCCGCGATCCTTGATCGCACCGATGGGCAATCCACTATAACTCTGTTGGAGCAATCCCAATGGTCCATGCGACCATGTCTTTTGGTGTTTGGGCAAAGGGTTTAAGTTAGGTTCACCCTTGTTATTTGATATGTATACTTGAGTTGTGCAGGACTGCATGATACACATGTGACTTAGGTTGACGGCTTCGGGTCCGGTGAGGGATGGAGCATCCGAGGGACCGTGGACAAGGCAGCGAGGACAAGGGCCGAGGGAAGCGACTTCGAGGCATACACGAAGGATGGCATTGGGGACGAGCCGCGGGCTTGAATGTATCCGAGGGACGAGAGCCAAAGGAAGTAGGCTTGAAGGCAATAGGTCAAGGCTGCAAAGAAGCGTCAAGTGAGTCATAAGGGTGAGGGTACGAGTGCACGAGAGATTGTACTCGGAGTAAAATCCTAATTCTAGGGTTTTGCTATAGTAGTACTATAGCAGTATTGTAGTGTTACTGTATCAGTACTGTAGCAGTCGACTACGCAGTCGACTGGGCACGAACAGAATGGTTCTATTCTTTCGGTCAGTGTGGATCAGTCGACTGCATGTTTTAGCAGTCGACTGGTATCGAGCCGTTGGGATGTAACGGTAGAATTTCCACAGAGGGCAGTCGACTGCATGTTTTGGCAGTCGATTGGTAGGCGGGGTTTTCAACCCGCGACCTATATAACCAAAGCTTGGGAGCTTGGTTATAGTTGACAAAATAGAGTGGTTAACCCCTATTAGTAGTCTACTTGTGCCCTAGCTTGTAAAGAGTCCTTGGTGAGAGTTGTGGTGAGGTTTCTCGACCCACAAGGAGCTACGTGAGCTAGCCGGAGGTCTTCCGGGGAGTAATCCTGTAAAATACCGGAAAAAAATGACAATTATTAATAAGGGAATTTTCCAGAATTTTTAGAAATTTTTCGGGAATTTTTCGGAGCTCGTATGGACGAGTTCACGGGGATAAAAACGGGGTCCGGAAAAGCCTGTTTAGGCGACCCATTTTAACGAGGAAAAGTTTTCTTTTCCTTTATATTTTCTTTTCTTTATTTTCTTTTCTTTATTTTCTTTTCTTATTTTTCTTTTCCTCCGGTTTCTCTCGACGCCGACCCGAGCTCTCTTCTTCTCTCGCGCCCGACGCCGGCCCTAACCGCCGGCCGGCGGTTCCTCCTCCCCGAGTGCACAAAACCCCTCAGCCACTTCTTATTCTTGCTTCTTCTCGCCACTGCCGAAGCTTCCTCTTCTTCCTTGACTCTGAATTGGCGCCGGCTCCTCCTCCCCTTTGGGCTCGCGACGCCGCCGACCCATCTCCTTTCTTCTTACCACCGGCCAAAGCCCGAGCAGTGCCGATCAAGCCGCCGACCTCCTCTGTGCCACGGCGCTACTGTCTCCTCTTTTCCGAGCCTGATCTCTGCCTACCGACGCCGAGTCGTGCCCTAGTCGCCACTGCCGCCTTCTTCTGTCAATCGTCGATCTTCCCTCTCCTGGGCGCGGTCAATAGAAGCTCGCCGGGAGACAAGCGTTAAGTCGTGGCCTAGGCTCCGACCACCTCTCCTCTGTCTTCATCGTGCCCTAGATCTCTCCACAGCCGGATCCTTTTAGTCCATCAGTTGCCTGCAGAGAGAAAACGAGGGCTCTGATTCAGGTAAGGCAGATTTGGGGATTTTGATACAATTGTGATCTTTGTGCTGGATTGCAAGGGTGAATTGTAATCTCATCTTGTTCTGTTCGGTGAAGGGTTCCACCAGAAAACGGCTGTTCTGTGGATTTTCTGGTGTTGGCAGCAATCTCATTTCCAATCGCAACATTCACTTAGTTCCGGCATCTTGTTCGGTTGTGAATTGAGGTAAGTGTATGGATTTGATACGTGTTGTGGATAATTACTGATTTAGGTTTAGAAGTTGTATAACGGTGTAGATGGGGTTAATGAAACTAACCCTAACTGGTCAGTGGATTAGAAATTAGTTTAGCCATTTGTTTATAATTAAATTAGCTAAACTGTGTGATTTAACACAGGATTTTGACGCGAGACGAGTATCTCGGAGTCAGATTGGACTTTCTATTTTCGGAGGCGGGTACTTTTGACTTATTGTCTTTGATATGCTTAGTAATTAAATTAACAAGATGCATTAATTGTGTTTCTTACTTGTTTCGGTTAATCACTGCCCAATACATGCTACCTATTGATTGATTGTTTGTTTACATCTTGTATGGATATGTACCTGATTCCACATGCTCATGGGTAGTGATATAACCATATTTTACCATGTCAGGACCTAGGTTTGATACCTTATATGATCAGATACCTTGATATGATTTATTCGCTTTGGTGCACATTATGATATGTCCAGAGATTGGTTTAGTATATTACCATGTTTAGTGACATGCACCATTCGCATGATTGCATGCTGAGTGATTGATTGCTCCTTTATTGTCGAGCACTTTGCCGCCATCACCGCTCGTGCTCCGCCAGACGCTGGGTAGCGGGACACGTAGCACGCCGCTTTGACTCTTCCTGCTCCGTTGATCCGCCATGGGTAGTGTGACGCAGTGTAGCACGTTAGAGATTCCTCTCCGTCATAGTGTACCGGAGAGCATTGCGCGCCCCCATTTATGATTTGGGGTAGAGTACGTATGTACTCCGACAAGATCCCGTCCACTCGATCACTCATCAGGAGTAGTGTTGCAGAGTGCACGGTTGTCACCTACCCACTCGGTCCCACCGTTGTTGTGAGTCGACCAGGGGTGACCATGACATTGGCATCATATGCATGATGCATTTACTGCTTGTGTTTGTGTTTGTTGCACTTATATGCGCATATTGCTTGGATACCTTGATTGACATGCATCAGGTCTTCTATACCTTTCGGACTGTGTCCTTTTACCGGGTCCTGGTTAGTACAGATTCTCTTCTGTCTTCTTCGGTTTGTAGTTACCTTTATCTTTATCAGGAGACTGTACGCATGATTAGTGCTAGGTGTTATTTCTTTACTTTGCATATCAATTGTACCTGCTGAGTGTTGGACTCACCCCGCCTCCATTGTTGATATTTTCAGGTTGATGCTGTTAGGAGAGAGTTCCAGTTGCTGGTCCCTGCAGACCTCGAGGATGTGATTGGTTTTTCATTTGGTTTCCTTTTCTGTTCTAGACTATTTGGACTTGTTATGTTCTGGATTTATTTACTTATGGACATGGTATAGATTTTATTATATCGATGGATTTGGATTTGGTTTTTATTCTACTACATGCCTGCCTGGACGGCAGAAGAGGTGAGTTCGTCGGATTTGAGCATTACGAGTGTAGTGGAGTAGGGTGGATTTCGAGTCAGAGTATTATTTTACTGTTTAATTATCTTAACTGCGTGGTTGTGACAGCCAGAGGCTGAATAGATTATATATAACTGCGTGGTGATGTTTTATTTTGTTGTTATTATTCCAGCCGCCTGTGGCTGAGGTATTTGTGAGATGTAGAAAAGTTTCAGATTGTCCACCGTACAGGGGAGATGCTGCCGAAATTTTCTCGGACAGGGACTCCTCTGGGGCGTGACAATTTAGTGGTATCAGAGCCAGGTTTCCGGCGATATGTACGTTCAGAATTTTGAGGTCAAATTGGGGACTGGACAGCGACGGAACATCTCCAGACAGCAAATAGGTATGTTGTTATTTTATGGTTGTTATATTGGTATTGATATCTGTAATTTAATTTAACAGATATGAGACGATCTACTCGTATTGCTGCGAGACGTGGTGCTGGACGACCACGTGCGAGGACCACGGGATCTCTGGATATGCCAGAGATGCCCACTGTTAGTGAGCCTGTCAGTCAGGGACAGACTCAGGATGCAGCGGGAGCATCGGGCTCTCAAATTCCGATAGCTCCTGTAGAGATACCTACTTTGGCCACACCGACGGTATCCACGCCTACCCTGTTTACCGTACCACCAGGGGTACCATTGGTGTACCCGACATCTTCTCCAGCGCACGACGTATTCAAGACCACCGCCACTTGACCCACAGCACCCGACACCTGACACTGCACTCGTGCCTCATGAGTGCAATGCTCCATATCCCAGACCTTTTCCCACTGCACTCCGCCACCACTTTTGTTCCCTGCAAGACCACCGACGCTTATGCTCCCAGATATACAGAGCATCGGAGTTCCTCCTCCGGTTATTCCGCGTACCACCTGTAGTATCGCCCAGAGCTCAGCCTCGCACCGTCGACATTGTCACGCACGAGCTAGGATTCCAAGATCGCCGAGTCGATGAAGACTCGTTTCACTCTTTTCCGCGGAGATGTCGATCCGAGTATGGCTCGTCATGGATAGAGACTATGGAGCAGACTTTTTCTATATGGCTTGCTCGAGTGGGAGAAAGCAGGTGGCTGCTTACCATTTACGGGATGAAGCTAATGCCCGGTGGGTTACTCAGCGTTCTATTATTGGTGAGCGCAACGTCACATGGACCAGTTAGAGAGGCTTTTGAGAGCCGCTTTTCCACCGCCCTATCGATGGCTCACGATGATTTTATGAGTCCGAGGCGTAATAATCGCCGGACCGAGTATAATATCAATTCCTCCGGTTGGCTCAGTTTTGTCCGAGTTAGTCATGGAGGACGTAACTCGCATGATGCGCTTTATACAGGATTGGATAGTTATCTCATGTACCTTGCCGATTAGGGATTACATCTTACCGATGCATTGAATCGAGCTTTGATGATAGAGTTAGCTCGGCAGACAAATATCCGGACAGGAAAAGAAAGCATACGGGTCGACATCGTGGAGTCCAGCAGACACAGTGACAGATCGAGTAGTCGCACGATCGTGTCGAGTTCTTCCGGGTTTCTCGAGGCCTTAGAAGTCGTGATGCCTTCCTCGTGACGCTTTCCTCCTCGGCAGATCGGAAACACCACCAGATATACAAGATGTTTGATGTGGTTCCAGAGACCACATCACTTCAACCTGCACTCTGGAACAGTCAGTTTGCTTTTATTGCAAACTACCAGAGCTGAGATTGTCAGGTGAAGGCTCAGCACACGGCCTCCGGAGGGTCGAGCATAGGGGACAGTCTAGTCGGTCGGTGTCTCGACGAGGAGGGCGGAGATTCTCACCCTCACAGCGTCAGCAGGGAGCAGCTCCCTCCGCAGCAGCATTTGGCATGCTTGGACAGGAGTACTCTGTAGCACCCCGTAGTTTTGCTCCGTGACCTTATTATCCGACTCAGGGGCAGTATCAGACTCAGTCCCAGCCAGCTGCACGTAGCAGGCTTCTGCCCAGCCGCAGCAGCCGCTGGCAGTGTTACCACCTCCTCCTCCGCCAGAGACGGGTCGTGTTCATGCGATTACCGGAGAGGATGCTCAGCGGGCCGACGGATCCGTTTTCCCAGTACGATTTCCATTTATGCATTTATTGCGATATTTGATTGATACCGGTAGTTCGCATTCTTTTATATCCCGCACCTTTATGCGGGAGATTGGTAGATTACCTACCGTTAAGTTGCGGCGATTGACTGTCTCCCTACCACCGTCCGATGATACTTTAGACGTCACCCAGAGATCGAGGTTGCCCGTTAGACTTTGGCAACATGATACTTACTGTAGATCTTCTAGTATTGGAGATGATCGAGTTTGATGTCATACTTGGCATGGATTGGCTGGCAGTGTATCATGCTACCGTTGATTGCCGACGAGGGTGGTCACCTTCCGCCTCCGAACCAACCTCGTGGAGTTTCACCGCATCGAGACGCATCTCGATTATTTCGCGATCTGTGCACGTGTCTCACTACCGCCATGGTTTTCTCGTCGCTGATCAAGACGAGATGAGTAGTTCGCAGCCTCCGACGCTCCTGTCCGGAATACCGGATGTATTTCCGGAGGAGCTGCCGTGTTTGCCTCCCGTAAGGCGGTGGAGTTCGTTATTGAGCCGATTCGAACCGCTACCGACATCGAAAGCTCCGTGATCGTATGGCACCAAAAGAGTTGAACGAGTGAAGGTTCAACCCGTGAGCTTTTAGACAGAGGATTCATTCGCCTAGTGTTTCACCATGGGGTTCTCCGCTATTGTCAAGAAGAAAGACGGCACCATGAGGTTATGTATTGACTACAGGCAGTTGAATGGTGACGTCGAAATAAATATCCATTACCACGGATTGAGGATTTGTTTGATCAGCTTAGGTACATCGGTGTATTCTAAGATTGATCCGCGATCCGGATATCATCGCTGAGAGTCGAGATTCGACATCCGAAGATGCTTTCCGCACTTGATACCTGGTCATTATGAGTTTTGGTAATGCCATTTGGCTTACCAATGCTCCAGGTGTTTATGGACTTGATGAACCGTATTTTTCTAGAGTATCCGGATCAGCTTGTTATCGCTTTCATTGATGACATATTGGTCTACTGCTCCGAGGAGGAGCATGCACAACATCTTCGCACGCCTTGGAGATTCTTCGACGACATCACCGACGCCAAGTTCAAAGTGTGCATTCGCTATCCTCGCTGGTTTTCGGGACACGTGGTTTCTAGCAAAGGTATTTCAGTTGATCCTCGGAAGATCGAGGTATCACCGGTTGGGAGCACCAAGTCGAGAGATCCGCAGCTCGATTGGCGGATATTACCGACGTTTTGTCGAGGACTTCTCGCGTATTGCTATGCCACTGACACGTCTTACCCAGAAAGGCGTGAAGTTCATATGGTCCGAGGATTGCGAGACCAGCTTCCAGGAGCTGAAGCGGAGATTAGTGTCGGCTCCAGTTTTGGTTTTACCTTCTGGAGAGGACGGATTTGTACTTTACACCGATGCATCTCTTCAGGGTTTGGGCGCTGTTCTGATGCAGCACGGCAGAGTAGTCTCTTATGCTTCTCGTCAGCTGAAGGAGCATGAGAAGAACTACCCAGTTCATGACCTGGAGTTAGCTGCCATCATCTTTGCTCTGAAGCTATGGCGACATCATTTATACGGTATCACATTTGAGATTCTCACTGATCATAAGAGTCTCAAATACATTTTCACTCAGAAGGAGCTTAATCTCCGACAGAGGAGATGGATGGAGTTCCTGAAGGATTATGATTGTACCATTAGCTACCACCCGGGGAAAGCTAATGTGGTTGCAGATGCACTCAGTAGGAAGTCCAGAGGGACTTTGGCTTGCCACCGGACTTCAGTCACGGACTTGATTCAGAGTTTCTCGGAGTTAGATCTTGAGGAGCAGGGACCGATAGAGCAGGGTATTCTTGTTACCATGGTTGCTCAGTCGTCGATCAGGACGAGGATCCGAGAGGCACAAGCCAGTGATCAGCATTTGCAGTTTAGTAGCAGTCAGATAGCTTCCTAGCAGCAGACCGAGTTTACACGAGACGAGGAGGGTGTTATATTCTTCCGAGGCAGATTATGCATACCTCAGTCTCATCCGGTCTTACAGGAGTTATTACAGGAGGCACACCGTTCTTGATTTGCGATCCATCCAGGCGGGACCCGTATGTATCGAGACTTGAGGCGTTCCTACTGGTGGAACGGCATGAAGAAAGACATCGCGGATTTCGTAGCTAGATGTCTTGTCTGTCAACAGGTGAAGGCTGAACACCAGAGACCTGCAGGATTACTTCAGCGGATTTCTATTCCTGAGTGGAAGTGGGATCACATTACCATGGACTTTGTGGTAGGGTTGCCGAGGACACGACGAGGCCATGACGCGATTTGGGTAATCGTTGATCGATTAACCAAATCTGCGCATTTCTTAGCGATTCGGAGGACTGATCCCCTGGATCGATTGGCAGATCTGTATTGTCGAGAGATCATCAGACTACATGGTGTTCCGTTGAGGATCATTTCGGATAGAGATCCACGGTTCACGTCTCGTTTCTGGCAGAGTCTGCAGCAGGCCTTGGGCACACAGCTCCGTTTCAGTACAGCTTTCCATCCACAGACAGATGGACAGTCAGAGCGGACCATTCAGACTTTAGAGGACCTGTTGAGGTCGTGTGTTATGGATTTCGGAGGCAGTTGGGAGGACCATCTGCCGTTGGTAGAGTTTGCCTACAACAACAGCTTTCATTCGGCTATCCAGATGACACCGTTTGAGGCGTTGTATGGTAGACCTTGTCGGACACCCGTCCTCTGGGATGAGGTTGGAGAGGCCCAGCTGTTGGGACCTCATAGAGTTCAGCAGGATGCAGAGTTGGTCCGTACTATCAGACGGAGGATGTCAGAGGCGCAGGACCGTCAGAAGAGCTATGCTGATCGGAGTCTCAATTGGCGACCATGTATTTCTGCGAGTTTCACCCACGAAAGGGGTGAAGAGATTTGGCCTCAGAGGTAAGCTAGCTCCGCGGTATATTGGTCCTTTCGAGATCTTGGAGAGGATCGGAGTAGTAGCTTACCGATTGGCACTACCACCGTCCCTGTCAGGCGTCCATGATGTATTTCACGTATCTATGCTGAGGAGATACGTACCTGACCCGACATATGTGCTGGCAGATATTCCAGTTCCAGTTCAGCCTGACATTACGTATGAGGAGGTTCCGGTACGGATACTCGACCGGAAAGAGCGTCAGTTGCGGAACAAGACTATCCGGCTGGTTAAAGTCGGATGGCAGCATCATTCAGACGAGGAGGCTACTTGGGAGCTCGAGGATACTATCCGAGCTCGATATCCCCATCTTTTCACTTGAGGTATGTGATTTAATTTATCGTTCAGCATTTATTATTGTTACCTGTTACTAGTACTTGCTGATGGTAGATACTGAAATTTGGGGACCAAATTTTTATTAGTGGGGGAGAATGTAAAATACCGGAAAAAAATGACAATTATTAATAAGGGAATTTTCCGGAATTTTTAGAAATTTTTCGGGAATTTTTCGGAGCTCGTATGGACGAGTTCACGGGGATAAAAACGGGGTCCGGAAAAGCCTGTTTAGGCGACCCATTTTAACGAGGAAAAGTTTTCTTTTCCTTTATATTTTCTTTTCTTTATTTTCTTTTCTTATTTTTCTTTTCCTCCGGTTTCTCTCGACGCCGACCCGAGCTCTCTTCTTCTCTCGCGCCCGACGCCGGCCGGCGGTTCCTCCTCCCCGAGTGCACAAAATCCCTCGGCCACTTCTTATTCTTGCTTCTTCTCGCCACTGCCGAAGCTTCCTCTTCTTCCTTGACTCTGAATTGGCGCCGGCTCCTCCTCCCCTTTGGGCTCGCGACGCCGCCGACCCATCTCCTTTCTTCTTACCACCGGCCAAAGCCCGAGCAGTGCCGATCAAGCCGCCGACCTCCTCTGTGCCGCGGCGCTACTGTCTCTTCTTTTCCGAGCCTGATCTCTGCCTACCGATGCCGAGTCGTGCCCTAGTCGCCACTGCCGCCTTCTTCTGTCAATCGTCGATCTTCCCTCTCCTGGGCGCAGTCAACAGAAGCTCGCCGGGAGACAAGCGTTAAGTAGTGGCCTAGGCTCCGACTGTTAGGACCAAAAGTAGCTAGAGGGGGGGGGGGTGAATAGCTCGTCGCGTGCTCGTCGCTCGGCGTTGCTTGTTTCTTCAAAGATGTGCAGCGGAAAATACAAAGAAACAAAACACACAACGCTAACACGGTTGGTTTACTTGGTATCCACCTCACAAGAGGTGACTAGTCCAAGGATCCACACCACACACGCACCCTCCACTATGAAAACACTCCTTTTCGGTAACTATCGAGGGCGGAGAAGCCCTACAAGACTCTCAGTACAAGAAGAAAGGAAAGGGAAACAAAATACAAGCGCAAAGCTTACAATGAGTACAGAAAACCCTAACCCTAGCTTCTCTTCTTGCCTTTGATCCGCCTCTTGACTTGGAAAGCTTCCAAGATCCTTCAAGAACTGGCGATCTGATCTTTGAGAGCGCTGTGGAGGAGTTGGCGAGAGATCTGGAGTGAATCGGTGAAGTTCTCTCGAAGGAAATGAGCGCCTGCGGCTTAAATCGTCGGATCCCGATCGATTCGAATGCTCCCAATCGATCGGGAGGCTTGGATCGATCCACGGATCGATCCAGCGCCTGCTGGAAAAACTTCCGGATCGATCCACGGATCGATCCAGCGCTTATCGCGCGAAGTAGCGGCGTCCCAATCGATCCACCGATCGATTGGGACTCGATCGATCCACGGATCGATCCAAAGGGTTTCGCGAGGACTCACCGGATCGATCGGTGGATCGATTCAGATCTCAATCGATCCACGGATCGATTCAAACTCGAATCGATCCACGGATCGATTCAAACTCCCTGGATCAATCCACGGATCAATCCAAACCTGCTGAATCAATCCACGGATCAATCCAAACCTGCTGGATCAATCCACGGATCAATCCAAACCTGGTTTTTGCCCAAAACCACGCCCAAAGCCCCCTAAACCAACATCTAGTCAATCATGACTTGTTGGTACATAAGACCTAGCATCCGGTCACCCTTGACTATGCTAGGACTCTCTCACCAAGTGTCTGGTCAATCCCTTTGACCCACTTGGACTTTTCTCTTCTTGCCAAGTATCCGGTCAATCCCTCTGACCTACTTGGACTTTTCTTCCACGTGCCAAGTATCCGGTCAATCCCTATGACCTACTTGGACTCTCACCAGATGTCTGGTCAACCTTGACCCATCTGGATTTCTCATGCCTGGCTTCACTCACCAGGACTTTCCCAATTGCCTAGCTTCACTCACTAGGTCTTTCACCTGGCTTCACTCACCAGGATTTTTCTCCTGCCTAGCTTCACTCACTAGGTCTTTCACCTGGCTTCACTCACCAGGATTTTTCTCCTGCCTAGCTTCACTCACTAGGTCTTTCACCTGGTCAAGTATCCGGTCATCCTTGACCTACTTGACTCTTCTTCAATCCCTTGCATTGTCAAACATCGAAATCCAAACCAAGACTCAAGCTTGGTCAACTAGGTCAACCTTGACCTGAGGAATGTTGCACCAACACCGACCACCTCTCCTCTGTCTTCATCGTGCCCTAGATCTCTCCACAGCCGGATCCTTTTAGTCCATCAGTTGCCTGCAGAGAGAAAACGAGGGCTCTGATTCAGGTAAGGCAAATTTGGGGATTTTGATACAATTGTGATCTTTGTGCTGGATTGCAGGGGTGAATTGTAATCTCATCTTGTTCTGTTCGGTGAAGGGTTCCACCAGAAAACGGCTGTTCTGTGGATTTTCTGGTGTTGGCAGCAATCTCATTTCCAATCGCAACATTCACTTAGTTCCGGCATCTTGTTCGGTTGTGAATTGAGGTAAGTGTATGGATTTGATACGTGTTGTGGATAATTATTGATTTAGGTTTAGAAGTTGTATAACGGTGTAGATGGGGTTAATGAAACTAACCCTAACTGGTCAGTGGATTAGAAATTAGTTTAGCTATTTGTTTATAATTAAATTAGCTAAACTGTGTGATTTAACACAGGATTTTGACGCGAGACGAGTATCTCGGAGTCAGATTGGACTTTCTATTTTCGGAGGCGGGTACTTTTGACTTATTGTCTTTGATATGCTTAGTAATTAAATTAACAAGATGCATTAATTGTGTTTCTTACTTGTTTCGGTTAATCACTGCCCAATACATGCTACCTATTGATTGATTGTTTGTTTACATCTTGTATGGATATGTACCTGATTCCACATGCTCATGGGTAGTGATATAACCATATTTTACCATGTCAGGACCTAGGTTTGATACCTTATATGATCAGATACCTTGATATGATTCATTCGCTTTGGTGCACATTATGATATGTCCAGATTGGTTTAGTATATTACCATGTTTAGTGACATTCACCATTCGCATGATTGCATCTTGCGAGTGATTGATTGCTCCTTTATTGTCGAGCACTTTGCCGGTTTCATCAGTGCTCCGTTGTGACGCTCATGGGTAGCGGGACACAGCGTGGTAGCACGTCCGTTTGACTCTTAGTGCTCCGTTGATCCGCTCATGGGTAGTGTGACGCAGTAGCACGTTAGAGATTCCTCTCCGTCATAGTGTACCGGGAGCATTGCGCGCCCCCATTTATGATTTGGGGTAGGAGTACGTATGTACTCCGACAAGATCCCGTCCACTCGATCACTCATCGAGTAGTGTTGCAGAGTGCACGGTTGTCACCCTACCCACTCGGTCCCACCGTTGTTGTGAGTCGACTGCGTGGGTGACCATGACATTGGCATCATATGCATGATGCATTTATCGCTTGTGTTTGTGTTTGTTGCACTTATATGTCGCATTGCTTGGATACCTTGATTGACATGCATATGTGTCTTCTATACCTTTCTGATTGTTTGTCCTTTTACCGGTCCCGTTAGTATGCATTCTCTTCCTTCTTCTTGGCTTAGTAGTTACCTTTATCTTTATCGAGACTGTACGCATGATTTATGCTAGGTGTTATTTCTTTACTTTGCATATCAATTGTACCTGCTGAGTGTTGGACTCACCCCGCCTCCATTGTTGATATTTTCAGGTTGATGCTGTCAGGAGAGAGTTCCAGTTGCTGGTCCCTGCAGACCTCGAGGATGTGATTGGTTTTTCATTTGGTTTCCTTTTCTGTTCTAGACTATTTGGACTTGTTATGTTCTGGATTTATTTACTTATGGACATGGTATAGATTTTATTATATCGATGGATTTGGATTTGGTTTTTATTCTACTACATGCCTGCCTGGACGGCAGAAGAGGTGAGTTCGTCGGATTTGAGCTTTACGAGTGTAGTGGAGTAGGGTGGATTTCGAGTCAGAGTATTATTTTACTGTTTAATTATCTTAACTGCGTGGTTGTGACAGCCAGAGGCTGAATAGATTATATATAACTGCGTGGTGATGTTTTATTTTGTTGTTATTATTCCAGCCGCCTGTGGCTGAGGTATTTGTGAGATGTAGAAAAGTTTCAGATTGTCCACCGTACAGGGGAGATGCTGCCGAAATTTTCTCGGACAGGGACTCCTCTGGGGCGTGACAAATCCACCGACGGATAGGGATCGTCCATCTTACGGACACGCCGTGGAGTAGGAGCTTTATCTCCAAACCACGTAAATGATCATGTAGCTTGGTTTGCATTCTTTCTTGTCTTTAGTTTAACTTCCTTTAGCTTGTTTGTTTTTGTATATTCCGCTGCGCATACTAACATCGTAGGAGAAGCGATCGATTTGGGGGCGCCGTCTATCCAACCCCCCTTCAAGCCGGCCACCGATCCCCCAACAAGTGGTATCAGAGTGAGGACGCCCTTCAACGGACTAATCGCCGAGAAGAGCATTTCATCAAAATGGCCAGCTCAAATATTCATCCACCCAAATTCGAAGGGGACTTCTCATGGTGGAAGAAGAAAATGGAGGTATTTTTCAATACCGATTTTGACATTATGCTAATCATGAGAAGTGGTTTTGAAGAACCCAAGGATGAACGCAATGAGACAATCGACATAACAAGATGGACCAAAAGGCAAAAAGAAGAGCATCTAGCAAATTCCAAGGCAATGCATCACCTACTACATGTTCTTCCACAACAAGAAGTAACAAGAATTGGAAACTATACAAGTGCCAAAGACTTGTGGGAAAAGCTAGTGAAGCTTCATGAAGGGACATCGGAAGTAAAATTGGCAAAAAGAGACCTCCTTCGAACTCAACTCAACAATATCAAACTTGAGAAAGGAGAAAAGGTATCAATTTTACATTCTAGAATTAAGGAAATTATTAATGGGCTAACAAGTGTAGGTGAGACACTTTCAAATCGAGACATGATGATGAAAGCCCTAAATGCTTTCCCAAGAACCACAACTTGGAGCTCCATTGTAGATTCATATTACATATCAAAGGATCTAGAGAAATCCTCTCTAGATGAACTCTTCTCAAGAATGGAGTTCATGAAACAAGAGTTGAAGGATTAGATGGAGAAGCTCATAGATCAAGAGGAGTAGCCCTTGTGGCAAACAAGGGAAAGGGAAAGAAGAAGAAATCTTCATCACCACCATCTTCCGACTCCGAAGAATCAAGTGCCTCAATGGATAGCGATCAAGAGGCATATATGGTAAGGAAGATGAGAAAGACATTTAAATCTTTTTCTTCTAACAAATCTCGTGCTAGGAAAAGTTCTAGAAGCAAAAGTAGGACAAGGAAGATCATTTGTTATAATTGTCAAGGAGAAGGACACATAAGAGATGATTGTCCTCTCTTGAAGAAGAAGGAAGGGAAGAAGAAGGAAGAGAAGAAGACAAAAGAAAAAGGGAAGAAGGCTCAAAACCTAAAAGCAACATGGGATGATCCATCATCATCATTGGAGGAAGAGGAGCACCATATAGTCAATTTTGCTCTAATGGGAATTGATGATGTAGCCTCCACCTCATCCGAAAATGAAGAGGGAAAAAGCTCAAGTGAAGATGAAGAAGGGAGGTCAAGTGAAGGGGGGGGGGGTCAAACATTGGATTCAGACGTCTCGGTAAGTGAGGTATACAATCTTCCTCCTCATGTTTTAATTAAGATCATTAAAAGTACAAATGATGATTTGTTCAAGGCAAAAAGGAAAAATAAAACCTTGAAAAATGACATTTGAATGCTTAAAGAAAAATTAGAATCCATGTCTATTAGGGATGATGATATGCATGCTTCTTCTACAAGTTCATATGATTCATGTTTAGAAGAGGAAAATAGGAAATTAAGAGAAAAGGTAGAATATCTTACCAATGCCCTTAGAAAATTTGAAATTGACTCTAAAACCCTAAACATGATTATTGGGAGCCAAAGGGCAAGTTTTAAGAAAAATGGGTTAGGATACAAGGAACCCAACAATGAAAAGACCTACCATTGTCTACTTGCTAGGGGCCAATCAAAAACCAAGACTATAGATAGAAAATGGATCCCCAAGGAATATTTGGTTAACCCAATTAGAAAGAATTTCTATTGGGTGTCAAAATCAATTCTCAAGGGTTAGAGGATTTTAGGTTAGTCACCCATTAAAATCATAGTTCAAATCCTTGAAAAATGGTTGACTTGAGACCTTAAGGGGGAGCTCTTAGCCTTGATAGAAATTCATGATCAAGGGGGCTAAGTAGGAGTTATCTTCATCTCACAATGATTTACATTATTTTCTAACCTTAAATGTGAGATGATAGGATGATACAAATAATTCACTTATGCTTATGACATCTTGATGAGTTATAAGATGTATCAATTTTTATTGATCATAGGCCAACTATGGGGAAAGCAAATGTTTAATTAATGGACATCCTGCCCATAGATCATAGTTGTACATTTCAAATGTTTTTAAAAACAATTCTATGTTTTATTTACAGTGGAGAGTTATTTTTTCAAAACTAGGGTTTAATTTGATACAAACTTGAGTGTTTTTCAAGGTGGTTGAGTTTTTATCAAAACTTCAAAAATATGATGAATTTTCATGGAAGCATATTTTTTCTTGTTAAATAACATTATAAGAAATATGTTTTAAAAAATTCATGATTTTTTGAATTTTCTAGAATTTTTTATGCATTTCTGAAGTTGACTTTGGAAGGCTGAAATTCAGCTTAGTAATGTGCCAGTCGACTGTGACAGTTGGCAGTCGACTGGTACCTGTTTTCTAGCACTGTCAAAAGCTGGTTTTGGGAAATTTTAAGTCCCCATTGATACCTAGGTATGTGTACATGTTTGGTACAATTTTTGATGGTGTCAAAGGGGGGGGAATGGGTAGGTTTAAGTTAGAAACCTAATTGTGTGCAAAACTTAAAAATTAAGGTTGAAGAGCATATGTTAAGGGGGAGCTTGGGAATTATACTTCATGTTTACATATTGCTTTTAATTTTCATGTTGTTATTAATGTCTAACTTAAACATATTGCCACACATCAAAAACGAGGAGATTGTTGGTGCAATCGACCTAAGTTTGATCGGTACGATCATGGTTTTGATGTGTGTGTCAAAGAGTTTAAGTTAGGATTTCATATGTGTTTGATATGTGTGTTTGAGTCTTGCAGGACTTGGTGAAATACACATGAGGAGCTTGGTGCAACTAAGCTTGGGAAGCTCATCCTAGGGCTCGGATCCTTGAGTCGGTGAAGGATGGTGTGGAAGGCATCCGAGGGACTGCCGGATGAGGAGCAACGAAGTGGAGCCGAGGGAAGCAGACTTCAAGGCAACGTGAAGGATGGCACGGAGAGGAGCCGCGGGCTCGGGTGCATCTGAGGGACGAAGGCCGAGGAAGAGGACTTCAAGGGCGACTCCGGAGAGGATGAGTGTGAGTGTGTAACAAGGTACAGTCCAGTCGACTGCATGTTTTAGCAGTCGACTAGCAGCGAACAGAAGCATTCTGTTCGCTCAGCAAACAGCTGCCAGTCGACTGCTAGTTTTAGCAGTCGACTGGTAAATGACCGTTGGTGCTAGAAAGTAGTCGTTGGCTACCTCTAACGGTAACACCAGTCAACTGATGGTTTTGCCAATCGACTGGTGTCGAGATGAGTTGATATGATGATCAACTCTCTCCTCTTATTTAAGGGAAGCTTTGGGGCTTGAAGGAGGATACTCATGCTTGTTGAATAACTCCTTGTCATTACCCAAAGCTTCCAAGTCTACTCTCTTCCTCCAAAACCTAAGTTTATCATTGTAAAGAGGAAGAGATCCTTTGTGAGAGGTTTGCTCCACTGAGAAGGAGAAAGCTCTAGCCGGAGATTGCCGGGGATTGATCCACCGAGGATCAAGGGCTCGTCCACCTCAAGGACACGTCGTGGAGTAGGAGCAAGCAATCTCCGAACCACGTTACATTGAGCTTGTTAGCGATTTGGTATTCTTTCTTTATTGTTTTCATTAGTTAGTTGTATTTCCGCGTGTGCACTAATCTTTTGTAGAGAAGAAAAGAAGTTGGGGGTGACCTAGCTATCCAAACCCCTTCTAGCCGGCCACCGATCATTTCATTAGTTTTCATTGAAATTTTTTTTAAGGTAGCTTTTCAAAATTTTCTAAGTCTTTAACCCTTAGATTTTTTCTTGGAATCCCATTTTTTTTGTGATCAAAGGGGGAGAAGGATAAGTATAGGTCTAGGGGGAGGTAGCCTAAAACTATTTTTTTCTATCTTTGTGCACTAAATTGTAAATTTAGTTAGTTTATTTTTTGTCTAGTTAACCCTAGCTTAACTTGGGTTGATCACACCAAAAAGGGGGAGATTGTTGGAACCCCAAGGTTGGTTTTGGTGTGATCAACAAGTTAAGTTAGGTTCTGTTGTTTTCTAACCTTGTGTCTAAGTGTGCAGGAGCTTAGGAGCACAGGTACTCGAGCGGAAGACGCAGCTAGCGAGAAGGACGGCACGCGGTGCGTCCGAGGGACGAGGCGCTGCGGAAGAGTACACCGGCGGACGAGAAGGAAGTGCGCGCGATGGTTCCGAGGTACGAAAGCCGGAGCGGAAGATTGCTCGGGGAGCAAGAGACGCAGCTAGCGCGAAGGTCGGCACGGGGTGCGATCAAGGGACGAAGTCTGCGGATGAGTACGCTGGTGGACGAGAAGGGACACGCGGCAATTCCGAGGGACGAGAAGCCGGAGGGAAGCACGCTCGAGAAGACCGGAAGATGGGTTCAGGTGAGCCCTATTCCGGATGTCAGAGATCACTCAATCAAGCGGATCCGGAGCAGAAGACCCGGACCGAAACGGGGACTTAACGGAGAAGTGGTCCCGGACAAAAAGTCAACCGCAGTTGACTTTTTGCTCTGGGGCGCCCGGAACCAATCCGGACGCCCGGAGCTGTCCGGGGCGCCCGGAGCTATCCGGGGCGCCCGGACCCTGATTTTGACCAAGATCACGATTTACGCGATCTGAACGTTGGGGGATAAAACTTTATCCCCCCTAGGGCGCCCGGAACCCTTCCAGGCGCCCCGACCAAGGCTATAAATATAGCCTTGGTCCAGAAGCTCTTCATCAGTTCAGAAATTGTAAACAACACTTGTGTGCTTCCACTGTTTAGTTTAGCTTCTGTCTTTCTGTGCTTACACTGCTGTAAACGAGGCTTCTCCGCCTGAAGGAGCTCTTAGTGCGATCTTCATCCTTGGATTAACAACCTCCCCGGTTGTAACCAAGTCAAATTCGGTGCCTCGTTTTTATGCCTTATTTTCTGTTTAATCTATTTTTTATGTGTTAGCTTAATCGTACGAGAAAGGGTTGTGTTTGATTTTTCAGGGCTATTCAACCCCCCCTTCTAGCCGACCGCATCGGTCTTACAAGTGGTATCAGAGCCGAGGCGCTTCAGGAGGACTAACCGCCGAACGAAGCAACAAGATGGACGGATCCAACATCCACGCACCAAAATTCGAAGGGGACTTCGCTAGCTGGAAAAAGCGAATGGAGGTATTTCTTGAAACAGATTATGATTTATTACTAACAATGGAATTTGGCTATGAAGCACCAGAGGGCAAAGCAAGAAATCAATGGTCAAAGAAGGAGCAGGCTGATCACGTGGCAAACAAGAAAGCAGAATTTCATCTGCTAAGTGTACTTCCAACACAAGAAGTCAATCGAGTCGGTACCTACAACTCGGCAAAGGAGCTTTGGGAGAAATTCCTTGAGTTACACGAAGGAACATCCGAAGCCAAACTTGCAAGACGGGATTTACTTCGTAACCAGCTTACAAACCTCCGATTTGAAGAAGGTGAAACAATTGCACATCTACACTCGAGGATTCGTGAACTCATCACCGGACTTACGAATCTCGGAGAAGAGGTAAGTAACCGAGATTCGCTAAGGTATGCCCTAAATTCCTTTCCTAGAAACTCAAAATGGGCATCACTAGTAGATGCCTTTTACATTTCAAAAGATCTAGAAAAAATTTCATTAGACGAATTCTTTTCAACTTTTGAAGTGCATGAGTCAAGATGTGCAGGTCCGAAGGAGCCCAAGAATAATGCCGCCCTTAAAGCTTCGAGAGACGAACCTGAGTCAGAATCTTCTCTCGACGACGAGGAAATGGTAATGATGGTAAGATGATTTAAAAATATTTGTAAATCTAGGAAATCTAACCATTCGCAGGGAAGAAAGAAAAGAACCATCCGCTGCTACCATTGCGATGAAGAAGGGCACGTCAAGGACAATTGCCCTAAACTGAAGAACAACGGGAAGGACAAGTGTAAGAAGCCTATCCAAAAGCGCAAGACCCTAAAAGCGACGTGGGACGATACGTCGTCGGAATCAGAAGTCGAGGAGTTCTCCGGGCTCGCGTTAATGGCGAGTCATCAAGACGACGACTGCGAATCAAGCTCTTCCGAAATGAGCATCGAAAGCATCAATGAAGGGGGAGCCACGTCCGAAGAGAGCAGCAGTTCAGGGGGGGAAACCGACAACGAGATCGACAAGGTAAGTGAGGTACGATCTCTTCCTCCTAATAAAATGTTTAAATTCATTAAAATTTTAACAAAAGATTGCTGCAAATTAGAAAATGAAAATAAAGATTTAAAAGCAATATTAGCTACATCTTGTCCGTTAGAAATGCTAGATAAATCAAATTTAGAAAATGAAAAATTAAAATTAGAAATTCAAAATTTAAAAATTCAAGTAGAAAACTTGAAAAACTCTGCTTGCTCATCTAAATCCAATTTTAGAAGGTTCAATAATTTGAATTGGTATTATAGATATCACCAGGGACAAATTAAAAATATCTCTAGAAAATATGTCCCTAAGAAATTTTTAGTTAATCCAGTAGGTTGGAACCTTTATTGGGTTCCTAAATCTTGCTTAGTGTAAATTTTAAAATCAAAGTTAGCGCTTTAAGTGAGAAAATTAAACAAAAATTTCTTTATGGGCTTTGACTAGAAAGTGGTTGTTGCTCCAATAACCAAGAAGGCCTAGTGCCTCGCCACTGCCTGGAAGCCAAATATTGAAATAAATGTTTAATTAATAAAGCATTAATACTAGAATTATTTAATGCTTTAAAAAGTTATTCAAACATGGTTCAAAATTTTGACTTAAATTTTTTTAAAATTCTATTTTCAAAAATAACTTTTACTTAGAGTGTTTAGAAAAATTTTCAAAAACTATTTTTTCCTAAGTTAAAATCTTAAAAAAAATAATAATAAATAAATAAAATAAATCTCAAAATTCTTTTACTTAAAATTTTACTTAGAATTTATTCTGCTTTTATTGATTCAAAAATATTTTTCAAAATATTTAATTAAGTTTTATTGATTGCAAAATTCTTTTTCTAACTTAGAATCTTTTGACTTAGAAATTTTTTTTAAGGTAGCTTTTCAAAATTTTCTAAGTCTTTAACCCTTAGATTTTTTCTTGGAACCCCATTTTTTTTGTGATCAAAGGGGGAGAAGGATAAGTATAGGTCTAGGGGGAGGTAGCCTAAAACTATTTTTTTCTATCTTTGTGCACTAAATTGTAAATTTAGTTAGTTTATTTTTTGTCTAGTTAACCCTAGCTTAACTTGGGTTGATCACACCAAAAAGGGGGAGATTGTTGGAACCCCAAGGTTGGTTTTGGTGTGATCAACAAGTTAAGTTAGGTTCTATTGTTTTCTAACCTTGTGTCTAAGTGTGCAGGAGTTTAGGAGCACAGGTACTCGAGCGGAAGACGCAGCTAGCGAGAAGGACGGCACGCGGTGCGTCCGAGGGACGAGGCGCTGCGGAAGAGTACACCGGCGGACGAGAAAGAAGTGCGCGCGATGGTTCTGAGGTACGAAAGCCAGAGCGGAAGATTGCTCGGGGAGCAAGAGACGCAGCTAGCGCGAAGGTAGGCACGGGGTGCGATCAAGGGACGAAGTCTGCGGATGAGTACGCTGGTGGACGAGAAGGGACACGTGGCAATTCCGAGGGATGAGAAGCCGGAGGGAAGCACGCTCGAGAAGACCGGAAGATGGGTTCGGGTGAGCCCTATTCCGGATGTCAGAGATCACCCAATCAAGCGGATCCGGAGCAGAAGACCCAGACCGAAACGGGGACTTAACGGAGAAGTGGTCCCGGACAAAAAGTCAACCATAGTTGACTTTTTGCTCCGGAGCACCCGGAACCAATCCGGGCGCCCGGACCCTGATTTTGACCAAGATCACGATTTACGCGATCTAAACGTTGGGGGATAAAACTTTATCCCCCCCAGGGCGCCCGGAACCCTTCCAGGCGCCCCGACCAAGGCTATAAATATAGCCTTGGTCCAGAAGCTCTTCATCAGTTCAGAAATTGTAAACAACACTTGTGTGCTTCCACTGTTTAGTTTAGCTTTTGTCTTTCTGTGCTTACACTGCTGTAAACGAGGCTTCTCCGCCTGAAGGAGCTCTTAGTGCGATCTTCATCCTTGGATTAACAACCTCCCCGGTTGTAACCAAGTCAAATTCGGTGCCTCGTTTTTATGCCTTATTTTCTGTTTAATCTATTTTTTATGTGTTAGCTTAATCGTACGAGAAAGGGTTGTGTTTGATTTTTCAGGGCTATTCAACCCCCCCTTCTAGCCGGCCGCATCGGTCTTACAAAAGCTTCAGTATCTCCTTCCCCTAACCTCAACCTACTAACTTTTAAAATATAATTTCTACATTTTCTCTCATCGAATGATAAATTCTCATAACCTCTAGCCTCAACTATACAAGAGTGAATTATTTAATTCCAATTTTCTCTTTGTAGCTGAATCCAATACTTTATTACATCTAAAATGTCGTAACTTTCCAGGGCTCAAGATATGATTATGTTCAAGGTCTACACTAGTTATCACAAAGTTCCCATCATTTTGAATAGCTATATTAATCTTAGCTTTGCAATTTGTTTTACTAGAAGGTCGAGGGTGTAAAACATTTTTAGCTTGAGATACTTTCTTATGATTTTTGGCACATCCAATAAAAAAATATTTTTATTTTCCATCATCTCCATTCCTACCACCTAATTTCGAAATATTGAAACCAACATTGGTAGCATAGGAATTATAAAAAGTACAAACTTCTTCTTCAGAGGAAAATATCATTCCAATCTTAGGTAGCTTGACTTCTTTGATGGTAGATGGAGATGGGTCTTGATCCGCATGGTTAGTATTATCCTTCATCTCATTTGAATCAATTTTTCCTACTTCCATGACACTTTCTTCACCTACATTTATTAAGAGAAAATTTAATAACATAAACCAAAAAAGAAATAGAGTACAAACCCTGAAAAGTGAACAATATGTTTGCACGAAATTGTTTGTATCTGTATGCATAACCTCCACACATTTTAGAAAGAGCCATGCTAGATACTTTTTTACAAGCTCTCTTATCAACATTCTTTTTAAACACTTATAGATACGTGTATATACAGTTCAATTACAACGATTCTTTCCAAACATGAGCTAATATCTATAACTATTAATGTCTCCACAGTACCGCCAACTGGGCATTCAAGAACAAATTATCTCAAAAATAAAAAAAATGTAAATGGCATGATTTTGTAAATCAATAGGGCACAAACTGCTTTCATGTTGTTGCTGCTTGGCTCTGAACGAGAAAGAGAAATTAGGGCTAAGAGTCGCAAAGGGAGGTAGGTCGGTGGTGGAAGTAGTCGGTGGAGGAAGGATGAGGTCATCAGTTGCTCTTGGGCTCAAAAATTAACAACCCTCCAACTGGGTCTCAGCCCTAATTTTGTGAAGAAGGGAGAGGCAAAGAAGGAGAGACAGAGAAGGAGAGCCTGTATGTAAAATACCGAAAATAGGCGAATATTAATAAGGGAATTTTCTAGAATTTTTGGAAATTTTTCGGGGATTTTTCGGAGCTCGTACGGACGAGTTAACGGGGATAAGAATGGGCCCAGAAAAAAACCTGTTTAGGCTACCCTATTTAAGCGAGGAATTGTTTATTTATTTATTTTATTTCTTTACTTTTCTTTTATTTCTCCGTTTCTTTTCCGCGCCGAACCCCGCGTGCCCGACACCCCGCCGTGCCCGATTCTTCTTCTCCGCGCGCCTGACGCCGATCTGCCCTAATCGCAATCGAGCGGTTTCTTCTTCCTCGTGTACAAAGTCGTAGCCAAGGAAACCTTACGCCATTTTTCCCTTTGATTCGTGCATTTCCTCGCGCCAAGCAGCGTCGACCCGAGCCCTAGGTGCCGACACCGCCAACGCCCTCTCCGATCTCCTCTATGCCCGCTACTGAGGCTCCTCGGCCGAGCTTCCACCGCCGGCAGCCCGAGTTCCTCCCACCAGCCGCCGAACTTGCGTGCCCTAGGTTCCTCTCCTTTGTTTCGGCCGGAATCCCCTCTGCCCTAGTTCCTTACTGCTGAGCCAACAAGGTGAGTTGGTTGTGACACTTGATTTCACTCTTGATTTCCCTTCTGACCTGGTCCGCAGGTGTAGGGTTTAGTGGATCACTGATTTTGAAGGTAATCTTGTGTTGTTGT
Organism: Zingiber officinale; assembly: GCF_018446385.1. Classification (NCBI taxonomy): domain Eukaryota; kingdom Viridiplantae; phylum Streptophyta; class Magnoliopsida; order Zingiberales; family Zingiberaceae; genus Zingiber; species Zingiber officinale. The sequence goes on from NC_055986.1 coordinate 139,090,464, forward strand.
TTGTTCTTGGGTAGTGACGGCAACAAAACTGAGACAGCAGTAACTCCGGCCACAGTTTCTAGCAGTTGCCCCTATTTCGGCAGCCCTCATTCAGCAGTAAACGATCAACAGCAATCAGCGGCTGTGATTTGAGGTAAAGTGTAGGATCGTGATACATTTTGTAGTGAATTTGGATTATATGGTTAGTAGGTTGGTTTAGGGTTTTGCTCTAAATAGTTCTTAAGAATTTATTTAGTTATTTATGTAAATTGTAGCTAAATAAAATATATTTATTTGTTTGTGACTTAGGGTTTTGACGCGAGACGAGTATCTCGATGTCAGATTTGGACCTTTCTATTGGAGGCGGGTACTTCTGACTTTATGTCGTTTGATATGCATAGTAGTGAATTTAACAAATTGTAATAATTATATTTCTTATCTGTTTCGGTTAGTCACTACCCGATACTTGTTACATGCTTGGTTGATACTTGTTTTGCATCTCATGTTATTTCTTACCTGCTTATACATGCTTATAGGGGATAGTGATATACCATGCTTCACCATGTTCAGGACCTAGGTTTTATACTTTATCTTATCTGTGTACCTTTGATTTGATTCATTGACCTAAGGTGCACCTTCTATATATATATATGGATTAGCTCAGGATATTTCCATGGTTAGTGTCATGCACAATTCGCATGATTGCATGCTGTGCGATGTTCCGCTCCATTATTGTTGAGCACATCGCCAGTTACATGGATCTGCACACACCACCACTCATGGGTTAGTGGTCGATTCAGGCAGAGTGTGTTGCAGCAAGGACTTTGTTTGGTTTCGTTGGTCCGCTCATGGGTAGTGTGACGCAGCGTGGTAGCCGGCAGAGATTCCTCCCCCGTCATCGTGTACCGGGAGATGAGAGCATTGCGCTCCCCCATTTATGATTTGGGATAGGAGGATAGGTGTACTCCGACAGCATCCCGTCCACTCGGTCACTCATCAGGAGCAGTGATGACAGAGTGCACGGTTGTCACAGCTCTACCCACTCTGTCTCACTATTGTGTGTGAGATGGTTGACTGGTGTCAGGGGTGACCATGACGCATCATTGGCATCATACGCATTGATGCATTTATTTCTTGTGATTGTGTTTGCTACATTTATTTGCTGCATATTGGTTGGATGCCCATGCTTGACATGCATACAGGATTTCTATACCTCTCGGACTGTTTATCCTTGTACCACGTCCTTGTTAGTATAGTATTCTCTTGTTTATTTCAGTTTGCATTTACCCTTATTACGTCAGGAGACTGTACGCATGATTAGTGCTAGATGTTATTTCCTTACTATGTATATCAGTTGTTACCCGCTGAGGAGTTGACTCACCCCGTGGATATTTACTATTTTCAAGTTGATGCTGTCAGGAGAGAGTTCCAGTTGCTAGTCCCCTGCAGATCACGAGGGCATTATTGATCTTTTGGTTTTCTTCTTTATTGGACCATGTTTAGACTTGATTTGTTTTGATACTTGGAGCTTGTATGGATTGTACTTGTCGATGGATTTTTATTCGATATATTTTATTATATACCTGCCTAGATGGCAGAAGAGGTAAGTTGATCTTATCGTCGGATTTGAGCTTTACGAATGTAGTGGAGTAGGAATATGTTTTGAGCTTTATGGGTGTAGTTGAGTAGGGTGGATTTTGAGTCTTATTATCATTGCCTATTAAACTGCGTGGATGTCTATATATTGTGGTTTGTTTATTATTGTTATTATTCCAGCCGCTTGTGGCTGAGGTATATGGTGATGTAGAAAGTTTCAGATTGTCCGCCGTATAGGGGAGATGCTGCCGAAATTTCTTCGGACAAAGACTCCTCCGGGGCGTGACACTGTAAGTTGCGAAGGATTTCATAAAGAGAATTTTTGTATCCACTCACACCAATTCATTTACTTGTTGTTGACTTAGTCTCATCCACATGGGTCTCCAGTTGAGGCATGGACGCGAGTCACGGAGAAGAGTAGAGGCAAGTATCATTTCTCGTATTTTAAACAAGACCCTTCTTTACATAATCATCCTAAACTTCTTCTTCAAGAAACTCCTTAAAGTCAATTTCACTTCTATCTAAAAGATACTATAATTTCTTTGTGTCATTGTAGAAATGAGCAACCTAATAGTTTTTTATATTAACAACTTAAGTATATACCTTGCTTATAAATATGCATATACATGCATAGTTTTCTTCATGTCTAATTAAGAGCGATAATAGAAAAATTGTAGATTCTTCAAAACAACGAGCTGTGGCAGTGTTGCAGCAGCAGAACCGTTAGCTCGGCTGATAAGAAACAGAATGCGTATTCCAATGCCAACGATTAGTTAGAGCTGGGACATTAATTTAACCTCCACAGAAGGAGCTTCTTCATCACACACCACTCCAATTGTTGCCGTGTTCCATGATAGAAGCTCAGCCCTAGACTTCCCCTTCCTCTTCTCGCAGCTCATATAAATAATTCAAATAAGTAGGATGAGAGAGATTGAGATGCTGTAGATTCTCTTGATTACAACCCTTTATTGTACTATCTCTTATTTCAACTACAGTTTGGATCATAATTTTTGTTGAGAAAACTCTTAAATGATGACTTTATCCTGAAAAGAGTTGGTCAATTGGTTTAAGAAATCTACCAAACGAATATATAAGAAAAGTGTTGTTGTCGTCGTCTATCTGCCACAAATTTCAAACATTTCTCTTTCACTTTCTCTTTCTTTTTTTCCCTAAAGAAAAAGCTATGGTTACCTATGTTAAATTATATAATTAAAATTATTTATTTATAGTCTTAGGATAATTTAATCTTTTACCTTTTTAATTTAGGGTTTAGATTTTTTGATAATTCACTATATAAAACTTTGTACTCTTTATTTTCTAACAACCCATTTTTTGGATTCATCAATAAAGACAGCTAATTTTCTTTGACATTAATTTTTACATGGTATCAAAGCTTTCATCTCTATGTTTTTTTGATAATTAGATTGAAAAACTACCCCGAAAATTTTTTTTTACCGCAATCGTACAGTTTTGATTGGGTTTCTTTTGTTTTCGCAATACTTGGTTTTGTTTAGTGTTTGATTATTTGTGAACACAATTTGTTCTATCATCATGAGTGGCTACATAGAAGATTTGCTACAATCGATCAATGTATGATTGGATGGAAAAAAATATTCGTATTGGGGATATGTTATGAAGAAATTTTTGCGAGGAAAATCTATGTGGAGATATGTTTTAGGTGTGTGAATTCAACCTACATACATTAATGCTGATGATCATGCAAAATCGTTGAATGTTTGGGAGACCGATAATGCAAAGATTATTCCATGGATCAATATTTCTGTCTCACACTCCATTGGTGCTCAGTTGGCCAAGTACGAGACAGCCAAAGAGGTTTGGGATCATCTGGCAAGATTATACACGCAGTCTAATTTTACCAAATAATATCAATTAGAAGCAGATATACGTGCACTTTGGCAGCAAGATATGGGGATCCAAGATTTTTATTCTGTTATGTCAAAACTATGGTACCAGTTAGCATTAACAGAATCCTCAGAATTGTGAGCATTCCCAGCTTATGTCACTCGTAGAGAAGAGCAATGTCTGGTCCAATTCTTGATGGCTCTTCGTGATGACTTTGAAGGATTGGGTGGAACAATTTTGCATCATAGTCCTCTCCCTTCCGTTGATTCAGTAGTATATGAATTATTAGCTGAGGAGATTAGTCTTAAGTCTCAGGTTGATAAGAGAACTATTGCACCATCTACGCCATCTGTTTTTGTAGCACCACAGCGGTCTATGTCGCATAATCAAAGTAGGTCGACTTTGAAGGTTTCTAGTGATGAGTGTGCTTGTTGTAAAGAAAAAGGACATTGGAAGTTTCAATGTCCATTATTGTTGAACAAAGGTAAACTACTGTAGCAACAAAAATGACCACCACAACAGCAATATCAGCAACAACAACCTCAACAGCCACCATTGCTATATCAGAATGTTTCATGGAAAGTTGGTAATCAACCACAAAAGTCGCCAAATGGACTATCTCAGTCTAGTAATGCAGTGGTTTCCCCCTCTTTAGATCCTTATATGCTTGAGCAGTTTCAATAATTCCTTGCTTCACAACTCTCTGCCATGTCCACTTCTTCTCATATAGGTTTGTCATCCTCCGGTACATCAGGTATATCTTCCTCTTTATGGATCTTAGATTCTAGAGCCTCTTATTATATGTCACCTAACTTATCATCTTTTATCTCCTTATCTTCTAATTCATCTTTATCAGTTTTGGCGGCTGATGGTACTCCAATGTCATTATTAGGTATTGGTTCTGTTGTTACAACTTGTTTGTCTCTTCCCGATGTCTATTATATTTCTAGTCTTACACTTAATCTTGTTTCTGTTAGTCAATTGTCTAAGTCTGGATATTTAATATCTTTTTTCTTCGTCCAATTGTTATGTGCAGGACCCGCGATCTCAGAAGGTGATTGGGATAGGCCGTAAGCAAGGGGGACTTTATGTCTTGGATAAGCTTCAAGTACCAGATGTTGCAGCTTCTAGTGTCAATTTGTCATCTTTTCGATTGAGTCATTCTTCTTCTGATTTTTACTTGTGGCATACTCATCTAGGTCATGTTTCATCCTCTTGTTTATAATTTGTAGCTTCTTCTGGAGTATTAGGAACTTTAAAAAGTCATGATATTCATATTGTACTGGTTGTAAACTGGCAAAATTTTCTGCATTACCTTTTAATAAAAGTATATCTTTTTCTCCTAATCCTTTTGATCTTGTTCATTCTGATGTGTGGGGGTCTTATCCTGTTACTACAAAAGGGGGATCAAGATATTATGTTTCTTTTATTGATGATTACACTCACTATACTTGGGGTTATCTTATGAAACATAGATCTGATTATCTTACCATTTTCAATAACTTTAAAGCTCTTGTCAAAACTCAACATTCAGTAGTTATCAAGTGTTTTCGTTGTAATTTGGGGGCAAATACACTTCCAATATTTTTTCTCATTTACTTGCATCAGAAGGTACTATACATCAAACCTCGTGTCGAGAAACACCTGAATAGAATAGGGTTGCAGAGAGAAAACATAGACATCTTGTTGAGACAACCCATTCATTCTTATTGTCTGCAGATGTTCTTAGTATTTTTTTGGGGAGAAGCAGTTCTTACTGCTACTCATGTAATTAATAGGATTTCAATTTCTCACAATTCAGGTTTGTCTCCTTTTCAAAAACTATATGGTCATGCTCCTGATTATTCCTCTTTTTGTGTTTTTGGTTGTACCTATTTTGTTCTCTGACCACATGTTGTGTTGGATCGAGACTGTGCTAGAGGAGGGGGTGAATAGTACTCATGACTTTCACGTTAGTAATCGGAAACTATCGAGTAATAAACGCAGTGGAAATGAAAGCAATCACACAGAAGACACCAATGGTTTACTTGGTTCGGAGCCTAGGACGACTCCTACTCTAAGGCTCACGCTCTTTGAGCGTTTACTTTGGGCAACAACTATATCGCGCAAAAGTTTACACAAGTATTACAACTTAATAGTAATTAAAAACTATACTGACAACAAAAGTAGTAGATTATGAAGCTCCGGGTCGTCGGGGACTTATAACAACACTTCTGGGCATCTCTTGGGCAGCAAACAATGGCTAGATCACTTGTGAATTGATGTTCTAAGGCTGCTGTTCGAGACCCCTTATAAAGCCTGCTGGAGGCGCCTCAAACCCCTTCCAAGGTGCCTCCATGCTGCCGAGTCAGTCGCGTGGATCAACGCTGAAAACTTCTCCTCTGATCCACTTGAAGGCGGCTCCATGATAGTCCAAGGCACCTCCAATCTGCAGTCCAAGGCACCTCCAGTTCAGTCCGAGGCACCTCCAGCTCTGCCGCGCACAAGCTCTACTCCTTTGCACCGAGGCGCTTCCAAGCTCCATAGAGGTGCCTCGGACACAATTCATCCGAGACTTAAGGTTGCTTCTTTGTATCTGTAAGATACGTTAGTCCAAAACAATACCCTGCAACACAAAGTTAGCACATAATATCATAAATATAAAGTTTGACAATCATCAGACTGTCTGGTTCTGACTTTGAATTTCCTATCGGAAACTCTAGGTCAAACCGACGCCTATTGTTCCCTCTTTCGGGGAACGCGTCCTTAGCTACTCCACTCAGGAGAGCATACTTGTTTGCCAGTTCGGTCCTCCAGATCGACTGGACTTTCTGCCTAGGTTATCACCCCCTAGGACCTAGGGTTACCACCCCCTAGGGTTTTTCGCCACCTAGGGTTACCTCCCCCTAGGACCTTAGGTTACTCCCCTTAGGATTTTCACCACCTAGGATTAACACCCCCTAGGACCTAAGGTTGTCGCCCTTTAGGATTTTCCTCCACCTAGGGTTACCACCCCCTAGGACGTAAGGTTACCACCCCTTAGGGGTTTCCACCACCTAGGGTTACCACCCCCTAGGACCTAAGGTTACCGCCCCTTAGGATTTTCCACCTGCCTAACCGCAGTTAGAACTTTCCTGTAAACTCATTCAAGCACATTAGATAACAACACAACTTAACTTGAACCCTTTGACATAATCAAAACATAGGTTCAATCGTCGGATGCTTCTTGCACCAACATGTTGAGCGTGATAAGTTGTCCTCTAAGTCTTCTTTGTGTGTCTTCCTTGGTTATGGTGTTGGTCAAAAGGGATATCGTTGTTTTGATCCAATTAGTAAATAATTGTATGTCTCTCATTATGTTGTGTTTCTTGAACATATTCCTTTCTTTTTCATACATCTTCTATCACATGACATGACTCATGCAAATCTTATTCATATTGATCCCTTCAGTACCGACACCGATGAAGCCTCCCCTATGGCTACTCTTCCACATGATGGCTTCACTGAATTTGGTATTCTCGAGACATCTTCTCCACCTCCACCTTCCCCTCCTACGACTGTTCCTTCACCTCCAGAGATTGCGGACAATCATATTCGTCGGTCTACACGTCCTCGTAAGTCTACTAAACTACTTGATGTTGCTTATTCTTGTTATTCTATTTCCTTTGCCTCTTTTGTTGCCTCTATTCATCATCTTTCTAAGTCTTTGTCCTATAGAGAAGCTGTTGGTAATCCTCTTTGGCATATTACTATGGACGAGAAATTAACTGCTCTGTATTATACTCATACTTGGGATTTGGTACCTCGGCCACCACGGAAACGTGCCATTGGTTCTCGTTGGGTCTATAAGATCAAAACTAAATCTAATGATTCTATAAAACGGTACAAAGCTCGTCTTGTTGCTAAAGGTTACTCTCAAGAGTATGACATGGATTATGAGAAAACTTTTATTGGTGCGGAAAGCATCCGACGATCGCGATCAAACCTGCATTATGATTATGTCAAAGGGTCCAAAGTTAAGTTGTCTTATTATATAACAAAGTTCATTGAGCTTGCAGGAAAGTCCTAAGTTGTCTTATGCAAAAATCCTAGGGGCGATAACCTTAGGTGGTGGAAAGTCCTAGCTGCGGTTAGCCAGGTGGAAAATCTTAGGGGGTGATAACCCTAGGTCCTAGGGGGTGATAACCCTAGGTGGTGGAAAGTCCTAGTTGCGGTTAGGCAGGTGGAAAACCCTAGGGGGTGGTAACCCTAGGTTCTAAGGGGTGGTAATCCTAGGTTGAAGAAAATCCTAGGGGGTGGTAACCCTAGGCTAAGGAAAATTTTAGGGTGTGGTAATTCTAGGTCCTAAGGGGTGGTAACCTTAGGCAGAAAGTCCAGTCGGTCTGGAGGACCGATCTGGCAACAGGTAAACTCTTCTGAGAGGAGTAGGTGAGGACGTGTTCCCCGAAGAGGGAACAGTAGGCGTCGGTTCGAACTAGAGTTTCGATAAAACTCAAAGTCAGAATTGGATAGTCAGAGGCTGTCATAATTTCATATTATATGTATATTGTTTTTGCCTAGAGTAACTTTATTTTGCATAAAATAAGGGCTGAAGAAAGTTTGTCCGAACTCCTGGAAGGGGTCTGGGCGCTTGGAGTCTGGACGCCCGGAACTAGTCTATGTTGGTGTAGTGAGCACCAGATGATCGAACTTGAGTTTTGATTATGGCAAAGGGTTCAAAGTTAAGCTGTGGTGTTATCTAACAAGGTTCATGGAGCTTGCAGGAAAGTCCTAAGTGATACTTAGGCAAAAGTCCTAGTTGCGGTTAGGCAAGGTGAAAACCCTAGGGGGTGATAAACCTAGGTGAAGGAAAATCCTAAGGGGCGGCAACCTTAGGTCCTAGGGGGTGGTAACCCTAGGTGAAGGAAAAAGCCTAAGGGGGGGAGGGGTAACCTTAGGTCCTAGGGGGTGGTAACTCTAGGTAGAGAAAAACCCTAAGGGGCGGCAACCTTAGGTTCTAGGGGGCGGTAACCCTAGGTGGAGGAAAATCCTAAAGGGGGGTAACCTTAGGTCCTAGGGGGTGGTAACCCTAGGTGGAGAAAAACCCTAGGGGGCGGTAACCCTAGGTCCTAGGGGGTGGTAACCCTAGGCAAAAAGTCTAGTCGGTCTGGAGGACCGGACTAGCATTAGGTAATCTCTCCCGAGGGGAGTAGGTGAGGACGCGTTCTCCGGAAGAGGGAACAGTAGGCGTCGTTTCGACCTAGGGTTTCTGGTAGGAAATCCGAAGTCAGAACCGGGATAGTCCGGAGACTGTCAAAATATTCTATTCATATTATTGTTTTGTGCTAACTTTATTTTGCAGGGAATTTTTGGGGCTAACATATTTTGCAGGTACAAAAGAGCACCTTAAGCCTCGGATGAACAGTGTCTGAGGCATCTGCATAGAGCTTGGAGGCGCCTCGGGGGCAGAATGTGAGCTGGCCGCGAAGCAGTGCTGGAGGCGCCTTGGATGGAGCTGGAGGCACCTTGGACCAAGGCTTGGAGGCGCCTTGGAGTGGCTTGAAGTCGCCTTCAAGCTGATAAGGTGCGACGAGTTCAACAGTGATCCACACGGGTGACTCGGAGGCCTGGAGGCGCCTTGGATGGTCTTGGAGGCGCCTCCAACAGGCTTTAAAAGGAGGCTTCGAGCAGCAAGTTGAACAATCAATTAAAAAGCTATCCTTTGACTGTTGGCTGCTCAAGAGACGACCCTGAAGTGCTGTAGCTACGCCCCGACAACCAGGAGTTGCGATTCTACTATTCTTTGTTGTCGGTATCATTATTTCTAAGTACTCTTAGTTGTAATATCAAATTATACTGAATTTACGATACTATAGTTGTTTCCCATGGAAAGCGATCAACAATCGCGAGCCTTGGAGTAGGAGTCGTCATAGGCTCCGAACCAAGTAACTCATTGTGTCTCTCTATGTGATTATTTTATTTCCGCTGCTAACTCTCGAACGTTTTACGATTCTGAAACGAGTGAAAGCCACGAGCGCTATTCACCCCCCCTCTAGCGCTTCTCGATCCAACAGTCTGGGCGCCTGAAAGGGGTCAGGGCGCCCAGAGTCCGTGCGCCCGAGCTGGTCCAGGCGTTCGGAGTCGATCCAGGTGCTCGGAATTCAAAAGTTATCTATAAACTGATGTGGCGTACACGGAGTTCCTTGTACTTTAATTGTAATTATTTTGTACTATTCCGAATTGATTAGTGATTGCCCATCAAAATCACTCTTACGTGCGGGCCTTGGAGTAGGAGTCGCCACAGGCTCCAAACCAAGTAAAATCTTGGTGTTTGCATTGTGTGTTTTATTTTCCGTTGCATGTTTTAGTTAAACAAACGAATTAGACACCAGCGCTATTCACCCCCCCCTCTAGCACTTTCGATCCTACAATTGATATCAGAGCAGGGTCACTCTGAATTGATACAACTACCGTTCGAGCATTCTTATTCGTCGCTTTTTCGTCCATTTTTGTTAAAAATAAAACCTTACACCTTTCATTTTTTCCCTCCAAAACTATTTTTGAAAAATTTATTTTCATCTTTTCACCATTGGTCGGTATTAGCGAAATATTACATTTTTAAAAATTTGTAATAATTTTTTAAATATTTTTATTAATATTTTATTATTTTAAAAAAAATAGTAAATTGCTATTTTTATTTTTCTCCCGCATTACTAATCCAAGACCCAGTCTTGGGACATTTGTTTCTTTTTACTTTTTGTGTGCGAGATTTTCTTCTACAATGGCACACCAAGAAGGCAACAGCACCGCATGCCTACCACTCTTATCCAACAAGAATTTTAGATACTGGAAAGACCAGATGGAGCACCAACTAAAGACCCAGTGGAGATATAGACCATAGTCCAGATCAGATTTATACTCCCACCGAAGAAGGTGTGCCCATTGCCTCTTGTTGGATCGTGAAACGTCGATAGAGGGGGGGGTGAATATCGATTCGAAAAACAGCGTTAGAAAGAGTTAAGCGCAGCGGAATAATAAAAAAAATAAGACAAATGAACACGGTATTTTTTACTTCGTTCGGAGCCTGTGACGACTCCTACTCGAAGGCCCGTACTCCGTGAGTACTTTCGTTGGACAATTTACTAGCAATTCGATATTATAAGTATAAAGACAGTACAGGAAATGCTAATAAACAGTAAAACAAAGCTATACCGACAGAAGGAAAGCTACAAAGAAAAGATCGTGTTGTCGGAGCTTCGTTAGCGTCGTCGAAGCGCAGAGCAGCAGAGCAAGCAATCAAAGAGTTCTGAGTTGAATTAGATCTCTGCCTCCGCCCCATCTTTTATATGAAGCTCGGGGCGCCCTAGATCCCTTCCAGGCGCCCTGGTGAGACGTGGCAAGTCCAACCAGCGAACTCCAAGTGGCGACGCGCGGTCAAGATAATTTTTGCCTCCAGGGCGCCCGGACCACCTTTTTCCAGCGAACAACTTTCCTGCAAAACAAGGTTAGTCCGAGACAAAATAAATCCTGCAAAACAAAGTGTTAGCATAATTAAAGTTCAACAAAGTAATAGCAAAGAGTATGACTTAGATTCCGTCTTTTCGAGACCGGAATTTAGTCACGATCTCGACTTAGATATCCGAAATGGATCTAAGCCAGATCAACGCCTAATGTTCCCTTCCCGGGAACGCGTCCTCACAGTCACTCCCCTCCAGTGACTTACCTCACTTACCTGCCAGACGTCCGGTCAGCCCTTCGACCTGTCTGGACTTCTCGCCAGCTATCCGGTCAGCCCGTCGACCTAGCTGGACTTCTCGCCAAGCGTCCGGTCAGCCCGTCGACTCGCTTGGACTTCTCGCCAGCTATCCGGTCAGCCTGTCGACCTAGCTGGGCTTCGTGCCAGACATCCGGTCAGCCCGTCGACCTGTCTAGACTTTTCCTGCACACTTGATCAAAGTGTCAGACAACGACAAACTAACTTAACCTGATTTGTCGTTCATCAAAACCTGGGTTAAATCGTTATTGCTAACCGCACCAACACCTATGACAAGTGGGATGCACAAACAAGAAGAAAAATCGAGGCAAATGCAAAAGCAGCATGTACTCTTCTATGCGTACTAACAAATTCAGAGCTTGATCAAGTTGGAAAGTTCAACAATGCTAAGGAGCTTTGGGAGAAGTTGATCTAGCTTCATGAGATTCTTTCAGAGTCAGAAGACCAAATTGAACATGAGTTCGAATCTAAGTCTGAATCTCCAGAGTCAACTTTCGAATCAGACTTAGAAGAATCAGATCAGACCGATTTTATAGCACTGATGGCCAAGGAAGAGAGAGCTGAATTTGAGTCTGAATTTGAGACGACAACAGTCAAGGGGGAGAATCCTATTATGCATCTAAAAGGTAAAATTGTAAATTCAAATTTTAAATTTCACATAACTTGTTTTAAGTGTAGGGAGAGAGGGCACTATAGAAACAAGTGCCCTACTGTTAAGATTCGACCGACATAACTGGAGGAGAAGGAGAAATTGATCCGGAAAGGGAAGAAGCACATTGAATGCCCCAAGTGCAAATGAATGGGTCACTGCAAAAGACAATCCCAAAAAGAAGACCCAAGAATGCAGGAGGAGAAATCAAGGTTAGTAAATTTACATTATATGAAAATCCAATTTTTGCAACACATATCGATACCCTAACTAATCCTAATTGCACTAGTTTAGATTTCTCTCGAAAGTTAGATATGCATGCTAATAATGTAATGAATAAAGTTAATTCAAATCTAAATAATAATAACTCAAAAATATTTATTAAAAATAAAAAATTAACTCTTAGAAAATTAGAAATACAAAATAATATTTTAAAAGATAAAATTAATAAATTAGAAAAGATTGTTAATAATTTAATCAAATCATAAAATCTAGACTTGGATTACAAGTCTAAGGTGAAACTTAAACTCTACATACCAAACTATAATCAAATACCTTTTAACTATGAAACCAATCAATAAACACTAAATTAATCGGTAAACTTAAAACTCAACATAAAAGTTAACTTAAAATTGTAACTTGTTAACTTAACTAATAAATGCTTGATTTGTTTGATCCATGTATAATTGCCATGAATATGTATATTAGTAATTAATTGATAAATGTCATTTATGATTACTAATTGCTTAATCAAGATTAGGATAGATAAGGACTTAGGCTTGATTCACACTTGACTAGTTAGACCTAGAATTTTCAGAAAGAAAATTAAATATTCAATTTCTTTGAAAGATTTTGTCTAGAAGTAGTGGATGATCTCATATCCAAGAAGGTCTAGTGCCTCGCCATAGCCTGGAAGCCAATCATTGAAATAAATATTTAGCTGACTAAGTGTAAAACCTTAGTCTAACTCAATTATAAATCAATCCTTACATTAGAATTTAAATTGAAGATTAAATTAACCATCTAACAAAAACTATTAAGGTTCCCTGTTTGAAAATCTAGAAAAGGGTGAGATGATCCTAGATTTAAAATATAAAGTAGTTACCCAAACTCAAATTAATTAATTCAATTAAGTTAACTCAATTAATTTCAAAAGCTTAATTAATTTTGAAATCTAATTAATTTTAAAATCATAATGAATTCCAAAAATATTAATTATTTGATTATTAATTTTTAAATCATAATTAAATTTTAAAGTATTAATTCTTAGTTTTTCAAAATCTTAATTATTTTTAAATGATAATTTTTAAATCATAATTAATATGTAAGTTTATAATTTCAAACTTAATTAATCTTTAATATATTTTTAAAATTTTCAAAATTTTAATTATTGTCAAATGTTTAAATCTAATTAAACTTATATTTTAAAATTTGAAATTCAAACTCATTGAAAATTCAAACTTATATTTTAAAATCTCAATTTTAATATTTTTAAAATATTGATAAAATTAAAATAAACTTAACTCCATCTCACACACACTCATAAGCTGAACATGCTTAATAACCTAAAATGAGTGAAATGGAAAATCATGAAAGTAAATAATAACTTTTATATATTTTTTTATGCTTAGACTCTAGAATTCTAAAAAAAATTAGGATTAATTAAGGGACAGTGCAAAGAAGTTTAAGACATTATTTTTTATTTTTTTAAAGCATTATTTTTCAAAGTTAAACTTTTCAAAAAGAGAAAGTTCAATTTTTTACTATTTTTTAAAAGAAAAATAAATTATTTTTTGAAAAGATAGAAACTCAGTATTTGATAAAGTATATTTAAATATTTTTTTTTAAAAAAAATCATTTACATAGCTAAGTATTTTTATAAAAAATTATTTTTAAAAGCTAAGTGTTTAAACAAAATTATTTTTAAAAACTAAGTGTTTAAACAAAATTATTTTTAAATGCTAAGTGTTTAAGCAAAATTATTTTTAAGCTAAGTGTTTATGCAAAATTATTTTTTAAATCTAAGTGTTCAAGAAAAATTATTTTTAAGCTATGTACTTAACTAAGTTTTTATCAATTTTCTTTGCTAAGTACTTAACCAAGTTTTTATCAAATTTTTTAAATTAAGCTTTAATCAAAATCATTTTTAAGCTGAGTACTTTTAACTAAGTCCTTTTCAAAATCTTTATAAAATTAAGTATTAAAGTTAAGTTCTTATCAACTTCTTTTGAAAGCTAAGTATTTGACAAAACAAATATTTTTAAAGCTAAATATTAGCTAAGTTTTTTAAGTGTTAACCTTCAAGGGGAGCTTAAAGTTAAATAGATTTAATAATTTTTTTCTATCTTTACGTGTAAAACAACCTTCTCTCTATTTATTATTTTTGATTTATGTCAAAGGGGGAGAGTAAAGTCAAAGTTAAGAATTTAAACATAATTCTTATGAAAGGGAGAACATAAGGAAATTTTTTATTATTTTAGTTATGTTCATGCTTAAATACCTTAATTATCTTGTTATGTTTTACTTAATTTTGAATCGTGTTGCCATAATAAAAAAGGAGGAGATTGTTGGTGCGAGAAGCATCCGACGATCAAACTGGTGTTTTGATTATGTCAAATGATCCAAAGTTAAGTTGTCTTGTTATCTAACAAAGTTCATTGAGCTTGCAGGAAAGTCCTAAGTTGTCTTAGGCAAAAGTCCTAGGGGCGATAACCCTAGGTGGTGGAAAGTCCTAGTTGCAGTTAGGCAGGTGGAAAACCCTAGGAGATGGTAACCCTAGGTCCTAGAGGGTGGTAACCCTAGGTGGTGAAAAGTCCTAGCTACAGTTAGAGAGGTGGAAAACCCTAGGAGTGGTAACCCTAGGTCCTAGGGGTGGTAACCCTAGGCTGAAGAAAACCCTAGGGGGTGGTAACCCTAGGTCATAGGGGGTGATAACCCTAGGCTGAGGAAAATCCTAGTGGATGATAACCCTAGACAGAAAGTCCAGTCGGTCTGGAGGACCGATCTGGCAACAGGTAAACTCTCCTGAGAGGAGTTGGTGAGGACGCGTTCCCCGAAGAGGGAACAGTAGGCGTCAGTTCGACCTAGAGTTTCGATGAAACTCAAAGTTAGAACCGGACAGTTAGAGGCTATCATAATTTCATATTATATGTATATTATTTTTTTCCTGGACTAACTTTGTTTTGCAGAAAACAAGGGCTGGAGAAAGTTGGTCCGGGCACCCGGAAGGGGTTCGGGCGCCCCGAGCTGGTCCATCGCCCGGAGTCAGTCCAGGTGCCTGGAACCTAAAAGTTATCTGCAAGCTGATGCGACACACATGGAGTGGTCGAGCCACGTGGTTCAGGCGCCCAGAGGGGTTCCGGGCACCTAAAATTGTAACGACCCAATTTTTCCTATTTCAAGTTCTAAAAGTCCATAAAAATATTTGAAAATACTTTTAAAATATTCTAGAGATTTTTATGAATTTTTAGAGTATTTTTACGTAATTTTTGGAGGTCGTTTAGTAGGGTTACAAAAAGAAAGAAGTTTTAAAAAAAATGTCAAAGGTGAGATTCGAACCCACGATCTCGGGTCGGACTGACCCAAGCAAAATCAGCCCAACCAGCTGAGCTACACGGTTTTTGTTAATCATATATGGAGCGATATATATTTAACTAGTATTTAGGAACAGTAAAATAAATTGGAAATAAAAGGGCGCGGCTGAGAATCGAAGCTCAGACCTGTGGCTTCGAGCAAAACTCAACAGACCAACTGCGCCAGCGGTCTTTGCTGATCAGATATGCAGCGACAAGTATATAAGGTAAAGTTAGAAATGAAAATAACCTAAGGTATAAGATTTAAATCTTATTTCGAAAACCTAAAATTTTCTCTCAAAAAATCCCCTTCTCTTCTCACGCGGCGACGCCGTTCTTCTCTCGGGCGGAAACACGAAGAAGCTAGGGTTTCGTCTCGGTGGCCGGTCAAGGGTTTGATCCAAGAGGTTCTTCCCGTCTTCACGAACCCTCGTCGAAGGGAGCACGGAGGATGCAAGGAGCCGCTGGAATTTGAGTTACCCGAACCCTAGATCCCTCCTTCTCCAGTTGTAAGTCCAAGAACAGCGATGTGAGTTGCTTCTCAACTGCAGTAGGAGTAGCTCCGAGTTTCAGATTTTCGTTTCTTGCTTTCGGTTTTTTTTTTTGCTGTGCTAAGGGTGCTGGACCGAATTTGCCATGTTAGGGCATTAGGTTTCGGATTTCTATGCTAGGGTTTCTCTTTGGAGTAAGCTAGGGTTGCTGTGTTGAAATTCCTGTGTTAGTTTTTTCTTTTTTTGAAGTTGCTATGCCAAATTGCCATGCTAAGTTGCTGTGCCGAAAGTTTCCTGCTTGGGTGGCTGTTGAACAGGATTATAAGCTAGGATTTTTTTTTCCCTTTCATTCCTTACCTTCCGTAGCATACATATTAAGCATGCTAATTTATGGTTTGAGTTTAAATGGTATAGAAGGAGTTCATTTTAATTCTTAGCAAGTAAGCGCAGTAAGAAATGTTTAGATTACATGTTATGTTGTTTCCTGCTGTGAGATACAAATCAGTGGCGTAGCTAATCTATAACATTTGCTAGGTATGCTAGTTATTGTTGAGTTTAGTTCTTTTCTAGAAGGTTAGCATGATCTAGGTTGCAAATCAAAGTGTGTAAACAGGTTCTATTTATGCCTGCTGATTTTTGAGAATTTCGGCTGTTCACTTTGTAGTATTAGTGTTTCATCTCGCTGCCATGTATAAGAATGGGATTAGTATCTTCCTTGCAACTCAAAAAGGCAAGAATAGCCTTTATTTAAAGTATGCAGTACAGAACAGCCTTATAGTTAGTGTTTCGGATGTGGTTTCTTTGGTTTCCGGATTTTAGTTGTAGATTTGATAAGTGCAGAATTTTAGTTCATTAAGTATTAACTTCATTAAGTATTAACTGCATCCTTTCCATGTGTCCCACTTTGTTAGAATAAATCAGAATGTGCAGATTTTAGTAATATGTCATTAACTGGACATGAACAGCATGTGATTTAAGTATTTCGGTTTATTTGTAAGCATGAGCAGATTTCTTTTCCTGCTAATAGAAGTGCAGTTTTCTTTTCTAGCTTTTCTTTAATTATTAGTAAGCATGAGTAGACTCCTTTTCTTTGCCATTAGATGTGCACAGTGATACTTTTTAGTCTCTTTTGCTATTAGAATATCTTGAGCATGCAGTTATTAGTTTCTTTGCTATTACATAAGCATGAGTTTCTATCTTTAGGAACTATAAGCAAGAAAGACTAAGGTTTAGACTTGATTTCAATTCCAGAATATTGAATATCAAAAGCGCACACAAGGTGTTTGCTTAAATGCCAAGTAAGGGCAAGTATAAAGAAGTTATAGTTAAAAAGAAAGTATTTTACTTTTAAAGGGCATGTACCGGACACAAGATCCAAGGGATGGGCTCCAAGTTGCCCCTAGGCACATGGCCTAGAAGTATCTTAGTAGTTTCGGGATTAGCTACCTCGATTCTTATTAAGAATGCGCGCAAAGTGGTACAATGTCGGGCCCAAAAGAAGTTTATTATTATTTTGAAGTATTAAAGTATAAGTTTTGAAACAAATGAAGCAAGCTTCAAATATGTTTAGAATTAGAAAGTTTAGTTTCTTGTTATTTGAAGCCTGCAGTAGTAGTTTCAATTGTTTTCCTTGCTACTAGATTATTCAGCATGTTTAGCTTTACATGTTTAGCAGTTTTACATGTTTAGTAGCTTTACATGTTTAGTAGTTTTACATGTTTAGTAGCTTTACATGTTTAGTAGCTTTACATGTTTAGTAGTTTTACATGTTTAGTAGCTTTACATGTTTAGTAGCTTTACATGTTTAGTATTTCAGTTAGTATGATTCCTTTATTGGATTTTGAGCATGATTAGCTATACATGTTTAGTATTTCAGTTAGTATGATTCCTTTATTGGATTATGAGCATGATTAGCTATACATGTTTAGTATTTCAGTTAGTATGATTCCTTCATTGGATTATGAGCATGATTAGCTATACATGTTTAGTATTTCAGATAGTATGATTCCTTTGCTATTTATGAGCATGAGTAGCTTTACATGTTAGCATTCAGTTTTAGCATGTTTTTATCTGTATACATGCATATCGAGTTTTTGTGAGTAGATAGCGCTCACTAAGCTTTATGCTTATAGACTGCACTTCCTCCTACTGCAGATAAAGGAAAGGAAAAGATTTAGCAAGGAAGGCGACAAAGTGGTGGTGATGAAGGTGTGTGATGGCTGGACTATGGGGAGATCAAGAGTTTGCTAAGGAATTGTTAAGACTTTTCTATTTAGAGTTCTTTAGTTTTCTTTTAATGTTAATATGAGTCAATATTGTAATTAAGTTTATTCCGCGTTTGTAGTTGAGTTATATTGATGGAGTGATATTGATGTTTGCTATTGTTAGGGTAGTTTCCTTCTTTTATTTGTGATATTATACTGCGTGGTTGTGAAGATATATGTTCCAGCCGCCTATGGCTGAGTATAGTTTGTTTGTATTGATGATTTGGTCACCGGTATAAGGGAGACTCTGTCGAAATTTTTCGGTAGAGATTCTCGTAGTTAAGTAGCGTACCGGTTAAGTAGAGTTAGTAGTTAAGTAGCGGTCACTCTTAGAGAGTAGTAGTAGTAGTAAGAAGGGTGGTCGTTACAGTTGGTATCAGAGCAGTTCCCATTCTCCAGCATCACACACACATCAGCATCATCCTTGCCGTCTTCAAGTAAGAAAGTATTTAAGTTCTTTCTTTATTGCTTTCCTTATTATTAACTGCAGTACAGAGTAATTGCTTATGAGTACATAAGTAAGATAGAAATTATGGTTTCTCCTTTCTTGATCCATATGTATGTATGTTAGAAAGGATAGAGGAGATATCAAGTCTTTTTCTCTGCATAACTAGATGTCATGAATAGGACATCCCCGTACCGTTCGTACTGAGAACCAAGATCAGGAGAACGAAGAGCTTAGATCAACTGAGCCCAATCTCTTTGAAGTTGTTACCCAACTCCAGAGACAAGTAGTAGAGCAGCAACAAGTGATTACTAATCTGATGACCAATCAGAAGCCAGCTCCTCCCATTCCCCCCAACCATTAACGTGGAGACCCCCAGTGGGGACTGAAGTCCCATCAGTTGCCCTGGAAGTCACCACAACACCTAGAAGACAAGAAGCATACCTGATATAGTGGCTAAAGCTGAAGCCAGAAAACTTCTCAGGCACGACTGAGCCCTGGGATGCCTAGGCTTGGTTCAAGACACTGGAGAGCACCAAGGAGCTTCTTGACTGGCCAGAAGTCGAGAAGGTTAGGCGTGCCTCTTTCTGCCTATCTGGAGATGCTCGTATGTGGTGGGAACGAGTTAAGAGTAAGAGAGCAGTCAACCAGATGTGCTGGGTTGACTTCGAGACAGAATTTATGAAAAAAATTTTTCCGTCAACGAATCACCAATAAACATTATGAGGAGCTTATAGAATTCAGACAAGTGACCTACCAGTAGAAGAAGCGTCAAAAGATTCAACAGGCTAGCTCGTCTTTGCCTAGAGTTAGTAAGTACAGAGAAAGAACGAGTCCGACTGATACTCCGAAGGTTGAGACCAGAAATAGCACTTAATGTGAGTAATGAAACTCACCGACCACAGATTAGTAAAGAGCTGGTCAGCAGGGTATTAGTGAGCACTAGCTGAACAGCATCAAGGCACAACGAGCGCAACATAAGCCAGTTAAGATCGGAGATAAGATAGTGGGGAGTCAGAAACCCCAGTTAAGTAATTAGAACTAAAAAGACAATGATCACAAGAAAGACCCAAGAAGGAAGATGTTCAGGTAGTCTGTGAGTATCCAGAGGTATTCCCAGAAGAGCTACCTGGACTACCTCCCAACAGAGAAGTGGAGTTTGAGATTGAACTGGTTCCTGGTACCGGTCCAATATCAAAAGCTCCTTACCGAATTCCTCTAGCAGAGCTAAAAGAGTTACAAGAACAATTTTAGGAGCTACTTGACAAGGGTTTCATCTGCCCTAGTCATTCACCCCGGGAAACTCCAAAGTTGTTCGTTAAGAAGAAAAACGAATCCATGCTAATGTGCATAGATTTTAGAGCGCTGAGCAAAGTAGCAGTTAGGGACAAATACCCTCATTCCAGAATAGATGATCTATATGATCAGCTAAAAAGGGTAATAGTGTTCTCTAAAATAGACCTGTGCTCTGGGTATTATCAGTTGGAAGTGATAGAAAGTGATACACCCAGGAAAAGTTAACAAAGTGGCAGATGCACTAAGCAGAAAATCCAGTGCATCCTTGATGTCTTTGTCATCATTAGCCCTACCACTGCAGAAGGAGTTGTCAGACTCTGGAATGGAAATTATTTATGGACAACTCTCTGCATTGACTCTAGAGTCAACCCTGCTTGAGGATATACAGAAGAAGCAAAGTGAAGATCCTGATATCCAAAAGATCAAGCAAGGGATACAGAAAGAAGAAAATTTAGAGTTTCGAGTATCAGACAGTGGAATTCTTTATCAGGGGAGTCGCCTTTGTGTTCCCAATGATAAAGAGCTGAGAAAGAAAATTTTAGAGGAAGCTCATAGTACACCCTATTCCATGCATCCTGGTTCTACCAAGATGTATCAAGACGTGAAACAAAGATTCTGGTGGTCTGGACTCAAAAGAGATGTAGCTAAATATGTCAGTACCTGCCTGACATGTCAGAGGGTCAAAGCAGAACCAGGAGGAGTCCTACAGCCTCTTCCTATACCAGAGTGGTAGTGGGAAGACATATCCATGGACTTCATAACAGGTCTCCCAAGAACCACAAATGGATATGATGCGATATGGGTGATAGTGGACAGATTGACCAAGTCTGCTCATTTTCTAGCCATCAGAGTGTCTCACTCTATAGAGCAGTTGGCACAGCTGTATGTTAAAGAGGTGATCAGACTTCACGGAGTTCCTAAATCTATTATTTCTGATAGAGATGGGCGCTTCACCTCTCACTTTTGGGAGTGTGTTCAGAATGCACTAGGCACCAAACTCAAGTTCAACACAGCCTTCCATCTTCAGACGGATGGACAGACAGAGCGAGTAAATCAGATTCTAGAAGATATGCTCAGAGCTTGTGCACTAGATTTCAAGGGAAGTTGGTGCAAGTATCTGTGCTTAGCTGAGTTTGCCTACAACAATAGCTATCAGGCCACCATCAAAATGGCACCATATGAAGCGTTGTATGGCAGGAAGTGTAGATCATCCATTTGCTGGCAAGAAGCAGGTGAAAGAAGAGAGATGGAAGTGGAACTGGGCATACAGACAGAGCTGATAGATGAGACTACTCAGGCTATTCAGAAGATCAGACAGAGAATTGAGACTGCCCAGAGTAGACAAAAGAGTTATGCTGACACACGCCGTAGGCCACTTGAATTCCAAGTAGGGGATTCAGTCTTTCTCAAGGTCGCTCCTATGAAGGGAGTGATAAAATTTGGCAAGAAGGGCAAATTAAGTTCTCGTTATGTAGGACCTTACCTGATCACAGAAAGGATTGGGAAAGTAGCTTACAAGCTGAATTTACCACAAGACATGTCAGCAATACACAATGTGTTTCATGTCTCCATGCTAAAGAAGTGTCTCCATGACCTTAGCCAAGTGATTGAGCCTCAGTCAGTGCAGATCCAAGAGGATCTTAGTTATGAGAGTAGACCTACACAGATAGTGGACAGAGCAGTCAAGAAATTGAGAAATAAAGAAGTACCACTAGTGAAGGTCGTCTGGCAGAACCAGAAGCACGAGGAAATCACTTGGGAGCGTGAGGACAGTATGAGACAGAACTATCCAGAACTATTCTAAGTTCGAGGACGAACTTTTTATAAGGTATGGGGAATTGTAACGACCCAATTTTCCCTATTTCAAGTTCTAAAAGTCCATAAAAATATTTGAAAATACTTTTAAAATATTCTAGAGATTTTTATGAATTTTTAGAGTATTTTTACGTAATTTTTGGAGGTCGTTTAGTAGGGTTACAAAAAGAAAGAAGTTTTTAAAAAAAATGTCGAAGGTGAGATTCGAACCCACGATCTCGGGTCGGACTGACCCAAGCAAAATCTGCCCAACCAGTTGAGCTACACGGTTTTTGTTAATCATATATGGAGCGATATATATTTAACTAGTAGTTAGGAACAGTAAAATAAATTGGAAATAAAAGGGCGCGGCTGAGAATCGAAGCCCAGACCTGTGGCTTCGAGCAAAACTCAACAGACCAACTGCGCCAGCGGTCTTTGCTGATCAGATATGCAGCGGCAAGTATATAAGGTAAAGTTAGAAATGAAAATAACCTAAGGTATAAGATTTAAATCTTATTTCGAAAACCTAAAATTTTCTCTCAAAAATCCCCTTCTCTTCTCACGCGGCGACGCCGTTCTTCTCTCGGGCGGAAACACGAAGAAGCTAGGGTTTCGTCTCGGTGGCCGGTCAAGGGTTTGATCCAAGAGGTTCTTCCCGTCTTCACGAACCCTCGTCGAAGGGAGCACGGAGGATGCAAGGAGCCGCTGGAATTTGAGTTACCCGAACCCTAGATCCCTCCTTCTCCGGTTGTAAGTCCAAGAACAGCGATGTGAGTTGCTTCTCACCTGCAGTAGGAGTAGCTCCGAGTTTCAAATTTTCGTTTCTTGCTTTCGGTTTTTTTTTTTGCTGTGCTAATTTGCTGTGCTAAGGGTGCTGGACCGAATTTGCCATGTTAGGGCATTAGGTTTCGGATTTCTATGCTAGGGTTTCTCTTTGGAGTAAGCTAGGGTTGCTGTGTTGAAATTCCTGTGTTAGTTTTTTCTTTTTTTGAAGTTGCTATGCCAAATTGCCATGCTAAGTTGCTGTGCCGAAAGTTTCCTGCTTGGGTGGCTGTTGAACAGGATTATAAGCTAGGATTTTTTTTTTTCCCTTTCATTCCTTACCTTCCGTAGCATACATATTAAGCATGCTAATTTATGGTTTGAGTTTAAATGGTATAGAAGGAGTTCATTTTAATTCTTAGCAAGTAAGCGCAGTAAGAAATGTTTAGATTACCTGTTATGTTGTTTCCTGCTGTGAGATATAAATCAGTGGCGTAGCTAATCTATAACATTTGCTAGGTATGCTAGTTATTGTTGAGTTTAGTTCTTTTCTAGAAGGTTAGCATGATCTAGGTTGCAAATCAAAGTGTGTAAACAGGTTCTATTTATGCCTGCTGATTTTTGAGAATTTCGGCTGTTCACTTTGTAGTATTAGTGTTTCATCTCGCTGCCATGTATGAGAATGAGATTAGTATCTTCCTTGCAACTCAAAAAGGCAAGAATAGCCTTTATTTAAAGTATGCAGTACAGAACAACCTTATAGTTAGTGTTTCGGATGTGGTTTCTTTGGTTTCCGGATTTTAGTTGTAGATTTGATAAGTGCAGAATTTTAGTTCATTAAGTATTAACTTCATTAAGTATTAACTGCATCCTTTCCATGTGTCCCACTTTGTTAGAATAAATCAGAATGTGCAGATTTTAGTAATATGTCATTAACTGGACATGATTTAAGTATTTCGGTTTATTTGTAAGCATGAGCAGATTTCTTTTCCTGCTACTAGAAGTGCAGTTTTCTTTTCTAGCTTTTCTTTAATTATTAGTAAGCATGAGTAGACTCCTTTTCTTTGCCATTAGATGTGCACAGTGATACTTTTTAGTCTCTTTTGCTATTAGAATATCTTGAGCATGCAGTTATTAGTTTATTTGCTATTACATAAGCATGAGTTTCTATCTTTAGGAACTATAAGCAAGAAAGACTAAGGTTTAGACTTGATTTCAATTCCAGAATATTGAATATCAAAAGCGCACACAAGGTGTTTGCTTAAATGCCAAGTAAGGGCAAGTATAAAGAAGTTATAGTTAAAAAGAAAGTATTTTACTTTTAAAGGGCATGTACCGGACACAAGATCCAAGGGATGGACTCCAAGTTGCCCCTAGGCACATGGCCTAGAAGTATCTTAGTAGTTTCGGGATTAGCTACCTCGATTCTTATTAAGAATGCGCGCAAAGTGGTACAATGCCGGGCCCAAAAGAAGTTTATTATTATTTTGAAGTATTAAAGTATAAGTTTTGAAACAAATGAAGCAAGCTTCAAATATGTTTAGAATTAGAAAGTTTAGTTTCTTGTTATTTGAAGCCTGCAGTAGTAGTTTCAATTGTTTTCCTTGCTCCTAGATTATTCAGCATGTTTAGCTTTACATGTTTAGTAGTTTTACATGTTTAGTAGCTTTACATGTTTAGTAGTTTTACATGTTTAGTATTTCAGTTAGTATGATTCCTTTATTGGATTTTGAGCATGATTAGCTATACATGTTTAGTATTTCAGTTAGTATGATTCCTTCATTGGATTATGAGCATGATTAGCTATACATGTTTAGTATTTCAGATAGTATGATTCCTTTGCTATTTATGAGCATGAGTAGCTTTACATGTTAGCATTCAGTTTTAGCATGTTTTTATCTGTATACATGCATATCGAGTTTTTGTGAGTAGATAGCGCTCACTAAGCTTTATGCTTATAGACTGCACTTCCTCCTACTGCAGATAAAGGAAAGGAAAAGATTTAGCAAGGAAGGCGACAAAGTGGTGGTGATGAAGGTGTGTGATGGCTGGACTATGGGGAGATCAAGAGTTTGCTAAGGAATTGTTAAGACTTTTCTGTTTAGAGTTCTTTAGTTTTCTTTTAATGTTAATATGTGTCAATATTGTAATTAAGTTTATTCCGCGTTTGTAGTTGAGTTCTATTGATGGAGTGATATTGATGTTTGCTATTGTTAGGGTAGTTTCCTTCTTTTATTTGTGATATTATACTGCGTGGTTATGAAGATATATGTTCCAGCCGCCTGTGGCTGAGTATAGTTTGTTTGTATTGATGATTTGGTCACCGGTATAGGGGAGACTCTGTCGAAATTTTTCGGTAGAGATTTCTCGTAGTTAAGTAGCGTACCGGTTAAGTAGAGTTAGTAGTTAAGTAGCGGTCACTCTTAGAGAGTAGTAGTAGTAGTAAGAAGGGTGGTCGTTACAGAAATAGCCTATAAAAGTAGCCTCGACCAGAACTTTAGAACCACACAACGAACAACTTCCGCTTCTTCGAGCTGCTCAAAAAATGCTTCCACGATGCCCAAAAGGTCCGACGACGTTTCTTCTAGAGATTTTCTTAGACAGAGTTGTCGGTATTGTTTTTATTTAGAAGTTCCTTGTACTATAATTGTAATCATTTTGTACTATTCCGGATTGATTAGTGATTGCCCATCGAAAGCACTCTTACGTGTGAGCCTTAGAGTAGGAGTCGCCACAGGCTCCGAACCAAGTAAAATCTTAGTGTTTGTGTTGTATTTTATTTTTCGCTATGTGTTTTACTCTAAACGAACAAATTAGCCACAAGCGCTATTCACCCCCCCCTCCGTCTAGCGCTTTCGATCCTACAACTTTTACCCCTGTTGCTAAAATGACCATTGTTCATATGTTAATTGTTGTTGCCTCTGTTCGTCAATGAAAGATATCTTAGATGGATGTTAAAAATATTTCTTGAATTATGATCTTCAAGAAAAACTATATATGGTGCCTCCTCCTGGAGTTGCTCACTGATCTGGTAAAGATTGTAGGCTTCGCAAAGCTCTCTATGGACTCAAACAAGCACCATGTGCTTGGTTTTCCGAGTTCTCCACGGTGGCTATCTCGCTTATTTTTCATCCCAGCAATCATGATTCAGCTTTATTTGTCAAGTGCACGCATAGAGGTCGTATACTTTTATCTTTATATGTGGATGATATGATAATTACTGGTGATGATTTTGATGGAATTAAGTCTTTGAAGTTTAAATTAGCTCATTGTTTCGCTATGAAAGACTTGAGTTTACTGTGCTATTTTTGGGGGATTGAGATCACCTTTTCACCTAAAGGTTATCTCTTATCTCAGTTAAAGTATATAGCTGATCTATTTGAGCGTGCATGTCTCACTGACAACAAGGTAGTTGATACTCCCCTTGAGACTAATGGTAGGTACTCTCTGTAAAATACAGAAACAAATAATAAATAAATAATAAAGTTTAATGGACAAAAAACCTTAACGGAATTTTTTGAAATTTTTAGAAATTTTTCGGGAATTAATTGAAACTCGTATGACGTATTTAGAGGGGATGTACTAATAGGTCCCAATAAAAGCCTGTTAGGAATACCCGGAAGTGGGAGTTGATTAAGGAATTGAGCTAGGGTTTGATTTAGAAATCCCTAAGTTATAAATTCCCTTCTCTTAATATCCTCATGCCCTAAGTTTTTCCCTACCGCCGACTCCTCCCCAAGCTCACACGCGATGCCGCCCAAAATCCCTCGCCGGTCCTGTTCGCCGTCAAGCCACAGCTTCCGGCGATCTTTCTCCCTCGCACGAGCACCACAGATCGTAGCCGCCGGCCACCCCTCGCGCCAACACCAGACACGAGCCCGGCCGCTGGTCTCCTCCCTCACGCGCGAGCATCACAGCAGCTGGCGATCTTGGTCTTGCTCCCTTGCCCGAGCACCCCATCGCTGGCGTTTTCCTCTCCTCGCGCGAGCATCCGACCCCTTTTCTTTCTTCTCCCTCACGCGAGCAGCAAGGCCGCTGATCCTCGTCTCTTCGAGCCGTGCCCTAACTGGCCAGGCAAGTATAACCTTCTAAGTAGGTATGGGTTGCAAAGGGGGGATTAGATGTAGGCGTCCCAACCAATTCCGAATGTCTCCTTGATCATCATGGAGTTTTTCCCCAGCTTTGTTTTCTCTATTTCAGATTTGGGAGACGGTGGTTGGTTCATTTTGAAGGTTATTGGGTTATGTCGTAAGGGATTTGAGTTGTGGGAATAGATTTGGGAGTGTTGAAAGGTTTTGGTCCTTTTGTATTGCTTGACGAAATGCTCTTTTGTATGATGAATTTAATTACTGGAGTGGAGGCTTCGGTTTGATGATTTTTAGATTTTTTTTTTTATGATCTTTTAACATACTTTTGTTGGCATTTCTGTTGGGGTTTGGATTGGATGTTGTTCTTGCTTTGTAATGGTTCTGGATTCCAGTGTAGAATTGAAGGAGGTTATTGAGATTTGACTTTGGGTTCTTGACTGGTGATGGTCTCGGGTTACAGGGCAGTTCTGGTGAATTGATGATTGGGCTCTTGTTCGGAGGATTGTGATGCAGTTTTGTGTTGCTGGTTTTTCTGTGTTTATAGAGTTCGGACAGAATTTGTTAGGTGGGTTATGGTTTTGCTGCTGTGTAGGTTCTCTGATTATGCAGGGAAATGGATTAGGAAAAAGTAATAATGAATCATTATGGTTACAAAATGAGTGGAATGTGCTACTGACTTAGGTGTAATGTAGATAGATTATGTGTCTTAATTTAGGGTTTTCCTTAATCAGATTCGGTTATAGGTTAGCCACTTAATTCATGATGGGTTTAGCTAGATGTTGTTTATGAAATTAGCTAAATTGTACATCACGTGATTTGCAGGACGTTGATTCGAGACGAGCGCCACGATGTGGGTTTTAGTCTTATACGATCTACGTATAAAGGCGGGTACTTCTTGCTTTATTTTCTTCTAGTACTTTGACCTTAGTGCATGAATTATTTTGGATAAGGATTGTGTACCTTGACTCCACTCTTATTTTTCCTGTGCTTGATACTTCCACGTGATCTTTGAGATATTCGTTTCCATATCTATACAGTCTCTAGTTGTTGTCCATGATAAGTAGCAGATATTAGATACCATATTTGTATGCTTGACTGTTGTTTATTATGTACTATACTGAGCATGCTGGCTTCATGTAGCATACCTGTTTCTGCTTATATATATATGATGATTGTTGCATTGTTTGCATCATGTCATTGCATGCATGCCGCATCCTCGGCCACTCGAGAGAGTGGTAGCTGGAGTTGATGCCGCTTGTCCTGTCGTGCCACACTCGGCCATTCGTGCGAGTGGTAGCTGGAGTACGAGCAGCAGGGACCCCGTCGCAGATGTAGCTAGTTAGCTACTATGCAACTGTCCCCTCGGTCATTCGTGTGAGTGGTAGCTGGAGTGGTGTACAGTCTGTCACTGACCCGGCCTCTCGACCATACAAGGGTCATGGTGCAGAGAGGTGGGCGGGAGTGACCATCCGTGCATACGCTGTTATTATATTTGCTTGGGCTGTTGTTGTTTATATATGCTGTTATTGCTTATTTATTGCTGTTGTTTACATACGCTGTTATTGCTTGTGTATACCTTGCTTGTTGTCTCTGTAGTTATGAGTAGTACTGTAGCAGATTAGTACCAGTTCTGTCCCACTATATCTAGCCTAGGATATGGTTTCAGGTATGAGTGCTTATTTTGGTTCTATTGTAGTATCTGCTATTTCTTTTATGAGACTGTATACTCTTGGCTCACTTTCTAGTTATATGTTATGTTCATGCACTATCTCTTCCCTTACCCGCTGAGTTCCAATACTCACCACCTCGCAAATTGGTTTTCTTTCGCCAGGTAACAGATAGATGAGTCATGGATGCTTGGAGAGTCTTGGCTGCCGGTCCCACGTCACACTCGAGGATAGTTTCTTTTGGGTCTTGTCACTGTTTGGATGTATATTAGTTTTGCGTATTTTGGTTTTGAACAAGTCGATGTGTTTTTAGAGTCTAGTCTGGTGGTTGTAGGTAATTTAGTTAGTGACTTTGTCGGTCATACATTTGTTTTCTTTTGTGATTCCCGTTGCGTTTACATCCCGCCGTGTAGGCTAAGTATTTATCGTTCTGTCTTCCGCTGTGTGTGTTTCTATTTTGTTCCAGCCGTTTAGGCTGATGGTTATAGATGGTGGTTATGTGTTATTTCATTTTGTCCAGTCGGGTAGGCTGAGTATATTAAACTGCGTGTTATGTTGTTTCTATTTGTGCAAATATTCCAGCCGAGTGTGGCTGATGTATATTTTATATGTAGTAATGTTTCATATTGTCCGCCGTACAGGGGAGGTGTTGTCGAAATTTCCTCGGACAGGGACCCCCTCTCCCCGGGGCGTGATCGATCAGATGATCCTCCTTTGCCAAATCCTAACCTCTACCGTAAGTTGTGGGAAGCTTAGTTTATCTCACTGTGACTCATCCTGATATTGTGTATGTTGTACATGTGGTTAGTCAGTTTGGCACTATACCCACCACAGTTCATTGGACTGTTGTTCTTCGCATTCTTCGATATCCTCGGGAAACTCAGTTTCAGAGTCTCTTATTTCCTTCTACTTCCTCATTAGAGCTCTATGCATACTCTGATGTTGATTGGGTGGCTGATCTTACGGATCGTAAGTCGGCCACTGACTTTTGTATTTTTCTTGGAGATTCTCTTATCTCTTGGAAAAGTAAGAAGCAAGATGTTATTTTGATATCCTCCACAGAAGCTGAGTATCGTGTCATGAATACCACTACTTATGAGATTGTTTACCTACGTTGGTTGTTTACATATATGAGAATTTTTCTTCAAAAATCTACTGTTCTTCATTGTGATAATCAGAGTGTCATTCAGATTGCGCAATATAATTTTTCATGAGAGAATGAAACATATTGAAATAAATTGTCATTTCACTCGTCATCATCTACAAATTGACATTATCACATTGCCTTTTGTTCCTTCCTCACTGCAGATAACTGATATGTTTACCAAGGCTCATTGTGTTTCATGCTTCTGATTTTTATCTGACAAACTCTCAATACTTCTGGTTATAGCATCTTGAGTTTGAGGGGATGTTAGATTATATAATTAGAATTATTTATTTATAACCTTGAAGATAATATAATTTTTTACCTTTTTAATTTAGGATTTAAATTTTTTTGATAATTCATTATATAAAACTTTATACTATTTATTTTCTAATAACTTTTTTTTAACTCGATTACTTTTCTTCGACATTAATTTCCACAACCTAGATTTGTTTGTCTTTTTGTGACTGGAGCGTTGTCTGAAGATTTTGGATCTAAAGTCCTCAAATTGCATACGTGGAAAGAATTTCATTGTATGTCCTTATGCATATGCGACTAGGCTTCCTTTTGCTGTTGGCTGTTTCTGTATCAATCTGCCTATAAGACTTGGATTTTCACTTTTCCTTTTTTTTTTTTTTTTTGATGTGCCTTAAAATGTAAATTTAAAGCTCAATCCATCGTTAAATATATAATTGCCTCACAATGAATTTAACAATCTAGAAACCTAAGAATTTGATTTTGAAAATATACAATTGATTTATTTCTACCTCAAATGTGCATTTTGGCTAATCTATCGCACGACAGATTTTACATGTTTCAAGAAATATAGTTTGACTCAAAGTTTTTTTTCATAAAATTTTTGAAAACTGTTTAAAATTTTCAAAGCCAAAACAATATTTTGATTAAATAACTATTGTTATAAATTTGTATACAATAATAATCTATTTGAAGAAGAGTATTCCGATTTTTAAAAATAATTTTGTTCAACCGAATTACAAGTGCAGCAGAAGTGGGTCCCACCCTTCCCTATGATCTGTCACGGTCAACATGAAATGTCGGCGAGTCGCCAAAACATTTGCTGCCTCAACTGATACAACTTCAAGTTTCCCTCGTTGGGATCCGTGTTCCTTGAATCTTGATCGTCCAATTGGAGATTGGCAACAGTCAGACCAATTACATTTCTATAGCGCTTGGAGGGAATCCCACACCCTAAAAGCAAGATGTTAAAATCGCAACACGACAACCGACGACTGGCGCAGAACTTGAACAGCTTAAAGCTACCCAAATGGAAGGTGATCGAGCCCCGGTCTACCACAGCACCGTCCGATCTTCCGTCAACGGCCAAGATCTCCCTTTGGAACAGCGAAGTGGCCAGAACTGTTCGTCTTGGCGAGCCTCCATGGTTCGATAAAATAAGTGCGCCAATCTCCGCCTTGCGAATGCTTAACCTTCGCTCCTTCACTGATCGAGGAGTAACCAAACAAAGAACCTCTCATCTGCAAGCGGTTCCTAGGGTTTTAATCCCGCCAAGGGTTTCTTTTCTCTGCGTTTTAGCTTGCTTCCGATGTTCCGCGACGAACTATTTCATGCATATTTATGTCTCGCGGAATCTTAACTTTATTGCCTAAAGCTCGTTGCATTGCAAAAGGCAGCAGCTTTACCTGATCGGTGCGGTCAAAATTGGAACTTGGATACCCACTGCTTGGTTACCTCTTTCCTCCCTACTGGTTTTGGCGTTGGGTTTTTTCTTTCACTTTATCCTGCTTTGAGTCCCTTGGATATCGTGTGTCTTTTTTAGCTAATCTAACCAGTTCAGATGACGGCCGATCAATCTTCCCTCTTGTATTGTTTCAATCAATCTGCTTTCTGAGATTCAAATGTTCCTACTTGAAGGTAGAGAAAGATTGCTATATCTTGTGAAATGTGTCATTTTTATATGCTTTATTAATATCTGATTGCTGGGAGAATTGGAGAAGTCGTTTGTTTGAGATGGAGGGAGTAGAAGAAGCTACTCGGGCAGCCGTGGAGAACTGCCACAGAGTGTTGAGCTTACTCACTGAGGGCCAAGATCATCCCTTGGCTTGCAAAAATCTAATGGAAAAGACAGGGGAGGCCATTTCCAGCTTCAACAAGGTTGTTTCCATGCTTAGTAAAGACGTGGGTCATGCAAAACTGAGGCGGCTCAAGAATCCCCAACAGCTTCAATTTAATCGTAGCATTTTCTTAGATCCCACAGCAATATCTAGAGCTGACCTTTCTCCACTATTGCTCCAATTCCTTCCAAGAGACCTATCACAAAAACCAGCCATTGACTTTAACTCCACTGCTAAAATTGCTACACTAACCCCTTCAAGGATGCTTCCTGATAAACCTGGTGTAGAAATGGAGACTGCTTCCAAGAGCAGTGTTCAAGTTGCTTTCAGCAATTATTCACCAGCTCATTTTCATTTCCTCCGCCAGCAGCACAACAGCCAGTTGTTTAAGCTTCAGCAACAGCTCAAGCTCCACAATGGAATGTTTGGGAGAAACAACAACTCGAGTTGCACAGGGACTGTGTCATCTTCTAAGTCCTTTTTGTCATCCCTGAGCATGGATGGGAGCATGGGAGGGCTGGGCTTCAATCTGATTGGTGGGTCAGAGTCGGTCAATCCAATCAACTGGCACTTACACAACAGGAGGTGCACTAGTGGAGGTGATGAAGGCAGTGGCAAATGTGTTAAAACAGGCAGGTGTCACTGCTCAAAGAAGAGGTTGGAGCTTCCCTGACATGATGACTTGATTTCATTTCTTTTTTCTTGCAAGAAGATGTTCTGATTTTGATGAAATCAACCTTTCCTTGTCCTTGTACAGGAAGTTAAGAGTGAGGAGATCCATTAAGGTTCCCGCAATAAGTAACAAGATTGCAGATATCCCTTCTGATGACTACTCTTGGAGGAAGTATGGGCAGAAACCAATCAAAGGATCTCCTCATCCTAGGTATCAAATAGTAAAAAACTTATAGTTTTCTTGGCTTTATAGAACAAAGAATTTAGTTGCTTTTTACAAGACATGCTTATAATTCAAGCCCAACATATTCTTCCCTACTTTGTTGTCATACTAATACTATCTTAGATGAAGTCACCATTGATCATTTTTCTTATTCTTCAAATAAGAAAACTATATGGTTTTATTAGCCATATTGGTTAGCCTTTTAGAACTTTAACTGACATCTAAAATTGTAAATTGCGAAGGATCAGTGCTCATAACATTAGGTAAGTTACTAACTTTCCTCGTAAACATTCACAGCTTTTGTTTGTGCTTTAATTAAAGGGTATTGCTAAATGGCCAGAATCTGGCCAGCTAGAATATATGCATGCATGTATATGCATGGGTATTTTAGTAATTTCATATGACCACATTAATTATATGCATATCCATGCATGCATTTTAATTGGGAGATAGAGATTTCTAGCTGGCCAGATTCTGGCCAGCAAGATTTACTCTTAATTAAAATACCAATTAGCATATGAGACTGTTGGTTATCACATGTTAGTTAAATGTAGGCGCATTATTACTTAATCTGACTTTCTGATACCAAGAATCATGAATTAAGAGCATACTAAATCACTGACATGCAAAACATTAGTCAATAATGAATTTTAGCAACAAAAATTCATCTGCATAGATTAAAAAAATTATGGAAAACTTAGCTCAGTTTCAGAGTAATATCTTCAAATAAATGATATTCTATCCTCTGAAATGTTGTACATTCAGCTCGATTTGACATCAAATGCCATGTCATTTGCTTCTTCAATGAGATCATCTGCCATATTTGTCTGTCTTAAACCATGCAGAGGATACTACAAATGCAGCAGCTTGAGAGGCTGCCCAGCAAGAAAGCATGTAGAGAGGTGTGTTGAAGATCCAACAATGCTGATTGTGACATATGAAGGGGAACATAACCATGCCAAGTTATTAACTCAATCTGTTCATGCATAGATGTTGATCAAAGTGCCAGTAGCAGTAGTTGAAATTCTATTTCCTTCAGGACACACCAGAGCAGCGTATCCTGTAAATATTCCTTCTCTTCAAGAAAAGCAAGTCATGACATAGTTATTAGATGGTTTAGGTTCTACGTTGGAATTCCATGATAGACAAGGAACGGGCACTCTGTACTCAGAGGTCCACAAAAGGATGTTTTTAATTGGTCGCAAGAAAAATCATTGACAGTGGAGAATTCTTGCAACTTTTTTACTTGTTTTAACTTTGAACTAGTTTAGTTGTAAAAGAAAAGGCAAACTGAAAATTGTAGAAGGGAACTGATAATGAAGAGCTAAAAATGTCAAAAACACTTGTGTTTTGGCTTAAACGAAAGGAAGAGTTATTTTTGTATATACCTGAATGAGTTTATTTAAGGCTACTTCATTCCTGCTTGTGCTTGCCTAATTCAATATGTTATTTATCACAAGATTGATTAAGTGCCCACTGTGCAATTTGAGCAGCCAGTGCCACACCTAAGAACTTAACCTTTGTTGTTACAATCCCTGTGATTTCAGCTAGAAAAACTGATGCGATAAGTCAGCTTCAATTCCCACCATTATTTGCCGTTCAAAAAAATGGATTGAAATAGCAAATGATTAGCAAAGATGTAACATGGAATGAGTGCATTCAACTGTGAAGTAGGACAAAGCATGAAAATAGGAAGTACACAATTATAATATAAGTGTTACAACATTTATACCGATGACTGAAGTCTGAAGTCTTCCATAATCTCATTGGTTATTCTTTTATTTATCTTATCGTAAATTGCATCGATCTTTTGAAAATAACAGTACGTTCAACTTTTCTTGAATAAAAGATCAAAAACAATGAACAGACCAATCCAAGATCCCAGTGCGCTGCTAAGGTGGGTCGATAACCATTGAAACACGTTTTCATGATGTGTCTTCAACATTATTATCTCCGTCCTCCCAACATCACTTGCATACTCGATCTCCACAAAGATATGTGTTTTCCATGTAAATGGGTGGATCTGGTGCTTGTTGTTGGAAGGTGGTGGACTCTCAAATAATTTTATAAGAAGAGAAGAGTTGTAATATAAAGATTTATGTATAAAGCTGACTTGTTCAATAGAAATCTCTAGATCATACATCATTAATTAGATCCATGCATATATTCTATTTAGGTATATAAATTCAAGATTCATATATTATTTTGGTTCATGTACATCAAGCATTTATTATACTTCATATATATTCAAGTTTAATTCAACTTCTAACATTTTATTTTAAACTTGAATATTTCTTTGTAGCAAAAAGATAATTATACTTATCTTATGCGTCCTTCACAACCTTCCTCAAGTTATGTGAAGGGAGGTAAATCACGGGATCAGTTTATAGCTGACCACTAAGTGACCAGAGGGTAGAAGGTTTTTTTTTTTTTTTAATTTGAATCTTCCTTACGCCAAGCATGAATCTAAATCTTTGAAAAACATCAAATTTGAATGACTTTATAAAAATATCAGTAACTTATTCATATTCTTCATATACTCAAGTTCAACTTCTTTCTTTACAATGTATTCTCAAATAAAATGATATCTTATGTTAATATATTTGCTATATTAATAAAACACCATATTCTTTGCTAAAATTTGAGCTAACTTATTATCATTCATGATCTTTATAACATCTTTTGGAATCAAATGAAGTTCCTATAATAATCTTCTCAATCATATTGATATAGCATGACAAGTGCAAGAACTAGCTGCAACATACTTGTTAGTTAGAGCCCTAGAGTCAATCATATGATGATTGTTATATGGACTCATTGTATTATATTCCTATATATATATAAAGACATTTATTTTGGTTATTATACTTACTTGTATTGGTGTCAAATAACTAAATATAATAGCGTCCTTGAGTAGAAGGTTCCTATCTATATCAATCGATTGGTTGAATCGGTAGTGAGATGGTATAGAGAACACTACTCTTAATCATTCCTAGTCAAGTATTAACATTCAGGGACAATGTTAATGCGACGAGACTAGCATGTAGGTCAACTCGATGACTTGATCTCACAAGTCATGGATATGGAGATATCAAGTTGACACATGGGTATGCATTGGAGAATGTATACTGAATGACCCGTCATGAGAAAGTATCATGGATCATTATATGAGTGTTATATACTTTCTCATGTGGCTATTAGTATGACTATTAGTCCTTGGACCTGAAGTCACCATGGTTCCCTACATAAGGAGTTGCATATTTTGGCTTCGTCAAACGTCACCCGTAACTGGGTGGACTATAAAGGCGATTACTGGGTATGTAACAAATTATGCGGAGGGATGTGAGTGATGTAGATGAGATCTATCCCTCCTATATAATGGGGGTGACATCGTTATTCTTGATAGAGTGAGACCACTAAGTGCATGGTCATGCCCAAATGAGTCAATATGAAATATTGAGCTCATTTGATTATAGTGAGTCTACTTGGAGTTCAAGATTTAGATTGATCAGAGAATGACACCGTCTATGCCTCAAATTGATCAATCTAGATGTCAAGGATAGAAGGACATTTGTCATATATTGTGAAGATTCACAATTATTAGTCACAAGGTGATGTTGGATCTCAACATTCTTGTAACTTGGATAGCAATGATGTATTGCTAGATGCCGTTCATTGTTTATATTTCTAAATAAGATTTAGAAACATTGCCAACGTTACAAGAACCTATTGGGTCACACACAAAGAACGAGTGGATGGAGATTAGGTTCATATGATGAACCAACTGGATTAGGTTCATATGAACCAAAATTGGATTAACAGTAATCCGAATTAGACTTATTGGGTTAGACTCAATTAGATTCAATTATTGAATAAGTCTAATTTATAGTTGATTCATTGAGTCAATTTATATTAATGAATTGTGACTCATTAAATTGAAATTGACTTGAATCAAAGATTGGATTTAACTCAACAAGGAAGATGTGTGGTCAAGTTTGACTTGACCAAATGGGAAGTTGAAACATCAAGTATGACTTGACTAAATGCCACTTCATGAAGGATGACTCATCCTACATGGCATGGCCAACAAATACATTCTTGCCACATCATCTCCACATCATCAAGGGAGAGCAAGAGGCATGGAATGTCCATGTGTGGCCGACCATATGAATGCAAGATTCATTGGCATTGAATGTAATTTATTGGCATTCCATGTGTGGCCGGCCATATGAATGCAAGATTCATTAACATTGAATGTAATTTATTGACATTCCATGTGTGGCCGGCCAAATGAATATGAGATTCATTGGCATTGATTTGAGTGTGATGGTTGTTGTCTTCTTCCTCCTTAGCTCCTTCTTGTTCTCATTCTCTTTTTGGCCGAGAGTTTCAAGCAAGGGAGTTTATGCATTCTTCCTCCTCAACCACCAATTTTATCATGACTAGATTTACCACTAGAAGCTCTATCATCAATATCCTCAAAAACAACACTTTCATCATCATTGCCATCACAGTTATGTTGACTAGCCCTCTGTGTAGTTACTCCACCAACTTGGCTTCTTTGTAATTCAATAATTATAGCATCTTGTCTCTCTAATTTATCTAAGATTTGACTAAATTTGATTTTTCATGTGCTCTAAGATTGTCTCAAGGCACGTTGTTCAAGTGATTATCTAGTTCTTGCTTCCTTTCCACTTATCACTATTAAAGTAATTTGTTATTAGTAAATCACTCAACCCACTAAGGTTAGATATTTAAAGAATTTAGAATTGAGGCAATTCCCTGTAAGCACATTCGTTGATTAATTGAAAATTTTCATGGCAAATAATAATGATTATGATAAAAGATAGGAATTAAATGAAGAACACAACTTAATAGAATTGATAAATTTGAATTGAGTGATGAAAAAAATTATTAGAATTGAATCTAAGAAGATACCATAATTGAATCTAGGTAAAATTTAAGAGAATGTAGAATTGAAAGATAAAGATACTTGAAAAAAAAAATGCTAAAAAAAAATTTATCTGAATTTAATTTAGGCATATGTCAGAATTGAATCGAGACTTAAAAGAAATATAAAATTAAAAATTAGATACTTTTAATAAATGCTGAAAAAAAATTGTTAGAATTTAATCTAGGTATACTGTAAAGAAAATACAGAATTAAAAGGTAAAAATTTGAAATAAATGTTGAAAGGAAATTTGCCCGAATTTAATTTAGGCACATGTGAAAGATAAAGAATGGTAGAAGAAAATGTAAGTTTACTCTTTTTGTTTCCTCTTTTTGTTTTTTCTTTTCCTCCCTTTTTCATTTTTTTCTTCTAAATTTTGGGTCCCCTTTTTTTTTCTTTCCTATTTTTTTTTTAAATTATAATTTTTTCTTTTTTTTAAAAAAAAAATAATAACTACAAGGCAAATAAAATTTGCTAAGATTGGAATGATTGAAAATGACCTTAACCGAATGCTTAAGAAAGCACGGATCTTCATATAAGAAATGGAAGACGTTATAACTTTGGAATTGAGATTGATAAGGCTTTAAACGTCCATAAGAAAATGTTTTGATAAATTTTAATTCAATAAAAAAACTAACAGAGTCTCATTGTTTTTTTAGAGGGAAAAAGCCAAAAGATACATATGTGGATCCCACCTTATTATTTATAGCTATAAATGACCTAAAAATCCTAAAAGGTTAAAAGAAAATTCATTTAGTAAAAACTTATAAAGACTAAGTTATTTTGAGTTTATAGTACCATTACAACTCAAATAAAAATATAAATTAAGCATAAATTGTGTTGACATATTAAATATATCCCTACTATATAGACATAAAATTTAAATGGCTGATTAAACTTATCTAAAACTTGAATTAGATTAACTAAGTCACATAAGTTGTTCTGGGTCAAATCTTTTTCAATTGTAACTTTGATCTTCATATTTTTAATTAGCACATTAAGTGTTTTTTTCATCATTTTAGCCTTAATTCTTGTAATTTAGCCTCTATAGATGTATAATAGATCATCTTTAATATGGGTTGCTCATTTTCTTCCATAGCCTTACCTTAGCTTGATCCATATGAATAACTTGTTAGCTCGTTGGTTAGCTCATTGGACAACTTATTTTCTTTCACTCCATCACAAAGAAAAATAATTGACTTCGGTATGCGTCTTAGAGCATCCACAGTGGTTAAAACCCACTGTGAGCTCTTTCGTTGCCACATCTACGCCACATCAAAAGTTAAAAACCTCACACATCTTTCCACTATCAAAAAACCTCTCAACAACTTCTTCATGGGTCCTACACTTTTCATTATATATAATTCACATTTCTCCTTCATATTTTACATTATACACCATTCAATTTTTATAAAATTTAAATTTACCACTTGCTAACATAAAATAACATTAATAATTAAAAAAAAAAACATAAATATTACAGTGCATCAAATGAAAAGACATACATTATAATAATATATAAAAATAAACGTAAACTCATCTACACCAGGTCATGTCTCTGTTTAATTTTTTCCACCATTTTCTCATGTAAATAAAGTTGTCCTGATGTCATCTCACTAGTATCCTGTAATGACCCGACCCTCTTGGCCCATTTGGCGACCTCTCATGTCGTCGACCGTCGGCCCTTATGTCGTCGGCCCATTTGGCGACCTCTAATGTTGTCGACCGACGAACCTTGGCTGTGCCGTTACTCACTAGGACTTTCCACCCCTGGTCAGTGGATTTTTGCCTTCCCCAGGATTCGAACTCTAAACCTCTAGGCTTAAGTATTAGAGTTTATGAATCCTGGTAATCAAGTGAGATCAATATCCTTCATAAGAATTTCATAATCCTTATGAAAGATCTCGACTTCCCGCAGAGCCATTTTTTGCATTTGATATTCTTTAATATCTTGCCATTCTTTGTCGATGTTATGTTCCATTATGTCGCCCTCTCTGCTTTAGATTTGCCCTTCCTCTTCGCTGCCTTTTGCGCTATCGGACGAATGCGGACTTCAGAGTCATCTAAATCAACACTTGTATCTGGATTTGATGTTGAAGTGTTTCCTCCTGACTCGGATGTCCTTGCCTTCTTGTTAGAGTAATGAGCAAGTGGTTGTGGAGTATATTTCTCGTAGTCTTTGAGAACCCTCCACACATGCATATACTTAAAATCCTTGTTATTGTTGTTGGCTTTCCACATATTCAGTGCATTCTCCAACACATTCTCGTTACTCTAACCACTTTGCCAATGAGTATAAAAATTATTATAAGTTGCAGAAAATTTATTTACCATCGGTGCAAACCTGTAATAATGTGATTTCAGACGCTGATAGCTTCTCATCATAGATCCAGTGGGGTGATGTTTGTTGTAGTAATTAGCAATACGTTTCCAAAAAGCTTGATGTTGGTGCGGGAAGCATCCGACGATCGAACTTGTGTTTTGATAATGGCAAAGGATTCAAAGTTAAGGTGTTTTGTTTTCTAACAAGTCTACTTGAGGATTTCAGGAAAGTCCTAGCTGCGGTTAGGCAAAGGGAAAAACCCTAAGGGGTGGTAACTCTAGGTCATAGGGGGTGGTAACCCTATGCGGTAAGTCTTGGTAGGTCGACGTCTTCAGGCAAAAGTCCTAGGGGGTGGTAACCCTAGGTGGAAAGTCCTGGTGTCGCGAACCAGGTGAAAGACTGGACTGGCCGGGAAGCGGATGTCCAGCAGAAAGTCCGGAAGCGTCGAGTGCTGAGCAAAAGTCCAGTCGATCTGGAGGATCGACTGGCAACAGGTAAATCTCCTAAGTGGAGTAGGTGAGGGCGCGTTCCCCGTAGAGGGAACAGTAGGCGTCGGGTCGACCTAGGGTTTCCGGTCGAAAATCCGAAGTCAGACCCGGACAGTCCGGAGACTGTCGAACTTTCATTCATATTTATGATATTATGTGTGCTAACTTTGTCTTGTAGGATATGTGTGTAGTTTGTAGACTAACACATTGTGCAGGGACAAAAGAGCAACATTAGCCTCGGATGAACAGTGTCCGAGGCGCCTCCATGGAGCTTGGAGGCGCCTCGGGTGTGAAGGTGAGCTGGCTGTGCGCTGGCTTTGGAGGCGCCTTAAAGGGCAGTGAAGGTGCCTTGGACCGCAGCATGGAGGCGCCTTGAAGGCGCGTGAAGGCGCCTTCAGAGGGATAATGCGCGACTTGATCAGCGCTTATCGACGCATGCAACCCGGGGCTTGGAGGCGCCTCGGACAGCCTTGGAGGTGCCTCCAGCGCCCTTTATAAGCAGTGTTCGAGCACCTCTTTCAAACACAACTCTCTCTGAATAATCTCTTGCTACGTGCTGCGAACCTGACGACCCAGAAGTGCTGCGACGCGACACCAACGACCCGGAACTACGCTTCTCCATCTTTAGTTGTCGGTATAAAGTTTATGAGCTGTAAATTCCTATAATTGTACAAATTATCGTGCTTATAGTTGTTGCCCACCGAAAGCGATCAAGGATCGCGGGCCTTCGAGTAGGAGTCGATCTAGGCTCCGAACGAAGTAAATAGTTTGCCTCTTTGTGTGATTGTTTTTATTTCCGCTGCATTTACTCGAACGGTTTTACGATTCCGAAAAACGAAATAGCCGCGAGCGCTATTCACCCCCCCTCCTCTCTAGCGCGGTCTCGATCCAACACTTGATCCTTCTGGTCATTACCAATGATTGCATCAGTGCTTATAGTTGTCCATGACTTCGCAAGGACCACATCTTCATCGGGAGACCAAAATCTTCTTTTCGATTCATTTTCCTCCAGCTCAACTTCACGCTCTTCTTGTGATGAGTGTGGTGGCACCTGAGTTGCTGGAACAGATGATGGCGTTAGAGATTCTTTGTCGCTGATAGATGGATGAATAGTCGCCCTTCTAGATTCATTCGAAAGTATGACAGGTGGTTGATTAGGAGAAACCCCGTAAGGATAATGCATTCCAAGTTGGCTACCCATTGTTGACCAGTCTTGGGATGGATACATACCAAATGGAGCTGAGGCGGTGTTACTTGGATTCCGCGGCTGCAAAAAATTTTGAGAACTTTGGGAATTTGGAAAATTTGGAGAATATTGTGGAACATATGAAATATTTTGAAAATTTGGAGGATATTGTGGTTGAGAGAAAAAATGAGGATATTGGATATTTGGAGGAATGCGAGTATTTTGAGAAGATGTATTTCCTTCCGTATTTGAAGAATTCAAAAGATTCGTAAAGGAAGTATTGAGATTTTCATCCATAACGAATACAAATAGGGAATGAAAGGAAGAATTGAATTGAGAGCAAAGATAGCAATGGAATGAATGGAATGAATGAAATAGATCACATATTTATAGATTTTTTATATATTAAAAAATTTAATTATAACCGTTGAACAACGACTAAAAATTAGCCGTTGCTCAACGGCATACAACGGTTGTTCTCACTGAAATGAGAAGCAAATTTTAATTACCAGACTTTTTGATTTTTTTTAATTATTAAAAAAATTAAAAAAAAAATGAAAAGACGAAGAAGCAGCTTGCTTCTTCGTTTTAATCAAAAATCCTCCTTCCACTATGAAAGGAGGTTTTCGCCAAGTCCACGTCACAGTGGGAGCTCTTTCCGAGCTCCCACTGTGGATGCTCTTAGAGTATTGGTTGTCAACGAGACTTACATAAGTTGAAACAGTGCAGATAGTACAACAATAAATAGGACTTGTATAATTATTAGCTTGATGAGGAAGGAGATAAGAACTCTCAATCAACATAAAGTTCGAATATCTAGTTGATGATTTCTTGCTCTTGGAATAAGAACAAGTGGTCGAGCCTTCTTCAACACAATTCCAAACACCCCACTGAGCTCAAGTTCATGCCCTTCTGGCAACTCCCAATCAAAGCAGTGCAGGAAGGAAGCCAACATGTATATTATCATCCTCTGCGACAAAGAAATCGCCACGCATATCCTCCTCCCCAGTCCAAATGGCAGATAGATACAAGTATTTCCACGAAAATCATAATTCTGATTCCCCTGTAAAAATCTCTCGGGTCGAAACTGCAAGGGATCTTCCCACAGAGCAGGGTCTCTGTGAATTGCCCAAACATTTATGAAGACCTTGGAACCTTTGGGAATGGTGTACCCACCTAGTACGAAAGTGGAGCTGGGCGAGTGGGGAACCAGCAGAGGAATCACTGGATGCAGGCGGAGCGTCTCCTTCATCACAGCGCAAAGGTAAGGCAATTTTGGCAGGTCTGACTCTTCCACTAGGCGTCCTTTACCGACCACTGCGTCGAGCTCATTTCTTACTCTCTTCATGGCTTCGGGGTTGCACATCAGCTCAGACATCGCCCATTCTACTGCACTTGTGGATGTATCTGTTCCTGCCATTACTAGATCCTAAAACAAAAACAATAAAACAGAGTGATGTTAAGTTTAATGTGTGCGTTAAGCTAGCGAGATGGAATTGAGTAAAGCAAAATAGATGGAGGGACGTACAAGGAACAAGCCCTTGACATTGTCCAGAGTGAATGACTCCTTATCATCCTTTTCCAGAACCTGCATCATCACTTTTAGGAAACCTTCGCCGTGTTTCTCTTCTGCAAACTTGGCAAACAACAAAGTATAACGCTCATAAAGTTCCTTCATCCTCCTCGACAAACCCTGCAAATCCAGCGCCGCAATCTTCGGAAAAAAGTCCGACACGTTTGGCACTGACAACATCCAGATGGACTCCTGGATCACCTTCCTGAACTGGCTCGCCGCGTCGTCGCTGGGCGTCACTCCCCATAGCATGCCCGTCATCACGTGGAACACCGTGGTAAACACCAGATCCCGCACGGCTACCGGCTCGCCGGCGCGGAGGCCGGAGACGGTCTGCTGGACCTCTCGGCACCGCAGGTGGCTGACAGCCTCGATGCCGGAGACGCTGAGGAGCTCGCGGACGGTGACCTTGCGGAGACTGCGCCAAAGCGGGCCGTGGGGGCACCACACCATGTTATGGCGGAGGGCGTCGGCGCTGCAAGCGGGGGGGTCGTGGTTAGCCAAGGCCTCGTCGTGGTCCTTGAAGGCCTCTCGGACAGCGGCTGGGGAGGAGAGAACGACGTGGAGCTTTGAGCCGAGGCGGAGGCTGAGGACGGGGCCATGTGTGAGGGCGAGGCGGCGGAAGTAGACGTGCAGTTCGGGTTCGAGGGAGAGGAGACTTCCAAGGAATGGAAGGCCGAGGGGCCCAGGGGGTAGGGGCGGCCTTCCTCGGCCGCAGCTCCGCCATCTCAGCCACCGCAGGAGGAAGACGGAGCAGAGTAGGGTTAGGAGAGAGATGGCGAGGTAAGACCTGATGGAGACCTTGTTACTTCCCTGCATTGGCGTACGATGCAATCAAACTCCTGATACTCAGCGCTATATATTAAAGCCCATCACCGTCTTATTTTTCCTCTACAATGTAAACTTACCGATGACGATGGAAGGAAAATTCACCTTGACTCAATTATTGAACAGGAAGGTGGGACCATTAACTAATTAACATGTGTTTCAGGCCTAAATTCTTGAACCATTAACTGATTAACATGTGTTTCAGGCCTAAATTCTTGAACCATTAACTAATTAATATATATATATATATATATATATATATATATATATATATATATATTTTTTTTTTTTTTTTTGATCCTGTCCGAAAGCTGAATCAATGGACACTGGGCACGTGGCGTTTTC
This sequence comes from Zingiber officinale, assembly GCF_018446385.1. Lineage (NCBI taxonomy): Eukaryota > Viridiplantae > Streptophyta > Magnoliopsida > Zingiberales > Zingiberaceae > Zingiber > Zingiber officinale. The sequence continues at coordinate 139,134,491 of NC_055986.1, forward strand.
CAACGACTGACGTAGATCTCCTGACTGCTAGCACGGGCCTCTGCTGAACCTGCACAGAAGTCGGGCCGGGAAGGGGTTCCCGGCGACGACCCTCCGATGCTCAAGTCAGGTAAAGCTCGACAACAAGAAAGTGGCTCCAAGAATCGTAGAATGCGTACCTCCGTCGAAGGATGAGAGCCTTTATATAGGGCTGTGGAGAAACGGGTACACGGATACCGAGGTGTACACGTGTCCTTAGCCCATACCCAAGTAAAGGTCTGTCAGTGAGCTTACCTGACTCCATATTGCTACAGTCCAAGCACGTCTTCGATGGGACAGCGGATCCTTCTGCTGTAGGATTTTGAGTATGGCCTGAACGTAGAACATGCCTGCTGTCAGAATAAGATGTCCCTTGTCCTTTTCCCCTTACCCCTTGCCTAACATCCGGCCGGACAACCTTCGCCTTACGTCCGGCCGACCGGATATGTATGGTGGTTGGGAGATTCTCAGTCATGTGCTTGGTGGATACTGCTAGCAGCATGCTACCTCCTGTCTTCGGCCGAGCGTGCCCTCCGCTCGGCCTTGCGATCTTGTCCAATGAGCGCCGGAACCTTGCCTTTCGCCAGGGTGCCTTTGACCATCAACTAGACACCGGCCGGCCGGCCGATCGCCCCCCCCTCTCCGGCCAGCCACCTGCCCTTTGACTTCCACGTGGCGTTGACTCCACAGAACGGGGGTCCCCTGTTCTTACCGCCGGATCATATATATATATATATATATATATATATATTTGGATATTTTTTTTAAAAAACTTATTTTTATTATTAAAATGATGTTTTATATAAAAATAAAATAAGAATCTCATTCTAAATTTTTAGATTACTCCTTTTATATTATTATAATATTTTTTTTGTCACAATTATTAATTTTAAATAATTTTGATTAATATTAAAATACTTTTACATTTTAATAATTTTGCCTATTGTCTACTCATAGTTTTGACCCACGTTATATTAGTTTTGACAACTACTAAAATAATTTCTACTCTTAAAAGTTAACTATTGGAATAAAACTAACAATTCTAATAAATAGCCAATCTAAGTGGTTAGGTTCCAACAGCTAGTAAATGTAAGCGTCCAATTCTAACGTTTTCAGTTCCACATCTAGAAATTACAAGTAGAGAAAAATATTAGAGTCTAATAAATAAGATTTCATTCTCCCATTTACAAAATAAAAAAATTATCTTCTCCTTTAGCAAAAGAAACACTCCTCTTGCACGAAGTGTTAGACCAATTTAACCTCTTTTTTGTGAAGCTTCATTTGCAATATTTATTCTTAATTATCTTTTAGAAGAGTTGTTCCCTCTTTGCTTGTGGATTTAATTTTTTTTATGAGTTTTCACATTGATGGGCGTTGAAGTAGTTTTGTATTTTTTTTTTTAACTAATGTTAACATAATTTTACTAGCACGAAGACATCTGAGATTAAAGAAATTAAGATAAGACATTTTTTTCATATGAGATACCTTTTAATGATAATAAAAATAAAAAAGTTTTTTTTTAAATTTTTTTTACAGTTTATTTTAACACTATTTTTTTGTATAGATTATTGTGTTTTTTTAGCCAAACCATATGCATTTATTAAAGACACTCAAATTCTGAGGAAGAAAGGAAAACAATAGTATTAGCTGACATTGTCATATGAGGGGAGATAAAATTGTAGTAAGTAAAAATTTAATTTTTTATAGCTAACGCACCCTTGGGGCCTAGATCTTCTGTAGGTAAGAAAATTTAGTATATTTATTAAATCTAATAAATTTAATAAAGCACATGTTAAGAAATATTCTCAGAATAAAAGGATGATTCGATGTTATAATTGTAATTGATCTTGTCAAAAATCTGAGAAAATAAAATTATCGGTATGACGTGGCTGGAATGTTGACTGCATCTCCATGACTCAGATGATGAGTTGTCTTCTATATTGACTAAGTCGTCGGAAGTCTTCTAGTCAACGCTACCTGTAAACAGTGATCGGGTTGCCCCGATCCCTGACACCCCGATGCTCGAGGCAGGTCCCAATAATATATAAGAAACAGGCTAAATGAATAGTGGAATAATGAGGCCCCGGGGAGGGGGGCACCCTCGGATGGATCGGTGAGCTGATCGCGATGCTGATCGAGTCGTCACATCCCTGAAGAGTAGATACATGTCCACCAGCTGAGTAGCTGGATCCGGCGACTCGGAGTCGGATGCGATATGGATATGCAGGACGACATACAGTCTAACTACAGCAATAGCTCGCAGGTCAAAATAGCGGCACGAAGGTCGGAATACAACAGCGACCCGCAGGCCGGGATATGACAACACCACATAGAGTAAGAATGTATACTAAAAGTCTACCTTTTTGTATAAACATTTATTTTGAAATAAGAATCACATTGGTCAAATATATACATTTATATGTTAAATGTAGTTGTTCATTTAATTTATATTGAAGATAACATGGTGTGTGGTGTCACACAGAAGATCATGTTATTAGTTCTTTATAAATTATAAATAGTTGCTCACAACCAAGATGGAATGCGACAAACCATGGGAATGGTTGTAGTATAATTTGGTATTAGTTTATCTTGACTATAAAATTATACTAGTACACTCTGAGTGTATTGAGCAGGACCATTTTGAGGTTGCTCTTTTTATACTGACTGTAAAAAAGAACAGGACATTTGTTATTATGGATGTACGCACTCTTAATCATTATATAATAACAAGCACGTATACTTAATATTTATTTTTTTAATTTATCAAAAGGTGAGATTTAGTTCGTTAAATCAATAGACCCGATAAGTTGGGAAATGATATTATTTATATGGTGTGTTGTTGATTATAGAATGAAACTGTGTCCTAGTGATCTAGGTTGATGATGCCTCCTTGAGGAGCTCATAACGATTGTCATGTAAACCCTGCAGGTGGACTTAGTCCGACATGACAATAAGGTTGAGTGGTACTACTATTGGAGCTAAATATTAATTAAGTGAGTTGTCAGTAATTCATTTAATTAGTGGACATTCGATATCTTAAACACAAGGAGACTAACACACTCATGATAAGAAGGAGCCCATATTTTAATGTAGGATTGATGCGGTAGTGCAATAATAACTCTTTAGTGGTATGAGTTATTATTGATGAACTTAAGTTGGGTGTTCGGGGTGAACACGGGAAGTTCAAGCTCATTGGGAGACCAAAACTAATTCCTTTTCTCGGTCCCTATTGTACCCTCTTATTTATAAAGTCTTATATCTACCCAAAGCCCAGCTTCTTAACCATGCTTAAGGGCCGGCCACATCTTTGCTTGGAGCCCAAGCAAGGGGCCGACCATATCATAAGAAAAGGAAGTTTTATTAAAAATAAAATTTTGATAAAGTCTTTCCTTTTATGATATCATCCACATGGTTTTAAAAGAGAGTTTTAAATTTTAAAATCTTTCCTTTTATAGCTTTTCTACAAAGGATTAAAAAAAAGAGAGAGATTTGAAATATTTCTTTATTTGTAGTTATCTATAATGTGAAATAAAGATTTTAACTTTTGATAAACTTTCCTTTTTTGTAACCATGTTTTAAAAGAGAAGTTTTATTTTAAAATATTTTCTTTTATAGATATCCATAAAAGGATTTAAAAGAGAAATATTTTAACTTATAAAACATTCCTTTTATAGCTATTCACAAAAGAGATTTTAGAAGAGAGATTTTAATTTTGTTTAAAATCTTTCCTTCCTTAGAACACAATCTTGTGGCCGGCCATACCATGATAGAAAACGAAGTTTTATTTTTTGTTATAAAACTTTCCTTTTTTGCAATCACCAAGGATTATAAAAGAAGAGGAGGTGGTTCCTTATGGTTTAATACATCTCTTATTCCTCTTCTCTATTCCTTGTGGTTGGCTCTCCCTCTTCTCCCTTTCCTCTTCTTTGTGGCTGGTGGCATCAAGCCTTGGAGAGACATCGGTGGCCGGTTGCTTGGAGAAGAAGAAGAAATAAGTGAAGGAGGTATTGCATCCTAGTATCCTTTGGTGGAAGGTGGCCAAAACTTGGAAGCAAAGGAAGAAGCTTGGGTGGATTTCGTCTTGGTAGATCGTCGCCCACACGACGTCCAAGAGAAGGAGAGGAATACAACAGAAGATCAAGAGATCTATAAGCTACAAAAGGTATAACTAGTTATTTATTTCCGCATCATGACTAGCTCATCCTTTTGTATAGATCTTGAAAAACCAAACACAAGAGGTTATCGATTTTAGGTTATCGTTTTGTTATTGATTTTATTTTTCGATTTCATGTTTTCGATATTGTGCTTCTATTGAGGTCTCTGTAGTTAAACCTAGTTTATTGTAAGAAGTTAAATATCTGATTTCTTTGAAAGGTTTTGTCTAAGAAGTGGTGGATGATCCCATACCCAAGAAGGCCTAGTGGCTCGCCATGTTTAACCTAGAAGCCGATCTTTGAAATAGATATTTAATTAACTTTTGTAATATGGCTTAACTTATGAAGAACACATTGGTTAAACTTGGAATAAAAATGTTAAGTATCGTTTCCAATCCAAGTTTAACTTCTGAAGGACAATTTGGATTATTAATGTTAAGCATCGTTTGCAATCCAAATTTAACTTCAGTAGAGCACATGAGTAGCTAGGATAGTTCTATGCTTGTACAAATTTTTGTACAAGGGAACTAGAACAGTATTCTGAGTAGCAACCAACAATTGGTATCAGAGCTAGGTTTTACATCTGTGTGTTTGGTTTTTAGTTTAATTATGCACATGTCATACATATTTTAGGCATGAAAATAGTAGGATGTGCAAATAGATTAACTCTGTGGTTGCAGACTCCAACTATTATGACCTATTGTGATTATGTGTGATTGGACCCTCGGACATGTCGAGGGCATTTTATGTATATGCATGATTGTATTTATTAAATACAGCAGGAGTTGTATTAGTTTTAGGATTTTACATTTTGTTCGATCTAGACTTTATGTACATTCCTTTGTGGAATATAGGATCGATATATGTAAAATTTTATTTTTGTCGCAGATTGTATCCTTGCGAGGCATGGTGCTATTTGAGGACCAGGGGCGCAGCGAAAAAAGAAGCTCAATGGATGTGACGACATGAGACCTAGGGCTGGCGGCTAGGTTTGATGACTGCTAGGGCTGGCGGCAGACGGAGGACAGCGATGGAAGAAGTTATAATAGTTGGAAAATTATTTTTCCATATTTATTACTTTTATTTGCTGTGATGTGTGTGTGTGTGCATGTGATGTGTGCTTGCATGTTAAAATCCTCATCTTAAATAACTAAGTGGGAGAGAGATTTTAAATAAATTCCACGGTCTCCATTACTGGTTTGTAAGTGATGCAAACAAACTTGCGCGTTCGCTTTGAGTGCCTTCCTCCACATCGGATGAGTTTGTTTGCGGATCACTAGATCAAACTTCCTTTATGGATGATTATAGGAAATTATTTAGGAGCGTGTGATCTTCTCCATCTGAAGGGGCACAATTTTATTTAATGGACTAAATATCAAGTAATGGTATACACTTAAGCGCATTTAATAATATCCTTTCTATCAGAGTCACTGCTATTATTTGTGTGAACGAAGGAATACCAACTATTAATTTTATTTGTCATAAAGTTAGGTTGAGAAGAATAAAATTAATAGGTAAAACCTCCTCTTACAAATGTTTAAATTTGTATACGTCCACACTATCGTGACATACAAAATTTACGGTGTTTTAAGGTGTTGGTGAATTTAAATGATATTGTTTGAGGAATCAATATTATTCTAAATTCTTAAGTTTTGACCAAAACTTATTTTGTGATTCTTAAGATTTCAAATGGCCTTCAACCCACTTGTTGTTATTCTAAAAGAAAACAAACTTACTAGTCCCAATTACATAGATTGGAAAATAAACCTGGACATTGTCCTAACTGCTGAAGGCTATAAGTTTGTACTGTTAGAGGTCTGCCCTAATGAGCCTAATAGTGATTCTAGTGAAGAGGAGATTGAGTATCATAAGAAATGGGTCAAGGTAGATGAGATGACACGGTGTTACATTTTGGCTTCTATGTGAAATGTTCTGCAACATCAGCATCAGGCCATGCCTACTGCCTATAACATGATGTATAATTTCAAGGAACTCTTCGGACACCAGAATCAGGTTGCTAGGCAAGAGGCTATGAGAAACTTAATGACAGCCACCATGTAAGAGGGGGCACCCGTAAGGGATCATATCCTCAAAATAATGGCTTACTTGAACGAGATACAAATCTTTGGAGCTGAAATCGATGGAGAAATCCAGGTCGATATCATTCTCCAAACGCTACCCAAAAGTTTTGAGCAGTTCTGCCTGAAGTACAATATGAATAAAAGGATTTATTCATTGGCGGAACTATTGATAGAACTTCAAGCAGCAGAAGGGCTATTTCGTCATACTTCTCAAATCCACTTTGCTGAAAATGTTTCTACTTCTAAGTCGAAAGGCAAGAAGAAGAAGAAGAAACAAGCTGGCTCGGCAAAGAAAGTAAATTGATCTCTAGGTACTCGACTAAAAGCAGGAGTGAAGAAGCTGAAAGCCAAGTGCTTCATTTGCAAACAGTTTGGACATTGGAAGGCAGACTGTCCTCGTAGGAAGGAGAACAATAAAGATATATCTTATTCTCTAATAGTTGAAACATGTTTAGCGGTGTTATCTACCAGTACCTGGTGTGTAGATACAGGAGCCACTGATCATGTCTGCAATTCATTGCAGGGGTTTCAGGAAATCCGACGACTATATGAAGGAGAGATAACCGTCTACATGGGCAATGCTACGAAAGTGGCGGCTGTTCCAATAGGAGATGTTTACTTATCATTTGATAGGAATAGAACTTTGATTTTGAGAAATTGTCTTTATATACCAAGTTTTAGAAAGAATTTAATTTCAGTTTCTAAACTATTTTTGGATGGATATTCTATTTCTTTTGATGAGAAAGTGGTTATCAAGAAGAATAGGGTAGTTATCTGTTCTGGTACATTAGTTGGCAATTTGTATACTCTAAATCCAATAACTCCCACAAAGTAACAAATGGAAATTAATAACACATCCTCTAATTCTAATAAGAGAAAGGAACCTTTGGAAATGAACCAAACATATCTTTGGCATCTAAGGCTTGGTCATATTAACTTGAGTAGGATTCAAAGGCTAATAGCCGATAGACTTTTGGGTTCATTAGTGGTGGAAAACTTTCCAACCTGCGAATCTTGCTTGGAAGGAAAAATGACCAAGAGACCTTTTAAGGCTAAGGGGTATAGAACAAAAGATGTGTTGGAATTGGTTAATTCTGATTTGTGTGGATCTATGACTATCCAGGCGAGAGGTGGATTCGAATATTTTGTCTCTTTTATAGATGACTATTCGAGATATGGATACATTTACTTGATGCGCCGTAAGTCTGAGTGCTTTAATAAGTTCAAAGAGTGTAAGGCTAATGTGGAGAAATGTCATGGTAAAAGTATCAAGACACTACGGTCTGATCGTGATGGCAAGTACCTCTCAGGAGAGTTTAGGTATTACTTATCAGAGGTTGGGATTCAATCCCAATTGTCTGCACCTGGTACACCCCAACAGAATGGTGTGACAGAATGAAAAAATAGAACTCTTATGGAAATGGTTAGATTGATGATGAGTTATTCTGAATTACCAAATTCATTCTGGGGATATGCTTTAGAAACGACAGTGTACATTCTGAACTTGGTACCTTCTAGATCAGTATCCTCTACTCCCACAGAATTGTGGAATGGGTGCCTAGTCTGAGACATGTTCGGATTTTGGGTAGACCAGCACATGTGCTGAAGGGAGATGCTGATAAGTTGAAATCTCGTACAGAAGTTCACTTGTTTATAGGTTATCCTAAAGGAATGAAAGGTGGTTTATTTTATAGTCCTAAAGATCAGAAGGTCATTGTTAGCACTAATGTCCGATTTTTAGAAGAGGATTATATAATGAACCACAAGCCCATGAGTGAAATTGTTCTAGAAGAAATGAAAGAGGACACGTCTACTTTAGTACCAATAGTGCAAGATGAAATATCACAAGAAACTGCAACACGCATCACAAATGATGCACAACTACAGGCAGTACCTCGTCGTAGTAGAAGGGTTGTAAGACAACCTAAAAGATTCATGTTTTTGGGAGAGTCTTCGGACTTGATACCAGGTAAATATGAACTTGATCCCCGAACATATGACGAAGCACTCCAAGATAAAGATGCAGCATCTTGGCAAAGAGCGATGAATTCAGAAATAGAATCTATGTATTCTAACAAAGTCTAGGAGCTAGTAGAACCACCAAATGGTGTAAAAGCTATTGGATGTAAATGAGTTTACAAAAGAAAAAGAGGGATAGACGGGAAGGTGGAAACTTTCAAAGCAAAGCTTGTTGCAGAAGGGTATACTCAGAAAAAGGAAATCGATTATGAGGAAACCTTTTCGTCGGTAGCCATGCTTAAGTCTATCCGGATTCTTTTATCTATTGTCGCTCATATGGATTATGAGATTTGGCAAATGGATGTCAAGACAGCTTTCCTTAATGGAAGTCTTGAAGAAAACATCCATATGAAGCAACCAGAGGGATTCATTGCGAAGGGCAAAGAGCATCTTATATGTAAGCTCAACCGGTCTATTTATGGACTGAAGCAAGCTTCAAGATCTTGGAACACCCCGTTTAATGAAGTAATCCAGTCTTATGGATTTATTCAGTGTCCGGATGAGTCTTGTGTATACAAGAAATGTGACAAAAACGTGGTGGTATTTCTTGTACTATACGTAGATGACATTTTGTTAGTTGACAACAATATTAAAGTGTTGTCAGAAGTAAGGGTATGGTTGTCCAAGAAATTCGATATGAAGGACTTGGGAGAATGCGGACATATTATTGGGATCAAAGTAATAAGGGATCGCAAGAAAAGAATGTTGTGCTTATCCCAAGATTTATATATCGATACTATCCTAGCTCATTTTAGCATGCAAAACTCCAAGAAAGGTTTTCTACCATTTTGGCATGGAGTATCTTTATCTAAAGAAATGTCTCCTAAGACATCAAAAGAGATAGAGAAAATGAAGGCAGTTCCTTATGCTTCAGCTGTAGGAAGCCTGATGTATGCAATGTTATGCACGAGACCAGATATCTGTTTTACCGTGGGCATGGTTAGCAAATATCAAAGTAACTGATCTTGTCGGAAATCTGAGAAGACGGAACTGCCGGTGTGACGTGGCTAGAATGTTGACTGCATCTCCATGACCCAGATGATGAGTTGTCTTCTATGTTTACCAAGTCATCGGAAGTCTTCTGGTCAACGCTACCTCTAAACAGCGATCGGGTTTCCTCGATCCCTGACACCCCGATGCTCGAGGCAGGTCCCAATAATATATAAGAAACAGGATAAATGAATAGTGGAATAGTGAGGTAAATAGAGAATGAGTACGGTGACGTACCCTAGCCTTGGGGGGCGCCCTCGGATGGATCGGTGAGCTGGTCACGATGCTGATCGAGTCTTCACACCCTGAAGAGTAGATACATGTCCACCAGTTGAGTAGCTGGATCCGGCGGCTCAGAGTAGGATGCGATATGGATATGCAGGACAGCATAAAGTCTAACTATAGCAACGACTTGCAGGTCATAATAGCGGCACGAAGGTCGGAATACAACAACTGCCCGCAGGCCGAGATATGACAACACCACATAGTGTTAGAATATATACTAAAAGTCTAGCTTTTTGTATAAATATTTATTTTGAATTAAGAATCACATTGGTCAAATGTATATATTTATATGCTAAATATAGTTGTTCATTTAATTTATATTGAAGATAACATGGTGTGTGGTGTCACACAGAAGATTATGTTATCAATTCCTTATAAATTATAAATAGTTGCTCACAACCAAGATGGAATGGGACAAACCATTGGAATGGTTGTAGTATAATTTGGTATTAGTTTATCTTGACTATAAAATTATACTAGTACACTTTGAGTGTATTGAGCAGGACATTTTGAGGTTGTTCTTTTTATACTAACTGTAAAAAAAAACAGGACATCTGTTATTATGGATGTGCGTACTCTAAATCATGATAAAATAACAAGCACGTATACATAATATTTATTTCTTTAATTTATTAAAGGGTGAGATTTAGTCCGTTAAATCAATAGGCCCGATAAGTTGGGAAATAATATTATTTATATGGTGTGTTGTTGATTATAGAATGAAACTGCGTCCTAGTGATCTAGGTTGATGATATCCCCTTGAGGAGCTCATAAAGATTGTCATGTAAACCCTGTAGGTAGATTTAGTCCGACATGACAATAAGGTTGAGTGGTACTACTCTTGGAGCTAAATATTAATTGAGTTGTCAGTAACTCATTTAATTAGTGGGCATTCGATATCTTAAACACAAGGAGACTAACACACTCATGATAAAAAGGAGCCCATATTGTAATGTGGGAGTGGTGCGGTAGTGCAATAATAACTCTTTAGTGGTATGAGTTATTATTGATGAACATGAGTTGGGTGTTCGGGGCGAACACGGGAAGCTCAAGCTCATCGGAAGACTAAAACCAATTCCTCCTCTCGGTCCCTGTTGTACCCTCTTATTTATAAAGTCTTATATCTACCCAAAGCCCAGCTTCTTAACCAATCTTAAGGGTCGACCACATCCTTGCTTGGAGCTCAAGCAAGGGGTCGACCAAGCCAAGCTAGGGTCGGCCAAGGCTTGCTTGGTGCCCAAGCAAGGGGCCGACCATATCATAAGAAAAGGAAGTTTTATTAAAAATACAATTTTGATAAAGTCCTTCCTTTTATGATGTCATCCACATAGTTTTAAAAGAGAGTTTTAAATTTTAAAATATTTTCTTTTTTAGCTTTTCTACAAAGGATTAAAAAATGGAGAGAGATTTGAAATCTTTCCTTATTTGTAGTTATCTATAATATGAAAGAAAGATTTTAAATTTTGATAAAATTTTCCTTTTTTGTAACCATGTTTTAAAAGAGAAGTTTTATTTTAAAATCTTTTCTTTTATAGATATCCATAAAAGGTTTTTTTTTTTAAAAAAAAAGAGATTTTAATTTATAAAACATTCCTTTTATAACTATCCACAAAAGGGATTTTAGAAGAGAGATTTTAATTTTATTTAAAATCTTTCCTTGCTTGGAGCACAAGCTTGTGGCCGGTCATGCCGTGATAGAAAAGAGAGTTTTATTTTTTGTTATAAAACTTTCCTTTTTTACAATCACTAAGGATTATAAAAGAAGAGAAGGTGGCGCCTTATGGTTTAATACATCTCTTATTCCTCTTCTCTATTCCTTGTGGCCGGCTCTCCCTCTTCTTCCTTTCCTCTTCTTTGTGGTCGGCGACATCAAGCCTTGGAGAGACATTGGTGGCCGGTTGCTTGGAGAAGAAGAAGAAAGAAGTGAAGGAGGTATTGCATCCTAGTATCCTTTGGTGGAAGGTGGCTGAAACTTGGAAGCAAAGGAAGAAGCTTGGGTGGATTTCGTCTTGGTAGATCGTCGCCCACACAACATCCAAGAGAAGGAGAGGAATACAACAGAAGATCAAGAGGTCTATAAGCTACAAAAGGTATAACTAGTTATTTGTTTCCGCATCATGACTAGCTCATCCTTTTGTATAGATCTTGAAAAACCAAACACAAGAGGTTATCGGTTTTAGGTTATCGTTTTGTTATCGATTTTATTTTTCGATTTCATGTCTTCGATATTGTGCTTCTATTGAGGTCTCTGTAGTTAAACCTAGTTTACTATAAGAAGTTAAATATCCGATTTTTTTGAAAAGACTTTGTCTAGGAAGTGGTGGATGATCCCATACCCAAGAAGGCCTAGTGCCTTGCTATGTTTAACCTGGAAGCCAATCTTTGAAATAGATATTTAATTAACTTCTGTAATATGATTTAACTTATGAAGAACACATCGGTTAAATTTGGAGTAAAAATGTTAAGTATCGTTTCCAATACAAGTTTAACTTCTGATAGATAATTTGGATTAATGATGTTAAGCATCGTTTGCAATCCAAATTTAACTTCAGTAGAGCACATGGGTAGCTAAGATAGTTCTATGCTTGTACAAATTTTTGTACAGGGGAGCTAGAACGGTATTCCGAGTAGCAAGCAACACATAGATCGGAACATAATAACGGTGTGAAGGCCTGAACACCATATCGGCTCGAAGGCCGGAGACAAATTGGACCGAAGCATAACTAGAGATGGTCAGCGATGAGGTCGAGGGTTGTAGCCTCCTAGGTGGTCACCTGCACCAGGGTAGTGACACTAGAGCGTAAGGACAGACCCTCGATGTCGGTGACGCACATGAGAGCGAGTGGCGTGGCAGCGTCAATAGGCTGTCGACATTCCTGTGAGAGCGAGGCTACTGTGTTGGGGCCACGCGGAGGTTGCGACGGGTCGTCGGTGAGGAGTCACAGGACGAAGAGGAGCTGGCAAGTTGGATCCGACAGCGGGAGTGTTGTCGGCGACGGTGGCGCTGTGCAACCGGCAGAGGTCGTGGGTCAACCGATAGAGGCGGCAGTTGAAGGGAGCTAGCGCGTGGGTTAGGGCGTTGGAGGCTGCCGGCGTTAGAGTGGCGGCGGTGGCGACCTTAGCGCTAGAGACGATGCTCGGGTTGGCTGCCGACGAGCGGGTTGGGAGAGGAAGAGGGAGATCCGGTGGGAGCGCCGTCGACGACATGCGTGAGGCGAAGAGGTAAAGGGAACCACGACAGACATCGAAGACTGGTTGTGTCGAAGGAGCTGGCAGCTGATGCCAGAAGCAATCTGCGCGTGACGGCGGCACTGGGAAAACCCCAAGCTTCCTCCTGGCGACTCCCGGAGGTAGCGATCCGGTGAGTGATGGAGGTGGCGTTCCTACACGTCACTACGGTGGCAGCGAAAGCATGCAGACGAAAAAACCTCCCCCTTGAATTTGTGAACAATGCTCCCTATAAATTCAACCCTAATAATGAAAAGACAAAACTGCCCTCCCTTCCACTTATCCTTATCTCATCACCGCATCACAAGCCTCTCCTCCAAGTCTAGTCGAAGGAGGCGTGAGTCCGACTGACTAGGCAGTCCATCGCAAAGGCTGAATCACTCTCTATATCAGAGTCCAATCGTTGAACCCATCGTATAATGCCTCACGAGCTGTTGCTATAGTAATGGTGTCGTACGAGAGATGGTAGCAATGCCAAGCGAACCACGAGAAATAATACCGAGTCAATAACTGGATCGATGCGGAGCGAACGGGAAAACGTCAAGTGAGCGATGAGTAAAATGATAGTTGACTGAGTGACATGCGGGATGCCGATCAAACCAAGCGAACGAGCGGGCGATCGAAAAAGTGTCAGCCAATCGATTGTAAAATGCTGACCAGCCCATCTAAAGAATGTCGAGCGTTCAACCAAGTAGTTCAAGTGTGTGGCCGAACGGACGGCTGAGTGATACCGGTCGGTAGGGGTGTAATCCAGCCGAGCCGAGCTCGAGCTTTATTTACGAATATATTCATGGCTCACGAGCTTAAACGAGCTTAATAAATATAAATTATAAATTTAAATATTCATTAAAAACTAAATTATATATTTTAGAAAAATTATAATATTTTTGTTAAAATTTATAATTTTATTCGAATAAATAAATTTAATATATTTGTCTATGTTTTTCATAAGTAGAGTGTAAAATCTATAAATTCAATATCAAAACTATTATTTTTTTTATTTAAAAGTTGATTTATGAGCTTAATGAATATGTTCACGAGCTAATGAGCTGAATATTGTGAAGCTTGAGCTTGGTTTGTTTATCTTAACGAGCCTCATTAAACGAGCTCAAACGAGTTTTTATCGAATCGAGCTTCAAATAGCTCACGAGCGACTTGGCTCATTTACACCCCTACCGGTCAGACGACAACAAGAGTGCTGAATGAGCGGCTGACCGAACGATCGTAAAATGTTGGCCCAACAATCGAGTAGTACTGAGTGGGATGATGTCGAGTGGGATAGGATCGCGAGAGCGAAAAGCACGACGTCAATGTCCCGAGTGGGTGCGAGACTCATGTGACCGAAGGGCATGGAACCCACAAGATACTGTGGTCTGAGACTAGTGAAGATACTTCAGTCTTAGACCAGTGGAGATACGATGGTCCGAGATCAGTGGGGATACTCCTGTCCGAGATCATTGGAGATATCTCAACCCCGAACGGGGGAGATGAATGCTCTGACAAGCTGGTCTTTGACCAGTGGAGACTGCTCGACCCCGAATGGGGGAGATAGGAGATCTGATATTCTGGTCCGTGACCAGACTAGTGAAGACTGCTCGACCTCAAACAGGGGAGATAGGAGATCCGATATGCTCGTCCGCGACCAGTGGAGACTGCTCAACCCTGAACGAGGGAGATAAGAGAATCTACTAAGCTGGTCCTCGACCAGTGAAGGCCGCTCGACCCCGAACGGGGGAGATAGGAGATCAGATATGCTAGTCCGTGACCAGTGAAGATCGCTCGACCCCGAACGAGGGAGATAAGAGAATCTACTAGGCAGGTTCCCGACCAGTGAAGACCACTCACCCCCGAATAGGGTGTAGGACCATGATCGTTCGATAGAGGGGGGGGTGAATATCGATTCGAAAACTCGAGTGTAAAAGTACGCAACGGAAAAGTAAATGAACACAATTGATTTTACTTCGTTCGGAACCTGTGACGACTCCTACTCGAAGGCCCGTGGTCCTTGACCACTTTCGTTGGGCAATCACTAGCAATTCGAATGTGATTACAAAAAGAGTGCAAGAAATGCTAATGAAACAAAACACAAAGCTATACCGACAGAAAAGATGTTGGTGCAGGAAGCATCCGACGATCGAACCTAAGTTTTGATAATGGCAAAGGGATTCAAAGTTAAGATTCTCTGTCATCTAACATGTTGAATGAGTGTTTTAGGAAAGTCCTAACTGCAGTTAGGCAGGTGAAAACCCTAGGGGGTGGTAAACCTAGGTCCTAGGGGGTGGTAACCCTAGGTGGAGAAAAGTCCTAGCTGCGGTTAGGCAAAGGGAAAACCCTAGGGGGTGGTAACCCTAGGTCATAGGGGGTGGTAACCCTATGCGGAAAGTCTTGGAAGGTCGATGTCTTTAGGCAAAACTCCTAGGGGGCGGTAACCCTAGGTGGAAAGTCCTGGTGTCGCGAACCAGGTGAAAGACTGGACTAGCCGGGGAAGCGGATGTCCAGCAGAAAGTCCGGAAGCATCGAGTGCTGAGCAAAAGTCCAGTCAATCTGGAAGATCAACTGGCAACAGGTAAATCTCCTGAGTGGAGTAGGTGAGGACGCGTTCCCCGTAAAGGGAACAGTAGGCGTCGGGTCGACCTAGGGTTTTCGGTCGGAAACCCGAAGTCAAACTCGGACAGTCCGGAGACTGTCTATACTTCATTTATCATGTTTATTGTGCTAACTTTGTGTTGCAGGATATTGTTTGGGACTAACGTATCTTGCAGGTGCAAAGGAGCAACCTAAAGCCTCGGATGAATAGTGCGCGCCCATGGAGCTTGAGGCGCCTCGGTGCAAAAGCCGAGCTGGCTGCGAAAGTTCAAGGTGCCTTGAAGGGAGTATAAGGCGCCTTGGAAGGCGCCTTGAGCAGGGTATAAGGCGCCTCCAAGGGATGAAGTTCGACCAGTTCAGATCTGATCCACGCGGAAGACTAGGCAGCATGGAGGCGCCTTGAACAGCCTTCAAGGTGCCTTGAACACTTTGAGCTTTCCTTCTTCAACGTGCTGCTAACAAAGTCATTCTGAAGTGCTGTTGCAACATTCCGACGACCCGGAGCTTCGTTTTTCTCTTCTTTAAGTTGTCGGTACAAAGTTATTCTAATTGCTATTACATTTTGTAATCTGTAATTCTTATCGAGCTTATAGTTGTTGCCCACCGGAAGCGATCAAGGATCGCGGGCCTTCAAGTAGGAGTCGCCTTAGGCTCCGAACGAAGTAAATCCCTTTGTGTCTTTGTGTTTATTTTATTCCGCTGTATTTTAATTACTCCGATAGTTTTCCGATAATCGAACAAATAGCCACGAGCGCTATTCACCCCCCCTCTAGCGCGTCTCGATCCAACAATTGGTATCAGAGCGGGGTCGCTTTGAACTGATGCAACCACCATTCAAGCATTTTTCGTGGCTTTGTCGTTTGTATATTCATTTTACGCCTTTCGTTTTTTTTCCCTCCAAAACTGTTTTCAAAAAATCCATTTTCATCTTTTCACCATTGGTTGGAATTAGCGAAATATTGCATTTTCAAAAATTTGTGGTAATATTTTTTAATATTATTTTAATATTATTTTATTATTTTTTCTCGAAATTCCTGAATCACTATCTTTATTTCTCTCCCGCACTACTAATCCAAGACTAAGTCTTGGAACAAGTTTTATTGTGTTTATTTTGCGAGATTGTCTTTCTAAAATGGCCCATCAAGAAGGCTACAATACTGCTCGCCCACCGCTCTTCTCCGGAGATGATTTCGGAGATTGGAAGGGTCGGATGGAGGCGTATCTCCAGACTCACTTTGAAGTCTGGATGGTCGTCAAAACCGAGTTTCAACTACCAACTGACGGCGCCGGCAAGCCACTACCGTACGAGAACTGGGACGCGAACCTTATCAAAAAGGTAGAAGCAAATGCAAGAGCAACGTATACACTTCAGTGTGGTTTAACGAATAAGGAGCTGAATCGCGCCGGCCCATTCTCAAGCGCTAAGGAGCTGTGGGAGAATTTGATTAAGCTCCACGAAGGTATTCCTGATACAAAAATAGGTAAGCATGGTTTAATAAATAAATCATTTGAGCAGACTAATACTATTCCGGCCGAGGAAGGTGTTGCGTTATTTGCAGGAACAAGCAAGACGAAGAAAGCACTGAAGGCAACATGGTCCGAGTCATCAGATGAATCCGAATCGGACGAAGAAGAGCAAACGAGCCTTCTCGCTCTACCAGTACTAGCGAACATTATCGACACCGAGTCTGAGTTCGAATCCGAAACGGAGAGCGAGTCAGAAACAGAGTCCGAGCGAAGCCACGAATCCGCATTCGTTTCCGAAGGACCTAACCCCACTGTAAGTGCCTTACTCGCCGAAACTCAATTAGACGATTTAAAAAATATAGTCCCTTACTTGCTAAAAAAGTTGGCTAAATCCAACGTCCGGGTTAAGTCGCTCCAAAAGGAGGTAACAACCCTTAAGGAAGCGACTGACTCGAGCTCTTTAACTGAGTCAGTTCAAATTGAAAGTTCAACTCAAGTCCAACAACTTGAGGAAGAAAATTCCAATTTGAAAGCTCAAATTAAAGAACTCAAGGACACGTTGGAACGGTTCACCTTGGGCTCCAAGAATCTGGATCTGATTCTTGGAAAACAGCGAGCCGTTTACAATAAAACTGGACTTGGATTTAAGACCAAAACGAAATACAAATCGTATTTATCATTAGTTAATAGAAATAATATAAAGGTAGTCCAAGCATGGGTACCTAAGTCCAACTTGGTCAATCAAGTTGGACTTGGTCAATATTGGGTCCCGAAGGATCAAATACACTACCTCGATAGACCATATCGAGGCTATGATCCAGGGGGAGCAAAAAGAAAAACAATCTTAAAATTTTTAAAAAAAAAATTAAATTTAAAATTCGAAATTAAATTCAAAAATTCAAAAATTCAAAAATTCAAAATTTGAAATTCAAAATTAAATTTAAAATTCGAAATTAAATTCAAAATTCAAAAATCAAAATCAAATTAAAAATTTGAAATTAAATCATAGATGGAGGATCCAGAATAGCTGGCACCTCCACTGAACTACCCGACAGGGTAACTGAACTTAATCTACCCGAAATGGGCAAAACAAGAGTATATTACCCGGCAGGGTAATTAAGGTTAGATTAAAACGGGCTAGGTTTAACTTGATCCACAGTACTGGTGAAATTTTTGGATGATAGTACGTTAGGGAAGCTTGGGCATCGCATGTCTTGGAAGATATGGCTTCGACCTAGTGCATTTGGCCAAGTGGAACTGACCGAAGCTACCCTTAAATGGATCCTAACTAGTTAGACCAAGGTTTAGTATTAAGTTCAATGGGTAGGACTACTTGGAAAACCTCGAAGGCATGGTTACTTTAATGAGTTCCTTGTGACTCACCATAGCCCAGAAGTTTATCCAAAGAATGTTTACTTGTTGAACCCAAAGCTAAACCTAAATCTAACACAAAGTAAAACCAAACCCTTAAATTGAACCTCAATTCATCTCACAACAATTATAGGATTCCCTGATTGAAAATTTAGATCAAGTGAGATGACTAAGTAATTAAACTCAAACTGATAATTAAATCAATTTCAAAATTATTGAAAAATATTTTCAAAATCATTTCAAAATCTTTTAATCTTAATTTCAATCTTTTCAAAATCAATTTCAAAATTTTTTAAAAATCTTTTCAAAATCAATTTCAAAATTATTTAAAAATCTTTTCAAAATCAATTTCAAAATTATTTAAAAATCTTTTCAAAATCAATTTCAAAATTAATTTCAAAATTATTTAAAAATCTTTTCAAAATCAATTTCAAAATTATTTAAAAATCTTTTCAAAATAATTTCAAAATCTTTTCAAAACTTAATTTCAAAATCATTTTAAAATCTTTACAAAACTTAATTTCAAAATTAATTTCAAAAATTAATTTCAAAATTATTTCAAAATCTTTTCAAAACTTAATTTCAAAATTAATTTCAAAATTATTTCAAAATCTTTTCAAAACTTAATTTCAAAATTTATTTCAAAATCTTTTGAAATTTCAAAATTAATTTCAAAATCTTTTCACAAATTAATTTCAAAATTATCTCAAAATCTTTACAAAACTAAATTTCAAAATTATTTCAAAATCTTTTCAAAATTTCAAAATTATTTCAAAATCTTTTCAAAAACTTAATCCTCTGAAAAATACTTGAAAAACTTATTCAAAATCTTTGGAAAAATACTTGAAAAACTAGTTTCAAAATCCTTTGAAAAATATTTGAAAAACTTTTTCAAAATCCTTTGAAAAACTAATTTCAAAATCCTTTGAAAAATACTTGAAAAACTAGTTTCAAAATTCTTTGAAAAATATTTGAAAAACTAGTTTCAAAATCTTTTGAAAAATACTTGAAAAACTTATTTAAAAAAATCCTTTTAAAAATACTTGAAAAACTAACTTGAAAATCTTGCTCCCCTAAATTTACGAGACTTACAAGAATATGGAATTAGCCCTGAAGGAAATGGAGATTTGAAGCTTGAGCATGCTCATACTTTAGGGCTCTGATACCTGAACAAAACAATCTGGATAACTTAAAATCTATTTAACCTCATGCTTGAACTTAAAGACCAACTAAAATAAATAACCTAAATTAAACATTTAGTCACTCCCTCTTTGTCCAAAAAAAAAAAAAAAGAAAGAAAAAATAACAAATTCTTACTCCTATCTTTTCAAACATTTAAACTGAACCTACATTCTCAAAATTCATTGTTTGCAAAAGGCTTAGCTAAAGTGACTCATATCGCAACCTTCAAACTTTCTCAAACTTAGCCACCTTATAAATTTTAACTCTAAATGCTAAAATACTTTTCTAAGTTAAAAGTATTAAAAAGCATATTTCTTTACTTGTCTTTACTTGCAAAATTTAACTCATGGCTTTCAAAAGACTTTTGCTAAGTAAATTGAGACTTCAAATTTCTTTACAAACAATTTGGCTCCAAAATTTAAAAAAAAAAAATCTAGCTAAGTTTTTCTAACTTTAGTTAGGTATGTGTTTCTAAAAACAACCAAGTCTCTAAAGTGGCTAAAGGCATCATTCGAAATCATCCATATATTAGCCTTTTAAACTTAGGTGAAATTTTTTTCGTTTAACTAAGTTTCACAAGCCTTCTTCTACCTTCTCTCAAAAAAGATTGTTTTCTTAAAATCTTAAAACTTGCTTTCAACTGATTTTTGATATATGGCAAAGGGGGAGAGTAGAAGAAAATTCAAAGAATTAAAGAAAATTAAAAGAAATTCAAATTTTAAAAAGTGAGCTTTTATTAAGGGGGAGTCTTTATATTAAGGGGGAGCTCTGCACTTAATTTAGCTCTGCACTTAACTATCATTATGCTTGTATTTTCATGCTTATCTTTTAATGGCATTATTTTCTTAACTTTGAATTTTTGTTGCCATAATCAAAAAGGGGGAGATTGTTGGTGCAGGAAGTATCCGACGATCGAACCTAAGTTTTGATAATGGCAAAGGGATTCAAAGTTAAGATTCTCTGTCATCTAACATGTTGAATGAGTGTTTCAGGAAAGTCCTAACTGCGGTTAGGCAGGTGAAAACCTTAGGGGTGGTAACCCTAGGTCCTAGGGGGTGGTAACCCTAGGTGGAGAAAAGTCCTAGCTGCGGTTAGGCAAAGGGAAAACCCTAGGGGGTGGTAACCCTATGCGTAAAGTCTTGGCAGGTCGATGTCTTCAGGCAAAAGTCCTAGGGGGCGGTAACCCTAGGTGGAAAGTCCTGGTGTCGCGAACCAGGTGAAAGACTGGACTAGCCGGGGAAGCGGATGTCCAGCAGAAAGTCCGGAAGCATCGAGTGTTGAGCAAAAGTCCAGTCGATCTGGAGGATCGACTGGCAACAGGTAAATCTCCTAAGTGGAGTAGGTGAGGACGCGTTCCCCGTAGAGGGAACAGTAGGCGTCGGGTCGACCAAGGTTTCCGGTCGGAAACCCGAAGTCAGACTCGGACAGTCCGGAGACTGTTTATACTTCATTTATCATGTTTATTGTGCTAACTTTGTGTTGCATGATATTGTTTGGGACTAACGTATCTTGCAGGTGCAAAGGAGCAACCTAAAGCCTCGGATGAACAGTGTCTGAGGCGCCTTCGCAAAGTTCATCGAAGGCGCCATGAAGCATGGAAGGCGCCTTGAGCAGGGTATAAGGCGCCTCCAAGGGATGAAGTTCGACCAGTTCAGATCTGATCCACGCGGAAGACTAGGCAGCATGGAGGCGCCTTGAACAGCCTTCAAGGCGCCTTGAACACCCTTTATAAGGGGGTTTCGACCAGCATCTCAAGGTATCAAGTTCTGAGCTTTCCTTCTTCAACGTGCTGCTAACAAAGTCATTCTGAAGTGCTGTTACAACATTCCGACGACCCGGAGCTTCGTTTTTCTCTTCTTTAAGTTGTCGGTACAAAGTTATTCTAATTGCTGTTACATTTTGTAATCTGTAATTCTTATCGAGCTTATAGTTGTTGCCCACCGGAAGCGATCAAGGATCGCGGGCCTTCGAGTAGGAGTCGCCTTAGGCTCCGAACGAAGTAAATCCCTTTGTGTCTTTATGTTTATTTTATTCCGCTGCATTTTAATTACTCGCATAGTTTTCCGATAATCGAACAAATAGCCACGAGCGCTATTCACCCCCCCCCCCCTCTAGCGCGTCTCGATCCGACAAAAGAAAGCTTAAAGAGCAAGGGCGCGTTGTCAGAGCTTTGTTAGCGTCGCTGGAGCAGTGAGCAGCAAAGCAATCTGGGAATTCTGAGATGATATTGAAGTTTCACCCCTGGGGCTTCTTTTATATGCTGCTCCGGGCGCCTGGATCCCTTCCGGGCGCCCTGGTGCGACGTGGCAAGTCCAGTCAGGATGCTCCACGTGGCGAGGCGACGCAGAGGATAAAAGTTGCCTCCGGGCGCCCGACCACCTTTTTCCAGAGATTCCTTCTCCTACAAACAAGGTTAGTCCGAGGTAAAATATATCCTGCAACACAGATTGTTAGCACAATTTATAAAGTATGACTTAGATTCCGTCTTTCCGAGACCGGAATCTAGTCACGATCTCGACTTAGATATCCGAAATGGATCTAAGCCGGATCGACGCCTAATGTTCCCTTCCTGGGAACGCGTCCTCGCAGTCACTCCCCTCTAGTGACTTACTTTACTTACCTGCCAGACGTCCGGTCAGCCCGTCGACCCGTCTGGACTTCGTGCCAGCTATCCGGTCAGCCCGTTGACCTAGCTGGGCTTCGTGCCTAAGCGTCTAGTCAGCCCATCGACCCGCTTGGACTTCGTGCCAGCTATCCGGTCAGCCCGTCGACCTAGCTGGGCTTCGTGCCAGACATCCGGTCAGCCCGTCGACCTGTCTGGACTTATCCTGCACACTCGATCAGAGTGTTAGATCAACAATAAACCTAACTTAACCTATTTGTCATTCATCAAAACCTGGGTTAAATCGTTAGTGCTAACCGCACCAACATAGGGGAGATAAGGAAATATGATATGCTGGTATGTGACTAGTGAAGACCCCTCGACCCCGAACGGGGGAGATAGGAGATCAGATATGCTAGTCCGCGACCAGTGAAGACCGCTTGACCCCGAACAGGGGAGATAAGAGAATCCGATAAGAGTGGTCCGAGACTAGTGACGACCACTCGACCCCGAACGAGAAAGATATGAGATCCGATAAGCTAGTCCGAGACCAATGAAGATCGCTCGACCCCAAACGGGGGAGATAGGAGATCTGATATGCTAGTCCGAGACTAGTGAAGACCGCTCAACCTCAAACGGAGGAGATAGAATATCTGATAAGATTGGTCCATGATCAGTGAAAATCGCTTGACCTCGAACGAGGGAGATAGAATATCCGATAAAACTGGTTCGTGACCAGTGAAAACTGCTCGACCCCGAACGGGGGAGATAGAATAACCAATAAGACTGGTCTGTGACCAGTGAAAATCGCTCGACCCCGAACGGGGGGATAGAATATCCGATAAGACTGGTCCGAGACCAGTGACGACCTTCACATGGGTTTAACGTCACCGCTCGATGGTCTTCACAGGGATTTAACGTCGTCGCTTGACGGTCTTCACAGGGGTTTAACGTCGCCGCTCGACGATCTTCACAGGGGTTTAACGTCGCCGCTCGACGGTCTTCACAGGGGTTCAACGTCGTCGCTTGACGATCTTCACATGAGTTTATAGTCGCCACTCGACTTCTAGAGCCCGTGACTCTAATATAACTCAAACCCGGCCGATCGGCCCGGGAGTCTCTGACTTTGAGCCCGCGGCTCTAATATAGTATAATCCCGACTGATTAGCATGGAAATCTTCGACATTAAGCCCGTGGCTCTAATATAATATAATTCCGTCCGATTGGCACGGGAGTCTTCGACATTGAGCCCGCGGCTCTAATATAATATAATCCCAGCCGATCGGCATGGGAGTCTTCGACATTGAGCTCATGGCTCTAATATAGTATAGTCCCGGTCGATCGGCACGGGAGTCTTCGAGATTGAGACTGTGCCTCTAATATAGTATAATCCCGGTTGATCGGCACGAGAGTCTTCAACATTGAGCCCGCGACTCTAATATAATATAATCCCGGTCGATCGGCACGGGAGTCTTCGACATTGAGCCCGCGACTCTAATATAGTATAATCTCGGCCGATCGACACATGAGTCTTTGACATTGAGCTCGGAGCTCTAATATAGTATGATCCCGGCCGATCGGCACGAGAGTTTTTAACATTGAGCCTACGGCTCTAATATAGTATAATTCCGGCCGATCGACACGGGAGTCTTCGACATTGAGCTCGCGGCTCTAATATAGTATAATCTCGATCAATCGGCACGGGAGTCTTTAACATTGAGCTCATGGCTCTAATATAGTATAATCCCAACTGATCGCACGGGAGTGTTCAACATAGAGCCTGTGACTCAACTATAATATACACCCGGCTGATCGGCACGGGAGTTTTTGATCGGGGAACTATGGCAGATCCTATGACCGAAAGAGAAAATATAACGAAAAAACTAACCTGCCGACCAGCAGAGGTTCTGACTCAATTCCTCGACTCCCGAATACATGTGGAGTGAGGAGAATATGATATGCTCGCCGAAACCCACCAAGGTCATGAGTATAACAGAATTTTTCGGCTTCGTCCATCTTCACGTTCCAGATCAGGCGAAGTTCCCACAGACGACGCCAAATATGATATTGTCAGAAATATGAGAAGATGGAACTTTCAGTGTGACATGGATGGAATGTTGACTGCATCTCCATAACCTAGATGATGAGTTGTCTTCTATGTTGACCAAGTCATCGAAAGTGCTCTGGTCAACGCTACCTGTAGACAGCGATCAGGTTGCCCTGATCCCTGACACCCCGATGCTCGAGGTAGGTCCCAATAATATATAAGAAACAGGCTAAATGAATAGTAGAATAATGAAGTAAATAGAAAATGAGTACGGTGACTTACCCTAGCCCCGGGGGCGCCCTCGGATGGATCGGTGAGCTGGTCGCGATACTGATCGAGTTGTCACAGCCCTGAGAGTAGATACATGTCCACCATCTGAGTAGCTGGATTCGGCGGCTCGGAGTCGGATGCGATATGGATCTACAGGATGGCGTAAAGTCTAACTATAGCAACGACTCACAGGTCAGAATAGCGGCACGAAGGTTGGAATACAATAGTGGCCTGTAGGCTGGGATATGACAACACCACATAGATCGGAACATAATAACGCTGTGAAGGTTTGAACACCATATTGGCTTGAAGGGCGGAGACAAATTGAACTGAAGCATAACTGGAGATGGTCAACAATGAGGTCGAGGGTTGTAGCCTCCTAGGACGTCACCTGCTCCAGGGTAGTGACACCAGAGCGTAAGGACAAGCCCTTGATGTCGGTGACGCGCATGAGAGCGACTAGCGTGGCAGCGACAAGAGGTTGTCGGTGTTCCTGTGAGAGAGAGGCTACTGTGTTGGGGCCACACTGAGGCTGCGATGGGTTGTTAGTGAGGAGTCGCAAGACAAAGAGGAGCTGGCAAGTCAGATCCGGCAGCGGGAGTGCTGTACGCGATGGTGGCACTGTGCAATTGGCAGAGGCCGCGGGTCAGCTGATAGAGGCGGCAGCTGAAGGGAGCTAGCGCATGGGTTAGGGTGCTGGAGGCTGCCGGCATTAGAGAGGCAGCGGTGGCGACCTTAGCGCTAGAGACGATGCTCGGGCTCGCTGCCGACAAGCGGATAGGGAGAGGAAGAGGGAGATCCAGTGGGAGCGTCGTCGGTGGCATGCGTGAGGCGAAGAGGAAAAGGGAACCACGACAGACATCGAAGACTGGTGGCGTTGAAGGAGCTGGCAGTCGACGCCAAAAGTGATCTGTGCATGACAACGGGGTTGGAAAACCCCCAAGCTTCCTCCTGGTGACTCTCGGAGGCAGCGATCCGGTGAGCGATGGAGGTGGTGTTCCTGCATGTCACTGCGGCAGCAGTGAAAGCACGCAGATGAAAAAACCTCCCCCTTGAATCTGTGAACAGTGCTCCCTGTAAACTCAATCCTAATAATGAAAAGAAGAAACTGCTCTCCCTTCCACTTATCCTTATCTCATCACTGCATCAGTAACGAAGAAGGACATATCAAGGATGATTTCCCAAAGTTGAAGAAGAAGGAGAAGAAAAAAGAGCTAGCCACATCAAGGCACAAAAACTTAAAAGCAACATGGGACGAGTCATTATCAGAGTCAAAAGTTGATGAATACGCCAGACTAGCCCTATTGGCGGACCACCAAGGAGAAGATGAAAGCAGCTCAGAGATGAGCATTAATGAAGGGGGAGGTTCCTTAGAAGAAAACTATGATAAATGGGGAGCATCCGAACACGAGATAAGTGAGGTACGTGCTCTACCTCATGAAAAATCATTTCAATTTATCAAGATGCTTTCTAAGAATATAGTAAAACTAAAAAAAAGAAAATGCTAAGATAAAAATAACCTTAGCCAATTCATATCCCTTAAAAATGTATGATAATCGAAGAGTAGAAATTGAAAAATTAAAAGCACAAATAGAAAAATTAAAAAATGACTATGCATATTTGAATTCAAATATGTTTCAAAAATCAAAATAAAAAAATTATGGAAGAATTAATTGGTACGTTAGAAATCACCAAGGACAAATTAGAAAAATTCCTAAAAATTATGTACCTCCAAAATTTTTAGTAAATCCAGTTGGTAAGAACCTATATTGGGTTCTAAATTTTTTTTAGATTAAATTCCTAAAATTTTGAATTATTAGGATAGAAATTATTTTAATTAGAAAAATATTTTTCAAGTAAAAATTTCTATTCAAATTTTTTATTTAATTTTATTTCAAAATTTTTTTTTGGTTGAGTTATTTTCTATAAAATTATTAGCAAAAATCATATTTTAAAATTTAAAATTATCACATAGACTTATTGTTTGAAAATTTTATTTTATTTTTGATAAAATTTGATATTCTCTATCTTAATTTTTTTAAAATATTTTTTTAATATTATTTAAATTATTACAAATTATTTTACGAAAGTAAATTTTTAATATTAAAAAGTTAAGAAAATAGAAATTTGAACATTTTTATTTTTTTCCTATTAAACAATGTGTTTTTCATATTCAAATAATTTTTAGAGTTGAAAAAAATATTTTTTTAAGATTTATTTTTGAAAATTAGTTGCTTTAATAAAATAAATTATTTCTGTTAGACTAAATAATATCTTTCTTTGAAAATCTTTCTACTGGTCTAACTTATTCTACTTAAGTTTGACAAAAATATTCAGGTTTTTTTTAAATCAAAAAGTAATTTTTAAATTATTTTTTGTCAAAATAGTAGGTTAATTATTAAAAATAGAATATGTTTGAAAATTAAGTTCAGAGGGATTAAGGGAGAGTTAGGAGTACTTATTTTGTAATTTTATTAATTTATTTAATTCATTACATTGTGATTTTTTGTTATAATTGCAATTTACTATATTATTTCATTTTGGCTTAACCCTAACTTGGGTTGATGCACATAAAAAAAAAGGAGATTGTAAATACCCCGGGTTAGTTTTTGATATGATCAACCAGGTTAAATTAGATCCTGTCTATATTTGAATCTTGTGTCTAAGTGTGTAGAAACTTAGGAACACAAGAAGTTGAGTGGAAGACATAGCTAGCAAGAAGGATGGCACGAGAAAGGAGTCAATAGGCTTAGTGCATTCGAAGGACGAGGTGCTGCGGAAAAGTACACCTGCGGATGATAAGGACGAATGTGGAGGTACGAGGGACAAGAAGCCAGGGAGGAAGGCTGCTTGAGGATGAACAGTACTTGAAGGTGCCTTCAAGCATTGGAAGGTACCTTTGTTGGTTGCTACTCGGAAAGCCTATAGGTTCCACTGTACAAAAATTTTGTACAAAGGTCTGAACCTTTTCCTAGCTACCATGTGTTCTTTTAAATTAAATTTTGGATCTCCTGCGGAACTTAACACGTTTGATCCAAAACTTAATCTATTTGTTCTTTTAGGTTTTGACTTGGATCTCCTGCGGAACTTAACACGTTCGACCCAAGTCTCCTTAAGTTATTAATTCCATTAAATATCAATTTCCATAAAAGGTTCCCAGTACTGACGTGGCGAGGCACATGGCCTTCTTGGATATGGGAGCAACCACCACCGACTAGACAAAACCTTTAATAGAAAGCTAATATTTAATTTCCTAAAATAACTTTAGGTTAACCAAAGAGAACAATCAAATCACAAGGAAAAGAAAGAAACAAAAGAACACAACTTCGAAAAAACATATTCGAAATACTAGAACGTAAGCCTCTTGTATTTGGTATTATTTCCATAAATAACTAGCATGATGCGGAAATAGAAATTACTAGTTATACCTTGCAGCAAACACTACTGATCTTCTCACGTATTCCTCTTCTAACCTCGGA
Source organism: Zingiber officinale (assembly GCF_018446385.1). NCBI lineage: Eukaryota > Viridiplantae > Streptophyta > Magnoliopsida > Zingiberales > Zingiberaceae > Zingiber > Zingiber officinale. Next base: position 139,162,270 of record NC_055986.1, read on the forward strand.
CGTTGTGTGGGCAACGATCTTCCACGATGAGAAACCCCCACCCACCTTCTTCTCCTCCACGCAAGGTTCGGCCCCAAAGGGAAACTTCACCAAGGAGGAAAACAAAATACTAACCAAGCTCCAAGAGATGCTAGCTTTCTCTCCTTCTTCTTCTTCTTCTCCGAGTAGTATCCGCCACCACAAGAACTCCAAGGGAGAGGGAGAGGTTCGGCCACAAGAGGAAGAGAAGGAGATGATGGCCGGCCACACCAAGGAACAAAAGAGGGAGAGGAATAATAGATGTTGTGTCTTGTGAAGGCACCCTCACCCCTTCTTTTATATTCCTTGGCCTAGGTAAATTAGGAAATTTAATTACAACAAATTTTCCTTAATTTCCTTGACATGATTTAATTGAGAAAAATAAAATAATATTTCCCCAATTAAACAATGATGGCCGGCCACATCAAGAGGAAACAAATTGGACAAGTTTTGATCAACAATTAAAACTTTCCTTATTTGTTTCCAGAAATTTTAAAAAATAAAATTTCTCTTTAAAAATCTCTTCATGGTTAATAAAAGGAAATATCTATAATTTTAATTTTATTAACATGTGAATAATTTTAAAGAGAAAATAAAAACTCTCCAATCTACAAATAAGGAAAGAGATCTAATCTCTTTCTTTAATCTTTTGTAAAACTTTTACAAGAGAGATATTTTAATTTTAATTCTCTTTAAAATATATCTTCCACATAATAATAAAATCTAAAATTAAATTTCTTTTTTATTTAATTATGGCCGGCCCTACTAGCTTGGGTTCAAGCTAGGGCCGACCACCTTAAACCCAAGCTTAGGCCGGCCCTAGCTTGGTTCCCAAGCTAGCTTGGCCGGCCCCCTTTAGGTGGGTATAGAAGGTGGGTATATGTGGGTATAGTACTCTATAAATAAGAGGCTACGATAGGGACCGAGAGGAGGAATTGGTTTTGGTCTCCCGATAAAATTAAGCATCCCGTGTTCGCCCCGAACACACAACTTAATTTTATCAATGATAATTCATTCCACTAGAGAACTATCATTGAACTACCGCACCAATCCCAAATTACATTTTTGGGCTCCTTCTTATTATGAGTGTGTTAGTCTCCCTGTGTTTAAGATATCGAATGTCCACTAATTAAGTGAGTTACTGACAACTCATTTAATTAATATCTAAGTCCAAGAGTAGTACCACTCAACCTTATTATCATGTCGGACTAAGTCCACCTGCAGGGTTTAACATGACAATCTTTATGAGCTCCTCTTGAGGACATTATCAACCTAGTATCACTAGGACACGGTTTCCTTCGATAATCAACAACACACACTATGAGTGATACCATTTCCCAATTTATCGGGTTTATTGATTCATCGAACTAAATCTCACCCATTGATAAATTAAAGAAATAAATATCAAACATATGTGCTTGTTATTATATTAGGATTAAGAGCACACACTTCCATAATAATTGAGGTCTTTGTTCCTTTATAAAGTCAGTATAAAAGGAACGACCTCAAATGGTCCTACTCAATACACTCTGAGTGTACTAGTGTAATTATATAGTCAAGATAAACTAATACCTAATTACACTACGACCTTCTAATGGTTTGTTCCTTTCCATTCTGGTCGTGAGTTACTGTTTATAATTTATAAGGTACTGATAACATCATCTTCTGTATGTGACACCACATACTATGTTATCTACAATATAAATTAAATGAACAACTACAAACAAATGTAGATAATTAGACCAAATGTGATTCTTTATTCATAATGAATGTTTACAAAGCTTAGGCTTTCAGTATACACTCCAACAATCTCCCACTTATACTAATGACTAAGCTGCCATATCTTCTACCATACATCTGATTCCCATTCCCTCCACATGCCGATCGAAAGCTTTCGCCGGAAGGGCCTTAGTGAAAGGATCTGCCAGGTTATCCGCTGATGCAATCTTGGCGATGACAACTTCTCCTCGCTTCACGATATCTCTTATCAAGTGGTACTTGCGCTCTATATGTTTACTTGCCTTATGGGCTCGTGGTTCCTTCGAGTTTGCAACTGCACCGCTGTTATCACAATAAATTGTGATGATTTTGGGCAAACCAGGAATCACATCTAAGTCCATTAGAAAGTTCCTGAGCCATACTGCTTCTTTAGCTGCCTCAGAGGCTGCTACATACTCAACTTCCATGGTTGAGTCCGAAACGCATTCGCTTAACACTCCTCCATGAAATGGCTCCACCTCCTAAAGTAAACACATAGCCTGATGTAGACTTCTCGTTATCCCTATCGATTGGAAATCAATCCGTGTAACCCACGTGAGCAAATCATCCTTGGTAAACTAGCATATAATCCCTAGTCCTTCTCGGTACTTTAATATATGCTTTACCGCAGCAATGTCCTTGTCCAGGGTTACTCGATATCTGCTGACCATGCCTACGGCAAAATAGATATCGGGTCTCGTATACATTGCATACATTAGGCTTCCTACGGCCGAAGCATAAGGAACTGCTTTCATGTCCTCTATCTCTTTTGATGTCTTTGGAGACATCTCTTTAGACAGAGCTACTCCATGTCTAAAGGTAAGAAACCTTTCTTGGAGTCTTGCATGCTAAAACGAGCAAGGATTGTATCTATATATGAAGCTTGGGATAGACACAACATTCTTTTCTTGCGATCCCTTATAACTTTGATCCCAAGAATGTGTGCACATTCTCCTAAGTCCTTCATATCAAATTGTTTGGACAACCATACCCTTACGTCGATAATACCTTGACATTGTTGCCAATTAACAAAATATCATCTACGTATAGTACAAGAAATACCACCACGTTTCCGTTACACTTCTTATATACACAAGACTCATCGGACTTTGAATAAATCCATATGATGGATTACTTCATTAAACCGGATGTTCCAAGACTTGAAGCTTGCTTCAATCCATAAATGGACCGATTGAGCTTGCATACTAGATGCTCTTTGCCTTTTCAATAAATCCTTCGGTTGCTTCATATGGATGTTCTCTTCAAGACTTCCATTAAGGAAAGTCTTGACATCCATTTGCCAAATCTCATAATCCATATGAGCGTGATGGATAAGAGTATCCGGATAGACTTAAGCATGGCTACCGGTGAAAAGGTTTCCTCATAATCGATTCCCTCTTTACGAGTGTACCCTTTCGCAACAAGCCTAGCTTTGAAGGTTTCTACCTTCCGTCATCCCTCTTTTCCTTTTGTAAATCCACTTGCATCCAACGGCTTTTACACCATCGGTGGTTCTACAAGCTGGACCTTATTAGAGTACATGGACTCTATTTGAATTCATTGCCTTTTGCCAAGATCTTGCATCTATATCTTGGAGTGCTTCGTCATATGATCGGGGATCAGTCATGTTTACCGGGATCAAGTCCAAGACTCTCCCAAAACATGAATCTTCAGTGCATTACAACCCTCCCACTACGACGAGGCACATCCGTGGTTGTGTATCATGTGTGACACGTGTTGCAGTCTCTTGTGGTACTTCATCTTGTACTGTTGGTACTGAAGTAGACATGTCCTCTCTAAGTTCTTCTAAAACAACTTTACTACTGGGCTTGTGATCCATTATATAGTCTTCTTCTAAAAACTGGGCATTGGTGCTAACAATGACCTTCTGGTCTTTAGGACTATAAAATAAACCACCTTTCGTTCCTTTGGGATATCCTATAAACACGCGAACTTCTGTACGAGATTCTAACTTATCAGCATCTGGTTTCAGCACATGTGCTGGACTACCCCATATCCGAATATGTCTTAGACTGGGTTTTCGCCCATTCCACAATTCTATGGGAGTAGAAGAAACTGATTTAGAAGGTACTAAGTTCAGAACATATACTGCTGTTTCCAGAGCATATCCCCAAAACGAATTTGGTAATTCTGAATAACTCATCATTGATCTAACCATCTCCATAAGAGTCCTATTCCTTCGTTCTGCTACACCATTCTGTTGGGGTGTTCCAGGTGCAGACAATTGGGATTGAATCCCGGCCTCTGATAAGTAATTCCTAAACTCTCCTAAGAGGTATTCGCCACCACGATCAGATCGTAGTGTCTTGATACTTTTACCTAGTCGTTTCTCCACATCAGCCTTGTATTCTTTGAACTTATCAAAGCACTCAGACTTGCGGCGCATTAGGTAAATGTATCCATATCTTGAATAATCGTCTATGAAAGAGACAAAATATTCAAAACCTCCTCTTGCCTGGACAGACATAGGACCACACAAATCAGAGTGAACCAACTCTAACACTTCTTTGGCTCTATACCCCTTGGCCTTGAACGGCCTCTTGGTCATTTTACCTTCTAAGCAAGATTCACAAGTTGGAAAATTTTCCAACTCTAATGAACTCAAAAGTCCATCGGCTATAAGCCTCTGAATCCTACTTAAGTTAATATGACCAAGCCTTAGATGCCAAAGATATGCTTGGTTCATTTCCGAAGGTTCTTTTCTCTTATTAGAATTAGAAGATGAATTATAAATTTCCATGTTTTGCTTTGTGGAAGAATTTGGATTTAAAATATACAAATTGCCAACTAATGCACCAGAACAGATAATCACTTTATTTCTTTTAATAACTACATCGTTACTGAAAGAAACTGAATATCCATCTAAAAACAGTTTAGAAACTGAAATTAAATTCTTTCTAAAACTGGGTACATAAAGACAATTTCTTAAAACCAAATTTCTATTTCTACTAAAAGATAAGTAGACGTCTCCCACTGCAACAGCTGCCACCTTAGTAGCATTGCCCATGTAGACAGTAATCTCCCCTTCAGATAGTCGTCGGGTTTCCTGGAACCCCTGCAAGGAATTGCAGACATGATCAGTGGCTCCCGTATCTACACACCAGGTGTTGGTAGATAACACCGCTAAACATGTTTCAACAACTAGAGTATGAGATATACCTTTGTTTTGGTTCTTACGAGGACAATCCGCCTTCCAATGTCCCGCTTGCAGATGAAGCACTTGCCCTTGGCTTCTTCATTCCAACTTTAAATCCCGTGACTGAGATTTATTCACTTTCTTTGCTGAACCAGTTTGTTTCTTCTTCTTCTTACCTTCGGTTTAGAAGTAGAACCATTTTCAAGATAGTGAATTTGAGCATGACGAAATAACCCTTCTGCTTGAAGTTCTGTCAATAGTTCCCCTAATGAATAAATCCTTTTATTCATATTATAGTTCAGACGAAACTGCTCAAAACTTCTAGGTAGGGTTTGGAGGATCATATCGATCTGGGTTTCCCATCAATTTCTCCTCCAAGGATCTGTATTTCGTTCGGATAAGCCATCATGTTTAGGATATGATCCCTTACCGGAGTACCCTCTTGCATGGTGGCTGTCATTATCTTTCTCATAGCTTCTTGTCTAGAAGCCCTATCACGATGACCAAAGAGTTCTTTGAGATTGTTCATAATATCATAAGTTGTTGGTAAATCTTTATGCTGATGTTCAATACATTTGACATTGAAGCCAAAATGTAACACCGCGCCATCTCATCTGCTTTTACCCATTTCCTATGATATTCAATCTCCTCTTGGGTAGATTCACCATGGGTGCATCAGGGCAATGCTCAGTCAAGAAATTTATAGCTTTCAGCAGTAAGAACAATATCCGTGTTTCTTTTCCAATCTATGTAATTTGGTCCAGAAGTCTATTTTATTGAAGTATGATGGACAATGGGTTGAAAGTCATCCTAAGAATCACAAATAACTTTTGGTCGAACTCTAAATTTAGAATAATATTGATTCCTCAAACAATACTATTTTAAATTAACCAACACCTTAAACCACCGTGAATTTTGTATGCCACGTTAGTGTGGACGTATACAAATTCAACATTTGTAAAAGGAGGGTTTTAACCCATTAATTTTATTATCTTGTCAACCTAACTTTTTGACAAATAAAATTAATAGTTGGTATTATTTGGTCACACAAATAATAGCAGTGACTCCGTTGGGGAGGATACTATTAGATGTGTCTAAGTGTACACCATTACTTGACACTAAGTCCATTAATAAGATTATGCCCCTTCCGTTGGGGAAGATCACACGCTCTTAATTAACTTCCTATAGTCATCCATAAATGGAAGTATATTCTAGTGATCCGCAAACAAGCTCATCCGTTATGGAGGAAGGCACTCAGAGCCAACGCGCAAGCTTGTTTGCATCACTTACAAACCAGTAATGGAGACCATGGGATTTACTTAAAAATCCCTCTCCCACTTAGTTATTTATAAATGAGGAATTTTAACTATGCTAGCCTACTAAACTTGTAAACTAACATGCACACAATATAAAAGCAATAAATAGAAAATCTAATTTTCAACTATTATGGCTTTTATCTTTAATTATCCTCCGTGTGTTGTCATCCAAAGCTGCCGCCATATTTGGCCATCGCCACCGGGTCTAACTGTCGCATCCATCTTGCTCTCAGTTGCGCCTCTGGTCCTTAGAAAGTTCCACGCTTTGCAAGATTTGATCCATGACATAAATAGAATTTTACATTTTGATCCTATATTCCATAAAAGGAATGTACATGTATCTAGATCAAAATAAAATTCTAATAAAAGTAAATACAGCTCCTGCTGTATTTTAATACAATCATGCACACACATATAAATTGCCCTTGACATGTCCAAGGGTCCAATCACACACATAATTAACTAAAAGTCATAATAGTTGGATCCTGCATCCATAGAGTTAGCACATCCTACTATTAACTTGCCTAAATTATGTATGACATGTGCATAATTAAACTAAATACCAAATACACAGAGGCTAAACCCTAGCTCTGATACCAATTGTTGGTTGCTACTCGGAAAGCCTATAGGTTCCACTGTACAAAAATTTTGTACAAAGGTCCGAACCTTTTCCTAGCTACCATGTGTTCTTTTAAATTAAATTTTGGATCGCCTGCGGAACTTAACACGTTTGATCCAAAACTTAATCTATTTGTTCTTTTAGGTTTTGACTTGGATCTCCTGCGGAACTTAACACGTTCGACCCAAGTCTCCTTAAGTTATTAATTCCATTAAATATCAATTTCCATAAAAGGTTCCCAGTACTGACGTGGCGAGGCACATGGCCTTCTTGGATATGGGAGCAACCACCACCGACTAGACAAAACCTTTAATAGAAAGCTAATATTTAATTTCCTAAAATAACTTTAGGTTAACCAAAGAGAACAATCAAATCACAAGGAAAAGAAAGAAACAAAAGAACACAACTTCGAAAAACATATTCGAAATACTAGAACGTAAGCCTCTTGTATTTGGTATTATTTCCATAAATAACTAGCATGATGCGAAATAGAAATTACTAGTTATACCTTGTAGAAAAACCTCTTGATCTTCTACCGTATTCCTCTTCTAACCTCGGACGTTGTGTGGGCAACGATCTTCCAAGATGAGAAACCACCAACCACCTTCTTCTCCTCCAAGCAAGGTTCGGCCACAAAGGGAAACTTCACCAAGGAGGAAAAACAAAATACTAACCAAGCTCCAAGAGATGCTAGCTTTCTCTCCTTCTTCTTCTTCTTCTCCGAGTAGTATCCGGCCACCACAAGAACTCCAAGGGAGAGGGAGAGGTTCGGCCACCACAAGAGGAAGAGAAGGAGATGATGGCCGGCCACACCAAGGAACAAAAGAGGAGAGGAATAATAGATGTTGTGTCTTGTGAAGGCACCTCACCCCTTCTTTTATATTCCTTGGCCTAGGTAAATTAGGAAATTTAATTACAACAAATTTTCCTTAATTTCCTTGACATGATTTAATTGAGAAAAATAAAATAATATTTCCCCAATTAAACAATGATGGCCGGCCACATCAAGAGGAAACAAATTGGACAAGTTTTAATCAACAATTAAAACTTTCCTTATTTGTTTCCAAATTTTAAAAATAAAATTTCTCTTTAAAAATTTCTTCATGGTTAATAAAAGGAAATATCTATAATTTTAATTTTATTAACATGTGAATAATTTTAAAGAGAAAATAAAAACTCTCCAATCTACAAATAAGGAAAGAGATCTAATCTCTTTCTTTAATCTTTGTAAAACTTTTACAAGAGAGATATTTTAATTTTAATTCTCTTTAAAATATATCTTCCACATAATAATAAAATCTAAAATTAAATTTCTTTTTATTTAATTATGGTCGGCCCTACTAGCTTGGGTTCAAGCTAGGGCCGGCCACCTAGGCCGGCCCTAGCTTGGTTCCCAAGCTAGCTTGGCGGCCCCCTTTAGGTGGGTATAGAAGGTGGGTATATGTGGGTATAGTACTCTATAAATAAGAGGCTACGATAGGGACCGAGAGGAGGAATTGGTTTTGGTCTCCGATAAAATTAAGCATCCGTGTTCGCCTCGAACACACAACTTAATTTTATCAATGATAATTCATTCCACTAGAGAACTATCATTGAACTACCGCACCAATCCCAAATTACATTTTTGGGCTCCTTCTTATTATGAGTGTGTTAGTCTCCCGTGTTTAAGATATCGAATGTCCACTAATTAAGTGAGTTACTGACAACTCATTTAATTAATATCTAAGTCCAAGAGTAGTACCACTCAACCTTATTATCATGTCGGACTAAGTCCACTGCAGGGTTTAACATGACAATCTTTATGAGCTCCTCTTGAGGACATTATCAACCTAGTATCACTAGGACACGGTTTCCTTCTATAATCAACAACACACACTATGAGTGATACCATTTCCCAATTTATCGGGTTTATTGATTCATCGAACTAAATCTCACCCATTGATAAATTAAAGAAATAAATATCAAACATATGTGCTTGTTATTATATTAGGATTAAGAGCACACACTTCCATAATAACTGAAGTCTTTGTTCCTTTATAAAGTCAGTATAAAAGGAACGACCTCAAATGGTCCTACTCAATACACTCTGAGTGTACTAGTGTAATTATATAGTCAAGATAAACTAATACCTAATTACACTACGACTTTCTAATGGTTTGTTCCTTTCCATTCTGGTCGTGAGCTACTGTTTATAATTTATAAGGTACTGATAACATCATCTTCTGTATGTGACACCACATACTATGTTATCTACAATATAAATTAAATGAACAACTACAAACAAATGTAGATAATTAGACCAAATGTGATTCTTTATTCATAATGAATGTTTACAAAGCTTAGGCTCTCAGTATACACTCCAACAACCTTCACACTGTTCATTGAAGGCGCCTTCACTGGCTTGAAGGCGCCTTCCAAGGGATAAATTTTGGACCCCGTCACAAATAAGGTACAACGAAGTCGGGATCAGATTTACCATGTTGAAGGCACCTTCAATGGCCATGGAAGGTGCCTTCCATGCCCTTTATAAGCCAGTCTTGACCAAGTATCAATACACAACTGATATACGAGCTACTGTGCGTCCATTTGGATTTCCAACTGCACCAACTTCCTATTGTGACTCTACTGCGAAGATGTTGTGCCCGACTGCTGTTCTGAAGACTTTCGATCGCGGCCGGTAGTCCGACATTGACACACGAGCATTTTTCACTTCAATCCCTATGTGTCAGTAACGAAGTTATTGTTGGAACCCCAAGGTTGTTTTGATGTGATCAACAAGTTAAGTCAGGTCCTGTGGTATTTTAACCTTGTGTCTAAGTGTGCAGGAGGTTAGGAGCAAAGGAGTCGAGCAAAAGACGCAGCTAGCGAGAAGGACGACACGGGAGAGAGTTGACGGGCTCGGTGCGTCTGAGGGACGAGGTGCTGCGGAAGAGTACGCGGGCAGACGAGAAGGAGGCGCGCGACGTTTTCGAGGGACGAGAAGCCGGAGTGGAAGGTTGCTCGAGAAGGTCGGAAGTTGGGTTCAGGTGAACCCTATTCTGGATGGCTGACATCACCCAAGCAAGCGGAGCCAGACCGGAAGATTCGGACCGAGGCGAGATGAACCAGAGCAGAGGGTCTGGACCGAAAAAGTCAACATTATTGACTTTAGTGGTCCGGGTGCCTGGAGCGATTCCGAGCGCCCAGAATTGGATTTTGATTGGATCGCGGTCAAGCACGATCCGTTACGAAGGGGATAAAATTGTAACCCCCTCCCAGGCGCCTAGAACCATCCAGGCGCCCCGACCAAGGCTATAAATATAGCCTTTGTCCAGAAGCTATTCATTCATTCAAGTAATTAGCAAACCAACACTTGTGCGCTTCCATTTTTAGTTTAGCTTCTATTTTGTTGTACGTTATTGTTGTAAGAGGCTTCTCCGCTTGAAGGAGATACTAGTGTGGTTCATTCCTTGGATTAACAACCTCCCTAATTCTAACCAAGTAAAAATACTTGTGCCTCTACTTTTTTAGTTCTTTCTTTAATTAACGCAAGTGTTCTTTTGAAAGTCCGAGAATGGTAGTTTAATGTTTGCATTTTTTTAGGGCTATTCAACCCCCCTTCTAGCAGACCAACGCGGACCAACAAGTGGTATCAGAGCCAGGATGCTTCAGGAGGACTAACTACCGATCGAAGCATCGAACAAATGGTCGGACCAAGCATATACCCACCGAAGTTCGAGGGGGAGTTCGCCAGCTGGAAAAAGTGAATGCAGGTATTTTTCAAAACTGAGTTTGATTAAATTTTAATTATGGAATTTGGTTTTGTAATACCGGAGGGCAAAGAAAAATACCAGTGGACGAAAAAGGAGCAGGTCGACTACGTGGCAAATGACAAAGTAGAATTTCATCTGTTGTGCATCCTTCCTCCATAAGAAGTCAACCGGATCGGTAACTACGACTCAGCAAAAGAATTATGGGAAAAGTTCCTTGAGCTGCATGAAAGGACGTCCGAAGCCAAGCTCACAAGATGGGATTTACTTCGCAACCAGCTCACCTACATGAGACTTGAAGAAGATGAAACAGTTGCGCATCTGCACTCGAAAATTAAGGATATTATCATTGGAATATCGAATCTCGGAGAAAAGGTAAGTAACCGAGATTCGCTAAGGTACACACTCAATTCATTTTTTAGAAATACTAAATGGGAATCACTAGTAGATGCTTTTTATATATCTAAGGACTTAGAAACTATTTCCTTAGAAGAATTATTTTCTATAATTGAAGTGCATGAATCGAAATGTGCAGGTACGAAAGAGTTGAAGCACAACATCGCCCTAAAGGCATCAAGAGACGAATAAGAGTCAGAATCCTCTCTCGACGATGAAGAAATGGTAATGATGGTAAGACGATTTAAGAAATTATGTAAATCTAGAAAACTAACCATCCGCAGGGTAGAAAGAAAAGGACGATCCAATGCTACCACTGCAATGAAGAAGGGCACGTCAAGGACAACTACCCGAAGCTAAGAAACAAGGACAAAGGAAAGAAGCCTGTCCAACCGAACAAATTCAAGACACTAAAAGTAACGTGGGACGATATGTCGTTCGAATCGGAAGTCGATGCCTTCTCTGGACTTGCATTAATTGCAAGTCATCAAGACGAGGACTACAATTCAAGCTCATCCGAAATGAGCATCGAGAGCATCGATGAAGGGGGAGCTACGTCGGAAGAAAGCAGCAGTTCAGGGGGAGACACAGATAACGAGATCGACAAGGTAAGTCAGGTACGATCCCTTCCTCCTGATAAATTATTTAAGTTTGTTAAATTGTTAACTAAGGATTGTCGTAAGTTAGAAAAAGAGATTAAAAATTTAAAAGTAATTTTAGCTAAATCTTGCCCATTAGAAGAATTAGACAAATTAAAATTAGAAATTAATGATTTGAAAATACAAGTAGATGATTTCAAAAATCATGCATGTTCACATAATATAAATTTTAGAAAATATAACAATCTAAATTGGTATTTTAGATATCACAAGGGGCAAATTAGGAATATTTCAAAAAGATATGCCCCTAAGAAATTCTTAGTTAATCCAGTTGGTTGGAACCTATATTGAGTTTCAAAGTCTTGTTTAAACTAAACTCTAAATTAGACTTAGCGCTTTCAGCGAGAAAATTAAACGTTAAATTTCTTTATAAGGCTTTGTCTAAGAAAGTGGTTGTTGCTCCAATAACCAAGAAGGTCTAGTGCCTCGCCACTGCCTAGAAGCCAAAATTTTGAAATAAAATGTTTAATTAACTTACTGATAAAACATTAAAATTGAATTTAAATAATGCTTTAAAAAGTTTTTCAAACATTTTTTTTTGAAAAATTTTCAAAATTGTCTAAAAGTTGCCTAAGTTAGAATTTTCTTTTTAGAAAATTTTCTTGCTTAAATTTTTTTTCTCAAAAATAATTTTGCTTGCAAAAACTTAGAAAAATTTCTCAAAAACATTTGTTAAACAGTTTTACTTAAAAATTCTTCTTTGAAAGTTATTACAAAGGGGGAGAAAAGAATTTTTTTTTATGTTTTTCAAAATTATTAACCCTTAGATTTTTCTTGGAACCCCATTTTTTTATATAATCAAAGGGGGAGAAGGAAAATGTTAAGTCAGGGGGGAGGTAAATTAATTTTTTATTTTTTAATACTTTATTGCAATATTATCTATTTTACTTTTATGTCTATTTACCCTAGCTTAACTTATGTTGCTCACATCAAAAAGGTGGAGATTGTTGGTACCCCAAGGTTATTTTGATGTGATCAACAAGTTAAGTTAGGTCCTGTGGTGTTTTAACCTTGTGTCTAAGTGTGCAGGAGCTTAAAAGCACAGGGAGTCGAGCAAAAGACGCAACTAGGGAGAAGGACAGCATGGGAGAGAGCCGACTGGCTCGGTGCGTCTGAGGGATAAGGTGCTGCGGAAGAGTACGCGGGCAGACGAGAAGGAGGTGCGCAACGTTTCCGAGGGACGAGAAGCTGGAGCGGAAGGTTGCTCGAGAAGGCCGGAAGTTGGGTTTGGGTAAGCCCTATTCCGGATGGCCGAGATCACCCAAGCAAGCAGAGTCGGAGCGGATGACTCGGGCCGAGGCAAGCTGAACCAAAGGAGAGGGTCCGAAATGAAAAGTCAACATTGTTGACTTTCTTGGTCCGAGCGCCCGAACCTAGATTTTAACTGGATCATGGTCAAACATGATTCGTTGCGAAGGGGATAAAATTTTATCCCCCTCCCAGGCGCCTGGAACCATCCAGGCACCCTGACCAATGCTACAAATACAACTTTGGTCCAAAAGCTATTCATTCATTAAAGCAATTAACAAACCAACACTTGTGCGCTTCCATTTTTAGTTTAGCTTCTATTTTTTTGTACGTTATTGCTATAAGAGGCTTCTTCGCCTGAAGGAGATACTAGTGCGGTTCATTCCTTGGATTAACAACCTCCCCGGTTGTAACCAAGTAAAAATACTTGTGCCTATACTTTTTTAGTTCTTTCTTTAATTAATGCAAGTGTTATTTTGAAAGTCCGAGAAGGGTATTTTTGTGTTTGTGTTTTTTTAGGGCTATTCAACCCCCCTTCTAGTCGGTCAACGCGGACCAACAGTTATTTTCTTGTACTTAATTACTGAAAAAGGGAAGTGGTATTTTAATAGAGGTATTTTAAAAAGGGAAGTGGTATTTCCTTGTCTATCTTCTTTGTACTCGATCCTCTCTTCCGGGGATACTGGAAGAGGTATTTTAATAGATTACCCATCGATAGGTTCGTGGGACCTGTGTCTTGGAGTAGGAATCCCCAAGGCTCCGAACCAAGTAAAACCAACCGTGTTTAATTGTGTTCGTTTCTTACTTAGTTTTCCACTGTGTACTCATTTTTTTAAAATTAAAAAAGAATGAGTTTTCAAAATCACATGATTCACCCCTCTCTCACGTACTACTCGATCCAATAAGTGGTATCAGAGCGACGTTCTGCTCTGAATTGGTGCAACCACCAATCAAGCCAGGGGGAATTATTTTATTTTCTTTGGATTTCAATTTTTTGTATTCTATTTGAATCGGTAAAAGTTTACCTCTTCAAATAACTTTTCTTCGTTCAGTTTTTACTCGAAGTTGGTGCAACACCACTCAAGTTATCGATATTTCCTTTTTTACTTCAGACTCTACTAATCCAAGACCTAATCTTGGGACATTCCTTCTAATTTTTTTTACAAGATATTTGAAATGGAGCACAATGAGATGCTTAGGCAAAATGTCAATGAACCACCTTCATATGAGATGTACATGAGGCACGAATACAATCTGTGGAGGATGCAAATGGAATGCTTCATCATGATGGACGACTTTGACCATGGAATAGCATTGAAAAGAACCACTCAAAATTCATAAGCAAACCAAAAGATGATAAACTTTATTTTAGAGTTGTTGCCTAATAAAATTGTGTGCAGAATCGGAGATTTCAAATATGCCTATGACTTTTGGACCTGGCTAAACGAACATCATGAGGATGTGCCACAACTAGAAGATAGAGTCAAACTCGAGCTCGGATTTGAATCTGAATCTCTAGAGTCATCCTCAGAACCATACTTAGGAGAATCAGACCAAACCAACTTCATGGCATTAATAGCAAAGGAGGAGGTAGAAGGATCTAAATCAGAGTCAGAACAAAAGTCAGAATCTGACTCTAAAATGTCGATGGACAAGGAGGAGAATCCTAACAAGGATTCAAAAGGTAAATTTGTAAATTTAAAAGTTAAATATTATATAACATGCTTTAAGTACAGTGAAAGAGGACATTATAAAAGTAAGTGTCCCACTTATAAGACTCAAACCACATAACCGGAGGCAAAGTAGAAATCAATATCAAAAGTCTAGAAAGGGAAAGAGCACATCCAATATTTCAAGTGCAGACAGATGAGTCACTACAAACATTAATACCCAGAAAGAAGACCCATGGATTTAGGGAGAACAAAAGTTAGTAAGTTTACAGTACATGAAAATCCTATTTTTCTACACATGTTAATAACTTAGACAACCACTATTGCTCAAGTTTAGACTCTCCCCGAGAATTAGATATGCTTGCTCACTTAAAACAAATCAATTAACTCAAACAATTTAACTAATAAAGTTAACTCAAATCTAAATAAGAACAACTTAAAGTCATCATATAATGTTTTAAAGTTTAAAAATTTATCTTCAAACGTTAGATAGTTAGAAAAATAAAACAAGTTTTTGAAAGATAAACTTAATAAACTAAAAAAAATTATTAATGACTTTATCAACATACAAAATTTAGACTTAGGTTACAAGTCTAAATCAAATTTAAAACTTAAACTTCACAAACAAAGTTATAATCGAGTATTTTTTTAATTATGAAACTAATTAATAAAAATAAAATAAAATCGACACAAAACCAAAACCTAAAACCCAAGAATATATTCAGGGCGAGGCTCCAAACTAGTTGGCGCCTCCAAAATTAATAAACTTACCCGAATGGGTAATTAGGACTAGTCTAAAAAGGGATAAAAATTTAACTTGATCAATGATACTGGTGAAGTTTTGAATGATAGTAGGTTAGGGAAACTCTGTCTATGCATGTCGAGGTAGATATTACTTCGACCTGGTGCATTTGGCTTAGTGGAACAAACTGAAGCTACCTCTTACGAATCCTAACTGGTTAGACCAGAGTTTTGTATTAAGTTCAGTGGATATGACTATTTGACAATTTTCAAAGGCATGGGTACTCTAATGATGTCCAGCTGACTCACCATAATTTAGAAGTTTATCTAAATAATGCCTATTTGTTGAACACAAAGTAAAACTTGAATCTAACACATAGTTAAACCCAACCCTAAAATCACCTAATTTATCTCACAACATTATAAGATTCCCTAATTGAAAATATAGATTGGATAAGATGACTAAGGATTTAATTTAAATTCAAATTCAAATTTCAATTATAAATTAATTAAATTAAATTAAATTAAATTAAATTTAATTAAAAGAAATTAAATTAAAATTAACCAAAAATTAAATTATAGTAAATTAAATTAAATTAAATTATTAATTTAATTAACCCTAAAATCAAAATTGAATTACTTTAAAAATATTTTAAAAAATTATTTAAAAAATCTTTTTAGAAATTATTTTAAAACCCCTTTTAGAAATTATTTTAAAAATTACTTTAAAAAATTCCTTTAAAATCATTTTAAAAATTACTTTTAAAAATCCTTTTAAAAATATTTTTAAAATATTTTAAAATTTATTTTTAAAATATTTTTAAATTTATTTTAAAAATATTTTTAAATTTACTTTAAAAATATTTTTAATTTATTTTAAAAATTACTTTTAAAAATCCTTTTAAAAATCTTTAAAAATTGTTTTAAAATTTTATTTTTTTTAAAAAAAAACTTTAATGAAATCATAAACTTAAAATTTAATTAATTTAATTAACTTATACATAAATCTTGATTCAACAAATAATCAACTAAAACTTAATCAACTTAAAACTTAAAAATTAAGACTTAAACTTAATTAGATAAATTCAAATATAAATTAAATTTGAACTTCAATAAGTGTTTATTTTAGTTAACCATTTCAAATTTTATCAACTTATCTAAATTCAAGTAACAATCAATTAACTCAAATTTTAATTAGTTAATCCTAATTTAATAATTCATTTAATAATATGAATTTTAATTATTCTGATCAATTAATCAAACCAATACTAGTGTAAATTAGTCAACTGAATAAAATTAATTACTCTCAATAATTAATTCAATATTTACTATTAATCCAAAAATAATTGTAACTTATTTGTTAATTCAAATTAAGATTAAATTATAGTTAATAAGTTAATCAGAAGTTCAATTATTAAATCAATCTTAACTTAATACATTAACATTAATCAGTTAGTATGAAAACAATATTAGACTTGACTTAGTTACAACTCAAGATTAATCTAAACTTCTATTTCTAAATTCAAAATGACTAAATAATCCGTGATTAATTAATGATTCAAGGCGTTAATTAATCAAATTCATGATTAATTTTAGATTATTTAAGTTAGAATTTAAAAATAAAAAAATCAAATTATGTTTACCTTAGATAATACATATTAAGCATCTCTCTAAACATGTAAGATTATCATGTTTGAAAATCTAGAATGGTTGAGATGCTAGGAAATCAAAATTGAGTCATGATTACAATTAGTATACACTCTTTAAAATGATTGTTGATCAACCCTTAGTGACTTGATCTTTTAAAGTCAACCATAAACTTTAGACCCCCAGACACATTGGTGGTTAATAAGGGTTTCCTAAGAAAGTATCATATTAAGGGGGAGACTTATTTGAAAGATAAATTTAATCAACATAGTATTTTTAAATTCTTATGAAAATTTATTTTTAAATATTACTTTGAAAATTCTTTAAAAAAATATTTGAAAAATATTTTTCTTTCGAACTTTTGAAATTATTCTGAAATACCATTTTAAAAAAATATTCTAAATATAGTTTAAATATTCTTTTAATTTGGATCCAACCTTATAGACACATAGGAAGTACTTTTCCCTGTAGTTAACAAGGATTCCTAAGGGTGTGTCAAGTTGAGGGGGAGTCCTGATTGAAAAATTAAATATAATTTTTAAAATTCTTTCAAAAATTAGTTTTACAAATATGTGAAAATCCATTTAAAATTACTTTAAAAATCTTTTAAGAAATACTCTTTTGTAAAACTCTTAGTTCATAACATTATTTGGAATATTTCTTTGAAAACACCTTGAAAAATATTTTTTAAAATTCTTATAAAATTTTATGTTTGAAAATTGTGTGCAACATATCATTGAAAACTACTAGAAAAAAATTTTATTTTCAAAAATGTTTTGAAAATTGAATGTCAAAAGTTGCTTAAAAAATTAACTTAAAAACCAACTTTAAAAATTAATCTACAACATCACCTTAAAAAATTATTTTGAAAGTCCCCTTTAACAACTACTCTGGAAAATTACATCTTAATTATGTTTTTGAAACACTTACTTATGTCTTCCAAATATTATTGTTGGTGCAAAACCAAATAGAGAATAACCTTCATAAAAAAAGGTAGATCCGCTACCTTAGCGGCCCCCTAGTGCCGACCCCACGGATATGGAGGGAGGTTCATGCAGGTACACAGGCCATAGGCGCATGGCGGGGTAAACCCCAGGTCGTTAGTTCCTGAGAATCGACCCCTGGCCATTACGCCAGAGATACCATGTAGAGAATAACCTTCATGTTATGTCTTTTTGATGCGTGTCAAAGGGGGAGGGTGATCTTAAGTTATAAAAGTTAAGAATATTTCTAATCTCACACTTTTAAAAATCTCTCAAACTTTGAGAATTAACCCTTAAAGACCCAAGCTTAATTTAAGAAATTTGTCAAATATCAAAAGGAGGGAGATTGTTGGTGCAATTGACCTCTAGGATTTCGATGTTTGACAAAGTAGCTTAATTTGGTCAGTTTAACGAAGGTTGAACCAAACAGAACTTAATGTTTGGAAGAGAAATGTCTAGTTAAGACTGGATGACTAGAAAGGGTAAGTCCTAACCAAATGATAGGCAAATGAGAAGTCTACTGAGTAACTAGTCCTAACTGCAGGTTAGGCAAAGGGAAGTCCTGGTGAGTGAAGCAGGCCTTAGTGAGTGAAGCTAGGTAGTGGAAGCTCTGGTGAGTGAAGCCAAGCACTAGTGAGTAAAGCTAGGTAGTGGAAGTCTTGGTGAGTGAAGCCGAACCCTAGTGAGTGAAGATAGGTAATGAAAGTCCTAGTGAGTTAAGCTGGGCCCTAGTGAGTGAAGCTAGGTATTGGAAGTCCTGATGAGTGAAGTTGGACCCTAATGAGTGAAGCTAGGTGGTGGAAGTCCTGGTGAGTGAAGTCAGACAATGGAAGTCCTAGTAAGTGAAGCTGGGCATCCCTAGGGAAGGCAACCCTAAGTAATATGTGGTCGATCGGACCAGCGATTTATTAATAATGCTAACACTGTTTTGTCATTACCATTTTATATCTATGGTGCTAATTTAGTGTTGCAGGCAAGTCTAAGTAGATTAGCTTGGTTAGATACTAAGCAAGGCCAGAGAAAGTCCAAATAGGTCTGAAGTGTTGGACCATTGGCGGCCGGTTAGAAGGAGGGTTGAATAGCCTGCAAAAATAAAAGCACAACCCTTCTCGACTTCTTAAACTAACACTTGCATAAGTTAGCTAAACAGAAAATAACAAAAAGAAGAGGCACCAGATTTGACTTGGTTACAACCAGGAAGGTTGTTAATCTAAGGAAGATGATTGCATTAAAAACTCCTTCAGGCGGAGAAGCCTCTTACAAAGATGAAGCGCAGAACAAAGAAGCTAATCTAGAAATTGAGCGTACAAGTGTTGGAAGTGAATTGCTTGTGTTCATTGAAAATCTTCTGAACCAAGGTTATATTTATAGCCTTGGTCGGGGCGCCCCGAAGGGTTCCGGGCACCTTGAGGAGGATAAAACTTTATCCCCAATGTTCAGATCGTAATTGACTTGATCCTGGTCAAAGGTCCAGGTCTGGGCGCTCGGAAGCATTATGGGCGCCCCAGATTGTTCCGGGCGCCCGGAGCCCTAAAGTCAACAGGAGTTGACTTTTTCATCTGGGACATTTGCTCTGGTTCAGTCCGCCTTGGTCTGGGTCTTTAACTCCAGATCCGCTCGCTTGGATAATCGCGGCCATCCGGAAAAGGGCTCACCCGAACCCAACTCCCGACCTTCTCGAGCAGGAGTTGACTTTTCCGGACAGTTCCGGGCGCCCGGAGCCCTAAAGTCAATAGGAGTTGACTTTTTCGTCTGGGACCTTTGCTCTGGTTCAGTCGGCCGCGGCCCGGGTCTTCAACTCCAGATCCGCTCGCTTGGATGATCTCGGCCATCCGAAAAAGGGCTCACCCAAACCCAACACCCGGCCTTCTCGAGCAGGCTTCCACTCCGGCTTCTCGTCCCTCAAAATCACCGCGTGCTTCCTTCTCGTCCGCCAGCGTACTCATCCGTAATCTTCATCCCTCGGTTGCACCTCGTGTCGACCTTCTTGCTAGCTGCGTCTCTTGCTCCCCGAGCAGTTTTTCGCTCCGGTTTCTCATCCCTCGGAACCACCGCACGCTTCCTTCTCGTCCGCCGGTGTACTCTTCTTCAATATCTTGTCCCTCGGAAGCACCGCGTGCCATCCTTCTCACTAGCTGCGTCTTTCATTTGATTCTCTGTGATCCTAAGCTCCTGCACACTTAGACACAAGGTTAAAAATACACAGGACCTAACTTAATTTGTTGATCACACCAAAATAACCTTGGGGTTTCAACAATCTCCTCCTTTTTGATGTGATCAACCCAAGTTAATCTAGGGTAAAAATAGACATAGAAATTAACTAACTAGTTTGCAATTAAGTGCAAAAAGATAGAAAAAATTGGTCTACCTCCCCTAGACTTATACTTTTCCTTCTTCCCCTTTGATCACATAAAAAAAATGGGTTTCCAAGAAAAAATATAAGGGTTATAACTTAAATTTTGAAAACTTTGAAAGTTTTGCAATAATTTTCACAGAAGCAGTCCCAAAAAAAATTTCTATGTAAAGCTTTAAGTAAGAGAAATTAAAACAATCTAACTTAGGCAACTTTGCAGAAATATTTTTGAAAATTTTTCTAAGTAAAAATTTAAGCAGAAATTTCCAATTTCAGAAAAACTTTCAACTTAGACGAAAAATAATTTTTTTTTACTTTAAACAAAATTCGTTCTCAAGTTATTTCCATTTCATTGATATCATTATGATATTTAAATTTCCATTTTAGTTTATCATAATTTCTCAAATCATAATTTTTCAGATTTGAAGCAAACAATATTAAACATGCAAAAAATTGTATCATGTTATTTGCTAATATTAGTTTGTCAAAATTCTTTAGTTGACATCTATTGCTTGAGTTTCTTTTAACTCACTATTAGTTAATAATTTTTTAGATTTGATTTCGCAAAATTCTTTCGACAAAATAATTTTTAATTTGCAGAATTCTTGCGGTAACATTTTGATTGGATAAATCAACTGGTCAGGAGGTGGAAACCATACTTGACTTACCTTGTCGGTCGTTGATTCTCCCCATGATGAATTGCTTTCTTCCGAAGATTCTCCCCCTTCATTTATGCTCATCTGGGATGAGTTTTCTGTGTCCTCGAGATGGAATTCGACTGTCTCAACAGTTTCCTCGTTCTCGGACTGTTCTGATGGTGACTTGGTGTCCATCGAGGAGTTGTATTTGACTTCAACTGTTTCATCGTGGATCTTCAAGAACTTTTCCCAAAGTTCTTTTGCACTTTTGTATTCTCCGATGTTGTTGAGATCTTCATCTGGTTTTACGCTTAGAAGATGAAATTCAGCCCGAGCGTTTGCCATAGACTCGTTACATTGCTTCTTGTTCCAAAGATATTTCTTGAGTTCTTCTCCATTCGTTGTCTTTGGTGCTTCATAACCAAATTTCATAATTAATGAAATACCAAAATCTATGTTAAGATATACTTTCCATTTGTTGCTTCCAAAAGGTAAACTCCCCCTCGAATGCTGTTGGGTAGATGCTAGCTCCGACCATCGTTTTGTTGCTTCAGTTGGTGGTTAGTCCTTCTAAGGCGTCT
The DNA here is from genome assembly GCF_018446385.1 of Zingiber officinale. Classification (NCBI taxonomy): domain Eukaryota; kingdom Viridiplantae; phylum Streptophyta; class Magnoliopsida; order Zingiberales; family Zingiberaceae; genus Zingiber; species Zingiber officinale. The sequence continues at coordinate 139,183,803 of NC_055986.1, forward strand.
TAGCTCTGATACCACTTGTTGGACCATTGGCGGCCGGCTAGAAGGGGGGTTGAATAGCCTGCAAAAATAAAAGCACAACCCTTCTCGACTTCTTAAACTAACACTTGCATAAATTAACTAAACAGAAAATAACAAAAAGAAGAGGCACCGAATTTGACTTTGTTACAACTGGGAAGGTTGTTAATCCAAGGAAGATGATCGCACTAAAAACTCCTTCAGGCGGAGAAGCCTCTTATAACGATGAAGCGTAGAACAAAGAAGCTAATATAGAAATTGAGCGTACAAGTGTTGGAAGTGAATTGCTTGTGCTCATTGAAAAGCTTCTGGACCAAGGCTATATTTATAGCCTTGGTCGAGGCGCCCCGAAGGATTCCGGGTGCCCTGAGGGGGATAAAACTCTATCCCCAATGTTTAGATCGCGATTGACGTGATCCTGCTCAAAAGTTCAGGTTTGGGCGCTCGGAAGCATTCCGGGCACCTCGGATTGTTCCGGGCGCCCGGAGCCTTAAAGTCAACAGGAGTTGACTTTTTCATCTGGGACCTTTGCTCCGGTTCAGTCCGCCTCGGTCCGGGTCTTCAACTCCGGATCCGCTCTCTTGGGTGATCTCGGCCATCTGGAAAAGGGCTCACCCGAACCCAACTCCCGGCCTTCTCGAGCAGACTTCCGCTCCAGCTTCTCGTCCCTCGGAATCGCCGCGTACTTCCTTCTTGTTCGCCAGTGTACTCATCCGCAGTCTTCATCCCTCGGTCGCACCTCGTGCCGACCTTCTCGCTAGCTGCGTCTCTTGCTCCCCAAGCAGTCTTCTGCTCCGGCTTCTCGTCCCTCGGAATCACCGCACGCTTCCTTCTCGTCCGTCGGTGTACTCTTCCACAGTGTCTCATCCCTCGGGCGCACCGCGTGTCGTCCTTCTCACTAGCTGCATCTTCCGCTCGACTCTCTGTGATCCTAAGCTCCTGCACACTTAGACACAAGGTTAAAAACACACAGGACCTAACTTAACTTGTTGATCACACCAAAACAACCTTGGGGTTCCAACATGAAGGACCAGATATTTGGTAGGTAAGTAAAGGTAAATCGCTAGATGAGAGTGACTCGATGAGGACGCATCCCGGTTGAGGGACAGTAGGCGTCGGTCTAGGTTAGGTCCATTTTAGATCCCTAATCTGAGACCTTGACAAGTTCTTCGTCCTGGGAGGACAGGAGCTAATTACTACTTTTTATTATCACTGTGTTAACTTTGTTTTACAAATAGATGTTTTAGATTTGGACTAACACAATTTGCAGGGCAAAAGGAGAAAAAATCCTTCGGATGAACAGTACTCGAAGGTGCCTTCATACTTTTCATGGAAGGTGTTTTCAATGGCTTGAAGGCGCTTTCGAAGGGATAAATTTTGGACCCCATCACATATAAGGCACAGCGAAGTTAGGATCAAATTTACCATGTTGAAGGCGTCTTCAATGGCTATAGAAGGCGCCTTCCATGCCCTTTATAAGACTGTAAGGTCTCCCAAGCGTTAGATATGGAATTTGAATGAAGTAAAATAAAATTGATAAACGCAGATCTCAGGAGCGACAATAAAGGAAAACATCCACTAAATTTTTTACGAAATTTAGGAAGTTTAAACAAACTGGTATGACATCATGAAACTATTAAATAAAGGGATTAAAGTCGGATTTGATGAATTATAATTACCGTAGGTTAGGGATTAATTGCCCTAGGTATTAAGACCTAGGTATAAAAGTTTAGCTCAATCATTTTCCCCACACCCAGCCACTGTGCCCAAATCACCGCCTCACCTCCTCCTCAACCCCTCATTGGACCCGATCAAGCTTGTCACCGAGCTCAGATCACTGTTCCGGCATTTCACCACCTCGGTGACCTCGCGGGAGCATCGCGAGCGGGTGTGGAGTCCAGCGACGACCATCGGCGGCTACGGCTAGGGGAAGGGCTTCAACAGAGAGACGCGGAAGGGAAGGCAAGTATATCTAACCGTGTTAGCACAGGATCCCTAAGGTATAGGAGATGAGCTTCGGTGGGTTGTAAGGTTTACGAGGCAATTTATACGTTGATGGTTTGGTTTTAACCGAGGATTTTGTGTTTTCTTTTTATTCGGAGGATGCTTTTGTCGAGTTTATGCATGAGATTTACTGAGGTTCTTGGATGGGTTCCTCGCTATGGAGTAGTGAATCGGTTTGAGAATGCACTCGCTTTCCTCTGTGATTTATTGATTCGAATCGAAGGGTCATTGAAGTGATGTTTGGATCGCCTGATTTCTGGTTTTTGTTGGTGGGTTGGAGCATTCTGTTGTTGATGGCGCTCGATTTCACTGAGACGTTCTTAATGTGAGGGGGCGTTTGGTTCTTTCCTAGGAATAGGAATCGGAATGGGAATCATTGTATTGTGGAATGAGAATGGGTATGAGCATGGATATCACTCTTAAAAGTAATGTTTGGTTAGTTGTATATCTTCTATCGGAATAAATCAAAGTTTCCTTTTTTACCCTTAAAGGAAAATAAGAGAAAAAATTAGATGTGAGAGAAAGATGAATGTGAGAGAAAAATATGATGAAAGAGAATGATGAGAGAGAAAGTATTATGAGAGAGAAAGTGTGATAAGAAAGAATGAAGAGAGAGAAAGTGTGATGAGAGAAAATGAAAAAAGAGAGTGTGATTGAAGAGAGCGTGATGAGAGAAAATATGATGTGAGAGAAAGTATGATAGGAGAGGATGAAGAGAGAGAAAATATAGTGAGAAAAAATGAGGAGAGAGAGTGCAATGAGAGAGATTGAGGAGAGAGAAAGTATGGTGAGAGAAAAAGAGAACAGTGAATATGATGGGAGAGATTGAGGAGAGAGAAAGTATGATGAGAGAGAAAGTGTGTTGAGGAAAAAAGGAGTAAGTGTGATAAGAGAGATTGAGGAGAGAGAACGTATGATGAGAGAGAAAATGTGATGAGAGAGAAAGTGTGATGAGAAAAAAGAAAAAAAAGAGTGTGATGGGAGAGATTGAGGAGAGAGAAAGTGTGATGAAAGAGAAAGTGTGATGAGGAAAAAAAGAAGGAAGAGAGTGCGATGGAAGAGATTGAGGAGAGAGAAAGTATGATGAGAGAGAAAGTGTAATGAGAAAAAAGAGGAAAGAGAGTGTGATAGGAGAGATTAAGGAGAGAGACAGTGTGTGATAAAATGATGAGAGAGAAACTATGATGAGAGAGAAAATATAATGAGAGAGAATAAGGAGAGATAAGTGATATGAAAGAAAAAATAAATAAATATATTTTGATATTTGATATTAATGGAGAAATTTTTAGTTTTAAGTCAAGAGTATTTTTGGAATAAGAGAATATTTTGATTGATGAAAAGAGGGTAATGACTTATTGAAGGAGAGATACATGGGAATGAGTTATTACCTAATTTCAAGGATTCATTCCCTTATTTGTATTCCTATTCCTATAATCCAAACATTAACAATGGAAATCAATGATTCTCATTCTCATTCCCCACTTCTATTACCCTAAACCAAACGCCCCCTGAATCTTGCAATGTTCGTTTGACTGTAAACGAGTTTTGATTCGGTTTTTACCGTGTTGTTGCTGCTGTGAGTGTCTTGCAATATACCTGTTCATCGATATGCTCGGCCGAGTTGCGGGTTGACAGAATGTGTCATGATTTGGGTTTTCTGTGAAGCTCTAGCATGTTGGTTCCTACGATATCTTTGGGTTGATTTTGAGGTTGATTCTATAATACCCCGGTTCAGAAATTCTGGTTAAGCATGACTTAAAAGGTTAGATGGTACTATCCATATCACTAAGGTGCACCTTCTTTTTCGGAAGCCCAAACTTAAGAACTCCAAAGTTAAGCGTGCTTGGCTTGGAGAAATCTGAGGATGGGTGACCTCCTGGGAAGTTTTCCATGGTGCGTGTGAGTGAGAACAAAGCACGCTGAAAGGACCTCTGGTGGTCTGTGGAGCTAGTCGTCAATCCGATGGACAATTGTTGGTGGTGTTCTCGGTTCGGTCGGGTGGGGCCCGCCCGGGCCGAGGCGTCACAAATTCACTTACTTCTTGGGTTTCTGTTCGGATTCCTTGAGATGTTTCCGTACTCCGTAGTGTCATGGAAGCTTGGGTGTTCAACACAAAAATTGGTTTTATATTGTAGGGTAATATTAGATGTTCGCTTATGGGCTTCCATCGATGCTTCGTAACCTCTGTGTTTTTCACAAGACTGATATTGAATTTGGGTGATGTTGTGCTCTCTGTTCTTTCTCAGCCGAAGGATTTGGTTCAAATTCTTTATTAGGTAGTTAGGTTTGATCGGTATTGCTCTTGTTCTTCCTACCATTTCTTGAATTTTGGATAGATAAGTGGGGTTGATTTGTTTCGGTTCTGTTTTGGTACATGAAGATTCCGTTCAGGTTGTGGTAGATGTTTGACTATGGAAATCATTAAAGTCTGTCATGATTCTGGATCGAGTTTGATTTGTGGTAGTGTCAGGTAAATGGGAGTATTTGTTCCTTGAGTTGTTTGGGAATCTATTCTGGTTTAATATTTATCTCTATATGTGGTAGGATTGTAATTTACTTTATCTCCTTCATGATGTTTTCATTAGTCCATTTAAGTACTGCTATTTGATTAAAAGATGAACTTCCGTTTTTTGATCGCTCTGCTTTGAGGATGCAAGATTTCGATGTGTTCTTTAATGAAGGAAGGGTTACAGAATGAAAGAAATAGTTAAATATGTGCAACTGATTACAGAATAATGAGGACAGGTTATGTTTTCTTTTCTTATGTGGTGAATAGGATGAGTATGAGCATATGTGATAAAAGTACGGGATGGGTGACCTGGGATGAGCTCCGGAGAGGGTCCATCCAAACTTGACTGATAAATTATATATGTTAGCTTCGGTTATATGATTGCATGTTCTCTAGGAGGTATCTCTAGGTTCATGGGGTTGTTGACTGGCTCTAACTGTGGTTACCGGATATGTGACATATTCACTCTATTAGCTATGTAGTATCACTTGTACATGTTTATTCTATTTCTTATATCGTAATTAGGATACGTTTTGCTTCTCTATTTGACTGTTAGTTGCTATCTCTACTACTTTATGGATGTCTTGTTATACATGATGGATTGTACTTGTTGGGCCGTGTACTCATGATGTCTACATTACAGGTGAGGAGGGTTCTCGGGATATGGAAGACCCTCGGACGGAGTAGACGAGGAGGTGGAATGGAAGCATGGTACTGTCCGTTGTCCGAGAGTGCAGAGCATACTGGATTTACCGCGAGAGATTTTCATTTCTTTATCATTCGGATGGGGAATATTATGGAGTTATCGTTCATATTGGTAACCATTTGTTGATACATTCATGCCTACTAGTTATGATAGTTTCCATGATGATACTGCAATATGATTATTCAAATAATAGTTAATGAGTGAAAAAAAATCTGGGGATGTTTCAAAGACAATCTCGACCAAGTATCAATACACAACTGATATACAAGCTACTGCGCGTCCATTTGAGGTTCCAACTGCTCCAACTTCCTGCTGTGACTTTGCTGTGAAGTTGCTGCGCCTGACTATTGCTCCGAAGACTTTTAATCGCGATCGACAGACCGACACTGACAAGCGCATTTTTCACTTCGATTCCTACGTGTCGGTAACGAAGTTATTTCCTTGTACTTAATTACTGAAAAAGGGAAGTGTAGCGTGTTACACTTCACCTATCTTCTTTGTACTCGATCCCCTCTTTCGGTGATATCGGAAGAGGTATTTTAGTGGATTACCCATTGATAAGTCCACGAGACCTGAGTTTTGGAGTAGGAGTCGCTAAGACTCCAAACCAAATAAAATCAATCGTGTTTTATTGTGTTCATTTTCTTACTTTGTTTTCCCTGGCGTACTTATCTTTTAAAATTCAAAAAGAACAAGTTTTCAAAATCACGTGATTCACCCCCCTCACACGTGCGACTCGATCCAACACTATTTGCTCAAGAAGATGTAAACCCGGTCCTAGCAACTGGAGGTAGTATTAAAGCCAACGACTCAACTTTTCCTGTGGCGTCCTCTTGAGATTGATGTTTAGGGGAGCCATTTTGATTCGGTCTATTGCCTTTGAAGGAGGGGTTCTTCCTATCACCGTTAATCAGAGAAGTTCTAATCCAATTACCAAATGGTGGTTTAGACCCTAATCTCTTGTGTCCCCACAATCTCTGAGTACATGGCCTAGCCTCCCACATGAGTGGCAAAAATTTGGAAGGCATTTGTAAAGCAAAATGATGCACACTGCTTCCGGTGAATCTTTTGACATAACCCATATCCCTTGCTTCATCGGTTGATAGATATATGTTGCCACTCGAATTCTAGCATATTTCCCCACACACCTCCCATCTTCTCCTGAGTCAGTTGCAATCACCTTCCCAATCGGCGAGCCTACCTAGCGGAGGATAGTCGAATGCATAAATGCAAGAGGAAGATTATGACATTGAACCCAGATGGGAATTTCATAGAAAGTCATATCTAATGGTTGTTGCAAACTTATGGGTAGGAATACAATAGGGCGGGGACAAGTTTGTTGTCCCCATTCCCGTCCCCAAAGTAAATGTTCGTCCTCATCCCTGCTCACATCCCCGTCTCTCCTAATTGAGGAATCCCTATCTCCGAACCCACAGGGATTAAACCCCCATCCCCATTCCCATCCTCATCACAGAAATGACAATGGGGCAGGGATGGGGAGGATCCCCGTTCCTGAGAATTAAATCCCCATCCCTGGGGATTATTTTAATAATAATAATTATTATTATTAGGGATATTAGGGCAAGTTTGGGGATGAGGATAGCATCCCCATATCTGTCCCAGTCTATTGATCCCTAAACCTGAACTCGATAATGCCTCCCTGAACCCACCCCATTTTAGATTTCCCCCATGGGCATCCGAACCCAGATACCCGCAAAAAAAATTATCATCCCTATCCATGGGTGTCTTGAAGATGAGATCTTTGAAGAAAGACCAAGGCCCATCAAACAGAGTATGTCGTTGATCGATAAGTGAGGCTAATTTTAAAAGGAAAAGATTCTCTCCAACAATCTCAATATTAATATACTTTTTCGCCTGAAATATCCTAGGCATTTGAGCTATAGAGGTTTTTCTATTTATCACTTTAGAGAGAACGCATCCCCACCAAATTAAAAATCAGACATTATCCTAGATATGGGTGAACAAAAATTCAGCAAAATCAAATTAACCGAATCGATCGAATTTAGAAATTCGATTCGGTTAATTCAATTTTTATTTTAAAAAAATGATTTAATTTTTGATTAATTCGATTTAATTTTAAAATTTGTAATTCAATTAAATTGAATAGGGGCATTAATTTGATTATTTTTTATTTTAAAATATAATTAATTAAATAAAATTGAAATTTAATTAATGTAATTTTTTAATTTTGATTAATTTGATAAAAAAATCGAATTAATTGATATTTAATCATTTCAATTTATTCGATTTTCATAAAAAAAAAAAAAATAGATCAGTTTAGTTGCTTAAAAAAATTTGATTTATTTAATTTATAATTATATCAATTCGATTTTCATAAAAAAATTTCGATCAATTTAGTTGATTAAAAAAATTTGATTTATTCAGTTTGTAACTGGTTCGATAACCAAATGCTTAGCCGTAGTCCCAAATTCGTCGCATTCGCCAATAGAATAACTTATTCTTTCTTGCTGATGAATGAGACCTTCCACAAATTAACACGCATTGCAAGTTCCTCAGGATCCATAACAAATCTTACTTTTAGACTTGTGACCTAGAAGAGAGAATCTATAAGCTGGTAGGATAGCGCCGCACACGAAACCTGGGGACGAGAGAGATTACATTAAAATGACACAAAATGTCTAAACTTTTAACTGACCTCAAATGAGAGAAATCATTTACTAACTTACTAAACTGCCCATTTTAAGGAAATTAACATAAATTTAAATAATAAAAAGCACTACTCAATGCGATTATAATAGTCAAATGTTGTGAGTTCCATACAAATAATAATAAGCATTTAATTATTTTTTACTCTAATTTTAATTCATTATTATAGTATTTTAAAATATTGCGCTTATATTTGGAAGCCAGGATGAAATGTGATCACATAAAAAAGAACAGAAATGAAATATAATAATAAATAACATGACATTATTATTCTCTTAATTATATTATTATCATTATGATACATGAATGTAATGATTCAGTAAAATAAGTACAAGCTAAAAAAATTCATCTCTTATTATAATATGCTATTATATTAATATTATTTGAATGAATATAAGTATATAGTTCAATATGCTATTAAATCTATCTAACCCAATTCATATTAAAAATATATAAATCCTAAAATTTTATAAAGTTCTAGCAAAAAATAAATTGGACTGAAAGAAAAGGAGCGCATAATATAATATTATTTAGCTGATCCAGCACTAGAAATCGATATCTTTACCATTCTAAGAATCCAATCAAACTTCATGTAAAGTCCTATCAAGATTCACGAGCAGATAATGAAAACAGAGAATTGATCGAAGATGAAAAATACATGTGGTAAAAGATGATTCATTCACTTCTAACACCCTTATTAACCCATTCTTAGGCTAACACAACAGAGGTAAATCACGGACGACTATTAACCATTAGTACAAGCGGTGACGATATGGGAGAAGACATGCTCGTACGTGCTGAAATTTAACCCCACGACCTCATATGGCAGCAACTATGAAAAATACAGCACAAGGCATGAATGGCTAAAGCTTCAAATTCATAATTTCATGCATCAATGCTCACACCACTGAATGTTTTTTAATGCCATTGATGAATACATATAAATGGAGTCTAATGAGAATGTGTGCTATAAATAGGAAATACTGCTTCAGAAAATCTAGAAGTTCTTATGGAAATGAATGTGAAGCAACAAAATATATGTAAATGACCTCGTGTGTTGCCATTGATTAATGCTTGAAGAAATCAGTAAAATGAGAAAGATCAAGAACGATATAGGAAAGACAATTGTAATGCCAACGTCTACAAGTAGGAAAGTTTTAATATTATTTTCGTCAACATCTATTTATTGTATAAAGTGGGTATCACAATCAATCTCAGTGAAGTAACTTGAGTTTTTGAGGGATATGTTACCAAAGACAGAAAAAAAAAAACTGAACAGAAAAGTTTTTTCTTGAAGAAATCAGTAAAATGAGAAAGATCAAGAATGATATAGGAAAGACAATTGTAATGCCAACGTCTACAAGTAGGAAAGTTTTAATATTATTTTCATCAACATCAATTTATTTTAGAAAGTGGGTATCACAATCAATCTCAGTGAAGTAACTTGAGTTTTTGAGGGATATGTTACCAAAGACAGAAAAAAAAAACTGAACAGAAAAGTTTTTTATTCAGTTTAGCTTCAGGTGTACTACGAGAAAAGCTTAATATAATTTCCAGAAGCATATATGCCAAATTAAATCCAGGTTTGATTTCTTTGTCAAATCAAACTGAACTGGAGAAATCAGTGTTTTAATAATGCCATTACTTCTATAGCTCTGCTCATCCAAAAGAATAACCAAGTAAATAAATCTAAATTTAAATGGTTCAATTTGAACCAAATGAAAGGTCATAGCTTAGGCCTTGAAGAGTAGATTTAGCTTCTCTTTTGTTTTTTTTGAGATTGTTTACCTATCATACAAAAAAGGTCATACTATGTGGATAAAATAAATGATCTAGTATATATCCAACTGAAATCTTAATGCAAAATTGAAAAATCAACAGAGTAGGAAATATTCCCTTACCAACAAGAGACCACAATATTGTGAGATAAGGGTGGACTAAGATTTAGAAAGTCGTACATGAGCCAAGCTTGACATTGAATTTGATTATAGAAGCCTCGAGCTAATAAGCTCTCTTTTAAACCATGGACTTCTAGAATTATTAGTCCCTTTAACAATTATAGACCAATGAAGCATGAATTAATATTGAGGAAGAAATGAAAAATGTGATTGCGTTTGATAGATATGATGGTGACATTATGTTCAATAACTCCCTACACCATAGAGAGAAATAATACTTGTGAAGTTTTGGTATGATGACAAAAATGTTTATGGAAAGAAATACATCGAAAATTGAAATCGTTAGGATTTAATCGGAAGCAAGAATTCAAAAAATGTGATCTGAATCCCAAGATGCCAATTCCATAGAATTGAATTATTGTTCGAGTATGATTGTATCATTCAAATCACCTAAACTAAACATCATCTTAGCTGACTTATCAGCCAAATCAAAAGTTTTGCAGCAGTGTGAAGAAAGTCACAGCAAAAGTCAAGGGAGATGATAAAATGTGACCCGCAATATGTTATAATAGATTGCTTCATCAATCGGTTAGATTTCTCTCCATTGTCAAAAATGATCTGTTTACCACAGAAATCCATATAACTACAAAACACTCTGTTTTCCAAAAGATTGAACTCGCCAATAAACCAATTGTGTCTGCCAATAAGACTATAAGACTATGAGCATCAGAAGGAGAACATCATCATAAACAAAAATCAGAACATGAATAGGAACATGACCATTTATCTAAAAACACCCCTCGGGGTGGTACGGTGGTTGAGGCATAAGGTATTGCTACATGAGGTCTTGGGGTCGAAACTCAACACATCTGAGCATGCCTTCCCCAATGTCTTAGCCACCTGCACTAATGGGTAATAGTCACCCGTGATTTACCACATCCGTGTTGGCCTAGGGACGAATTGATGAAGGTGTTGGGGGTGAATCGCCTTTTGCCATATAAAAACAAATTGATAAGATATATCTAACTTCAATGAGAAAAATTGCATAAAATAAGCTGGAGCTCCCAAAAGTAAGCCAGACCTCACAAAATACAATCGAAACCTTCCTTTCAAACAATCTCATTTCCATTTCGTATGTAACATACAAATAGGAACAAAAATTTCCTGATTTCAAGATGAGAGTTTGGAGAGTTCAGATGGATGAAGACATAGACCAGCTGTTTAGGCTAACTTATTTCGGTGATAAGAGTTTATGTATTATATAGCAAATACCCGATCAGAAAAATAGCAAATAGAAGCAAAAATATCAACTTTTATGATACAAGATCACGACTAACCTCCATCCTAGGAAGCATATAGTGGAACCCTCGGTGCCATTTTTGTAACTTGAGCTTGCACCTGAACAGCACGGGCCTTGGCCAAGGTTGCCCTGTGGAAGAACTGCTCCCTGCACAATGCCCTCACACTCTTCAGATATGACTCGGACGTTATTGCCCCATCTTGCACCGCCTTGTCCAGTGAGTAGATCGTGTCCTCCACCGCCAAGTCAGCTGCCGTGAGCTCCAGTATCTGTCTTGAGAGTGCATCCATCGGTTCAAACACATTGTCGACATTTAATGCGTCCACTTTTCTACTGCTAGCCTCGGTCTCCCTCACCCATCCTTCAAGAACGTCGGTGTTCATAAGCACGAGCTGCAGCTGCTGCTCCAGACCTTCCTTCTCCCCAACCATCTCGCGGACCCCGCGAGAAAGTTCTTCCCGTCTAATCCGCAGCTCCGCCTGGAGAGAAAGGAGAGGTCCCATCTCGGACTCCTGCGACCTACGCAGGCTGGCTGCATCTCTGTGTACATTCTCCACAATTTTAGAGATGGCGTTCCGTCGGAAGACATCCGCTGGGTCCTCAATCGGATGCGACGCAATCTGGGTCTGTGGTGAGGGAGGGAACCGACCACCACCGTATGGGGACGGCAGAGAGGAGTAGATTCGAGCCGGAGATGGATTGGATGGGGAGGGAAAAGGATGCCGTGTGTTAGGAGGAGATTGATTTTGAGGGAGAGCAGCCGCGGGGTGGGAGTAGAGAGGAGGGTCGAGGCCGAAGAGGTGTGAAAGGGAGCGGACAAGGTCGACGAGGTTGGACGATGGGTAGACCCATGAAGCGAGGTACGGAACAGCCGCGGCGCGAACGAGGCCGGAGGGATCGACGAGGGGGTGACCGGGCTTGACAAGCATGTCCGAGGTCGGGGTGAGGAAGACGGAAGGGGGACGGCGAGGGTACTGTTCGAGGAGCCAGACAGAGGCGGGGAGGTTGTAGGTGGTGCCGCGGTAGACGATGGGGATGGTGCCCTCAGCCTGGAGGAGGTATGAGGAGCGTCCGTCGTCGTGAGTGAAGCTGGCGGCGCGGGGGCGAAGAGATGCGAAGGCCCCGGTGAGCGCCATCAGGTGCTGGCGAATCAGCCACTTGCCGTCCTCGGCGTACGGGAGCGCCGCCGGACCGCGCTGCGATAGGGCGGCGCTGAGAAACTGCTGCACGTACTGGCCGCCAAGCGCCGCCGGGTCAGCCATCTAAGAAGGCGAGATCCGATCGCCGCCGCCGACTCCTTTCGTTCTCGGATGGATCGATTGATCGAGTGGATGGAAAATGAGGGTTTGCAATAATTTCCTAAAATTAGAAATTTATCGGAAAATTTCTTTTTCCCCTAAAATGCTCCCAAAGTTTAACAATTGTGAAAATACCCGGAGATTTTTTTTTAAAATATAAATCCATTACGAATATGAAGAGATACACATTAATATAGATAAAAAGAGATAAATATAGAAGAAAGTTAAATATAGATATACACATTAATATTATACGTCCACTCTGTGTTACACATTAGGAGCATACTCGTAGATCTTAAAACCACCAACTTTGGAAATAACTAAAACATGCAGTAGTCTACTGATATTCTAATCTTTCAATTATTTTTTCTAAAATTTGGTAACTTTAATCTCTTAATTTTTTATAAAAACAAAACTTCTCAAAGTATTGGTTTACTAAGATTGAATAAATGATATACTTATCAAGAGGGGCCCATTAAAGAGGGGTCAAAATAGAGAAGAATAATTGACGTGAAGATCAAAGTTAAAATAGTTAAAGGCCCAAGACCATGAATCAAGCGAAGTTAGCCGAACATGCTTACAGATCAAGTGAAGTTGGTAGAACGAGCCTCCAATGTCGGTCGAATATGATCGTCTGAACGACCATCTTCTAAAAACTTGCAACTGGAGTTAAGAAATAAATAGTAAATTTTCCATCCCACCATCCCTGTCGATTGGATAGCATGTCCAGTCGGACAAAAAGTAGCACTCCGATAACAGAAAAGTCGGGTGAAGGGCAGGTCGATAGCTCTGATCAATACGACCGAGATGGGATGTCCTTGGCAAGCAGCTTCCAGTCGGCCAATAGTGGGACTCACTTACATATTTCATCGTACTCTTTTGGAAGTTTGTACCGTCAACAACAGAGCATGTCCAACATATAAATTATACTTTGGAAGCTTTTAGCATATCATATCGGAGATTTGCGTGCCCGCTTAAGAAAAAATGTCAGGAATATTTTTGACTTGTCTTTTTTTAGGACGTTTTAGAAAATGTGCACATGTTTTGGGATGCTTGTACAGATGTTATAATGACACTATATAAGAGGGTTTCCATCCACAGACGGAGGTACGCGAGGCTTCATTGTTCTACATACTTTTTGCTAATATTCACTTCTACTATTCCATTCTACCGAGCCGGATACTGACTTGAGCGTCGGTCGGAGGGCCAACATCGAGGACCTCTTCTTGGCCTGGCACTAACGCTCTCGATTTTACAGGACAACAAGGAGTCTTATCTGGTCATCATCAGAGCCACCGCGAAGTCTTCGATCAAGCAATGCCAGTGTCGCATTCCCATCTTGTCATCTTCTCAACTTTCAGACATGATTATATTTGACAATGTTTGTGGGAACTGCACCTATATCTGAGACGTGAAGATGGAAGATGCTGAACGACTCAGCATCGTGACGCTATCCCAAGAAGATTTAGAGATGTTGATAAATGCCCGGGGCTACAAAGATGGTGCAGCAGCAACAAGAGACAACAACCGACAACCGAGCGCCAAACGACCAGCCGCGTAGGCGACAAGCCAATGAGCTGACCAAAGAGCCCAAGCGGAAGACCATGTTGTTGGTTGCTACTCGGAAAACCTAGAGGTTCCACTGTACAAAAATTTTGTACAAAGGTCTGAACCTTTTCCTAGCTACCATGTGTTCTTTTAAATTAAATTTTGGATCGCCTGCGGAACTTAACACGTTTGATCCAAAACTTAATCTATTTGTTCTTTTAGGTTTTGACTTGGATCTCCTGCGGAACTTAACACGTTTGACCCAAGTCACCTTAAGTTATTAATTCCATTAAATATTAATTTCCATAATTGGTTCCCAGTACTGACGTGGCGAGGCACATGGCCTTCTTGGATATGGGAGCAACCACCACCGACTAGACAAAACCTTTTATGGAAAGCTAATATTTAATTTCCTAAAATAACTTTAGGTTAACCGAAAAGAACAATCAAATCACAAGGAAAAGAAAAACAAAAGAACACTATATCGAAAATAAATTCAAAACTCTAGAATCGTATGCCTCTTGTATTTAGTATTATTTCCAAAAATAACTAGCATGATGCGGAAAGGAAAAATTACTAGTTATACCTTCTAGAAAGACCTCTTGATCTTCTACCGTATTCCTCTTCTAACCTCGGACGTTGTGTGGGCAACGTTCTTCCGAGATGAGAAACCACCAATCACCTTCTTCTTCCTTGCAAGTTTCGGCCATCAAAACTTCTCCTAGGATGAAGAGGTTCGGCCACCACCACCATGCTCCAAGGGATGCTAGAAAAGAGGCTTCTTTTCTCTCCTTCTTCTCCTTCTTAGATCCGGCCACCAAAGCTATCTCCACCATGAGAAGATTTCGGCCACACAAAGGAGAGGAGAGGAAAGAAAGGGCCGGCCACACCCAAGGAGAAAAGAGAGGAAAAATAGAATAGAGTTCTTAGCCTTGAAGCCTCCTCTACCCCCTCTTTTATAATCCTTGGTCTTGGCAAATAAGGAAAATTTAATAAAACCTTCCTTAATTCTTTTGCCATTGAAAAGGAAAATTTATTTAATTAAAAATAATTTTTCTTTTCAATTTTGCAATGGCCGGCCACACCAAGAAATCTCCAAGCAAATAAAATTTTAAACACCAATTAAAACTTCCTTATTTGCTTCCGGAAATTTATAAAAATTTCTCCAATAATTTAGTCCCTTCATGATTGGTTTATAAAAAGGAAATTTAATAAATTAAAATCTTTCTTTTAAACATGTGGATAAAAAGAAAGTTATCTCTAAAAATTAAAATCTCTTTTAATCTACAAATAAGGAAAGATATCAAATCTTTTCTCAATCTTTTGTAGAAACTAATAAAAGAAAATTATTAATTTTTAAACTTTCTTTTAAATCATGAACATGGTTAAAAAGGAAAGTTTTCTTAAAATTTAAAATCCTCCTTTAATCAACAAATAAGGAAAGATTTCAAATTTTAAACTCTCTTTTAAACATGTAGATGATTTACAAATAAGGAAAGTTTTTACCAAAAATTAAAACCATCCTTTTAAACTACAAATAAGGAAAGAGATTAATCTCTTCTCTTAATCTTTTGTAGAAAACTATAAAAGGAAATTTTTAATTTTTAAACTCTCTTTTAAAATCATGATATCCACATAAGAAATAATTTTAATAAAAATCCTTTTTAATATTCTAGTGGCCGGCCACCTAAGTTTGGGACCCAAGCTTTGGCTGGCCACCTACATGGCTCATCCACTTGGTCTTGGCCGGCCCTAGCTTGGCCGGCCCCATTGGATGGGTAAGAAGGTGGATATGCGGTGGGTATAAATCTCTATATACTAGAGGCTACGATAGGGACCGAGAGGAGGAATTGGTTTTGGTCTCCCGATGAAATTAAGCATCCCGTGTTCGCCCCGAACACACAACTTAATTTCATCAATAATAATTCATTCCACTAAAGAACTATTATTGAACTACCGCACCAATCCCAAATTACATTTTGGGCTCCTTCTTATTATGAGT
The DNA here is from genome assembly GCF_018446385.1 of Zingiber officinale. Lineage (NCBI taxonomy): Eukaryota > Viridiplantae > Streptophyta > Magnoliopsida > Zingiberales > Zingiberaceae > Zingiber > Zingiber officinale. Next base: position 139,199,771 of record NC_055986.1, read on the forward strand.
GTGTTAGTCTCCCTGTGTTTAAGATAACAAATGTCCACTAATTAAGTAAGTTACTAACAACTCGCTTAATTAATATCTAGCTCCAAGAGTAGTACCACTCAACTTCATCGTCATGTCGGACTAAGTCCACCTGCAGGGTTTAACATGACAATCCTTATGAGCTCCTCTTGGGGATATTCTCAACCTAGATCACTAGGACACAGTTTCCTTCTATAATCAACAACACACACTATAAGTGATATCATTTCCCAACTTATCGGGCTTATTGATTTATCGAACTAAATCTCACCTATTGATAAATTAAAGAAATAAATATCAAATATATGTGCTTGTTATTATATTAGGATTAAGAGCACACTTCCATAATAACTGAGGTCTTTGTTCCTTTATAAAGTCAGTATAAAAGGAACGACCTCAAATGGTCCTACTCAATACACTCTAAGTGTACTAGTGTAATTATATAGTTAAGATAAACTAATACCTAATTACACTACGACCTTCCAATGGTTTGTTCCTTTCCATCTTGGTCGTGAGCTATTGTTTATAATTTATAAGGAACCGATAACATGATCTTCTGTATGTGACACCACACACCATGTTATCTACAATATAAATTAATTGAGCAACTACATTTATCATAAATGTAGACATTTGACCAATGTGATTCTTATAAATGTTTATACCAAAAGCTAGGCTTTTAGTATACACTCTAACAATCTCCCACTTATACTAAAAGACTAAGCTGTCATATCTGCTGCCATACATCTGATTCCCAACCCTTCAACATGCCCATCAAAAGCTCTTGCCTTAAGGACCTTAGGTTATCATCTGATGCAATCTAGGCGGCAACAACTTCTCCTCGTTATACAATTTCTCGTATTGGGTAGTACTTGCGCTCTATTGTGTTTACTTGCCTTATAGACTCATGGTTTCTTCGAGTTTGTTACTGCACCATTATTATTACAATAAATTGTAATAATCTTTGGACAAACTAGAAATCATCTCTAAGTCTATCTTGAGGTAATTAAGTCATTCAGCTTTTATGGCTACCTCAGAGGCTTGCCATATACTCAGCTTCTACAGAAAAACACCTATGTTTATCACTCTTCCATAGTTATGACTTTTCCTCCTAAAGTAAACACAAAACCCCGAGGTTGACTTATTATTGTCCCTATCCGATTGGAAGTCAAAATCCGTGTAACCCACAGGGACCAAATTAACTGCCTTGTAAGCTAGCATATAATCTCTAGCGCTTCTAAGGTACTTTAATATATGCTTTACTGCAGTTCAATGTCCTTGTCTAGGGTTACTTTGATATCTACTAACTATGCCCTTGGCAAAACAGATTTCTGATCTCATGCATAGCATACATTAGGTTGTCTAACTGCCGAAGCATAAAGAACTGCCTACATGCCCTCAATCTCCTTTGATGTCATCGGAGACATCTCTTTAGATAAAGACACTCCATGCTTAAAAGGTAAGAAACCTTTCGAGGAGTTTTGCATGCTTAAAACGAGCAAGGATTTTCCGATGTATCAAGCTTGGGATAAGTAAAATATATTTTTTCTTTCGATCCCTTATTACTTTGATCTCAAAAATATATACATTTTCCCAAGTCCTTTATATCAAATTATTTTGACAACCATACCCTTACTTCTGACAACATTTTGATATTGTTTCCAACTACCAAAAATGTTATCTACGTATAGTACAGGAAATACCATCACGTTTCCATCACACCTTTTGTATACACAAGACTTATCCGTTTACTCAATAAATCCATAGGTCTGGATTACTTTGATAAACCGGATGTTCCAAGACCTTGAAGCTTTGCCTCAGTCCATAGACTGATTGAGCTTGCACACAAGATGCTCTTAGCCCTTTGCAATGAACCCTTCTGGTTGCTTTATATGGATGCTTTCATCAAGACTTCTATTAAGGAATGCTGTCTTGACATCCACTTGCCAAATAGATAAAAGAATCCAGATAGACTTAAGCATGGCTACCAGTGAAAAAGTTTCCTTTTTCATCAAGCCTTGCTTTGAAAGTTTACTACCTTCCTTTCTATCCCTCTTTTCCTATTATATACCTTTTTACACCCAAAGGCTTTTACACCATTTGGTGGTTCTACAAGCTTCCAGATTTTATTAGAATACATATATTCTAATTCTGTTATTCATTACTCTTTGCCAAGATGTTGCATCTTTATCTTGGAGTGTTTCGTCATATGTCCGGAGATTAAGTTCATGTCCTCCAGGGATCGAGTCCAAAAACTCTCCCAAAACATGAATCTTTTTAGGTTGCCTAACAACCCTCCCACTACGACAAGGCACTTTCTGCAATTGTGTATCATTTGTGATACGTGTTGCAGTTTCCTTGTGGTATCTCATCTTGTACAGTTGGTACTAGATTAGACATGCCTTTTATTATTTCCTTAAGAATAAATTTTCTTATGGGCACATGGTTTATTACATAGTCCTTTTCTAAAAATCGGTCATTGATGCTAATAATGACCTTCTGATTTTTAAGACTATAAACCTACTTTCATTTTACTAGGATAACCCACAAACAAGTGAATTCCTGTCCAACTTATCATTGTCTCTCTTCTGCATATGTGCTGGACTACCCGAATCCGAATATGCTTCGAAATAGGCTTACGCCTATTCAGCAATTCTATATGAGTAGAGAATTCTGACTTTAGAAGGTACTATATTCACTCCCGTTTCCAGAGTATATCCTTAAAATGATTTTGATAATATTCTTAATAACTCATCAATCTACTTATTTCCATAAGAGTCCTCTACCTTCCTTTTCCTACACCATTCTGTTGGGGTGTACCAGGTGCAGTTAGTTGGGATTGAATCCCTACTTCTGATAAATGGCTCCTAAATTCTCCCAAGAGGTACTTGCCACTACGATCTTACCGTAGTGTCTTGATACTTTTACTTTGTCGTTTCTCCACATCAGCCTCGTTCTCTTTGAACTAATCAAAGCACTTAGACTTGCGACACATCAAGTAAATATATCCGTATCTCAAATAGTTGTCTATAAAATAGATGAAATATTTGAAACAACCTCTTGCCTGGATGCTCATAGGATCACACAAAATCAGAATGAACTAATTCCAATATATCTTTGACTCCATACCCCTTAGACTTAAAAGCTTCTTGGTTATTTTTCCTTCCAAGTAAGACTCGTAGGTTGGAAAGATTTCCACTACTAATGAACCCAAAAGTTCATCAGTTACTAATGAATCCTACTCAAGTTAATATAACCTAGCCTTAGAAGCCAAAGATATAATTGGTTCATTTTCGAAGGTTACTTTCTCTTAAAGTTAGAAGATGTGTTACTAATTTCCATTTGTTGCATCGTGAGAGTTATTGGATTTATAAATTGCCAACCAACGTACCAGAACAGATAACTTCCCTCTTTTTCTTAATAACAATTTTGTTATTAAAAGAGGCAGAATATCAAGTTCTTTGAATAGTTAGAAACTGAAAACTAGTTCTTTCTAAACTTGGTGCGTAAAGACAATTACTCAAAAATCCATGTTTTATTCTTATCAAAAGATAAACATCTCCCACTGCAACAGCTACCATTTTTACAGTAGTGCCCATGTAGACGGTGTTTTAATTTTCATTTAGTTGCCGGGTTTCCTGGAACCCTGCAATGAATTGCGGACATGATTAATGACATTTGTATCTACACTTCAGGTTCTGGTAGATAACACCACTAAACATGTTTCAACTAATGAATTAAATACACCTATTTTGTTCTTAGTTCTAAGAAGGCAGTCTACCTTAATGTCCAAGTCCTATTTCCAATCATTACAATTGGGATTACTAAGTCTTTCTTATAGTATGACTACTAGGGGATTAACAAACATTTTAAATCCTAAGAATCACAAAAATACTTGGTCAAGATTAACTCCTTAAAAATCCCCATGAATTTTGTATGCCACGATAGTGTGGACGTATACAAAATCGAAGAGGAGATTTTATTCATTAATTTTATTATCTCGTCAACTTTACTTTATGACGAATAAAATTAATAGTTGATCTATCTTTGATCAAATATTTGGTCAAAAACTTTTGAATTTTAAAAAATATTGATTCCTCAAACAATATTATTTAAATTCACCAACACCTCAAACACCGTGAATTTTGCATGCCACGTTAGTGTGGACGTATACAAATTCAACATTTGTAAAAGGAGGGTTTTAACCCATTAATTTTATTATCTTGTCAACCTAACTTTTTTACAAATAAAATTAATAGTTGGTATCATTTGGTCATACAAATAATAGCAGTGACTCTGATGGGGAGGATACTATTAGATGTGTCTAAGTGTATACCATTACTTGACACTAAGTCCATTAATAAGATTATGCCCCTTTCGTTGGGGAAGATCACACGCTCTTAATTAACTTCCTATAGTCATCCAAAAATGGAAGTCTGTTCTAGTGATCCACAAACAAGCTCATCCGTTATGGAGGAAGGCACTCAGAGCCAACGCGCAAGCTTGTTTGCATCACTTACAAACCAGTAATGGAGACCATGGGATTTACTTAAAAATCCCTCTCCCACTTAGTTATTTATAAATGAGGAATTTTAACTATGCTAGCCTACTAAATATGTAAACTAACATGCACACACAATATAAAAGCAATAAATAGAAAATCTAATTTTCAACTATTATGGCTTTTATCTCTTGTTGTCCTCCGTGTGTTGTCATCCCAAGCTGCTGCCATATTTGGCCACTGCCACCGGGTCTAGCTGTCGCATCCATCTTGCTCCTAGTTCCGTTGTGCCTCTGGTCCTTAGAAGGTTCCACGCTTTGCAAGATTCGATCCGCGACATAAATAGAATTTTACATTTTGATCCTATATTCCTCGAAAGAATGTACATGTAAACTAGATCGAACATAAAATAAAATTTACATCCATCGATCCTATATTCCATAAAAGGAATGTACATGTAACTAGATCAAAAATAAAATCCTAATAAAACTAAATACAGCTCCTGCTGTATTTTATAATACAATCATGCACACACAATAAAATGCCCTTGACATGTCCAAGGGTCCAATCACACACATAATAACTATAAGTCATAATAGTTGGATCCTGCATCCACAAAGTTAGCACATCCTACTATTATCCTGCCTAAATTATGTATGACATGTGCATAATTAAACTAATACTAAATACACAGAGGCAAAACCCTAGCTCTGATACCAATTGTTGGTTGCTACTCGGAAAACCTAGAGGTTCCACTGTACAAAAATTTTGTACAAAGGTCTGAACCTTTTCCTAGCTACCATGTGTTCTTTTAAATTAAATTTTGGATCGCCTACGGAACTTAACACGTTTGATCCAAAACTTAATCTATTTGTTCTTTTAGGTTTTGACTAAGATCTCCTGCGGAACTTAACACGTTTGACCCAAGTCACCTTAAGTTATTAATTCCATTAAATATTAATTTCCATAATTGGTTCCCAGTACTGACGTGGCGAGGCACATGGCCTTCTTGGATATGGGAGCAACCACCACCGACTAGACAAAACCTTTTATGGAAAGCTAATATTTAATTTCCTAAAATAACTTTAGGTTAACCGAAAAGAACAATCAAATCACAAGGAAAAGAAAAACAAAAGAACACTATATCAAAAATAAATTCAAAACTCTAGAATCGTATGCCTCTTGTATTTAGTATTATTTCCAAAAATAACTAGCATGATGCGGAAAGGAAAAATTACTAGTTATACCTTCTAGAAAGACCTCTTGATCTTCTACCGTATTCCTCTTCTAACCTCGGACGTTGTGTGGGCAACGTTCTTCCGAGATGAGAAACCACCAATCACCTTCTTCTTCCTTGCAAGTTTCGGCCATCAAAACTTCTCCTAGGATGAAGAGGTTCGGCCACCACCACCATGCTCCAAGGGATGCTAGAAAAGAGGCTTCTTTTCTCTCCTTCTTCTCCTTCTTAGATCCGGCCACCAAAGCTATCTCCACCATGAGAAGGTTTCGGCCACACAAAGGAGAGGAGAGGAAAGAAAGGGCCGGCCACACCCAAGGAGAAAAGAGAGGAAAAATAGAATAGAGTTCTTAGCCTTGAAGCCTCCTCTACCCCCTCTTTTATAATCCTTGGTCTTGGCAAATAAGGAAAATTTAATAAAACCTTCCTTAATTCTTTTGCCATTGAAAAGGAAAATTTATTTAATTAAAAATAATTTTTCTTTTCAATTTTGCAATGGCCGGCCACACCAAGAAATCTCCAAGCAAATAAAATTTTAAACACCAATTAAAACTTCCTTATTTGCTTCCGGAAATTTATAAAATTTCTCCAATAATTTAGTCCCTTCATGATTGGTTTATAAAAGGAAATTTAATAAATTAAAATCTTTCTTTTAAACATGTGGATAAAAGAAAGTTATCTCTAAAATTAAAATCTCTTTTAATCTACAAATAAGGAAAGATATCAAATCTTTTCTCAATCTTTGTAGAAACTAATAAAAGAAAATTATTAATTTTTAAACTTTCTTTTAAATCATGAACATGGTTAAAAGGAAAGTTTTCTTAAAATTTAAAATCCTCCTTTAATCAACAAATAAGGAAAGATTTCAAATTTTAAACTCTCTTTAAACATGTAGATGATTTACAAATAAGGAAAGTTTTACCAAAATTAAAACCATCCTTTTAAACTACAAATAAGGAAAGAGATTAATCTCTTCTCTTAATCTTTTGTAGAAAACTATAAAAGGAAATTTTTAATTTTTAAACTCTCTTTTAAAATCATGATATCCACATAAGAAATAATTTTAATAAAAATCCTTTTTAATATTCTAGTGGCCGGCCACCTAAGTTTGGGACCCAAGCTTTGGCTGGCCACCTACATGGCTCATCCACTTGGTCTTGGCCGGCCCTAGCTTGGCCGGCCCCATTGGATGGGTAAGAAGGTGGGTATGCGGTGGATATAAATCTCTATATACTAGAGGCTACGATAGGGACCGAGAGGAGGAATTGGTTTTGGTCTCCCGATGAAATTAAGCATCCCGTGTTCGCCCCGAACACACAACTTAATTTCATCAATAATAATTCATTCCACTAAAGAACTATTATTGAACTACCGCACCAATCCCAAATTATATTTTGGGCTCCTTCTTATTATGAGTGTGTTAGTCTCCCTGTGTTTAAGATAACAAATGTCCACTAATTAAGTAAGTTACTAACAACTCGCTTAATTAATATCTAGCTCCAAGAGTAGTACCACTCAACTTCATCGTCATGTCGGACTAAGTCCACCTGCAGGGTTTAACATGACAATCCTTATGAGCTCCTCTTGGGGGCATTCTCAACCTAGATCACTAGGACACAGTTTCCTTCTATAATCAACAACACACACTATAAGTGATATCATTTCCCAACTTATCGGGCTTATTGATTTATCGAACTAAATCTCACCTATTGATAAATTAAAGAAATAAATATCAAATATATGTGCTTGTTATTATATTAGGATTAAGAGCACACACTTCCATAATAACTGAGGTCTTTGTTCCTTTATAAAGTCAGTATAAAAGGAACGACCTCAAATGATCCTACTCAATACACTCTAAGTGTACTAGTGTAATTATATAGTTAAGATAAACTAATACCTAATTACACTACGACCTTCCAATGGTTTGTTCCTTTCCATCTTGGTCGTGAGCTATTATTTATAATTTATAAGGAACCGATAACATGATCTTCTGTATGTGACACCACACACCATGTTATCTACAATATAAATTAATTGAGCAACTACATTTATCATAAATGTAGACATTTGACCAATGTGATTCTTATAAATGTTTATACCAAAAGCTAGGCTTTTAGTATACACTCTAACACATGTCGGCCCCAAGCCGAACCACAGGCCGATTAGTGCCTTTCGGGAAGCACAGAAGACACTGATCCCATATCATCGGGCGTTATTCTGCACGCCCTTAGAAGAGCAAGGTCGAGCTAAAAGGACACAAGGATCCTCTTCCAAGAACACACCCGTCCAAGTTGGGTGGAGAGGCAAAACACCCCGACTTGATGACTCTCCCCAGCGGATCAACAGGTAATTCTCCTAAGAAATCCTTGACGATCAGTTGTCACCTCACTATAAGCCTATGACGATTGGAGAGTGCACGGGGTCAACTGACCCCGAAGACCATCTAATCAAGTTCGACAATATGACCACACTCTACCAATACACCGACGAAGTCAAGTGCCGAGTATACCTCACCACGCTCTTCGGATCGGCATAAAGTGATTCAAATGCCTACTGATCAGATCAATCTACAACTTCAAAGACTTCTGAACGGCTTTCCTTCAACATTTCGCTAGTAGCCGCTGCTACCAAAAGATGAATGTGAACCTATTCGCGGTTAAACAAGGGCCCAAGGAAGCATTATGGGCCTACATAAAGAGACTTAACCAAGTGGTCGTGGGCGTCCCGTCAGCCACCCTGAAAATCCTGGTAAGTTCCTTTCACAAGGACTTATAGATGACGATTTCTTTCGCTCACTCATCTGATTGCAGGAGGCTCGACCGACGGTGATTCCATCCGAGTTCAGAAATCAAATGCCAAGCGATTAGAAATCTATGTAGTCGGGTGCAGCAAAGAAAAAACACAGAGACTAAAAATCAATTTTGGTCCCTAAGATTTGGAGGGAGTAGAAGTCCTTGATGATGGCGCCTTGATCATCAGGGTGATAATTGCTAATTATAACATTCACCGCACTTTTATTGATTCAGGTAGTTCGGTGAATATTATATTCAAGAAGGCATTTGATCATCTTTAGATCTATCAAAGCAAACTTCAACCCATGACAACTCCACTATACAACTTCATAGGTAATGAGGTGTTGTCGATCGACTAGACTCGACTGCCCATATCACTTGGTGAAGAGCCACTTGTGAGGATAAGGACGATAAATTTCATTGTAATAGACGCTCCGTCTGGCCGACCAGCATTGAACGAGTTCCGAGTGGCCGTCTTCATATTCTGGCAAAAAATCATATTTTCTGTGGATAACTTGGTTAGTGAAGTTAAGGGCGATCAGCTTGCAACTTGCCGTTGCTATGTGGAAATGGTGAAGACTAAGTCACGAGCCACTCAGAAGGCCCAACGGCTGGAGGTCAATATAATTCTGGAGGAGCCTCTCACCCTAGTCTATAAAGAAAAAGAGGAGGTTCAAGTGCACCCCAGCCGACCGGAGGCCACTACCTTTATTGCGGCTAATTTAAGCACAGAAAAGAAGGCTAAATTGGTTGCCTGTCTAAGAAAAAATCATGATGAGTTCTTGTGGGAAACTCATGAGCTCCCGGGTATCTCGCCAATAATAGTGCAGCATGAATTGCACGTCTGACCGGACGTTAGGTTAGTCAAGCAAAAGAAAAGCGATTTCAGCTCAGAACAAAATTAGATTATCCGAGTGGAGGTGGAAAAACTACTAGAGGTGGGGCACATCTGAGAAGTACAATTCTTGAGTTGGCTCGCCAATGTGGTGTTGGTCTCCAAGTCGAGTAACAAATGAAGAGTCTGCGTCAACTTTCAAGATTTGAACAAAGCATGCCCAAAGGACTACTACATTTTGCCATGCATCGATCAGATGGTTGACTCCACGGTGGGTTGTGAGCTAATCTCCATGCTGGATGCATATTAGGGCTATCATCAGGTTCTGCTCACAAAAGAAGATCAAGAAAAGGTTAGATTCATCACGGTAGATAGGACCTTCTGCTATAACGTCATGTCGTTCGGGTTGAAGAAGGCCTGGGCCACCTACTAAAGATTGATGAACAAGGTGTTTTAGTAGCAGATCGGCAGAAATATAGAGGTATACATCAATGACATATTGACAAAATCCCTTTGAGATGCTGACCTTTGTGCAGATATAGAAGAGACGTGCCAGACCTTGAGGAAGTATGGAGTCAAGCTCAATCCTAGCAAGTGCTTGTTCGGAGCAAAGAGAGGATGATTCCTCGGTTACATCGTAATCGAGCGGGGAATCGAAACAAATCTGAGCAAAGTGAAGGTACTCCAAGACATGCTCCCTCCATGCAATTTGAAGGAAGCTCAGTGACTGACCAGACGAATTACAACCTTGTCAAGATTCATCTCTGATGTGCGTAGATTATATACACCTTTTATGCATGTTTGGACGCACATTCACATACTTTGTACATGTTTTGTCTACGTATTTTCGTACTTTCAACTTTCTTTTTAGCATATTTACTCTTTTTGTTCGAAGATTTACTTTTGTGCATTTTCTGTACACAGGAGTCGAATTTGGTGAAGGATTCATGTTTGAGGCCAAATTTGCAAGCGAAGCTAGAGAGGAAGACGTCATTCCTTAACCTCACACTGCCCTGCCATGGGGGGTTGCCCAGGCCGCGTGGAGATCCTTGGCCGTGTGGCTACAGCAAAGGAAGAAATTGCCACGAAACTTAACATTATTGATTCAAATCCACCTATGTTATTAATTCCATTAAATATTAATTTCCAAAATTGGCTTCCAGGACTGCATGGCGAGGCACATGGCCTTCTTGGATATGGGAGCAACCACCACCGCCTAGACAAAGCCTTTTAAGGAAAGCTAATATTTAATTTCCTTAAATAACTCTAGGTTAACCAAAAAGAACAATCGAATCACAAATTCGAAAAATGAAGAAAACACAAACTCGAAAAACTAATTCGAAAAATTATATCTAATACCTCTTGTGTTTGGAATTCTTACAAAGAACAATAACTAGTATGATGTGGAAGAAAAATACTAGTTATACCTTCTCTTTGTATGCTAATGACCTCGAGATCTTCTGCCATATTCCTCACCTCGCCTTGGACGTCGTGTGGGCGACGATCCTCCAAGATGAACACCACCCAAAAGCTTTCTTCCTCTTCCTCTAAAATCCGGCTACCACCACCATCAAGGAGAAGAGAGCAAAGGGAAAAGAAGAAGTGAGAGGGAGGGTCGGCCACCTAGAGAGACTCCACCAAGAGAATAAGAATTGTTATCTCATAAGGCCTCCTCACCCCTTCTTTTATATTACTTGTCCAAGGTAAATAAGGAAAGACTTTTTACAAAAGTTAAAATCTTCCTCTTGTTTTTCCTTTTCCTTTTTATTTTTCCTTTTCTTTCCTCTTGATTGAATCGATCACCAAACATTAATTGGATAATGATTTTTTTAATTTTCTTTTGGCCGGCCCCTTGCTTGGGCACCAAGCAAGGTGGCCGACCACCTCATCAAGGAAAGAAAGAAGCAAATTTTTTTTTATAAAATTTTACAAGCTCTCTTCTAATTTCCTAAAGTAGGAGTTAAAAAAGGAAAGTTCTAAAAATTAAAATCATGTTTTAGAAATTTAAAACTTCTCTTATAAAATTTCTTTTTTTAACATGGTGATAGAAAATTTAAATTTTAAAACTTTTCTTCCTTTTTTTTTCTTTAAACCATGAGGATAGTTAAAAAAAGAAAAGTTTTAAAATCTTTTAAACATTCTTTTAAAACATGTGGCCTAATTCAAATAAGGAAAGTTTTTAAATTTAAAATCTCTCTTTTAAAACTTGTAGTTTTCTACAAAGAGAAAATTTTAAAAATTCAAAACACCCCTCCTTGTTTGAATTATTGTGGCCGGCCCCTACATGTAAAAACTTAATTAAAATTATTTTAAAACTTAATTAAAACTATTTTAAAAACTTAATTAAAAATTAATTTTAAAACTTAATTAAAAATTATTTCAAAACTTAATTAAAATTATTTTAAAACTTAATTAAAATTATTTTAAAACTTAATTAAAATTATTTTAAAAACTTAATTAAAATTATTTTAAAACTTAATTAATATTATTTTAAAAACTTAATTAAAAATTATTTAAAACTTAATTAAAAAGTATTTTAAAAACTTAATTATTTTAAACTTAGTTAAAAATATTTTAAAAACTTAGTTAAAAATTATTTTAAAACTTAATTAAAACTTAATTAAAATTATTTTAAAATTTAATTCAGACTTAAATTAAAATTAATCAACATTATTCAAATAAACAAATTAAGATTAAATCTTAAAATTTAATTAATTATTAAACCTAAATCTAATAATTAAACTAAATTTAAAAAACACTTAATTAAACTTAAATTAAAATTTAATTAATAATTAAAAACATAATTAAACTTAATCAATTACTTAAATTAAATATTAACTAACAACTTAAAATTTCCATTAAACCTGACTTTGGTCTAACTCCTACATTTTGTAAGAATCTAAAGATCTGGACAAATGGATTTTGGACAGCGGCTCCTCTAGACATATGATTGGGGATCAACACAAATTCACTAGTATTAAGTTTAAAAATTTAGTTTAATTGCTTTTAAAAATAATGACAAATTAAAAGTAATTGGTATAAGAGAAATTCAATTACAATCAAACATATCAATTAAAAAGATATTGTTTGTTGAATATTTTCATTATAATTTGCTTAGTATAAGTCAATTGTATGACTCTGGATTTAAAGTGAAATTCTTATCTTCTAAATGTCAAATAAGTTATATAAGCTCAACCAATATATTATTAAAATGATTTAGAAATAAAAATATTTATTCAATAAATCTATCAAAAACTTTACACAATTATCTTTTAACACAACACGAAGAAACATGGTTGTGGCATAAGAGACTAGCTCACACCCATGTTAGAAATTTACTTAAATTAAACAAAATTAGTTTAGTTAGAGGTTTACCTAAATTAGGAACCCCCGAAAATAAAATATGTAACTCATGTCAACAAGAAAAATAAATTAAATCAACTCATAAATTAACTAATCAAAATAGAACTAATAAAATACTTGAATTATTATATTTAGACTTATTTGACTCTTATGGAGTAAAATCACTAAATGGAAGTCTTTACTGCTTAGTTATAATATATGACTACTCCAAATACACTTGGGTTAAATTCTTAACTCGTAAATATAAAACTTTTAAAATATTTAGTAATTTTTGTAAATAAATAGAAAATAAAAAAGAAATAAAAATTGAGAAAATTATAAGTATTTTTTAATTTTTTTTCTTATAAATTTTTCAAACTTTATTTTTAAAAATCTTTTCAAAATTATTTTCAAATCTTTCTCAGAGTGATTTTCAAATTTAACTTTACAAATTTTCAAGTTCACTTATTTTTATTGTTTTATTTTTTAACTTAGTAACTTTTTAAAATTATTTTACCTTAACAATTTTTTTTAACTCTAAGAAATTTTTAAACCTTAACTTATCAAATTTTTCAAATTTTTAACTTTATCTTAATTTTTTTTAAATTTCACTACTTAAAATTATTAACTTAATGTTTTTTTTTCCAAATATTCATATTTTTCCATTTTTTACTTTAATTTTTTTTTTCAAACTTCCTTTATAACCATGTATCTAAACCTTGCTAAGCTTTTAAAAGTCTATTTTTCTTGGATACTTAGATTTTTTTTTTATCAAAACCTTATTTTCAAAACTATATTGTGTTTTCCCTTTTTTTAGTGTGTCAAAGGGGGATAGTGAATTCAGGGGGAGTAAAATGAAAAATAAATGCATGTTTACTTATATGTTTGATATATTAACTTAACTGTAAACCTTAGTTGTCAAACATCAAAAAGAGGGAGATTATTAGTGTAGGATGTACTAGAATCAAACTTGAGATTTGATGTTGTCAAAGGTTCAAGTTAAGTCTTGCTATGATCTAACTAGTTAATTGAGTGTGTAGGTTGTTTACTCAACCAGGAAATCCTTAGTCGCGACTAGGTAAGAAAGACTTAGCAGATCATGGAAGCCAGATGAAAAGACCAAGTGGGTCGAGAGGATTCGACACTTGGCTAGGAAGCTCGATAGGTTTGGAGGACTAAAGATCGAGAGAAAGTCCTGATGGGTCGACACGATGCTAAGTGGCAAAGTCCAAATAGGTCTAGAGGACCAAGGTTTGGCAAGTAGATTGAGCTAAGCAATTGGAGGAGTGACAGTGAAGTCATGTTCTGGAAAAGGAACAAACCCTGTTAGGATATATACTAAAAGTCTAGCTTTTTGTATGAACATTTATTTTATAATAAGAATCACATTGGTCAAATGTCTGCATTTAGTTAAATGCAGTTGTCCATTTAATTTATATTATAGATAACATGGTGTGTGGTGTCACACAGAAGATCATGTTATCAGTTCCTTATAAATTATAAATAGTAGCTCACAACAAAGATGGATTGGGATAAACCATTGGAATGGTTATAGTGTAATTTGATACTAGTTTATCTTGACTATAAAATTACACTAATACAATATGTGTGTATTGAGCAGGACTATTTGAAGTTGTTCCTTTTATATTGACTGCATAAAAGAACATAACCTCTATTATTATGGAAGTGTGTGCTCTTAATCCCGATATAATAACAAGCACATATACTTAGTATTTATTTCTTTAATTTATCAATGGGTGAGATTTATTCAGTTGGATCAATAGGCCCGATAAGTTGGGAAATAATATTATTTATATGGTGTGTTGTTGATTATAGAAGGAAATTGTGTCCTAGTAATCTAGGTTGATGATGTCCCCTTGAGGAGCTCATAAGGATTGTCATGTAAACCCTGTAGGTGGACCTAATCCGGCATGACAATGAAGTTGAGTGGTATTACTCTTGGAGCTAGATATTAATTAAGTGAGTTATCAGTAACTTATTTAATTAATGGACATTCAATATCTAAAACACGGGGAGACTAATGCACTCATAATAAGAAGGAGCTCATAATGTAATATGGGATTGGTGCGGTAGTTCAATAATAACTCTTTAGTGGTATGAATTATTATTGATGAACTTGAGTTGAGTCTTCGGGTCAAACACAAGAAGCTCAAGCTCATCGGGAGACCAAAATCAATTCCTCCTCTCAGTCCTTATTGTAACCTCTATAAAGCCTTATAGCCACCAAGTCTACTTCTTACCCAAGTAATGGGTCAGACACATCCTTGCTTGGTGCAAGGGGACCGGCCAAGCATTAGCTTGGAGCCCAAGAAGTGGTCGACCAAAGCATGGCTTGGTGCCCAAGCTAGGGGTCGACCACTAGGATTAAAAGGAGATTTTATTTTTATTAAAATCTTTCCTTTTTATAGCCATCCACATGGTTTTAAAATAGAGTTTTAAATTTTAAATTTTTTCCTTTTATAGCTATCTACAAAGGATTAAAAGAGAGATTTTAATTTTGTTAAAATATTTCCTTATTTGTAGTATTTAAAAGAGAGATTTTAATTTTGATAAAATTTTCCTTTTTTGTAACCATGATTTAAAAGAAAAGTTTTAATTTTAATCTTTCCTTTTTTGTAGTCATCTATAATATTTAAAAGAGAGAGATTAATTTTAAAACTTTCCTTTTGTAACCATCACAATAGGAAATTTAAAAAGAGAGAGATTTTAATTGTTATTAAAATTTTCTTTTATGTCATGACCAAAGATTATAAAAGAGAGGTAGAGGGTGCCTTATCGGAGACACACATCTCTTAATTCCCTTGCTCCATAAGGGTCGGCTCTTCCTCTTCCTATTCTATTCCTTGGTGGCCGGCACTCTCTGTTTTCCCTCTTTTTTCTCCTTTTCTCCCTTGAGGCCGGCAGCACCTCTCTTCATCCTTGGTGGCCGGTTGTTTGGTGGAGAAGAAGAAGAAGAAGGAGGCCTCTTCACCTTGTTTTCTTCCTTAGGGCCGACGACACATCAAATGACATCTTCTTGTGGCCGGTTGCTTAGAGAGGAAGAAGAAGATAAGGAAGTTTCCTATTTTGGATTTTCCTTGGTGGCCGAATTTCTTGGAGGAGAAGAAGTGGTTTGGGTGGATTTCATCTTGGTAGATCGTCGCCCACGCGACGTTCAAGAGGAGGAGAGGAATATAGCAGAAGATCAAGAGGTCTTTGTTTACAAAGAAAGGTATAACTAATTAATTGTTTCTGCTTCAAATTAATTCGTTTGTGTTCTTTGTATGGATCCTGAAATACCAACACAAGAGGCTATCGATTTCGTGTTTCATTTTTGTGTTTCGATTTAGTGTTTTGATCTTGTTCTTCTATTGAGGTCTTTGTAGTTAAACCTAGGGTTACTGTAAGAAGTTTAAATATCCAATTTCTTTGAAAGGCTTTGTCTAGGAAGTGGTGGATGATCACATACCCAAGAAGGCCAAGTGTCTCATCATGTTTAACCTGGAAGTCAATCCTTGAAATAGATATTTAATCAACTTCTGTAACATGGGATGAACTTGGATTAATAATGTTAAGTATCATTTGCAATCCAAGTTTTAACTACTGATGAACACATGAGTTGAACTTGAAGTAAAAAATGTTAAATATCGTTTCCAATTCAAGTTTAACTCATGAGGAACACATAGGTTGTTAGGAAAGTTTTATGCTTGTATAAATTTTTGTACAGGGGAAGTAGAATGGAATTCTGAGTAGCATCCAACACACCCTAGGCTACTGATCCAACTGAAGAAATCGAGAAAGTTTCCAAGTTGAAATCAAGACAGTGTTACTGTCCATTACTACTCATGCATCTCATATATATTACTGTGCTAACCTTTGTTCTGCAGGAATATTCTGTTTAACTCTGTGTTGCAAGTTCGGCTTGATCGATCGATCGAACGTAGGGAATGGTCGACCAAACTAGGCTGACTCAGATCAGAAATCAGACTAGAGCAGAACAAAGCAAAGTTCGGTCAAAGCCTGATCGGTCAACCGAACCAATAAATCGGTCGATCGAACAATGATGACATGACAGAGAGCAAACTTGACCTAAAGTAAAGAAGGAAACCAAGATGATTGGTCGACCAAACATGGTGATCAGTCGACCGAACAATCGTTACATTAATGAAGCATCAAGTGCGAATCTCGGCAAACAGGGAAATTCACTATTCGATCGACTGAACAAGGTGATTAGTCGACCGAACCATTAAATGTCATCAATGCCCAAAGATTGGATCTCAGTGAAGAAGGAAGGGAGTGAGTTCGATCGACCGAACCCGAGGATTGATCGACTGAATGGTGATGATCCTTATAAAAGTGAAGTTTGAGGTCCGAGGCTTGTTACAAGTTTTCTGTCCACATCAGTGCAAAAGTTCTGTTCCTACTACTGTTCTGCAACACATCTTCAAGCAAGCTACTGCTCCGAAAAGACACCGACAATCTTCATCTACATACTTTTTTGGTATATTTTATTTTAGCTTGCACTATATTTAATTTCATATAAGATAGTAGGTTGTTACTATCTTATACTTTCATTTGTACGAATTGCTTCTTTCCGAAGGTTTCGGAAAGAAGAGTTTTAGTGGATTGCCCAACGATGCAGTCAAGGATCGTGGGCCTTAGAGTATAAGTCAACCTAGGCTCCGAACCAAGTAACCGAAATATGATTTTTACTTTCCGTTGCACTACTCATGTTCTAAAAGTTCCAAAAGAAAGAGTTTTTAAAGAGCAATATTCACCCCCCTCCCCTTTCTATCACTTTTTATCGATCCTTCACATATGATAGGTATATAGTCGTGCTAGTGTGAGGGGTCACCTCAGCATCGGGGGCAAAGAAGGCAAAGAGAAGAGTCGATCTGTCATGGTCGATTGCCTCAACATCGGGATCTACCGCTTGACGAAGGTGGGGTTAGTGAGATTAGGGCAGTACAAAGAAGAGATTAGGGTAGTGCGAATAAGAGATTAGGGTAGTCAATCTGTTGCCTCAGCACTGGGGACGAAGGAGGCGAACATATGAAGAGAAGGGTCGATTTGCTGCTTGATGAAGGAGGCGAAGGAATAAATGAGGCGACGAGAAAATTTTGGGCGTGGTTCGACTTAAAAAAAGTCGACGAGGGTAAGGAAATTTTGAGCGTAGTCTCGGTAAAAAAAAATTAATAGCGTACTTTTATGCGTGGTTAAAACTTTATTTTTAAAACATACTTTTAACCGTGCGCAAAAATACACTATTAATATTTGATTTTACAACGTGCATTGTGTAGCTAAAGTTTGTTACCTTACTCACTCATCTATGGGCACCCCATGAGCACCTAGTATTAATTTTTTTAAAAAAAATTACTTCCTTTAGACTAAACACTTAATGCGCGTAGATTATATATGTTATTTTACACTATTTGATGTACATCTACTTATATTTCATGTTTATAATCTATGTATTTTGCACCCTTTTTTATCGTATTTCAACATAATTACTACTTTGCGTCTAGAAAAATGCTCAGTGTTTGTTTTCATTTTCAGAAGCATTTTAGAGTGAAAAAGGATTCAAAGCACGCAAAAGAAGATCATTTGAAGAAAGACTAAGACCTAGCCATGCCTCATGGATGGACTTTGGGATGAAAATGATGCCTTGCCGAGCAAAAACAAATGAAGAATACACTTTGGGGCAACTTCAGAAGAGAAAACAAGCAATCATGTCCAGCTACGTTGCCATGTTCCTTGGAGCACATCGGAGTCTAAACAAAGTCAAAATGTTCTCAAGTTTCACCCACATGACCATGACTTGATGAGAAACACGGCCATAGGGATTTTCAGGGAAAAATCACATGGCCAAAAGGCACAGTAGTGCCTTCAAGCACGGGCATGCCAGATTTTAGACTGCTAAGAGGATGCAAAGTAAAATGGCCATACCTTTTTACTCGATTGAAGCTATGGGTCGTTCCAAGTATAAAAGTGAAGATAACTTCAATCTCTACAACTTTTCTTCAAACATGACCATGAGATTTTAGACGGTTGTGCCCCGAACCATGCCTTAAAGGCATGGACGCGTCCAAGGGTGTGCATCCAAGTAGCAGTAAACAAGGGGTGGTCGTGCAAAGAGGCACGCTCGTGCTTAGAGGCACGACTGTGCTTAGAGGCACAGTCGTTCCTCTTGTTCCAGCCAATTTTTAAAGGGGTTGTGCCAAATGGCATGACTAGGAGCCAACCCATGTAGATCTCTAGAGTAGAATTGAACTTGGCCGTGCCTTGAGGCACGACCATGCCTCCAAAAGTCTAAAAATGCAAGTTTGGATATCAAGCCGTGCCAAATGGCACGGCCCAGAAGTCCTAAACAAAGCAAGCTCTGCTCTGGCTGTGCCATTTGGCATGGCCTGAAGCCAGAAATAGCTCTAGCCGTGCCAAATGGCATGGCCAGCTGCCCGTAGCGAGAACCAACTTGGCTCTGGCTGTGCTAAATGCCACAATCAGTAGCTAGAGGGGGCATGCCCCGTGCCAAATGGCATGGATCATGTTCCAAGGCACGACCACTCCATGCCTCCACTTCTATATAAGGGGCACTTCATCCCCTTGCTAGGGGAGGAAGATTTAAGATGGGAGGAGACCCCCTAGGTCAAATCCTTGCATTTGAAGACATCGTCAGCGCGATCCAAGGTTGTTCTACTGCTCCATTCTTATCGACACTCCAAGATCTGTATCCAAGGGCTTCGATTGACATCAAAGGATAAGTTTCTTCTTCCCTTAGGGTTCTTGAAATTCTTATGATTTTGAATTCTTGGATTGTAGTTCTTCTAATTATGGAGTAGATTTATATCGTTCTAGGATGTAGGAAATAATTATAATGTGTGGATATTGTAAAGTCTATTAAATTACCAATTTCCTTGTTTGATAAAACTTGTATGGAACTTGTTCTATTTGATGAAATGCTAGCAAGTAGGCTTTCTTTATGAACATGGATTTATCTATTTAGATTGCATTTCTGTATGCATAGATCTAATTTCTAAGCTAGATATATTGTTGTGTCTATATATGGGCGCGGGCCTAAATTTTTATTGAATAGATGCATAAATTGTTACCTCTTTTGAGTGTACGTTCCGATATAGCTCTGCATGACCTTAGGATACTTGTTTAATGTTGAGTATCTAAGGTAACTATCCTTCTATATAGAACGTAACCTCCTAACGTTGAGTGTACGTTCAGATTTGATTTAAGTTTAATCTGATTTAAGTTTGATTAGATTTAAGTTTGATTAGATTTGATTTAATTAAGTTTAATGTGAATTTTAATTTAATTAAGTTTATTTTGAATTTTAGTTTGGTTTGACTACTATTCATTTTCAACCTAAATTCATCTCATCCTTTTCTAAATTATCAATCAGGGAACCTTATGGGTTTTGTGAGATGATTAATTTTTTTATCTTCAATTTAAATTGAATTCTATAGATTGATTTATATTTGAGTTAGACTTCGATTTAACAATTAGCTAATTAAATATCTATTTCGATAATCAACTTCTAGGTTATGGCGAGGCACGAGGCCTTTTTGGATATTGGAGCAATAACCACTTCTAGACAAAGTCTTTTAAGAAAATTGGATATTTAATTTTCTTTCTAAAAATCCAAGATCTAACTAGTCAAATATTGATCAAGCCTAAGTTTTTATCTATCCTAATCTAAGCATAAATAATTAAAGCAGTAAATCAAACATCAAACAAGTATATCTAATAATGAAGATGGTCTTTCTATTGGCTCCCCATGGATCATAGCCTAAATAAGATCTATCATGGTAGTGGATTTAATCTTTGGAGATCCAATATTGATTAAGTTCAACTTGATTAGTCAAGTTAAACTTGGGGACTCATGCTTGGACTAGGTTTCTATTTAATCAATTCACTAAAGATAAGTATGATCTGAAGTGTTGTTTAGCCTTATATTCGAGTATGGATCGGTTGTATAAGACCCTTTATTTTCCAAGAATAAGATCAAGGTTCTTGGAACCCAAGGTGAATCATTCCAATGTGTCCTTAAGTTCCTTGACTTGACTTTTCAAAGTGGAATTCTCTTCCTCAAGTTGTTGAACTTGAGTTGAGGTTCCATCTTGAACTTAGTTAGTGAAGGAACTTAGGTTAGTCACTTCCTTAAGGGTTGTTACCTCCTTTTGGAGTGACTTGACTCGGATATTAGATTTGGCCAACTTTCTTAATAAGTATGAATTAAATTTTATAATTTATCTACTTGAGGAGAACTTATAGTATTATTTGGCTCTTCGAAAATGAATACAAATCTATGGCTTCTTTCAGATTCAGTTTCTTATTCAGCTCCAATTTCGGACTCGAACTTGGTTTTGGCAATGTAAGCTTGTACTAGTAGAGCAAGGAAGTTTGGTTGCTCATGTTCCTCATTGAAGTCTTCTGATCCAAACAGAATCTCATGAAGCTCAATCAAATTTTCCCAAAGTTCCTTAGTGCTATTGAATTTTCCAACTCGATCAAGCTCTTCATTTGTTAGTCCACATAGGAGAGTACATGTCATTTTTTACATCCGCCTCGATCTTCCTCTTTGTTGGTGCGTCCCACTTGTCGAAGGGATGAGTACTCCAACTTTGGTGGAAAATGTGAATTCGGTTTGGATTATGATCCATATTTCCACTTGTGTTTTCAAGTGGTACTCGATTTGACCCTTCTAATAACTGAAGTCCTCGTCGGAGAAAAGGGGTGGACGAGCAGTGTTATGACCTTCTTCATAGGCCATTAAAAGAGAACTCTTGCACATAGTAAAGAAAAGCAAAGTGTACCAAGACTTAGTTTGAGATTAGTAGTGTAGCAGAAGAAAAGATGAAAAAAACGGCTTAAGTGGTGTTGAACCTATTTCGAAAAAATTTGACGAATCGACAAATTTGTCAGGAGAGGTTATTAGACCAATTCTAACTTATGGAAAAAATTTGAAAAATGAAAAAAGGCGTATGTGAGAATGATTTCATTGGGCAATCACTAATCAATCAAAGGATACAAATACAATTTAAATTGAGTACAAGTAACTTGAACAAATAAAAAATACCGACAACTTAGAGAATGAGATCTTCAGTGTAGTTATCGTTGGAGCAGCTTTTGGACGTCGTAGAGACCTTTTCAGAGCAACGCGCAAGAGCGGAAGTTGTTTCAATTGATGTTACTGAGCTGCTGGTCAAACCCTCCTTTTATAGTCCCATCCGAGCGCCTGGATCCCCTCCCGGGCGCCTGAACTGTGCTGACATGGTGAGCTCTCGTCGAAACTTCATCTAAGAAGTTTATCCATGTCCGGGCGCCTGGACCCCCTCCGGGCACCTAGATTGTTGACGTGGGTCGGCCAATCGTTGTGTTCTAACTCAGTGTGATGATGAGTTTGTAGGACCGTTGGGTCGGCTAGAAGGGGGGGTTGAATAGCCCTAAAAAAAACAACAAAGACCCTTCTCAAACTTTCAACAGAACACTTGCAGAATAATAAAGCAAACAGAAAATAGAAAAAGAAAGGCTCACAAAGAGTTGACTTGGTTACAACCGGGGAGGTTGTTAATCCAAGGAAGACGTCGTACTATTATCTCCTTCTGGCGGAGAAGCCTTTTTACAGCAGTGAAGCGCACAACTAGAGAAGCTAAACTAGAGAGAGCGTATAAGTGTTGTTACAATGAGTTGTTCTGAATTGATGAAAAGCTTCTAGACCAAGGCTATATTTATAGCCTTGGTCGGGGCGCCTGGAAGGGTTCCGGGCGCCCTGGGGGGATAAAACTTTATCCCCCAACGTTCAGATCGCGTAAATCATGATCTTGGTCAAAATCAAGGTACGAGCGCCCAGAAGGGTTCTGGGCGCCCCGGAGCCGAAAGTCAATAGGTGTTGACTTTTTCGTCCGGGACCTCTTCTCTGGTTCAGTCCCGCCTCGGTCTGGTTCTTCTCCTCTGGATCCGCTCGCTTGGGTGATCTCTGTCATCCGGAAAAGGGCTCACCCGAACCCAACTTCCGGTCTTCTCGAGCGGGCTTCCCTCCAGCTTCTCGTCCCTCGGAATCGCCGCGTGTTTCCTTCTCGTCTGCCGACGTACTCATCCGCAGTCTTCGTCCCTCGGACGCACCGCGTGCCGTCCTTCTCGCTAGCTGCGTCTCTTGCTCCCCGAGCAATCTTCCGCTCCGGCTTTCGTCCCTCGGAACCACCGCACGCTTCCTTCTCGTCTGCCGGCGTACTCTTCCACAGCACCTCGTCCCTCGGACTGCCGTCCTTCTTGCTAGCTGCGTCTTCCGCTCGACTACCTGTGCTCCTAAGCTCCTGCACACTTAGACACAAGGTTAGAAACACACAGGATCTAACTTAACTTCTTGATCACACCAAAACAACCTTGGGGTTCCAACAATCTCCCCATTTTTGGTGTGATCAACCCAAGTTAAGCTAGGGTTAAAATAGACATTAAATAAAATTAAGTAAATTAACTTAATTTGCAATTTAAGTACAAAGAGATAGAAAAAAAATTAAATCTATCTACCTCCCCCTAGACTTATACTTTCCCTTCTCCCCCTTTGATCACAAAAAATGGGGTTCCAAAACAATCTAAGGGTTAAAAATTTAGTAAATTTGAAAAAAATTTCTAAGTAATTTGAGCATAAATTTCTAATTTTTAAAAAATATTTTAACTTAAGAGAAAAAAAATTTCTAAGTAAAATTTTTGAAAGAAATTTTTCTAACTTAATCATTTGAGAATTTTTAAGAAAAATTTCCTAAAAACAATGACTTAGTCAACTTAAAAAAAATTTAAGTAAGTAAATATCTAAATTGAAAAAAATGTTTTGTATAACCTTTTTAAAGCATTAATTAATTCTTGCATTAATACTTTATTAGTAAGTTAATTAAACATTTATTTCAATATTTTGGCTTCCAGGTCGTGGCGAGGTACTAGGCCTTCTTGGTTATTGGAGCAACAACCACTTCCTTGACAAAGCCTCATAAAGAAATTCTTTGTTTAATTTTCTCACTTAAAGCGCTAATTTTAATTTTAAAATTAATTTAAGCATGACTTCGAAACCCATTATAGGTTCCAGCCTACTGGATTAACCAAAAAACTTTTAAGGACATATTTTCTTGAAATGTTCTTAATTTGTCCCGGGTGATATTTAAAGTACCAATTTAAATTATTAAATCTTCTAAAATTAGTTTTAGATGAACATGCATAGTTTTTCAAGTTATCTACTTGAATTTTCAAATCATCATTTTCAAGTTTCAATTTTTCATTTGCTAGTTTTAATTTATCTAATTCTTCTAAGGGACAAGACTTAGCTAGAATTATTTTTAAATTTTTTATTTCTTTTTCTAATTTACAGCAGTCTTTAGTTAATAACTTAACAAATTTAAAAAGTTTATCGGGAGGAAGAGAACGTACCTGACTTACCTTGTCGAGTTCGTTGTCCGTGTCTCCCCCTGAACTGCTGCTTTCTTCTAACGAAGCTCCCCCTTCATCGATGCTCTCGATGCTCATCTCGGAAAAGCTTGACTCGCAGTCGTCGTCTTGATGACTCGCCATCAGTGTGAGTCCGGAGAATGCCTCAACTTCCGAGTCGGACGACGTATCGTCCCACGTCGCCTTTAGGGCCTTTCGTTTTTGGATGAGCTTCTTACCCTTCTGCTTGTCCTTGTTCTTCAGCTTGGGGCAATTGTCCTTGAGGTGCCCTTCTTCGTTGCAGTGGTAGCAGCGGATTGTCCTTTTCTTCTTCCCCTGCGGATGGTTAGTAGATCTGGATTTACAAAGTTTCTTAAATCTTCTTACCATCATTACCATTTCCTCGTCGTCGAGAGAGGATTCCGATTATGGTTCGTCTCTTGAGGCTTTGAGGGCGACGTTGTTCTTGGGCTCCTTCATTCCTGAACATCTTGACTCATGCACTTCAAATGTTGAAAAAAATTCTTCTAATGAAATCTTTTCTAAATCTTTAGAAATGTAAAATGCATCTACTAATGATGCTCATTTAGTATTTCTAGGAAAGGAATTTAAAGCGTACCTAAGCAAATCTAGGTTACTTACCTTTTCTCCGAGATTCGTGAGTCCGGTGATTATTTCTTTTATTCTAGAGTGCATATGTGCGACTGTCTCGTCTTCCCCAAGTCGCAGGCTGGTGAGCTGATTGCGAAGCAGATCTCGTCTAGCGAGCTTGGCTTCGGACGTACCTTCGTGCAGCTCGAGGAACTTCTCCCAAAGTTCCTTTGCCGAGTCGTAGCGCCGGATCCTGTTGACTTCTTGAGGTGGAAGAACGCTTAGCAGATGGTATTCTGCTTTGCCGTTCGCCACGAATTCAGCCTGCTCCTTTTTTGTCCATTGACATTTTTCCTTACCTTCTGGAGCTACATAGCCAAATTCCATTGTTAAGGTTAATTCAAAGTCTGTAGTAAAAAATACCTGCATCAAATTCTTCCAGGAGGCGAAATCCTCTTCGTATTTCGGCGGGTGGATGCTTGGTCTGGCCATCTCGTTGCTTCGTTCGACGGTTAGTCCTCCTGAAGCGCCTCAACTCTGATACCACTTGTAGGACCGTTGGGCCGGCTAGAAGGGGGGTTGAATAGCCCTAAAAAACAACAAAGACCCTTCTCGAACTTTCAACAGAACACTTGCAGAATAATAAAGCAAACAGAAAACAGAAAAAGAAAGGCTCACAAAGAGTTGACTTGGTTACAACCGGGGAGGTTGTTAATCCAAGGAAGACGTCGTACTATTATCTCCTTCTGGCGGAGAAGCCTTTTTACAGCAGTGAAGTGCACAACTAGAGAAGCTAAACTAGAGGGAGCGTACAAGTGTTGTTACAATGAGTTGTTCTGAATTGATGAAAAGCTTCTAGACCAAGGCTATATTTATAGCCTTGGTCGGGGTGCCTGGAAGGGTTCCGGGCGCCCTGGGGGGATAAAACTTTATTCCCCAATGTTCAGATCGCGTAAATCATGATCCTGGTCAAAATCAAGGTCCGGGCGCCCCGGAGCCCAAAGTCAACAGGTGTTGAATTTTTCGTCCGGGACCTCTTCTTTGGTTCAGTCCCGCCTCGGTCCGGTTCTTCTCCTCCGGATCCGTTCGCTTGGGTGATCTCTGTCATCCGGAAAATGGCTCACCCGAACCCAACTTCCGGTCTTCTCGAGCGGGCTTCCCTCCGGCTTCTCGTCCCTCGGAATCGCCGCGTGTTTCCTTCTCGTCTGCCAGCGTACTCATCCGCAGTCTTCGTCCCTCGAATGCACCGCGTGCCGTCCTTCTCGCTAGCTACGTCTCTTGCTCCCCGAGCAATCTTCCGCTCCGGCTTTCGTCCCTCAGAACCACCGCACGCTTCCTTCTCGTCCGCCGGCGTATTCTTCCGCAGCACCTCGTCCCTCGGACTGTCGTCCTTCTCGCTAGCTGCGTCTTCCGCTCGACTACCTGTGCTCCTAAGCTCCTGCACACTTAGACACAAGGTTAGAAACACACAGGACCTAACTTAACTTGTTGATCACACCAAAACAACCTTGGGGTTCCAACAGAGTTTTGCTAGTCCGAGCGCCTGGAGAAACTCCGACCACTAGGACCGTCTGAGCTCCTTGCCCGGCACCCACGAAGACCCTTACCTGGGCGCTCAGTTCCCTCCCAAGTCGCCCAGACGTCCAAGCACTCGGAGACTTGTTTTCCAGCAACCTTGCAATCTTAATCACCTGCACCACAGAGTTATAAACAAGTAATAATATATAATGCAAGATAACATTTGATAGTCTCCAAACTGTCTGGTCCTGACTTTGAGTTTCACTGAAACTCAAGGTCAGATCGACGCCTACTGTTCCCTCTTCAAGGAACATGTCCTCATCTACTCCTCTCAGGAGAGATTACCTTTTACCAAACTGGTCCTCTAAATCGTCTGGACTTTTGGTCAGCACTTGAGACCTCAGGACTTTCCGCTGGACTTCCGAACTCCGACCCGTCCAGTCTTCCACCTGGTGTCTGCGACCCCCAAGATTTTCACCTAGTGTCCTCGACCATAGGATTTCACCCGACGTCCTCGACATACCAAGACTTTACCCAATCACTCAAACCAGGACTTCGTTGCCTAATCCCAACTAGGACTTTCACCTGTCTAGTGCCCACTAGGACTTCTTTGCCTAGCTTCAACTAGAACTTTCACTTTTCCTAAGATCACTTATGACTTTCCTGCACACTCAATCAACCTTGTTAGAATAACAATAATACTTAACTTAGAACTCTTTGTCATTATTAAAACTCAGGTTCTATTATCTAATGCTTCTTGCACCAACATTGCATACTTGGTAAATAGGTTAGAAAACACAATATCTAACTTTAACCATTTTTCATACATCAAAACTTGAGTTTGATTATTAGTTATAACTGCACTAACAAATCTAACCATTTAAACCTACAGAATAACTATTCTTTTACCTGTCAATTGATTGCTAGCCTCTAATCGATTGGATCAATTGATTAGGGAGGGTTATGGTCACCCAAAATTCCCTACCAATCTATTGCTTCAATCAATTGGTACTATATTAATCAATTGGCTCAATCAATTGGTCAAGTAGTAAACATATAGATCTCTAAACGAGCTCTGTTTCACATAAAAATTCACCTCGTTCTAATATTCGAGTTAAAAGTTATGACCTTCGAAAGTTTGTCTATCGTAACTTCCTCGTTGTCTAACATTTGATCAACCTTGACCTGTCGGGACTTTACACCTTATGCCAACTCCCTGTGGACTTCCAAGCGCCAAGTATTTGATCAATTGTAATCTACTTGGACTTTCCTCTTGCCAACTTTCCGTTGGTCAAGTTTCCGATCAATAATGACCCACTTGGACTTTCCTCTTGTCAACTTCCCGTTGGACTTCTGATCACCAAGTGTCCGATCAATCTTAACTCACTTGTGTTAGGATCGTTCGTACTCGGCTAGAGAGGGGGGGTGTGAATAGCCGCCCCAAATCGCTCGTTTCTTCCTACAATTTGTTAGCGCAGCGGAAAATACAAAGAAACGAAAGAGAAGAAAACCAAACCTTAACACAAGGATGTAACGAGGTTCGGAGATTAGGGCTCCTACTCCTCGGCGTGTCCGTAAGGTGGACGAAGCCTACCAATCCGTCGGTGGATGAGTCCCCGGAAACCCGGCTAATAGATACTCCTTGTGGGTGGAGAAACCTCACCACAATCTTTGCAACAGCAATAGGAGTACAAATAGGAACAAGAAAACAAGAACAGAAATGTAAACAACACTTGCTTGCCTTCTTGAAGTCAGCAGGAACCCTGGTGAAGCAGCAGCTTCTCGGATCCAAGCCTAGCTAGAAAACCAGCAACAGGAAGAAGCTCACGCGAAGCTTTAGCACCCAACGAGCTCAACAAAGCTCAGCAGGAAGAAGAAGCAGAAGCTTCAGGCAGGAGAGAATTTCCAGAAGGAAGAAGAAGTAGCTAAAGGAGAGATTTCACCGAAGTCCTGTAGCCCTCTTTTATACCTGCGAAGAAGAAGAGCAGAGAACTAGTTGTTGCGTCGCAACGGCTAGATTCCTGATCGGTCCATGGACCGATCAGGGAACCTCCTGATCGGTCCACGCCTCTGATTTCTGAGTCCTCGCTATAGTTCGATCGGTCGTGGACCGATCGGGAACATCTGATCGGTCCATAAACCGATCAGCTTCTTCCGCCATCGATCTATGCCTCGATCGGTCACGGACCGATCAAAGATGGGTGGATCGGCCAGACCGATCCACGGCTTTCTTCTCGCGAGGTTGCGTTGCTTCGATCGGTCTCCGATCGATTACAACCGCGAGCCATCGATTGATTCGATCGGTCACGGACCGATCGTGAAAACGCAGATCACCGGATCGGTCACCGATCGATCCACTCATGGTTTTCGCCCAAACCAAGTCCAAACCAACATCCGGTCAACCTTGACTGTTGGTACATTGCGCCTAGCATCCGGCCACCCTTGACCTGCTAGGACTCCCCGCTAAGTGTCCGGTCAATCCTTTTACCCACTTAGACTTTTCTCTCCGCACCAAGTATCCGATCACCTATGACCTACTTGGACTTCCCATCACCGGATGTCCGATCACCCTTGATCCATCCGGATTTTCCCTTGCCTGACTTCACCGTGACTTTCACCTAGCTTCACTCACTAGGGTTTTCACCGGCTTCACTCACCGTGATTTCCACAACCGCCTCGGCTTCACTCACAGACTTTCCAACCGCCTAACATCCCAGTTAGGACTTTCTCATTCACCTAGCTTCACTCACTAGGATTTTCACCGGCTTCACTCACCAGGATTTTCCCGAATGCCCGGCTTCACTCACTGTGACTTTCACCTTCACCTAGCTTCACTCACTAGGATTTTCACCGGATTCACTCACCAGGATTTCATTGCCCGGCTTCACTCACGGGACTTTTACCTGCCTAACATCCCGCTTAGGACTTTCCCATGCCAAGTCTCCATACTTGGACTTTTCCAGTGCCAAGTCTCCATACTTGGACTTTTCCCGTGCCAAGTCTCCATACTTGGACTTTTCGCGTGCCAAGCTCCCTGCTTGGACTTTTCCAGTGCCAAGTCTCCATACTTGGACTTTTTCCCGAATCAGGTCAACCAGGTCAACCTTGACCTAAGGTTGCACCAACAATCTCCCAAACATCTATTCTTGTCCCATATCAAGAATACAACTCTTCCACGAGTGTCAAACATCAACATGCAACTCAACTAGGTCAACCTTGACCTAAGGTTGCACCGACAATCTTCCTAAGTCAAACATCAAAATACAACTCGAGTCAGGTCAACTCGAGTCAGGTCAACCAGGTCAACCTTGACCTAAGGTTGCACCAACAATCTCCCCCTTTTTGATGTTTGACAAAACCCATAATCAAGTTAGGTTAACCCGATAACCTAACTTAGGTTTTCCAATCATCTTCCAATGTCCAATGTTCTTTCTTGAACATTCTCTGGACATTCTCCCCTTAGGTTAACCCGATAACCTAACTTGGGTTCTCCAATAATTCTCCCCTTTTGACACACATCAAAAGAATTCCAATGTTCTTCCTCGAACATTCCTTGACATTCTTCCCCTAGCTTAGGTTAACCCGATAACCTAACTTGGGTTCTCCAATAATTCTCCAATGAACACTCTCCCCTTTTTGACACACATCAAAAAGAAAAAGAGGGTATCAAGGTCAAGAGTTTCTTCCTAATGAAAGTCTCATACCTTTCATTGAAACTCTTAATTTTCCACTTGATACTAAACTCAACAATCAACTTAGTGATAATCCCATATCACTAATCCTCAAAAGTCTTAAGGAGTAAAAACTCCCCCTAAAAGTCAACTCCCCCTTGACAATTAGGTAAAACTCCCCCTAAAGGTCAACTCCCCCTTGACCATTGCACCAACAATGTCTTTGTGAGTTCCAAACCTTTAGAAATCCAAAAACACCATTTCCATAACTGAAATTTCAGACAACAGCTGAAAATCAGAAACTGGCACGCTCTGATCGGTCCCCAGACCGATCAGAAACCCCATGGGACCGATCAGGCCTTCACCAGATCGCACCAAGCTCTCTGGTTCTTACTGGATCGGTCTGCAGACCGATCCATGCTTCACTGGATCGGTCCACAGACCGATCAGGACTTACCTGGATCGGTCCCCAGACCGATCCAGACTCTGATAGGCAGATTTCTGAAATTTCCTTCCCGAAATTCAGAAACTCCTAGAAAATTCCAGAAAATTCGAAAAATTGTGAAATTTTGAGGATACATTCCTCATAACATATACTATCATGGAAAAATAATTTTCTATGAAAATAGTTTCCATTTTCAAATCTTGATACAAAATTCGAAAACTTTGAAATAGTTCAAAGTTAAGTCAATTTTGTATCACAATGTTCAATGATGAATGCTATCACTAGGAAAGCTTCATCAAGGTTTTTCAAATCAATTTTAAAATACTTTTAAAACCATTTGAATTTAGGACCATAATCTTAGGGCTAGATGTACATGACTTGTACACAAGCTTTCCCTATGATCCTTAATTTCTTGAATTAGGGTCATCTAGGTACAAGGACAATGCACCTTGATCCTAACTCATGATCCTAATATCTCACACACATCTAAGGTGTATCAAACCACATTCAAGTCAATTTGATGTGAGATATGGGTTAAGGTCAACTTAGGCTAAGTTCTCATGCATTTTCTAAACACCAATTTGATCTCAATATCAAATTATATGTTTGTCCTTAAATCAATTTCATTGATTATAATGCAAGAGATGATGACATGGCATAAAATGGTATCATAAATGAAAACATGTGCCAATGTCATGATGTCATGGCATAAAGTTTGAAACTTAAATAAACATGATATAAAAACTAGCCTAAGCATTATCATGACATTTCAAATGATAATAAAACTAAACATGATGTCATGACATGTGAGGGCAAACAATCATGGCAAGATTTAGCATAAATAAATATACCTAGATTACCTATCTAAGTATCCTTAATCACTTGGCTAACTTCAAATTTAATCCTAGATTCCCCCAAAATGTCAAAATCCTAATTTTGACACTTCTTGAACTCTAGATTAATTCATGCCACTTAAAGATCAAATTTATCCTCAAGACTTGGCATGTTTCATTTTTCCTCGAGAGTTCTCTAGATTTTCCCAAATTGTGCCAATTGAGATTAAAAATGAAATTTCCAATCTTTAGGCACATTTAACTCTTCAAAGGAGTAAATGATAATTCCATTTCATTTTCAAAAGTTCTCAAAACCTTGAAAATGCTCCTTGAGTGTCAATTTCCTCAAAGTTGGGTTAACTACCCTTCTAATCGGAGTTGACACTCTCTAACCCATCTATGGGATAGAGAAGATGCTCCTAGGAACCCAATACCTATTCGAGCTCATTGGGTTCACTAAATATTCACTAGGGATAACTTCCCTAGCAACCCTCCTAATGACCCTCTTAGGCTTTGAAGCCTTGGTCATTTGGGACTCATCAAGATCAACTCTAGGGGTGACTCCCCTTGTGACCTTGGTGGTGGTCTTCCTAGCCCTAGGTTTTGTTCCATAATCGAATGGAACATTATGATAAGTGGGCTTGACCATTTGGGACTTAGGTTTGTGACCCAAACCTTTCTTGTCCTTGGACTTGGGTTTTTGACTCTTAAACCCTAGAGATGACTTCTCCATGTTCTTAAGAGTCTTTTCCAAAGTATCAAGTCTTGACTTTAAGACTTGATTCTCCTTCTCTAATACCTCAATTTTTGATTTATCACTCTTCCTTGAGGTATTCCTAGGCATATGTCTAGTTGATTTAGGATTCCTACCTAGGTTATCCTTAGCCTTAGATGGGTTGATCCTAGGGTTAGCCTTTCTAGAATTATCCTTATCTAGATTCACATGTTTAGCTCCTAAGCACGTGTATTGATTCCTAAGGTTATCATGCTTGTTATTATCGACAAGTGCAATAAAATTCCTAGCATGCATTTTATTAGAATTGCAAAAATGAACCTTAGAGGTTACCTTAGGGTTTGCCTTAGCTCCCCCTTTACACGTATTTGGCCTCTTGTCCTTGTGAGGTTGCCTCCCCCTTGGACATTGACTCCTATAGTGTCCCCTTTGCTTGCATTGGAAGCACACGATGTGCTCCTTGCCCTTGCGTTTCGGGACTCCGGCTTCCTTGACCTTTGGCGCCGGTGGAGTCTTTCTTACCCTCTTTGGACACTTACTCTTGTAATGTCCATGTTCCCTACACTCAAAACACATTATGTGTAATTTGCTTGAAATCATAGTGTTTGAGTTACCTAGGGTTGTGGATGGAGATGAGCTTTCTTCTTCAACCCTTCCGGAGGTGGAAACTTCTTCTTCTTGCTCCGAACTTGAGCAAGAGGACCTCTCCTCCTCTTCCTCCTTGGATGTTGAGTAGCCCTCAACTCCCAATTCGCTCCCTCCATGATGTGAGCTACTTGACTCACTAGGCTCCTCTTCATGGCTTGAAGTGGAGCTCTCCTCATGGTACTTGGCCAAGTTATCCCACAACTCCTTGGCATTGTTGTATTTACCTATCTTACACAAAATATTAGTAGGTAATGAAAATTCAATTGTTTTCGTTACCTCTTCGTTGATTTCGGATTTATGAATTTGTTCTCCGGTCCACTCCTTCTTCTCAAGAGGTTTTCCTTCCCTATCCACCGGAGGAGAAAAGCCTTCTTGTATACAAAACCAATTCATTATGTTATTCATAAGAAAGTACTTCATCCTTACCTTCCAATACGCGAAGTCGCCGCATTCGTAGAAGGGTGGAATGGTGACGTCTTCTCCATAGAGATCCATTCTCTAGCTTTGCTCCCACGGGTGTTGATCCGATGAAGAGCGACCTCGCTCTGATACCACTTGTTAGGATCGTTCGTACTCGGCTAGAGAGGGGGGGTGTGAATAGCCGCCCCAAATCGCTCGTTTCTTCCTACAATTTGTTAGCGCAGCGGAAAATACAAAGAAACAAAAGAGAAGAAAACCAAACCTTAACACAAGGATGTAACGAGGTTCGGAGATTAGGGCTCCTACTCCTCGGCGTGTCCGTAAGGTGGACGAAGCCTACCAATCCGTCGGTGGATGAGTCCCCGGAAACCCGGCTAATAGATACTCCTTGTGGGTGGAGAAACCTCACCACAATCTTTGCAACAGCAATAGGAGTACAAATAGGAACAAGAAAACAAGAACAGAAATGTAAACAACACTTGCTTGCCTTCTTGAAGTCAGCAGGAACCCTGGTGAAGCAGCAGCTTCTCGGATCCAAGCCTAGCTAGAAAACCAGCAACAGGAAGAAGCTCACGCGAAGCTTTAGCACCCAACGAGCTCAACAAAGCTCAGCAGGAAGAAGAAGCAGAAGCTTCAGGCAGGAGAGAACTTCCAGAAGGAAGAAGAAGTAGCTAAAGGAGAGATTTCACCGAAGTCCTGTAGCCCTCTTTTATACCTGCGAAGAAGAAGAGCAGAGAACTAGTCGTTGCGTCGCAACGGCTAGATTCCTGATCGGTCCATGGACCGATCAGGGAACCTCCTGATCGGTCCACAGACCGATCAGGCTTCGGTCCCTCGTCTGATCGGCGTCTCCTGATCGGTCTGTGGACCGATCAGGGAACATCCTGATCGGTCCATAGACCGATCAGGCTTCGGTTCTTCCGCCACTGATCTATGCCTGATCGGTCTGCCGGACCGATCAGGCCATGGGTGGATCGGTCAGCAGACCGATCCACGGCTTTCTTCTCGCGAGGTTGCGTTGCTTCCTGATCGGTCTCCAGACCGATCAGATTACAATCAGTGAGCCACTGATCTGATTCTGATCGGTCACCAGACCGATCAGGGAAAACGCAGTATCACTGGATCGGTCACCAGATCGATCCAGCTCATGGTTTTCGCCCAAACCAAGTCCAAACCAACATCCGGTCAATCTTGACCTGTTGGTACATTGCGCCTAGCATCCGGTCACTCCCTTGACCTGCTAGGACTCCCCGCTAAGTGTCCGGTCAATCCCTTTTACCCACTTAGACTTTTCTCTCCGTACCAAGTATCCGATCACTCCTATGACCTACTTGGACTTCCCATCACCAGATGTCCGATCACCCTTGATCCATCTGGATTTTCCCTTGCCCAGCTTCACTCACCAGGATTTTCACCTAGCTTCACTCACTAGGGTTTTCACCTGGCTTCACTCACCAGGATTTCCACAACTGCCTGGCTTCACTCACCAGGACTTTCCAACTGCCTAACATCCCAGTTAGGACTGTTGGTGCAATATCCCTCAGGTCAAGGGTGACCTGGTAAACCAAGCTGAGTCTTGGTTAGGGTTTAGATGTTTGACAATGAGATATTGATTGAAGAAGAGTCATGTAGGTCAAGGTTGACCGGATACTTGACTGGGAAGTCCTAACTGGCAAGTTAGGCAGAAGGAAGTCCTAGTGAGTGAAGCTAGGCAGAAGGAAATCCTGGTGAGTGAAGCCAGGTGAAAGTCCTAGTGAGTGAAGCTAGGCAGAAGGAAATTCTGGTGAGTGAAGCCAGGTGAAAGTCCTGGTGAGTGAAGCCAGGTGAAAATCCTAGTGAGTGAAGCTAGGTGAAAGTCCTGGTGAGTGAAGCCAGGTGAAAGTCCTAGTGAGTGAAGCTAGGCAGATGGAAAACCCTAGTGAGTGAAGCTAGGTGAAAGTCCTGGTGAGTGAAGCCAGGCAAGGAAGGAAATCCAGATGGATCAAGGATGATCGGACATCTGGTGTTGGGAAGTCCAAGTAGGTCAAAGGATTGACTGGATACTTGGCAAGGAAGGAAGTCCAGATGGGTCAAGGTTGACCAGACATCTGGTGGAAGTCCAAGTAGGTCAATGGAGTGACCGGATACTTGGCACGACGAGTAAAAGTCCAAGTGGGTCAAAGGGATTGACCGGACACTTGGTGGGGAGTCCTAGCAGGTCAAGGGAGTGACCAGATGCGAGGCATGATGTACCAATAGGTCAAGGTTGACCGGATGTTGGTTAGGGAGGTTTGGGACTTGGTTTTGGGCAAAAACCAAGTTCTGGATCGATCCGTGGATCGATCCAGGCTGTGGATCGATCAGTGGATCGATCCAGATTCTTCCCAGCGAACAGAAAGCTTCTGGATCGATCCGTGGATCGATCCAGAGGTCCCGATCGATCGGGACGATGCTGCTTCGCGCGATAAGCGCTGGATCGATCCGTGGATCGATCCAGGCGCGTTTCCAGAGCACAGAGGCGCTCTGGATCGATCCAAAGCCTCCCCGATCGATTCGGAACATTTGAATCGATCGGGATCCGACCGTTGCGTCGGGTTTAAAGCCGCAGGCGAGCGTGGTCTTCGGCGATCCCTACACGAGCTCTTCTCAGATTCATTCCAGCTCCTCCACAGCTCTCTACAAGCACGTGATCGCCAGTTCTTGAAGGTTCTTGGAGGCTTTCCAAGTCAAGAGGCGGATCCATTGCAAGAGGAAGAAGTTAGGGTTAGGGTTTTCACTGCATTTCTTGTAAGCTTGTACTTAATCTTTACTACCCTTTCTTCTTCTTGTACTGAGAGTCTTGTAGGGCTTCTCCGCCCTCGGTAGTTACCGAAAAGGAGTGTTTCATAGTGGAGGGTGCGTGCGTGGTGTGGATCCTTGGATTAGTCACCTCCTTTGGAGGTGGATACCAAGTAAAATCCTAGTGTTAGCGTGGTTGTATTTGTTTCTGTATTTTCCGCTGCACATCCAAGAAGAAACAAGCAACGCCAAGCAACGAAGCGCACCGAGCGAACGCGACGAGCTATTCACCCCCCCCTCTAGCTACTTTTGGTCCTAACAAGTGGTATCAGAGCAAGGCCGCTCTTCACCGGAATCATCGCCGGAAGGGTCAAGCATATCAAGAAAAGCTAGAGGGTGAAGAAGTTGAAGCAATTTCTTCAAGTGCAAGATTTTATCAAGCTCAACTTCAAGATGCAATTCCAAGATGGACTTGGATTTGACACAAGGGTAGCTCCACCATACACATCGGCAAGCTTCGATTCTTGGAGATCAAGAATCGAAAATTTTCTTATGATGGAGATAGAGCAATGGTTTGCTCTAATGGAAGGCTTCAAAGCTCCAACGAACTCCAAGGGCAAGCTTCTAAAGAAAAGCAGATGGAGCTCGGAGCAAATTCAAAGGGGCGAGGCAAATGACAAAGTGACCAAGCTTTTGGTCAACTTATTGCCTAGCCACATCTTGGCTCAAGTTGGAGAATTCGAAGATGCCAAGGAGCTTTGGAGCAAATTGGCCAAGCTTCAAGAAGAGATCCCCTCCACTGTACAAGATCAAGAAGAATCCAGAGAGGGTGACTCTTTGGAGCAAGACCAAGAGGAGGATTCCGAGGTTGAAAAATGCTCAACCGCCGAAGAAGAAGAAATCCAAGAAGCTTCATCCTCAAGGGAATGCAACGAAGGGAACAAGGAGAGAGCATACTCCTTGTTTAATATTCAAGATGATGAAGCCTCCACCTCTAGGATTGAGGGGGAGCAATCCTTGGTGACGCCGGATCAAGAAGAAGGAGAAGCTTCTACATCCGGGTCAAGAGATGAAGAGGAGGAAGAAGATTCTACCTCCACAAGTCAAGAAAAATCAAATGGAGGAGAATCAAGGTCCGATCAAGAGGAAGTCTCTACCTCCGGATCCAAAGAAAAAGATGCCACCCCTACAAGCAAAGGTATAAATATTTCAATTAATAATAAAAATCATATTATATGCTTTGAATGTAGGGAACATGGGCACTACAAGAGCAAGTGCCCTAAATTAGCCAAGAAGAAGGGCCAAGTGGCACAAAAGGGCAAGGTGAAGCCCAAGGAGACCATCCCAAACACAAAGAAGAGCAAGGAGCATATTATATGCTTCTCTTGCAATCAAAAGGGGCATTATCGTAGTCAATGCCCCAAGGGGAAGAAGAAGGTCAAGGCTCAAGGAGGCACTAGTCAAGGGGGAGCCTCCAAGGTAAAGAAGAAGGTAACATTTATTGAGCCTACTCCTTTACATTATGGTAAAAAGCATGATAGGTCTAACTTTTATCATTTTAATGCAATTTACCATAAGAATAGAAAGCATGAGGGCTTTAAGGAAAAGCATGTGGCCCTACATGCTAAGACTATCACTCCTAGGGTTATGAATGTAGGTAATAGTCTAGGCAATAACTCTAAGGATTTTAGATACAAGCCTAGAAACCAAAATGCTCATGGACTTACTGAAAAACCAAATTCTAAGGATTTAATGATAGAAAATCAAGTCTTGAGATCAAGACTTGATAAAATGGAAAAGACCCTAAAAAGGATGGAAAACATCCTAAAAGAGCAAAATGAGCAAAACCTAGGGCTAGGAAAGTCAAAGCCATCAAATAGCCATAGAGGTTTGGGATACAAACCAAAGGCTAAGAAGGATGTGCCTAGTTATCATAGGGTTCCATATAGTTATGGAACAAACCCTAGGTTTAGTGGTCAAGTCAAGAATACTAGGGAAGTCATCCCTAAGAGTATTTTTGCAACCAAAGTGACTAAGACTTCTAAGAAGTCTAAGAAAGTCACTAACAAGGTCACAAGGGAGGCTATCCCTAGGGTTGACCTAGAAAATGTGACCAAGGCTTCTAAGAAGCCCAACAAGGTCACTAGGAAGGTATCTAGGGAAGTTATCCCTAGTGAGTACCTAGAGCATCCAAGGAGCACCAATAGGTGTTGGGTTCCTAGGAGCATCTTCTCTACCCCATAAATGGGTTAGAGAGTGTCAACTCCAATTAGAAGGGTAGTTAACCCAACTTTGAGGAAATTGACACTCAAGGAGCATTTTCAAGGTTTTTGTTAACCTTTGAAAATGAAATGGAATTATTATTTACTCCTTGAAAGAGTAAAATGTGCCTAATGGTGGAAAATTGATTTTATCTTAAAAAGGCATAAATTGGGAAAACCTAGAGAAATACCAAGTTGGGATTTTGGTATTCTCTTATAAATTTTAAGGCACTCCGGGCCTTGATTTATGTGATTACTCTTGAGGAAAAATAGAATATGCCAACATTTGAGGATAAGCTTAATTTCAATTGGCATAAATTAATCAAGAGAATTAGAAATGCCCATTTAGGTTTTGGCACTCTCTTGAAGCACTTTGGGCAATCTAGGATTTAAGTTTTAGGATTAGCTAAGATTAACGATACTTAGATAGGTAATCTAGGTATATTTTATTTATGCTAAACCTTGCCATGATTGTTTGCTCATAATATGCCATGACATCATATTTTATCTTATTTGTATTTTGCATTCATGACTTATTATGAAAAATACAAAAATACCATGTCATGACATTCATACATCATGTAGTTATAGGATATTTTCTTTTGAAAATTATTTCCTTTTGATGTATGCCATAACATTATCATGCATTAGTTTAATTTCTTGTAATTAAGGATAAATGGCATTTAACAACACTTATTAACAAGTGACATCCTAGGTGGATGTCTAATATCTTTGAAATGCCTAGATAGATATGCATGATCCCTAGATTAGGGCAAAAACCAAAATCTCTACATCTCACAAAGACCTATAAGATGACTTGTATGTGTTTTAGTGCACATTAGATACAAGTGAGATGTTAGGATGATGAACAAAACTCAAGATGTTGATTTAGTGCATTCTTTTGAGTTTTAGGTTCATCAAAACACATAGTTATGTGTTTTCCCATCATTGGGAAAGCTAATGTACAAGTCATGTGCATTATGCCCAAGGAACATGATGGGATATTGGTTTTGAAAATGGTTTTAAAATGTTTTTGGAAAACCTTGGTGAAGGCTATCTTTTGATAGTAATCACCATTGAATAGTTAGAC
The DNA here is from genome assembly GCF_018446385.1 of Zingiber officinale. Classification (NCBI taxonomy): domain Eukaryota; kingdom Viridiplantae; phylum Streptophyta; class Magnoliopsida; order Zingiberales; family Zingiberaceae; genus Zingiber; species Zingiber officinale. Next base: position 139,238,893 of record NC_055986.1, read on the forward strand.
ACAAACTTGAAGAAAACACTAAAGTTTTTGCAAGTTTTCAAGTTTGTGTCAATCTTTGAAAATATGATGTATTTTCATAGAAAACTATTTTTCCTTGATAATATATGCCCTAAACAATGTCTACACGAAATTTCATAATTTTTGGATTTTTGTAGAATTTTCTAGGGTTTCAAGTTGACCGAAATGGAATTTCAGCAACTATCGAGTCTCGATCGATCCATGGATCGATTGAGTGCTGAATCGATCCATGGATCGATTCAAGCACTCCAATCGGTAGCTCGGATCGATCAGCCGATCGATCCAGTAGTCTCGAATCGATCGGTGGATCGATTCGAAAGGTTCAATCGATTGGAACCCAACTCCAATCGATCCAAGTTGTTGATTTGGCCGGGAAAGCCTGATTTCAACACTTTGAACCTATTTTAGTCTAGGTAACCATTCCAAACCCTTTAAAATACATTTGTATACATAAAAAGGGTGTTTTCGTGTTGAAAACAAGGATGGAATGGTAAAGGAAGGCTAAGTTGAAGTTTAGGTTGAGGTTTGTTTCAAATTTTGAACATTTGAACCTCAAAACTTCTAAATCTGGGTTTCCTAAAGGTTTAGGGATTCCAAGTCATTGTTGGTGCAATGACAGAAGTTACCACCATGTCTTTAGGGGGAGGGACTCTTTAAAGACATGAAAATTATTTTTCATGAACCTTGGAAGGTGGTTAACCTTCCGTTGTGAACTTGCTCAAGGTTGAGCATTTAAACTTGAAATGGGGATAAATGGGGAGTGGATATCCTCATCATTTCAAGTGCCAACTCAAGTGGTTGAAAATGCTCAAGGTTGGGTATTTGTCAACATTGAGGGAAAAGTTAAGGATAATGAAGGGTATGGGACCTTCAATATTGAGTTGATCACAATGAGTGAAACTGTGATCACGATGAGCAACTCTTCAGGGGGAGAGTCTTCAACAAATGGAGTTGTTGAAGTGTGCCCAAAATTGGAGCATAGGTTGATGTGTGTCCAAAGACGGGTTGATGTTTTTGTAGGGGGTTGATGTGTGCCAATAGGGGGAGAATGAAAGGAAGTAAGTTAGGTTTTCATTACCTAGAGGGAGTTTGCCCTCTTAGGGGGAGAATGAAAAGCTTAATTTATGGGTTCATTACCTAGTGGCATGAAGAAGGAGGCTATAGGATTAGCCTAACTTACATGTGGGATTGTAAGTGTTATTGTGGTATTGTCAAACATCAAAAAGGGGGAGATTGTTGGTGCAATATCCCTCAGGTCAAGGGTGACCTGGTAAACCAAGCTGAGTCTTGGTTAGGGTTTAGATGTTTGACAATGAGATATTGATTGAAGAAGAGTCATGTAGGTCAAGGTTGACCGGATACTTGACTGGGAAGTCCTAACTGGCAAGTTAGGCAGAAGGAAGTCCTAGTGAGTGAAGCTAGGCAGAAGGAAATCCTGGTGAGTGAAGCCAGGTGAAAGTCCTAGTGAGTGAAGCTAGGCAGAAGGAAATCCTGGTGAGTGAAGCCAGGTGAAAGTCCTGGTGAGTGAAGCCAGGTGAAAATCCTGGTGAGTGAAGCCAGGTGAAAGTCCTAGTGAGTGAAGCTAGGCAGAAGAAAATCCTGGTGAGTGAAGCCAGGTGAAAGTCCTAGTGAGTGAAGCTAGGCAGATGGAAAACCCTAGTGAGTGAAGCTAGGTGAAAGTCCTGGTGAGTGAAGCCAGGCAAGGAAGGAAATCCAGATGGATCAAGGATGATCGGACATCTGGTGTTGGGAAGTCCAAGTAGGTCAAAGGGATTGACTGGATACTTGGCAAGGAAGGAAGTCCAGATGGGTCAAGGTTGACCAGACATCTGGTGGAAGTCCAAGTAGGTCAATGGAGTGACCGGATACTTGGCACGACGAGTAAAAGTCCAAGTGGGTCAAAGGGATTGACCGGACACTTGGTGGGGAGTCCTGGCAGGTCAAGGGAGTGACCAGATGCGAGGCATGATGTACCAACAGGTCAAGGTTGACCGGATGTTGGTTAGGGAGGTTTGGGACTTGGTTTTGGGCAAAAACCAAGTGCTGGATCGATCCGTGGATCGATCTAGGATGTGGATCGATCAGTGGATCGATCCAGATTCTTCCCAGCGAACAGAAAGCTTCTGGATCGATCCGTGGATCGATCCAGAGGTCCCGATCGATCAGCCGATCGATCGGGACGATGCTGTTTCGCGCGATAAGCGCTGGATCGATCCGTGGATCGATCCAGGCGCGTTTCCAGAGCACAGAGGTGCTCTGGATCGATCCAAAGCCTCCCCGATCGATTCGGAACTTTTGAATCGATCGGGATCCGACCGTTGCATCGGGTTTAAAGCCGCAGGCGAGCTTGGTCTTCGGCGATCCCTACACGAGCTCTTCTCAGATTCATTCCAGCTCCTCCACAGCTCTCTACAAGCACGTGATCGCCAGTTCTTGAAGGTTCTTGGAGGCTTTCCAAGTCAAGAGGCGGATCCATTGCAAGAGGAAGAAGTTAGGGTTAGGGTTTTCACTGCATTTCTTGTAAGCTTGTACTTAATCTTTACTACCCTTTCTTCTTCTTGTACTGAGAGTCTTGTAGGGCTTCTCCGCCCTCGGTAGTTACCGAAAAGGAGTGTTTCATAGTGGAGGGTGCGTGCGTGGTGTGGATCCTTGGATTAGTCACCTCCTTTGGAGGTGGATACCAAGTAAAATCCTAGTGTTAGCGTGGTTGTATTTGTTTCTGTATTTTCCGCTGCACATCCAAGAAGAAACAAGCAACGCCAAGCAACGAAGCGCACCGAGCGAACGCGACGAGCTATTCACCCCCCCCCCCCTCTAGCTACTTTTGGTCCTAACAAGGACTTTCTCATTCACCTAGCTTCACTCACTAGGATTTTCACCTGACTTCACTCACCAGGATTTTCCCGAATGCCTGGCTTCACTCACCAGGACTTTCACCTTCACCTAGCTTCACTCACTAGGATTTTCACCTGGATTCACTCACCAGGATTTCCCGACTGCCTGGCTTCACTCACCAGGACTTTTCAACTGCCTAACATCCCAGTTAGGACTTTCCCACTGCCAAGTCTCCATACTTGGACTTTTCCAGTGCCAAGTCTCCATATTTGGACTTTTCCCGTGCCAAGTCTCCATACTTGGACTTTTCGCGTGCCAAGCTCCCTGCTTGGACTTTTCCAGTGCCAAGTCTCCATACTTGGACTTTTCGCGTGCCAAGCTCCCTGCTTGGACTTTTCCAGTGCCAAGTCTCCATACTTGGACTTTTTCCCGAATCAGGTCAACCAGGTCAACCTTGACCTAAGGTTGCACCAACAATCTCCCAAACATCTATTCTTGTCCCATATCAAGAATACAACTCTTCCACGAGTGTCAAACATCAACATGCAACTCAACTAGGTCAACCTTGACCTAAGGTTGCACCGACAATCTTCCTAAGTCAAACATCAAAATACAACTCGAGTCAGGTCAACTCGAGTCAGGTCAACCAGGTCAACCTTGACCTAAGGTTGCACCAACAACTTGAACTTTCCACTTCTATTTAAGTATTCGATTAACCTTAACCTACTTGATTTCTTATGCCAACTTCCTGTTGGACTTTTGACATCGTCTAGTATCCAGTCAATCTTGACCTATTTGACTTCTCGTGTCAACTCCCCATTAGACTTCTAACATCGTCAAGTATCCGGTCAACTTTGATCTATTTGACTTCTTTACCATCAAGTATTTGATCAACCTTGAACTACTCGACTCTTCTTCTCACAGTCAAGTATCTTGTCAACCTTGACCTACATGACATCTTATTAATATATTGATCAAATATCGAAACTCATCAAACTCGAGTCAACCCAAGCTTCGTCAACCTAGTCAATCTTGACTTAAAGTTGATTGCACCAATACCAGAATCTCTCGAAATCAAACTTACACTTCGACATCTCTCCTCAATTGGAAATTAGGGATCTTTCAAGAGTACAATAAGGGAACTTACGAACTTTATGATCTCACGTCTCTAGATGGCGAGTTAATTTTGTAATTTTTCTCTTTAAATCTTTAAATATCTCGTCTTAGGTGTTACGACCACGGTGCGAGGCTTCATCAGCTGAAACTTGCCTATAATGACCACGATCATGATCACAATGACCATCCATAGGATCTAGAAATCTGACGCCGAGCAGAATAGCGATTATCTTGTGGGTTGTATTGATTTCGTTAATCAAATGCAAATGCCAGAAAATAATCTTCTAAAACCTGTTAATTTGAAAGAATATCTAGAAATAGGGAAATAAACAACACTACTAAAATTATTATTAATAAAAAACCACCTTAAACATCAACTAAACAGATGCCTATATAAATCCAAAAACCTAACTTATAAAAAATAAAAATTATCCAAAATACACTCAATACCCAAAATCCTAAAAATTATCAAAAATAGTAATAAAAATCTTTAGATCCTTCTATATCAATTGATATCAACTTACATCGGATGGAATATTGATTATCGTATGGGTAATATTGATTCCGGTGATTGATTGCGAACGTTATAAATAATTTTCTAAAATCTATTGATTCGGAATATTAGGAAATAGGAAAATAAACCACATTACATAAAATTATTATTGATCCAAAAAAATTTACCTTAAATATCAACTAATCAGATGCTTATATAGATCTGATACAATGCCAAAAAACAAACGTGTTGGAATGAAAAAGTTCATCAAATTGATGAAGAAAAAGAGCTTATAAATAGGTTTTAGACTAGGATAACTAAGACTCGGATAAATCACCCATGACTAGAACTTCTAATAAATATTATAAAATAAAACATTTAAATCTTAACAATAACTTGAAAAATAAAAATTATTCAAAATAGCCTTAATGCCAAAAATCTCAAAATTTATAAAATAAAAATAAAAATTATCAAAAAAAAAATAGTAATACAAATCTTCCGATCCTCCATCACAGGAGGCCTCCTCGTAAACCAAATGCAGAACTTAGCCATGAACGAATGAGAATATGTAAGTCAATTTCATGAGAGGTTCAAGGAACTTCATTCAGTTAGAGAAAATATAGAGAACCGAGACCTCATCGGATACTCGCTAAAAGCCTTCCCAGAAAACATTTTATGCTCATCAATGGTCAATGTCTATCATATATTTCAAGGGATTTATCAATTGTTAAATTAAATAAATTATTTTATAAATTAGAACGATGAACATGGTAATACAAGCCATAAGGAGAAATATATGACTTTAATTGCAGTTGAGAAAAACAAAAAGAAAGGTAACGTTGTCTGATACCTTCAGCTCAACTCATTCTCGACATTTCTGGCGTAGCTGACGATGGCGAAGGTGGCGTGAGAGGAGGTGCACGCCCCCTTCTGCTCGGTAAGCGGCATGCACCGAGCAGTGCGCTGAGGAGGTGATGACGCGACTCCACGAAGGGCAGAGCTGGACGAAGTGGCACAATGACAACCTACGATGTTCGACGGGACAGACAGGTGGGCGGAGGGGTGGGAGAGAATATAGGATAGGGTTGCAAGGCCACAGATGGTGGTTGAGTGGATGAAGATGGACATGCACACATGCGTGGTTGAGTTAAAAAGGATGCGAAAGAGGACGGCGAGGTGGGAGGCATTGCTGACGATGAAGGTGTGCAAGTTGGGCCTATTAAGCAAGGAACACTCCACAATTTAAAAGACTTTTTAGGGAGTTGCTCTTCGATTTAAAAAGACTGTAAGATGAATTTTGCTTCAAGATTAGAAGAGAATATATATATATATATATCCGTTTTGCTATGACGCACGCATAAAATATACTCATCAACTCAAATTTAATGAAATCCTTACCGTCCACAGTTTAATTATTTAATATTCTCACATTACCAAATTTATTCATCAACATTTATTACAACATAGCTACTAGCATAATAACCACGACATACATCAGAGCCACAGATTTATTCATTACGATATATATCTATCGCCATTATCTGGCGATCTAGTTTTAAAAGGTCTGCAGTTGTTGAAACTCCGCGTGGCTAACACCAAAAGGTTTCTGATTATAGCAGTCTAGATTATCGCCGTAACCCACCTCGAATAAGTCGCAGTATCTCTTATAGTATCCAATCCGGTTGAAAACCGCTTGATTGAAACCACGTCCACACTCAATACCTCCATTAATGATATTGGTGATGACACCGTATCCGGGAAGTCTTCCAGCCTGGATATCGTTATCGGACGGTTTCCAGTTCTTAGTTATCACATTATGTGCCGAGGGTTTATCATACTGCGGGGTCATCCAGAACCAAATGGCCGTTTTAAAGGAGACCAATGCGTCATTAGCGACCAAGTCTGCGTTGCTGAGGAGGTCCAACCCTAGAGCTTCCCCGGCAGGGCCATAATTGTAATTGCTGCTCAAAGGAGACGTTAATTACGGTTTATTTATTTATATTCCAAAAGTATGAGTGTGCTATTTGAAAATTATAAAAATAAGGAGGGGAAAATTACTAGCTGAGTTGAATCGGGCCACGGCCGTGGTAACTTTGACCCTCGACGCACGGCCATTGAGCGTTGGCGACGCAGTAATCAGAAGCGGAATTTTCTTCTTTGAAGCAGTAACCCCAGGCATATGGCTGGCCTGCCCACCAACCTGAAAGCCCATCAAAACGGAGTACGATATTAATAGTAGTAAAAAACAATCACAAAATAATAAATAATTAGATATAAAATTATAAGAAATCGAACAAAAATTTGTTTTTTTTTTCATTTTAACCAATAGTTATGCTTGGCATCGTACCAGTAGTCTCTTGAGAAGTCTGACCCAGGAAGGCAGCAATCTCCTGCTTCCGGGTCTCCATGTCACCGGTCGTCCCGAATCCGGCGAAGGAGTTGGCGGCGGATATGAAGGCGTTGTATGTGAAGAAACCCTTTGCAGGGCAGGCATCGTTGTTTCTATACTTCAGCATTTCTTCGAACAGGGAGGCACTGATGATGTCTGCCACGCCGCCGCCCGGAGATGGAGGGGTGGGCGTTGGAGGTGGAGGGGAGGGCGATGGAGGTGGAGGAGAGGGGCATTTACATTGGCTCTGACAACCATTGCAGCAGTAAGCCGCCGTGTTGCCGCACCAGCCGTACTCGCTGCAGCAGAGACCATTAGGGCACAGAGCACCGTTGTTCTGCTCCCCGCATTGCTCGCCGGAGGCACCGAGCAGCAGCACGGCCACGGTGCAGACGATGGGTAAGAACCTACTGGTCGTCATGGTTTGGATGATGGAAAGAAATGGGACGGAGGTAGTGCTTAAATAGAGAGAAATGCGTTACCGTCGGCTTAATTCTACTGCAGTAATTTCGATTGAAATAAGGATGAGATCAAGCAGCATGGTCATAAGTTGCTTTCAAGCATGCTTAACACACCTCAAATTCTAACGGAATTAAGATGCAATAATTACTTGCTGAGTAGGATGGGTCCACGGCCGTAGTGTCAGTCGCTTGATTCGCTGCCAGTTTGGGGACGCGGTGATCAATAGAGAGAAATAATTGAACAGAGAGAATGAGCTTCCTACCATGCTAACAAATCAAAACTGCTTCTAGCGGAATTAAGAAATCGACACTGTATTTTAACCAAAATATAAAGAAAGGAATTCAATTATTGGTGTATGTAAGTCATGACAAAAACGTGATACAGAGCACATAGGCATTACAGGTCGCAGTAGCTGCCAGCTCAACATAAGTTCTATGCCTAGTATACTAAATTATTGGTTGGGGTCCTAAGTTTTTTATATTTTTATATTATTTATATATTAAAAAAACATTCACTTTGATTTTAATTTTAAAAAATATCTATTTTTAATTTTAGATTATTTTAATTTATTTGCTAATTTTTTTAATTACATATCTTATTTTTATAATTTACTCGAGTTTTTTATATTTTATATTATTTATATATTAAAAAACATTCACTTTGATTTTAATTTTAAATTAATTTTAAAAAATATCTATTTTAAATTTTAGATTATTTTAATTTATTTGTTAATTTTTTTAATTACATATCTTATTTTTATAATTTAGTCGAGTCTTTATTTTTGATATTGTGGCAAAAGGTGAATACGTTCGTCCCAACGTCCCCGTCAATCTGTCTCAGGATCAACACGGAGGATCTTTATTTTTGATATTGATCTATATTCTGATAGTCGTTGATGATCTCATATCCTTTCTCTCTCTCCTTGATGTTTTTGTATTTTTTTTTCCTTTTTAATTCATCGATTTTGTACCCTTCTTCTTCATCGGTAAAAAATGATAACCCTTATCTCAAGACCCTCCAAAACTATCCCACACATACTGAAAGTGAAATAAATCATAAAGATTATTTTAACATAACAGAACGACCCTTTCACATTAGAGAAACATATATACTACCAGCACATTCACTCCTTTCTAATTAGATTATTACGGCTCTTTTTCTTTTTTTTATCGATATCTTAAAATATAAATTTTTGGAAGCTAGTATATTAATTTTTTAAGCATCAAATTGTTTTTTTATTATATAAATTAATAAAATAACTATCTTTAGTTTCTCAATTTTTTACTTTGAAACACTTTTTTTTAATATGAGTATTTTTTAATATTGAATTAAATATTTTTGAAAAAAGAATAATAAATTTGGAATTCAATACACTTTTAGATATTAAATTTATATAAAAAAATAAATTAAAATTAAAATCAATTAAATTTTTAATAATGTTTAAAGATTAAATAACTTATATTTTATTAATTTAAAAAATTATTATCAAGAACATATAATTTTGTTAGTAATTTTACTTCTCAAAAATTAAAAAATAAAATATTTTTTAAAAAAATTACCTAGGGCATCTGAGAGAGTTGAGACGGCCCACTGTATGAACCAAGGTCGACATGAGATGAACATGAAATATATATAGATGCAGAAGTTTGTTCTGTTCCCGTGAAGTGATAAGGATCTAATTAAGTTTGACGGGAACACACAAGGACAACTCGTTCAGGTGGAATATAATTTTTATGAAACATTATTTAAACAAATTTTTACGGAGAGCCATTTTAGTATGATCGAGCAAAGTTTGGTCTTGGATATTGATGGTCATTTCAATGAATGATACGATTTAAAATTATAGACACGTTTAAATTATAGTAAGTTGCCTTCAAATATTTAATAGTAAATTTAACTTACTCCTCAATCCCTATCTTAAAAAAAAATATTCTCACTCTCTGTAATATAAATTTTTCTTTACTTCAACTCCTTAATATACATTTAGACGGATTCCGGAATTAAAAATGGACTGGGCTAATTCTAAGTTGTCCACTAAGGATGTTGTAGAAGGGGTCCGAGTTCATTTACATAAGCACATTATCATCTTGGCTTTTTCAATATTTTATCAAATTTTAAACAAATTATATACGGATTTATAAATAGAATTGTAAACAAATTAAAATTATACTTGATATGTTATTTGAGACGTATTAATAACGAATTTAAAAAAAATAGGGAAAACTTTTCATTTGAAATTAATTTTGTTTGATCAATTTAAAAATAAATATATAAATAATTTTTTAACCCATTTTTTAAATTAGAAATGGAATATTTTCATGTTAAAATTAATCAGGGACTTTCACTAAGGACGAAAAAATAACTTTTAGTAATAGATTTTTTTATACTTTTATTTTCTTGTAGGGAAAGATTTATTAAATTGGTAGAGTGAATGAATATTTGTCAAAAAAATTTATGTAAGCAAGTTTATTAGTTATTGCTATATACTAGGGAAAGTTCTTCTTCTTAATCGAGATGACCAAAATTGAGTTCGAGATACCAAATAAGTAATTCAAATTTTTAAATGATTTTACTGAAGGGCTGGCTACAGCACAGCCCAGCCCAGCCCTTACATAAATTCGTCCCAGTTAATACATCAATTTATCTAATTATCCCTTTTTTAAGATAAAAAACGTCCAAAATAAGATATAATTGTTAGAGTGTATACTAAAAGCCTAGCTTTTGGTATAAACATTTATCTAGAAATAAGAATCACATTGGTCAAATATCTACATTTATGATAAATGTAGTTGTTCAATTAATTTATATTGTAGATAACATGGTGTGTGGTGTCACACACAGAGGATCATGTTATCGATTATAAATTAGTAGCTCACGACCATAATGGAAAGGAACAAACCATTGGAAGGTCGTAGTGTAATTAGGTATTAGTTTATCTTAACTATATAATTACACTAGTACACTTAGAGTGTATTGAGTAGGACCATTAGAGGTCGTTTCTTTTATACTGACTTTATAAAGAAACAAAGACCTCAGTTATTATGGAAGTGTGTGCTCTTAATCCTAATATAATAACAAGCACATATATTTGATATTTATTTCTTTAATTTATCAATGGGTGAGATTTAGTTCGATGAATCAATAAGCCCGATAAGTTGGGAAATGATATCACTTATAGTGTGTGTTGTTGACTATAGAAGGAAACTGTGTCCTAGTAATCTAGGTTGAGAATGTCCCCAAGAGGAGCTCATAAGGATTGTCATGTTAAACCCTGCAGGTGGACTTAGTCCGACATGACGATGAAGTTGAGTGGTACTACTCTTGGAGCTAGATATTAATTAAGTGAGTTGTCAATAACTTACTTAATTAGTGGACATTTGTTATCTTAAACACAGGGAGACTAACACACTCATAATAAGAAGGAGCCCAAAATGTAATTTGGGATTGGTGCGGTAGTTCAATAATAGTTCTTTAGTGGAATGAATTATTATTGATGAAATTTAGTTGTGTGTTCGGGGCGAACACGGGATGCTTAATTTCATCGGGAGACCAAAACCAATTCCTCCTCTCGGTCCCTATCGTAGCCTCTAGTATATAGAGATTTATACCCACCTTCTTACCCATCCAATGGGGTCGGCCAAGCTAGCTTGGAACCCAAGCTAGGGCCGGCCAAGACCAAGTGGATGAGCCATGTAGGTGGCCGGCCAAAGCTTGGGTCCCAAGCTTAGGTGGTCGACCACTAGAATATTAAAAAGGATTTTTATTAAAATTATTTCTTATGTGGATATCATGATTTTAAAAGAGAGTTTAAAAATTAAAAATTTCCTTTTATAGTTTTCTACAAAAGATTAAGAGAAGAGATTAATCTCTTTCCTTATTTGTAGTTTAAAAGGATGGTTTTAATTTTTGGTAAAAACTTTCCTTATTTGTAAATCATCTACATGTTTAAAAGAGAGTTTAAAATTTGAAATCTTTCCTTATTTGTTGATTAAAGGAGGATTTTAAATTTTAAGAAAACTTTCCTTTTTAACCATGTTCATGATTTAAAAGAAAGTTTAAAAATTAATAATTCTCTTTTATTAGTTTCTACAAAAGATTGAGAAAAGATTTGATATCTTTCCTTATTTGTAGATTAAAAGAGATTTTAATTTTTAGAGATAACTTTCTTTTTATCCACATGTTTAAAAGAAAGATTTTAATTTATTAAATTTCCTTTTTATAAACCAATCATGAAGGGATTAAATTATTGGAGAAATTTTATAAATTTCTGGAGACAAATTAGGAAGTTTTAATTAATTAAAACTCTCCTTGTTTATAGCTTGATGGTGGCCGGCCATGTAAATTGAGAAAAGGAAAATTGTTTTTAATTAAATAAAATTTTCCTTTTCATGGCAAAAGAATTAAGGAAGTTTTTAATTAAATTTCCTTATTTGCCAAGACCAAGGATTATAAAAGAGGGGGTAGAGAAGGCTTCATGGTGAACAACCTCTATTATTTCTCTCCCTCTTTTCCTTGGTGTTGTGGTCGTTCTACCTCTCTTCCTTTCTTCCTCTTGGTGGTGGCCGAACCTTCTCTATTTGCTTGGAGCTCTTGTGGTGGCCGGATACTACTTGGAGAAGAAGAAGAAGAAGGAGAGAAAGCTTGTATCCCTTGGAGCTTGGTTGGTGGAAAAAGATCTTCATCTTTTGGAAGTTTTGTGCTTGGCCGAAACTTGAAGAAAGGAGAAGAAGGTGCTTTGGTGGATTCTCATCTCGGAAGATCGTTGCCCACACAACGTCCGAGGTTAGAAGAGGAATACGGTAGAAGATCAAGAGGTCTTTCTAAAAGGTATAACTAGTATTTTTCCGTTCCGCATCATACTAGTTATTTTTGGAAATAATACCAAATACAAGAGGCTTACGATTCTAGTATTTCGAATATGTTTTTCGAAGTTGTGTTCTTTTGTTTTATTTTTCCTTGTGATTTGATTGTTCTTTTCGGTTAACCTAAAGTTATTTTAGGAAATTAAATATTAGATTTCTATAAAAGGTTTTGTCTAGTCGGTGGTGGTTGCTCCCATATCCAAGAAGGCCATGTGCCTCGCCACGTCAGTACTGGGAACCAATTATGGAAATTAATATTTAATGGAATTAATAACTTAAGGTGATTTGGGTCGAACGTGTTAAGTTCCGCAGGAGATCCAAGTCAAAACCTAAAAGAAAAAATAGATTAAGTTTTGGATCAAACGTGTTAAGTTCCGCAGGCGATCCAAAATTTAATTTAAAAAGAACACATGGTAGCTAGGAAAAGGTTCAGACCTTTGTACAAAATTTTTGTACAGTGGAACCTCTAGGCTTTCCGAGTAGCCACCAACAATAATTTCTCCTAAGTATATCATATTTAATCTAAAATATAACATATTTTCTATTAAATTGAGCACGACTATTTTTCCGTTTAATCAATTGATTAATATACTCGATTGTAGTTAAATGATACTAAATTTAGGAGGATTTATATCTCATTTTAACTTTTTGTACCTATAAAAAATAACGAGGGATTCTGATCTAAAAATAATGGTACAATTCCTCCTAAATTTAATTAGAATAGAATAGATCAATAAATTGGTTATACGAAAAAAGAATCGTGCTCAATTTGATAAAATATATATATATATATATATACTAGATTGTAATTTAAATGTACTAAATTTATGATGAATTATATCTCATTTTAAACTTTTTATACCTAAAAAAAATGAGGATAATTAAGTAAATTGGTGTGCATTTGAGAGTTAAAGTAAAGAAAAGTTTACATGCAGGAAGTGAGTGTTAGTATTAGCCCTAGTATTAATTATGAGATGATTGATAAGGGCACTGATCCTGTCCGAAAGTGGGAAGGTGGAAAGTTGGGGATGTAGCGGCTTCGCTAACCGGCTGTAGACCTTGCTCCGCTCTGCAAAACAAGTAACATCAATGCCGAGCTAAGGAAGGGGTCCCCGACGTTGGCCCTCCAACGCTTAAGTCAGTCACCGGAATAGTGGAAGAAAGTGGAGCAACAGTAACTCTAACGAAAACAATGAATCTCGCATACCTCTATCAGTGATGGACCCCCTTTTAGATAGAGCTTTGGTGGGCGACGTGCACGCTTCTGGAGGTATGAACATGTTCTCCAATAGGTCATATGAAGGGACTTGTCATGAAAGTACCTCTGACATCATACCTTAACAGGGCATGCATGTCCCTGACAAGATAGTAGAATCTTCCACCGTACGATCCACCTGTCGACCATGCCTCGTGTCAGCGGCACTATCTCCCAGAAGGATACCGAGGGATACGACCATAGTCCAATTGCTTAGCAGAGTAGGGTAGCCGCTCGGCCGGAACTCCTTCGCTCCGTTTATGGCATGGTCCCGCTACTTGGCCGAGCGGGATAACCGCTCGGCCGGGACTCCTTCACTCTGCAGGCCTCAGTTGCTCTTCCCTATAGTGACTTCGAGTTGATGACTCGGGCTTTGGCAATGTCTTGTGGTCATTCATTTCGCGAAAGATGTATGAAGGAGTGGCTGTAATGGAGAAATTCTTTCCCTATGCAGATTCCCACTTCCTACTATAGAGTAGCAACTAGATCTACTACAACTTAACTGAGAAAATTAAAGAGATTCCAATGTTCATCCATTCCTTGGTTGGCCTTGAATTTTGGGGCCCTTGGCGAAAAGAGAAAAGGGACCTCTATAAAATTTTTTTTTACTAATGTAGTTTAATAAAAAAACTTAAAATCAATATATTTTATTTAAAATATGATAAACTCCGTACAAAATATATTTCTCAAGATTTTTTAAAAAGTGCACCACCATATAAAATATGTTTTCTAAATTTCTTCAAAAAGTGTAATATCTATAAATACAAAAAAAAAATAACTATAAAATAATCATTGAAAAAATCTAGATCTTCTAGCATTTTAAGAAGTAAAATTATTAATAATGTCTTCAAAATCAAGTTTTTCTAATACCGCATTTTGATACATAAAATTGTCAAGCCAATTAAATTCAAATTATTATCATTATTTTCTTTCAATTTTTCTTGCTCATTCGTTGTTGTATGATTATGATCATCATTTTCTCTCAATTCTTTTTGCTCATTGATTGCATGATCATTTAGTTCTTGATTACTTGATTATTGCTCATTTGTTGCATGATCATTTAATTTTTCTTGACTTTCTTCTTGTAATTCATCAACTAAATCTTTAATTGAAGAGCTAACTTTAAAAAACTTATGAAACACACCTTTGTGAGTTTTAATAATTTGCTCCACTTTTTTCTTGTGTTTCTTTTCTGACTCCCAGATTGATATTTCTTTAGAAACATGTTTGTACTACAAATTTCAAGTATAAAAATACAACACACAAAACCAGAAACAAAGCTAGCAATGAAACAAATACAAGTAATGAAAATAATAGTGAAAGAGCAATAAAGCCTGGTTTATATATGCTTGAAGCAATCAATATAATTTATTTAATGATGATTAAAATTGAGATGATTCATTTAAACTCTTTCAAATCCGCACGAAAAATCATAAAATATTGGACTCCAATACAATATTAAAAATTAATATTGAATATTGACAATAAGGGAAAATATAGATAAATAAATAACTTACATTTTAAGTTTATATATTGATGAATGATGATATTGATGAAACTAAAATTTTAATTAGAGAATAGACTTTTCTGATTTATTTAGAAAAAATTCAAAAGAGAAGAAGGAAGAAAATTAGTATTCAGGATTCAGGCTTTAGTCTCTGGAATATTTTGACTTCTATAAACAAATTAATGAAGAAAGAGTTGTACAATAAATAAAATCTTGGAAAAGAAAAAATTGATTGTTTACATTCCTTCTTTTTTTTTCCCCCCTTTTTAGATTTTCTTCTTAAATTTTATTGAAAAAATTATTTTTTTTACCTTTATTAAAACAATCCAACAATATATATATACTTGGACCTTTATTAAAATAATCTAATAAAATATATTTTTTAGTTTTTTATTAAAATAATCTAATTATATATAAGATATATTATATATATATATATGTCAAATTTAGGGGTCTCTAAAAATTAAGGACCCTAGCCGTTGCCCCAGGTGATATGCCTCAGGATCGGCTCGGGCTTGGCTTGTCTTGTTTGATTATCATATTTAGTAATTACCTTCTCCTTTAGATTATTACTGCTCGTTTTTTATCCTTCTGTTTGATCCACGAGAACATGGATTTGCTGTAAATATTGTTGATATATATTTCATGATCAATAAGTAAACTCTTAGTTACAACTTTTTTCTCCTTGTTTAAATTTTTACTTTGTTTTTCAAACTTTTTTATTTTTCTCACCATCTAATTTCTTATCATTGTTCTCATATACATACATCAAGTATAATTTACCTAAAATGTAAATTCAAATGTTAAATTAAAATATCGGTAAAGTAGAGAAAATCTTATCGAAACACTGATTAAAATCTTAAATTTTATTTACATATCATAGATTTAATATTGTTAAAGTAAACAAGAATATTTAAACAATTAAACTGTTTTATCATTGACAATCATAGATAATTGTCAAGATAACAAAATAACTAAATAAAAAATCATCTTTAGCAAGTTATTTATAATATTTTCTTTTGTAACTTTTAGCATAACTATACTGTCTTGAATTTAATTTGCTAACATTTTAATCAAAATTAACACAGTTGACCTATTTAGGAAATAAATTAGTTTTATACAAATATTAATATGATCCCTTACCTTTAAAAATTACATGTTTAAAAATTAATTTTATATCTTATATATTATTCTTTATATATATATATATATATAATTTTATCTTATCTATATAAATTAAGATGAATTTATATTGAAATGAATAATATGACCTAATTATTAATAGAATGGAGAATATTACACAATTGCGAACCATAATATTAATAGCGCAATATTGCTTGACACAATATTGCATATATTTTTTCTCGTATTGATGGGCAGACGATGGTACACAATCGGGTAATATATAATTGCGTACGCCGTTGAATTCCACATCAAGGAGACCGTTACAAACCAAGGAGACCGTTGCCGACGAAGAAAAGGGGCCTTTGTCCCTTGAGCACGGATCCTCTGGTCCGCTCGCCTGTTTCACCTACGCACACTGCTCACAAGCCGCGCCGACTATTACATCTTGAAATGGCTTTCGAGATCAATCAGTTGGCAATCGGAGCCGTCAAGAAGCTGATGGGCGCAGGATTCTCCTCCATCCTTCGCCGACGCTTCGACTCCTCCAAATGGTTGGTTTCTCTTCCCTCCGCTCTTTAGATTCTTTCTCCTCTTTTTCTTTGCAAAATCTGGAGCTCCGATCGCTTGTGTTGGTTTTATGTAGCAAAGCTGAGGCGAGGATGGCGATGTCTAGGATCAAACTTCTTCAGAACAAGCGCGAGGCGCAGGTGCGGCAGATGCGGCAGATGCGGCGTGATGTCGCCCTTCTCCTCGAGTCCGGCCGTGACGAGACCGCTCGAATCAGAGTTCGTACCTGTTCTTTTTTGTCCCCTTTTCATTTACTTTTTTTTTTTCCTGAACCATAATGTTCTAAAGGGTGGCGCACATTTATAAATGCGCGGTATAGATTCGATCGAATTTTAGGGTTTTAGTTAATTAAGAAGCTGCATTGTTGGTTCCATGTTTAGAATAACGTGTCCTCTTCTGAATTTTTGATGATTTATTTTGACAATAATAATAGTTGTGCAAGAGTTGCCTTTTGGGTGAGAAAAGAATACTGACATATAGGGTTTGAAGAATTTCCCCTGCCCAACACACTTCTGCAAGTTTTCTACTTGTATAGTGATCTTGTGATGAGGGTGGTCTGTCGGTGATGTGGCATGCAGATTAACCGACTCCAAGAACTCTTGAGGAGAAAAGGAAATCGTCAGTAAGCAAGTTAGGGGGAGTCCCTGGCGCAGCTACTCCGACGATCAAGTTAGAAATGATGGTGGTGCAAAGATGACAACAAGTAGCAACAAGTAGAAGGAGATGCATATGAGTGTGTGCGAAAAGGGGGAAGAGTGATGATGAGCGTGAGAAGGAAGGCCTTCGTGGGGGAGAAGAGGGCCAACCATGGAGGCGGGCGTCAGAAAGGGACAACCTAGGTAACCGGGGAGCAGATCCGACAGAACCCAGCGGCTAGGGTGTAGATCCAGCGGCAGCCGGTGGCTAGGGCACAAATACGATAATGGGGGCGGATCACAGAGCAGAGAGGGGAGGCGATGCTCTAGCCAAAGATCAACTACATTATGGCAAGGGAGGCAGTGCCTGCCATTGCGGCGGTGGTGTGCTTGCGGAGGAAAAAACGAAGAAAAGCCCCCTTTCTCTTTGCTTCGTGTCGTGTCGAGCAGGTGGCCAAGTGGATATCGATTGAGCAACCAAGCGGATGTCGAGCGGGTGGCTGCGGTGATTGTGTCGAGTGGGAGACTGCGGTGATCATGCTGAGCGGGCGGCGGTGACAATCGCTGTGTCGACTAGTTGAGGATCGGACTTAATCCCTCGACTCCTGAATGCCTGCAGAGTCGAGGAGAGAATATATAGAAAACCAATTTGTAGACTACAAATCTGACTCGATCCCTCAACTCCCGAATGCTCGTGGAGTTGGGGAGAGAATATATAGGAAACCAATCTATCGACCGACTGAGGATTTGACTCAATCCCTCGACTCCCGAATACCATGGAGTCGAATAGAGAATATAATAGAAAATCAATCTGTCGACCGACATAGGATCTGACTGGATCCCTGAATATACGTAGAGTTGAGGAGAGAATATAATAGAAAATCAATCTATTGACTAGCTGAGGATCTGACTCGATCCCTTGACTCTCGAATGCCCATGGAGCTGGGGAGAGAATATCACATAATAAGAATCCAGCGAGGATATGGAGAATAAGGGTCTCGTCAGGATGAAGACCTATAAGCTTTTAACACCTTGGTCGACTGAGAATGCTGCCTAAGAAATTCCATTTTTTCTTTTGCATTGTGGCGGCGATGTTTTTGTCGTAATCCTCTGGGATCATGGTGATGGCTGAGAGTTTTCCGGTGTTGTCCATATTCACATTCCAGATTAGGGAATGAGATCCTCTGGACCATCTTTCCTGGTCTGCCAGACCAGGAAAGGTGGATTGGTGGGAGGCAATGGCCCCCTCATGTTAAACAGGTGGGGGCCATTGCCTCCCACCAATGCAAATGCTAAACTAGGGGATGGTCTAGTATTTGCAGACCAGAGGATCCCTTCCCCCAGATTAGGCGGAGAGGTTCCCACATATAGTGCCATATAGGGACCATGAAATTAGCAATTCGTGTATCTTTAAGTCATAATAGAAGTTATGCTGGTACAGGCTACCACCATATATTGTGTAGATTGTTCAATGTTATATTGTAGTGCCCTTTAGTCTCATGAATTCATAGAATTTTCAAATCCCATTTTTTGGGCATGATTAGATTCTAATCCTCATCTTTAGGTTGGCCAAACATATGAGTCTTAGACAACCTAAAAAAAATCAATTTGTATTTTGTAAAACAATTGTAAACTCATTATCTATATTCTCAGAATAGCTTCATTAAAATTTAAATATATAAAGGGCAGCCTGGTACACGAAGAAGCTCCCACCAATGCAGGTCCTAGCGAAGAGTCGAACCGTATTAAATCTATTGTACGCAGCCTTATCTTGCATTATTTAAATTATTTTAAAATTTTGATTATTTTACCCAATAGAATTATAAACTTAGAGGGAGCCATTACCGCCATTAGCCCCCTTCTTGGTAAAACTTGGATAATAAAAACTATATTCTTTCTTTCTGACTATCAAAACTCAAAATTTTCCAAAAAAGAATAGAATCCAAGCACTACATTTCCATTTTATTTGGATTCAACTTGTTTTCCCTCTATATATATATTGGTCGGTGCTAGTGAATTCCACACTTCTTGAATGGTGCTTGGTGTTTAGGTTTAAGATTCAATTGTCTTTGTTCTTCTTTGTTATCAAACATCCCTTTGTGATTAGCTAATGGCGCCAACCAATATGTTTCATGAACTCTCAGTTGAAGCATCTTACAACAAAGAGGTGCCACTGATTAAAAATTCTCCATGACTGATATGTTTGCTTAAAGCCACTGGTTTAGTTATAGTAGACAGATTCACAGAAGTTGATTGACACTTTATTAAGCATATGAATTGTTATAACAAGTTCACTGACAATGAAATAATCTGTGGTAGAGTTAAACATGAATTTTTTATGAGAGTCACTTATCTCACATAGTCATTAGTTATCATTTGATATGGAGCAACCATCGCAGTCACTTCCTTTTTTTATTTTCTACACAAGCATTTGGTATCATTGAGGGGTTCAATAATGAGATGCCCTTATCCCAATTAAATTATGTATTTGATCATTTTTTGCTCTTCAACAATTCTATAGTCGGCTAAAGTTCTAATACATATATATGTTGAACATGGTGTAGGTATCTTTTGCCAGTTTCTTGAAAAGATTTAATCTACTCAATTAATGGCATTTGTTTGTAGGTTGAGCATGTGATACGAGAACAAAATGTCATAACAGCTAATGACATCATTGAACTTTTCTGTGAGCTTATAGTTGCTCGCCTACCTATCATTGCTAAACAAAGGTTTATTACCTTGCTACCATTAAGTATCAACAAACTTTGGAGAAATCATTCTAAGATTATCCTTACTATTTTAGGGATTGCCCACGAGATCTAAAAGAAGGAATTTCAAGTTTGATCTATGCTTCTCCAAGGTGCTCAGACATTCCAGAGCTTAGCCAAATTCTTCTTATCTTTGAAAAGAAGTATGGAAAAGATTTTGTTTCTGCTGCGACTGAATTGCGACCTGAATCTGAAGTTAATTGCATGCTAAGACTTTTTCTCATAAATAACCTTTTTAATTGTTTTGTTGTATGTTTCTTGATTTATATTGTTTAGTTTATACTTCATTAGTTTCCTTGTCCGACTTCAAAGAATTGGGAGTTGCCAATCCACGTGCAGTGGACAAAGGATGAAGAGAATTTAGCTTAGACAAGGTATCCCTAAAGAGATGCTAAATTCATCCTAGTCATACAATGAAATAAGAAGATTGGAAATGGAGGGTTAAACATGATTCACAAAGTACAGTATCTTTGCACATGGAGTAGCAGTTTCTTAGAATTTCATGAGTACTATTTTAAGACAAAAGAAATGTTGTGAAGAATCCTATTTACTATTAGGATGTAAGGCTAAACATGATTCACAGAGGATGGCAATGTCATTGCATATGGAGGAGCAGTTTCAGAAGATTTCATGAGTATACATTTTTTGAGAAGGACCAGATGTAGGCAAGAATCATATTTGAAATATGAAACAGATCTAGCTGATCCATGTTAGGAGTAGCAGTTCAATGATTTTAGCCCATGCCCAACCGTCTAAAGCATACAACTATAGCACAAATAAACAAGGACAAATTTTAAGCCATTGTAGTTGTTGGTGCGGTTAGCACTAACGGTTTAACTCAGGTTTTGATGAATGACAAAGTAAGTTAAGTTAGGTTTGTTGTGATCTAACGATCTAACTGAGTGTGCAGGAGAAGTCCAGATAGGTCGACGGACCGACTAGATATCTGTTAAGAAATCTAGCTAGGTCGACGGGCCGACTAGATATCTGACAAGAAATCTAGCTAGGTCGACGGGCTGACCGGATAGCTGGTATGAAGTCCAGATAGGTCGACGGGCCGATTGGATATTTGGCACGAAGTTCAACTAGGTCAACGGGCCGACCGGATAGCTGGTACAAAGTTCAGATATGTCGAAAGGTTGACCGGATGTCTGGCAAAAGGTAAGTTACTGGAGGGAAGTGACTTGGTGAGGACGCATTCCTCGTTTGAGGGAACTATGGATCCAACTTAGATCCATTTTGAAAATCTAAGTTGAGATCGTGACTAGATTCTGGTCTCGAGAAGACAGAATCTAATTACTACTCTGTTTATATATATATATATTTGTGCTAACTTTTATTTTGTAGTATAATATTTATTGCCTCGAACTAATATTTTTCTTACAGGAAAAACTTTTGCAGGAAAAAGGGGTTCGGGCGCCCGGAAGGGATCCAGGCGCCCGAAATGCAAAAGTTTATCTCGTCACAACGTGGAGCACGCTGATTGATTGGGCCGACGTCACGCTCCAAGCGTCCGGAAGGGATTCGAGTGCCCGAAGCTTCCTATATAAGGAGGCCTCCACCTAGAGCAAAGAACAATAACTTCCTTCTACGATTGCTCTGGTGCACTGTTCCTGCGACGCTGCGAAGCTCCTCCGACAACCTGTGACTACGTTTTAATTTTCTTGTTGTCGGTAATTCAGTTTTATATAGTTCTTGTACTAATCTTGTAATTTTTTTTATGAACTATTAGTGGATTGTCCAACGAAAGCACTTGATGAGTGCAAGCCTTGGAGTAGGAGTCGACAAAGGCTCCGAACCAAGTAAAAAACTTGGTGTGTTAGCATTGTTCTTATTTTTCTGTTTCCGCTGC
This sequence comes from Zingiber officinale, assembly GCF_018446385.1. Classification (NCBI taxonomy): domain Eukaryota; kingdom Viridiplantae; phylum Streptophyta; class Magnoliopsida; order Zingiberales; family Zingiberaceae; genus Zingiber; species Zingiber officinale. Next base: position 139,260,777 of record NC_055986.1, read on the forward strand.
TTACTCAACTCAATTTATGATTTTCAACGATTGCTATTGACCCTCCCTCTAGCGAACTTTATAATCCAACAACAGTAACCTAATAACACAAGATACAATGTCCAAATGTTTTGGTCCTCAATTTTGAAGTAAGCGAGGGATAGGGCATACTTTTGTCAATCTAGTAACTTAATAACTCATTTTGGTCCTCAGATTTGGCTCAGTTGGATGAATTGCACATCCTATCTGAAGTGAGCACATAAAAGATGGTAACAATATAAAAGAAACCAACTTCAAAGTTCAGACGGTGTTCCAGTGGGTGCATAACTTGACTAGTGCCATCCTTCCTGGAAAATATTTTGTGTTCAGTTGTATATTCAAACTGAAAAGTATAGATTTTGAAATTTCAAAGCTATGTTTTCTATTAAGCTTAGGTTGCTTTATGGTCTGCTGGATTAGTCTCTGCTTGCTAATGCAATGTCCAACTATGAGACACTGAATTTCTACTTGTTTGCTCTATTTATTCCTAAGACTATCTTCTTCTTCTTTTTTCCCCTATATTGAAGTTAATAGAGAAGTTATCAGTGAAGAAACCTATTGGTGAAGTTAAGCGGAAAGTCTTGAAGGAAATAGCAAAGGAGCGTCAGGTCGAGTGGGATTCAGCAGAATCAGAGAAGGAGCTTCTTGTACATCCAGAGAAAGTTATAAATTGCCCGAGAACTCTCTCCTGCACACACACACAAACACAGGTACGTGTGTTCATCCTTACGCATGCATCTGAGAATTTGTGATTATATTGCTCAATAAACATTGCGTATTGTGTTTGGTCAAATTTTAAAATATTTGGTCTCACTATATTTAATTTTGCAGGAAGGACCACGAGCATTTGCAGATGTCAAAAATGTTTCTGTTAAACCTATATGTTCTGTACAATCAAAGGATTTTAACAGGTTTTTTCTTTTCTCTCCCCATTTAAGCGATTAATAAGTGATTTAATCTTTCTACCACTTAAATGCCTATACCTACTACCAACAGAAAGAATTGCAATTCGGGGACCATGCCTCAGCTGCACATGCCATTTCAGAGTATGCTGAAAAAGCAATTCACTCTGAACAAGCTGCAGCCCATCCTGCTAATCAGAATTCTCATCCATTTGATCGGTCGACCACTGTGGATACCTTGGTATGCAAATGCAAGAAATTTAATCAAGTTGAGTTTCAGGAAGAGCAGGAACTAGACCATCTATCAGGGACACATGCTCCTTCAAATTATGACGCCAAGGCCTTGGAGAAGAGGCTCTTCTGCTCTCAGAGTTTCAGTTTATCAAACACTTTGGATGATGACAGCATAGATAGCGCCAACCTGAATGAAAAAAAAGATACTAAGAAGGAACAGTTGCATCTCTCGAACTGTTTATTCGGATATAAAATTTGATGACTCAGACGGCCATGAATCAGAGAATGGTGAACAACAGCAGTTACCTCCCCCTCCAAATAGGCCTTCTCTAGTCTTTGTGACAAAAGGTAAATACGTTCGCTTCCAGTGGTCCCGTCAATCCGTCCCAAGGTCAACATGGAGGAGGTTATAAATCACGGACGATTATTAGCCTTTGGAATAGTGACTAACATATAAGGGAGGTATTTACCTCGACTTTATCGAGATTCGAACCCCAGACCTTATTATGACAACACCTCATGCGCTAATCACTAGATCCATCCGAGGGGACGGCCTCCTCTAGTCTTGCCTTCACAACAGGTGGATTCACTTACTCATGTTCATCCAAACTTGCCTGATTATGCAGCACTGACTGCTCGCTTTGAAGCACTAAAAAATCTCATAGGATGTGACTTAAAACTGGTGAATCTTTAGCATATCCAAGCCAAACTATCACGTACATTTTATTGCGTATATATATCATATTTGAGTTAAAACTGGCGCTATTCTCGATTAACCTTCAATTATCAGTTAATTTTCAACTTGATCATAACAATCTCGATAAGCTTTAGACCATTATGTGTTATAAATTGCTGTAATGCAATTGAATTACATTTTCTGATAATTAGTTAATTGGTTGATCTTTGATGGTAAAAGTAAGCTTCACTTCATAATTAACTAAAGAAATAGTATCTCTGTTAACTTACATCAGCTGTTTTGTAGGAAAAAAAATAGTGATGCCATATGATGGGGCCATGCCACTCTAGATGGTCTTGGTTCATGTACAATCCAACTTGCCGTGTTGGTCTTGGGATGAGTTGACGGAGATATTAAGGACGAACGTATTCGTCTTTTGCCACAATGTACAATCGAGCTTGTGGCAACCCATCGTGCTACAAATTTAATGAAAAAAAATCTAAAATAAATTTGAAAGAATATTATCATAATTATATGTTTTTTAGATTATAAATAATTGTAAAAAATGTTAAAAAAATATTTGCAATTTCTTTTAAAAAAAGTTAAGGATAGTTTAGTAGAATTTACGCATGAGATCGCTGACGACTTTGACAGCGGATCTAAGAATCACGACTGAATGACTTAAACCCCGAACCACTGCCACCCTTTCCGTTGTCGAAACCCTCCCTCGCCCTGTCATCCTCTCGACGGAGTCACCGCGTTGCGTTCCTTTGCCATCGCCCTCTTCCGGGTGACACGGCAAGGTCCTTGACCAGTTAGCCTCTTTGAGAATCCGGAATGGTGATCTTGGGGAAGCGCCAGAGGAGCTCCGGCAGCGGGATCCTCAATCTGTATCAGCGCGAGGTTGGAGTCCTGTCACCCAGAAATTTCTCGCATCGCGCTAGGGCTTCGGAGGTGCATGCGTCCTTTTTTTTTCACCCTCAGATCTTTGTTTTATTTTTATTTATCATTTCGTGTAAGCATTAAAGATCTGGTACTGATGAAGTTTGCACTTTCGACTAATCTCTTACAATATAACAGGGATGATTTATGCCAAACTCGGAAGTGGAAATGCAAATGCATGTTAACAATAGTTTGTTGTTGCTCGTGATAAGAGTGGAGACTGATAAGGTTCTTTACCTTGATATTCCTTTCTATGATAAGTTACGTGGGACACTAGAAAATATCTATCCAGTATGGTTAAATTTCAGCCGTGTTGGGTAGTTATCTTTGTTAAATGCTTGGAGCAAATGAGGGTTTCTAGCTCTTAGCTTGGTTCGTCGGAACAGATGTGGAACGGCTGGAACGGGCGTTCTGGCATGGGAATGCTTCATGCCATTTTAAATTTCCGGTAAATAATGTTGGTTGCTATGGGACGGCGTTGTTGAGCATTATAACGGCAAAAGAATGGAACAGATTGGAACGGAACTCTTGATTTAGATGGCTGCGGGGAAGAGATTTGAGAAGGACGTAGGGGAAGAGGGAGGAAGGAAGAAAGGAAGGAGAAGAGGAATTTGGAGGATGTATGAGTGAGCGGAGGCGACGTGCGGAGGAAGAAAGGAAGAAGAAAGAAAGACTGAAGAATTTTGAAATTGAGCCGGGTTTTTCTCCAACCACATCCGTTTATGTGGCCACAAACTTGTGCCACATGTCTCCCACTGAGAAGCGAGCAAAGGCTTAATGAGAACCACGAGTAGCCAATCTATGTTGGATTTGGTTTGGTTAGATTTACCTTATGAATTCACATAAAATAATTTAATTAAACTGTGAATACATAGAGATACAAGTGAAATTAAGAATATTTTAACTTCAAATCAATAAAAGTAAACAACAATTAGGGTTTAGGAGGCTTCCTGAAGAGGCCTTGCTTGGTCATGAGGTCGTTGTAAAGTTGTTGCGACCTTGTGATAGTTAAGTTTGGTTGCTACTTTATAGTAGCAAGTCGCTGTGCCCCTAATTATGTCAATTCTTTTTCTTTCTTTTTCAGGTAGATAACGTCGGTTGCTATGGGACAACATTATAATTTTCATTATATTTTTCTCATTATGTTATCATTGTATGATAATTATGTACTGATGTATTGATTTTTTATGGCTTCATGTATTTTATTTTTTATTATCAATGTAATTTATACATTTATTTAATTTTTTCAAACTATTCTCTATTTTTTTTTAAAAAAAATTCTGTGATGTGGTCATTCATTGAAATGATATTGGAACTGAACAGTAGAATCCATGATGGCCGTCGCGACCGTTCTTGTGATCCTTAGCTCTTAGTATTTAACAGTTTGATGTTATCTATTTTTCTGCAACTGCAAAGGCTTACATATTCAAAGCATAATGGAGCTACTAGAGAGTAAATATGGTGATACTAAAGAGAAGTGTTGTTAGTTAATGGACATACATCTCTCATCCATTATTGCTTGCTTGTTTATCTTATTCAGCTTAGGTGATATTTATAAAGACCTTTTCTTCTGCATTCATGTGTTTAATGAGGGAAGTTCAGTGTTTTTGGCATGAAATATTAAATCAGAAAATGGCGAGTTTTTTTTTATTGGAGAGACCAAGACCTGAACATTCTGCTCACATTAATGAATTTTATAGAGGTACCTGAATTTTCAATGAACATGAGACTAGCTTTGGCGATCGTATGTGTATTTAGATGCAGTTGGTAAAGATATTGGCTAGCCTGGTGGCATTATGAACTTCTTTCAAGATGTTATGGGGTTTGATTACTACTCTGAAAGTGGAATATGGTGGTAAATTAAAGTTCTGTTTCTTTCGGAAGATAGAAAATGAGGAAATCAAATAATGAGAGGGAGGTAGAAATTGAGGAAACAAGTCAAACTTTCAGTGTTGTTTACTTGGGAAGATAGAGATATAGAAACATGATAATAAAATAAAATGTTCCACTTTGCCCACTCTTCTAATCTTCTCTGCCTATTCATCTCCAACTCTTTCCCCTCCTTACCTTTTCTGCTTCTGCAAGAAATTTTTTGATGCAAAGGAATTATTCACTGCATTGATAACTGAATTGATGATTTTATAAAAAAAGGGATAAATAACTCATTGAGATATTCCACAACTATCGAGCGGCATAATCTTGTAGTTGTAGCACGCATAGTAGTTCACAAGCAGAGGTAAGAATGAACAAATGAAGGTTTTGGCATTGGAGAAAATGTTGCCACTGGCACATGCTATTGCAAAGAAGTCTCTAATTTTGGACTCAAATGCTAGATATTCTGTCTGTGGATTGGTTATGGATGCACACCTACACGTATATATATAGGACATAATTCAGAAACTCTAAAGTTAAAATATCAATGTGGAGCTGTACTCTCTACACTAATAGCCGTATTAACCTAATACCTTTAACATGTTTGGATATGATTTGGCAAGGACTCCTGAATGGAGGCTTATCTAAAATCAACAGCTTGCCTTATCTACAACACAATTGGAAAAATCTGCACTTATGCATGGGTGCTACATAGTTTCTTATCTGAACTTTGTGATCATGAGCGATGCTTTTAATACTAACAGCGGATGAAACTGTCACCCATCTGTTTCCTGATTTTGTTTTTTGTTGAACCAAGCCCAGATGCAGTTCAACCAAAATTTCCCTATTCATTTTTACCAGTTTAGCTTCTGATTCGGTTGACCAGTTGAACCTACTGCTCCAGCCTGGTTCTGATAGAAATTTTTTCTTCTATTTACGTTGGACTTCCTATTTTTTCGTCTTCCAGAGATGGTTTTTAACTTTCTAAACCATTATTAACCAGGATTTTGTTCTGCGTTTGGGAATTGACAGAAAACTTAACAAGCATAATGGTTATGTAAATACTGTGAGTCTCAATGAAAATGGGAATATTCTTGTATCCGGATCAGATGATGAAATGGTAATATTGTGGGATTGGGAGGTTGGGACTGTCAGGACTTCCTTCCACTCTGGACATAAAGACATTGTTTTACAGGCACGCTTCATGCCATGTACAGCTCATCATCAGACTATTGTTACATCTGCTGCAGATGGTGAGGTATATGCTGCAATATGATCTCTTGGCATTATTTCTTCTCTAGTTCCTCTTTAAGAGCAAATAATGTCTCTTGGAGTCTCTAAATTTTCATCAGGTAAGACTTGCACAATTACGTGAAGGTGGCCAAGTAACTACAGAATTGCTAGCTGAACATGATGATGCTGTTCATAAGGTAGCATTTGAGCCGCAAAATCCTCATGTTCTTTATAGTGGTGGTGAAGATGGCATAGTTCAGCATGTGAGTTGTGTAATATGTCTCTTGTATTTCTACAGAATTTCATTTACACAATTCTGATGTAGTTTACTTGCTCCCAGTTTGACCTTAGATGCAAAAATTCAACAAAGTTATTCATATGCAGACCGTTTAGAAGAAGACCGACTTATACATCATTTGTCAAGCTTATGGCTATTTCAATAGACCCAAGAAACCCAAACTATCTTGCAGTTGCTGGTGCACATGACTATGCTCTGGTATATGACATTCGCAAGTGCAAATGGGATGGATCAACAAATTATGGTCTTCCATGTGAAAATTTCTGTCCTACACATCTGATTGATCATAGTGACGGGATATCAGGGTTGTGTTTTTCTGATTCAAGTGAGCTGCTGGTCTCTTATATGAACGAATATATCTATCTCTTTCCAAAAGTTCAGGGTCTGGGTTCAAATCCTGCGTCCTTACTTTCTGATTGTGATTCAGAAGATAAATCTAATCCAGTCCTATCTACATCCAATGCGAGCCTAGGGATTAAGTTGTACAAAGGACGTTGGAGCGAACAGACTGCGAAGGATGTGCATTTTTTTGGACCGTATTGTGACTATGTGGTTAGTGGATCAGACTGTGGTCGCATATTTATTTGGAGAAAGAAAGATGGGGTACTTTTACGTGCTATGAAAGGTGATACACATGTGGTGAACTCTACTGTATCGCACCCTTATACCACCATGCTTGCAAGTTCTGGAATGGAGAAAGATGTAAAGATCTGGGTTCCTAACACCACTCAACCTTTCCAACTAGTAGATCTAGAGGTAAATATCATAAAAATTACAAAATCATTGTTCTTACCACAACTTGAATGCTTACAGTTCCTTATTGATTGTATTGGGACGAGGAATTTTTTTCTCCAACCAGTAAATCTAGATAAGGTAAATATCATATAAGTTACATAATCTTTCTGCTTACCACATTGAAATCATGTGTTAGAATAAACTTAAATGTTTATTAGTTCCTTGTTGATTATATTGGGAACTTTCTTCGCAATCAAGCATCAATTCCTTGGTATAGTTTCTTGGAAATATTTGACCCAATTCTGTAGCAGGCTAGTTTACCTGGAGAAAAGATTTTTGTTACTTCGCTAATTTTATATGTTATTAATCCTTCAATTGGATATGGCTAATTAGCTGGACTCTGACTTCATTACCAGAGTTACGATGCGGAAGATCTTGCATATGATGATGACTCTTATGATACTGACTTCAGTGATAGCGATGATGACACCGAGGAAGATGTCTTTGCTGATGGTGTTAGTTTTTGATGATAGGGACGACAATGCTCATTTCAACAATTCACCTTAAGTGCAAAATATTACTGAGTTGGACATGAAGCCGATCAACAGTTGTAAGCTATTAGCGCAAATCTAGCCGCGTAAGTATAATCAATTAATATTTGCTGCTGAGCAAAAGTGATCTAGAAGATGTGCGTATCTTAAAATATCTAATATGAAGTATTTGAAGGCTGTTTTTTTCTGGGCATTACATAGTGAAATCTAAGCATGCAGTTTACAGAATTAGTGAATTAGTTTATTTGTTTTACTCTTTTTTTTTTTCCTGATTTGAACATCATCTCCATGTGAACCAGTGTTGTACATGCTTCGGTGTCTTCACTCAACAATCAAGGGCAGATTAACATGTAGGCTACTAGTAGCCATTACGAAAGTAGCTGTTCCCTTGTAGGTTTGTATGACAGCATCAAAAGGCTCAAAATCTGACACGCAACCATTTCATCACAATCCTCAAAAAACTTGCTCCGACCGGATATCTAACATAAAATGGAATTTAAAATAAAAACTTTGTCATCGTCACTGGACAAATGAATATAATGAATGTTTTTACATAGACGATTAGTTTATTTAGGTCAAACATTTTCTTTCAAGATTAAAACAAAACTCAAACAATTAGATTTCAATGAAAAAAATATTTTTTTTCACAAGTAAATTAATTTGTAAATTTAACTTGCATGCAAAATCAAAACTCTAACTTAGTACTCACCCGCAAAGGCAATAATTCGCTTGACTAACCGAAAATGATTTTTGTGATAACATCGTTGACAAGCGTCAGCTAACCACTCAGATGAGGAAGCCCTGTTTTTTATGGCTGCAGATGTGAGGCTATTCTGACTATCGACTGGTTCCAATAGCTACGACTTAACCAACCAGAATTGAGTTGGGATCGCAATTAATTAATCAAATTGTCTTGAAATTATGTATGATTGCCGAAGCATTCAATCTAATTCGTGTTACTCGAGTTAAAATAATTGCAGTTCCAAAAAGAAGTAAGAAATCAGCAATACTTTTAGTCGCAGATCGTTGAACTGTCGAGCTATTGCTGTTCTTGGGGAAGCGAGAAGTGGCAGAGAGCGCACGAGCAATTCCGCTCGAGCCATTTCTTCAGACACGCCTTATGCCTTATGAAAGAGATGATTACAAGGCATGGTCAACACTAGAACTATCATCCCCAAATCCTCTAGGCATAAGTCCGGTTCCTCAGCAGCGATCATCTTGAGGCCCTCCACCGTCGCTAGATACTAGACTGTGTTGGATATAAGAGATGTGAATGAAGAAGAGGTGTAAGAGAAAAGATGCTCCATTATGAATGATACTTTAGTCCCACATTAAGAATTTCAAGGCAAATAGATTGATTTATATTGATTCACATGCATTGAAAATGTGAATAAATATATGGGAAGAGGTTTTCTCTCATGACCGCTGCCCCGATCAATATTATGGGAAGGTGAATTCAAGGGGGTCGCCATCGGCGCCGGAATTCGACCGGATTTGAGCAGGGACTTAGATCGACGGTAGAGGAAAGTTTGCTCAGATCTGGCTGGATTCCGGTGCTAATCATGCTAATGGCGACCCCCTTGGGTTCACCTTCCCTAAGGGTTATGCTATTGATCGGGGCGGCGGTCAAAAGCCGCCGGCGATGGGCTTGGGACGACGAGTGGGACATAAATTTTTTTGCTGCTTGTGGATGCATTAAAGAAAAGATTAATGCAGCCGAGTGAAACGTTGACGTTAATGATTATTAAACGATCATTAATACTGTCATTGGTCTAAGCTCCTATATAAGGAGGCTGCAACAGAAACTCTCCACCTACTTTCCCTCTTCTGTCATGCAAATTTTGCTCGGTGGAGTGTCTGTGATAGTTCTGGTATCACTCAGTTCGCTGTGACCACCAGTGCTTGGTGGAATCACGGTTCACCGTTGTATTATGGGAAACAGATGTCCTGAGAAAGTCTCGAAGCACAGCTGGAGGTGGGGTAAATCTGTTTCAAGGAAACTGCGCTTATCGCAGGCCTCAGTTCGCTCAGCTCTAGACCGATCACTTCGCTCAGTTGTTCGCCTGCCCAGTTTCTCGGAAGCGTGCTCGTCTGGTCACTTTCTAGTTTTCGCCCGGCCGGCCTCCAGCTCTTTGACCTCTTGGCCCGGCTGGCCTCCAGTTCGCTCGGCCTCCTGGCCCAGCTGGCCTCCAGCTCGCTCGGCCTCTTGGCCCGGCCGACCTCCAGTTCACTCGGTTGCTCGATCTTTCGCTCGGTTGCTCGCTCTGTTGCTCTGCCCGACCGACCACTTCGCTACTTCGCTTGGTTTATCTGCCCGACCGACCTTGATCTAGCTCGGCACTCGATCGCCAAGCTCGCTCAACTAAGCTGCTCGGCCGATCTTCAACTCGCTCGGTCTCTCTGCTCACCCGATCGGCTATAAGCTCGCTTAGTCACTACGCTCGGCCAGTCTCAAGCTTGCTCGGGAGCTAGCCCGTTCAACCACTGTGCAACTTTCGTTAGGCACTTGGCAGATACCAGTCCCTGTTGGCAGCCGGAGATTATAAGCTCAGGCCATTTGACAGATAAGTGAATTTAATTCGGTGTATTTAAATTCATCTAATATCCCGTAAATCTTCGGCAGCAGATTGTTTTTGTCAAACAGACTGGACCCTCTATTAAAGTAGGCGTTGTTGTCATCGTCGTAGTCGATGTCATTGTCCTCCTTATTGTTCTCCATCATTATCATCATAGTCCTCATCATTGTTGATGTGGTGGAATCTTACGGCCTTCATGTAAGCCTTGTGGTGAAAAGTCGTGCTAAATTGACCATCAAAATTAAGGTGAGTCAAACATGACCCAAAAAGAATTAGACCCAGCTCAGATGAGACTCGAATTTGATTGGACAAGTCAGTTATCATGTCTCAGTCTCAGCTTCCAACATCTCCTTGAACTTAGCCTTAGATCTAGATGTCTACCTGACATCCTCTATATCTTGGCCTTAGCTATAAACATTTCCCCTGCCTTAGCCTTAGATCAAGACATCTCCCCCGACATCCTCCATGTCTCGGCCTCAGTTGCCAAAATTTCCCCTTCCTCAGTCTCAAACATGACATATATCCTTCATGGCTCGGCCTCAACTGTCAACATCTCCCCTGCTTGAGACTCAGATCAAGACACCTCCTCCGACATCTTCTATTTCTTGACTTCAGCCATCGACATCTCTATTTCCTTAGCCTCATATTTAGATATCTTCCACGATATAATTTATGTCTTGGCCTCAGATCCTGATCTCCTCCATACCTTAGTCTTAAATCCTAGCATACTCGTGGTCTCGACTTCGAACGCCGAGCATTACATCATCGCCAAGAGCTTCTTTAAGCAGCGCACAAGAGCAAAAGTCATTTGGATTGTTGTCTTCAAGCTACTGGTTGAACCCTCCTTTAATAGCCCCATTCGAGCGCCTGGATCTACTCCCAGGTGCCTGGAGTGTGCTAATGTGACGTTCTCTCATCGAAACTTCATCCGACAAAGTTTATCGATGTCCGGGCGCCCAGACCTGTTCGAACACCTAGACTGCTAATGTGGGTTGGCCAGTTGACATGCTCCAACTCAACATATAGATGAATTTTTGTTGGTCAGGGCTCCTGGAGCAACTCTAGATGCCTAGATCGTCTGAATGCCTAAGGTGACGAAGGCTAACCACTCAGCTCACCCTCATAGCCACTGACCTGAGCACTTGGAGTACCTCCGGCCGCTTGGACGTGCTGACGCCTAGACAAGCTCCGGGCGCCCAGAGCCCTTTGTCTAACTACCTTTCACTTTTAAACACCTACACCATAAAGTTGGAAAAAAACACACAATAATATGTAAAGTAGGGTAAATTTTGATAGTCTCTATACGGTCCAGTCCTGATTTTGAGTTCTGTTGAAACTCTAAGTTGGATTGATGCCTACTGTCCCCTCTACAGGGAATGCCTACTGTCCCCTCTACAGGGAATGCATCCTCACCTACTCCTCTCAGGAGAGATTACCTTCTGTCAAACCGGTTCTCCATACTGTTTAGACTTTTGCTTAGTATCTGAGACATCGAGACTTTTCACTAGATGTCCAAATCCCGACTCATCCAGTCTTCCGCCTTGTGTCTGCGACCCCCAGAACTTTCACCTAGTGTCCTCGACCCTAGGATTTCACCCGATGTCCTCAACCTGTCAAGACTTTGCCCAGTCTCATGGACCAGGACTTCATTACCTAGTCACAAATAAGACTTTTCCACCTACCTGGTGTCCACTAGGACTTTTTTGCCTAGCCTCAACTAGGACTTTTACCTTGCCAAAGATCACTTAGGACTTTCTTGCACACTCATTTATACTTGTTAGATTACAACACAACTTAACTTTTAACCTTTACCAAATATCAAACACAAGTTTGATTAGATAGGGCTTCCAGCACCAACAAAAGCATACAAGGGAGTGTGTATATGATGAAGCTCTTCTCCATCTAGCTATGTATGATCAAAAGCAATTTTAAAGATGATATTGACAGAATTACCTGTTGGTCCAATATCCCTGGGTCAAGTTGACTAGGTTGACTAAACTTAAGTTGGCTCAAGCTTGAGTCTTGATATTTGAGTTTTGATGTTTGATAATACATGGAGATTGCAGATGCAATCGTCCGATTGGAGAGATTATTGATATAATTCTCCTATGATTAAGGGATGACCATTTTGATGTGAAGAAGAGTCAAGTAGATCAAGGTTGACCAGATACTTGACTGGAAAAATCCTAACTGGAGGTTAGGCAAGGGAAAATTCTAGTGAGTGAAGCCAGGTGAAAGACCTAGTGAGTGACGCTAGACAGATGAAAAATTCTGGTGAGTGAAGGCAGGTGAAAATCCTAGTGAGTGAAGTTAGGTGAAAGTCCTGGTGAGTGAAGCTAGGAAGATGGAAAGTCTTGGTGAGTGAAGCCAAGTCGATGAAAATCCTAGTGAGTGAAGATAGGTGAAAGTCCTAGTGAATGAAGTTAAGTAGATGGGAAGTCCTGGTGAGTGAAGTCAGGCAGATGGAAAGACCTGATGAGTGAAGCCAGACACGTGTAGATCCAGGTGGGTCAAGGATAATCGGACACCTGGTGTTGGAAAGCTCAAGTAGGTCAAAGAATTGACCGGATACTTGGCATGAGAAAATCCAGATGGGTCAAGAGTGGCCGGACATATGGTGGAAGTCAAAGTGGGCAATGGAGGACGAACCGGACACTTGGCATGAGATAGTAAGTCCAAGTGGGTCACGGTTGACCGGACACTTGACACCAGGAGAAAAGTTCAAGTGGGTCAAAGTATTGATCGGACACTTGGTGAAAAAGTCCCAACAGGTTAAGATTGACCGGATGCTAGGCACGAGGAGTTCTAACAGGTCACGGTTGACTAGATGTTGGGTTTAGGAGCCCTAGACTTGACTTGGGCAAGCTAGGGTTAGTCAATTTAACCAAGTGATCAAATTAGACCAAGCCCAATTGATCAGCTGATTGATTGGGCATAATGTTATGACAAATGGTAGCCCAATCAATTAGCCAATCGATTGGAAGCTTATATCGCGCGCACAGTAGCTTCCCCAATCGATTAGTCGATCGATTGGGCTCCCCAATCAATTGGTCAATCGATTGAGGCCAGTTTTCTCACGCAAACGTGAGAGTACAGAAGAAGGCTGAATCTATCAGCTGATTGATTCAGCTTCCCCAATCAATCAGCCAATCAATTGGGTTGTGACCGTTGAGCAAGTTAATGTCATTGGCGAGTGATTTCTTCAGCAGTTGTTCACGAGCTTCATCCCCAACCTCATGCGACTTTCTCCACCAAGCTCATCGACACACACCAAATATTGGAGGCTTAGAGAGGAGTGTTGGTACACTTCCAAGCAAGTCAAGAGGTGTATTCAAGCAAGAAGAAGAAGCTAGGGTTTTGGCTCCATGTTATAAATCTTGTAAGATTTTACTTGTATTTGCTTCTCTTTTTCTTGTTGTTGTATTGTGAGCGTTGTACAAGGCTTCTCCCCTTTGGTAGTTACCAAGAATGAGTGTTTTCATAGTGAATGAGTGAATGAGGGTCAGATCCTTGGATTAATCATCTCTTCTTGAGGTTGATACTAAGTAAATTTCTTGTGTTAGCGTTGTGAGTCTTGTTTTGAGTTCTTTCCACTGCATATCAACAACACCGAAGCAAGCAAATGGAGTGCGACAAGCTATTCACCCCCCTCCTAGCATCAATCGACCCTAACACTGCCAGTGTCAATGAAAACTTCAATTACTACAGCATCATCATGGGAGGCCTCTACTTCTAATAGATTCACAAGTTTGAAATTTATGGAAGGACCTCATTCCCTTCCTGACTAGTGCTGACAACATAACCTTCCAGCTTGCGGCCATGGGCCCTTCGAGCTTGAGTAGAATCTCCATTCGTAGGTCCTCCTGAGATTATGTTTATTGTTCCTCGAGTGTTAACTCTGCCATTGTTGGTATCTTTTTTTTTAACCTTCTGTCGAGACCGAGAAGAACCTCAAGGTTCTTTTAAAGGATAATAGGATCGCTGATTTACAGGCTAGACAATATTGTGGTGACGACGACGCTTGTAAGGTTCAGGAGACTTCCTCTTGTTCGATTCATTCTTAGTGTTTAACTTATCAGCTATTCATTCTAACTCCTTTGTATACTATTGGCAATCTCGAATGTAGTGAGTTCTTGATTGATGATAAGGATAATATTGAATCACCTCATGGGATTGTTGGCCGGATTTGAGAGCAAGAGTGGGGATTACTTCCATAGTTTGTTCCACTTTTTCTTCCCTTCAATTTGTGAATTCTTGATTTTGCAAGGGTGGAGGAGGAGCTCTCTGCTTTAATGAGTGGGGACAAGAGTCAGAGTTGGGGTTTCTTTTCTTTTAATTGACTGGGCTTCCTCGACTTGAATATATTTAAGAGTCTGAACTTGTAATCCTCTAAAATTGCCTGGGGGCTTTTTTACTAAGGACCTGAAGAAATCTCCATCAATCAAACCTTGAGAAAAAAATACTAACATGCACTTTTGGGTAACCGAGGGAGCATCTATGGCTACTCGGTTAAACAGTTGTAAGTATTCTTTGAGATGTTCTTTGAATTTCTGTCGAAGAGCAAATAAATCATGTGGAGTTTTCTGATACCTTCAACTAGTTACAAAGTGTTGTACGAAGACGGTTTTAAATTCCTAAAAATTCTGAATAGAAGAGGCAAGGAGTCGACTAAACCATCTGTGCAATGAACCTGAGAGAGTGGTTAAGAAAACTTTGCACTTGACACCATCTATATATTGGTATAACAAAGAAGTATTTTCAAACTTATAGATGTGATCTTCTGGATCTATAGCACCATTATATTCTTTAATCTGTAATACCCAAAAGTGCTTTGATAATGCATCTTGAAAGATGTCTTTTGAGAATGGAGGACCTTGAGGAGCTTTCAGACCACAAATTTCAAGGCATTTTTCCCTTAGAAAACCTTCATGAGGGGTTTCGCCAGAAGATTCTACAAAAAGTTCTCTAGCTGTGGATTTATCAATTGGTATAGGAGAAGTAATTCAACGCATTCTTATAATCCCAGACACCTTTTGATGTGCCGATGTGCAACCAAATGGGGCAGTGGTTTAGCTGAAGGATTGATTGTTGTAGGATGTGAGAGTTGCCCCTTTAACACCGCTTACACTATTGCTGCTACCAAATTTTCAAAATCATCTATTGCTATAATGATATTAGGTGTTCCGATATCATCCATCTTCACATTTTGGTTCAGTTCTTAACATAGTGTTTCCACATACGACGCCAATTTGATTCTGCCCATGAATATCAATGAGTGAATCACTAGTAAGTTGGCTATGTTACCAACTTAATCGTCAGTCACCAAATAACAACAAGGATAATGATGTGATTGGGACCATAGACAGAGATAAGCAAGAAATAGAAGAGAGTTAGAATCACGACCAAGGGATTCATTGACATAGTTACTCTGACACTCAAGTTAAAGGAGGAAGAAGAATTAATATACATTTTCCTTTTATTCTGATCCTCCTGTTGCCATTATTTAATTCTTTAAATAATGTAAGATTTATTCTTCTCGTTGTCTTTTTCCCATAATAATCCAAGATTTATGCGATGGTTATTTTTTTTTTCCTAAAATGGTTCTTTATCCTGCATCATTTAGGAGCTAAGAGACTTGATGTCAGGAGGCTAAGGAGCCGAGAGGCCCGAGAAACCAAGAGACCCGAGGAGTCGGGAGGTTGTAGAACTAGGAGGCCTGAGGAATAAGGGGGTTGTGGAACACGGAGGCCCAAGAGGCCTGGAGAATGTGGAGTCAGGAGGTTATGGATTGTGGAGCCAGGAGGCCCTAGGAGTTGGGGCGTCCAAGGAGTCGAGGGGTTATGGAGTCGGGAGACCCAAGATGACCGGAGGCCCAAGATGTCAGAGGTCGTGGAACTGGGAGGCCCAAGGAGCCAGAAGGTTGTGGAAGGCCCAAGAGGATGTGTGAGGCCCGAGGAGTTGGGAGGCTCAAGAATTTTCTGTTTGGAACCACTTCAGTCATCTTTACCAGTCCTCTCTTATCCATATAGTGTCTATTGATCACTCCCTCGATCAACTATAAATATTATTAATATTTCATGATCGCATACCACATACTCATTATATTAATATTTTTTATTAACACATTTATATTCATTTTAATATTAACTCATGAATTATCCATCCATTCATTTTTATTTTTTATACCACAAATTAATTTTCTTATTTTTTAAAATAAAATCTACTCATTAATTCAAAGAATTCTTTGAATTAAAATAAATGCGTTTATTTTTCTCACTATTTAAATTCTTATCATTGCACTCATATACATATCATCAAGTATAATTTACCTAAAATGTAAATTCAAATGTTAAATTACAATATACTATAGTTTTATATTATCGAAACACCGATTAAAATTTCAAATTTTATTCACATATCATAGATTCTAATATTGTTAGTACCAAGGTAGGGTATCCAAGTTGTCACTCAAACACCCACAATTCGAACCCCAGTTATGATAAATTTATAGAAATTTTTTTTCGAAATGAGACATACAACTAAAGGATATTGGGTTCCTGGATTGTCCATTGCGAGTCTTTCCCAATTTATCCTGGTGACTAATGAAAAATTTTAATGGGCCGGGTCAATCATTCCAGACTCGACGTTAATCATGTTTTTTTTAATATTGTTAAAGTAAACAAGAATATTTTAAAAAATTAAAATATTTTATCATTGACCATCATGGATAATTGTCAAAATAACTAAATAAAACATCATCTTTATAAATAAATAAGTTTTATAAAAATATAATATGATTCCTTACCTTTAAAATTAATGTTTAAAAAAATTAATTTTATATCTTATATATTATTCTTTAAATATAAATTTTTATATTATCTGTATAAGTTTATATTGAAATTTATAATATATTATTATTATTATTATTATTATTATTATTATTATTTTAATAATATAGATATTCAGTTTTTGAACCAACCTAGCGAGGACCCGGATAAAATGACCTAATTATTGATAGAATATAAAGTATTATTAGGGGTGTAAATGAACCAAGCTGCTCATGAGCTATTCGAAATTCGATTCGATAAAAGCTCGTTTGAGCTCGTTTAACGAGCCTTGTTAAAATAAATAAACCAAGTTCAAGTTTTACAATACTCGGCTCGTTAACTCGTCAACTCGTCAACATGTTCATTAGTGATATCATGAATCAACTTTTAAATTAAAAATAATAGTTTTGATATTAAATTTATAGATTTTACATTTTACTTATGAAAAATATAGATAAACATATTAAATTGATTTATTAGAATAAAATTATAAATTTTAATAAAAATATTATAATTTTTCTAAATATATAATTTAATTTTTAATGAATATTTAAATTTATAATTTATATTTATTAAATTCATTTAAACTCGATAAAAATTTGAATAATCTCACGAGTCATAAATATATTTATTAAATAAAACTTCAACTCGACTTAATTATAAATAAATCAAATTTTAAATATTCAAAAGGGATAACACAATTGCCAATCGTAATATTAATAGCACCTGTATTATAAAAAAACACAATATTGCATTTATTTTTTTCATATTGATGCGCCGACGATAATGGTACACGATTGGGTATTTATTATTGCGTGATTCGTTAGATTTCACATCAGGGAGACCGTTATAACACATCAAGGAGACCGTTGCCGACGGAAGAAAAGGGCCCTCTCACGCACACTGCTCGCAAGCCGCTCCTCCATCAATCAGTCGACAATCGGAGCCGTCAAGAAGCTGATGGGCGCCGAATTCTCCTCCATCCTTCTCCGACGCTTCGACTCCTCCAAATGGTTGGTTTCTCTTCCCTCCGCTCTTTTGTTTCTTTCTCCTCTTTTTTCTTTGCAAAATCTGGAGCTCCGATCTATTGTGTTGGTTTTATGTAGCAAAGCTGAGGCGAGGATGGCGATAGCTAGGATCAAGCTTCTTCGGAACAAGCGCGAGGCGCAGGTGCGGCAGATGCGGCGTGATGTTGCCCTTCTCCTCGAGTCCGGGCGTGACGAGACCGCTCGAATCAGAGTTCGTACCTGTTCTTTTTTGTCCCCTTTTCATTTACGTATTTTTCCTGAACCATAATGTTCTAGCGGGTGGCTCGCATTTATAAATGCGCTTTTGCGCGGAGTAGATTCGATCGAATTTTTTAGGGTTTGACTTTTTTAGTTAATTAAGGAGCTGCGTTGTTGGTTCCATGTATAGAATAACGTGTCCCTCTTCTGAATCTTGGATGATTTATTTTGACAATAACCTAGAATCAAACTGTAATCGTAATGCAAGAGTTTGCCTTTTGGTTGAGAACAGAATACTGACGCATAGGGTTTGAGGAATTTCCCCAGCGCAACACACTTCTGCAAGTTTTCTACTTGTATCGGGACCATGAAGTTATGCTGGTAAAGGCTTCCGTCATATATTGTGTAGAATGTTCAGCGTTATATTGGAGTGCTCTTTAATCTCATGAATTCACTGGAACTTTCAAATACACAGTCAACCCATTTTGTCTGAATTTTCAAATCCCAATTTTTTGGTATAATTAAATTCTAATCTATATCTTTCTGTTTACCAAACATATGAGTCTTAGACAACCTAAAAGAAATTCAATTTGTATTTCCCAAAACAAAGGTAAGCTCAAAAAATTTATTCTCATAGTAACTTCATTAAAATTTAAATACATAAAGGACAACCCGGTGCACATATCTCCTGCCAATATGAGGTATCGGAGAAGAATTGAGTCATATTAGATCTATTGCACACAACCTTATCTTGTACTATTTAAATTATTTTAAAATTTTGATCATTTTACCCAATAGAATTATAAACTTAGAGGGAGCACTAACCCCCTTCTTGGTAAAACTTGGAGGATAAAAACTACATTCTTTCTTCTTGGTATCAAAACTCAAAAATATCCAAATAAGAATAGAATCCAAGTACTACATTTCCATTTTATTTGGATTCAACTAATTCCACACTTCTTGAATGGTGCTTGGTGTTTAGGTTTAAGATTCAATTGTCTTTGTTCTTCTTTGTTATCGAACATCCCTTTTTAAATAGGTAATGGCACCAACAAATATGTTTCATGAACTCTCATATGAGACATCTTACAACATATAGGTGTCACTGATTAAAAATTCTCCATGATTGATATATTTACTTAAAACCATTGGTTTAGTTGTATTAGATAGTTTCACAAAAGTTGACTGACACTTTATTTAAGCATATGAATTGTTATGACAAGTTCATTCACAATGAAATACTGTGATAGAGTTAACCATGAATTTTCTATCAGCTTTGAGAGTCACTTATCTCACATAGTCATTGGTTGTCATTTGATATGGAGCAACTGTCATAGTCACTTCCTTTTTTGAGTCGTTGCATAAAAATTTTGTTCATTGAGATTCAATAATGAGATGCCTTATCCAAATTAAATTATGAAGTATTGGATCTCCTTTTTCCATTCAACAATTTTATAGTCAGCTAAAGTTCCAATATATATACTGTTGTAGTTTTTTTTAAAGTTATAATACATATATACTTTGAATATGTTGAACATGGTGTAGGTATCTTTTGTCAGTTTCTTGAAAACATTTAATCTACTGAATTAATGGTATTTGTTTGTAGGTTGAGCATGTGATACGAGAACAAAATGTCATGGCAGCTAATGACATCATTGAACTTTTCTGCGAGCTAATAGTTGCTCGCCTACCTATCATCGCTAAACAAAGGTTTATTACCTTGCTGGCATTAAGTATCAACAAACTTTGGTGAAGTCATTCTAAGATTATCCTGAATATTTTAGGGATTGCCCGCAAGATCTAAAAGAAGGAATTTCAAGTTTGATCTATGCTTCTCCAAGGTGCTCAGACATTCCAGAGCTTAGCCGAATTCTTCTTATCTTTGAAAAGAAGTATGGAAAAGATTTTGTATCTGCTGCGACTGAATTGCGACCTAAATCTGAAGTTAATTGCTTGGTAAGACTTTTTCTCATAAAGAACCTTTTTAATTGTTTTGTTGTATGTTTCTTGATATAGTATTCTTTAGTTTATGATCCTTGAGTTATCTGTCCAACTTCAAAGAATTGGAAGTCTGTCAACTCAGGTGAAGTGGACAAAGGATGAAGAGAATTTAACCTTAGACAAGGGATCCCTAAAGAGATGTGACTCTAAATTCATCCTAGTTTTACAATGAAATACGAGAACTGGATTCACCCTCAAAATGGAAGGTTAAACATGATTCACAAAGTACTGTATCTTTGCATATGGAGTAGCAGTTTTTGAGAATTTCATGAGTATCTTTTTAAGGCAAGAAATGCTGTGAAGAATATTTACTATTAGGATGTAAGGCTAAACATGATTCACAGAGGATGGTAGTGTCACTGCATATGGAGGAGCAGTTTCAGAAGATTTCATGAGTAGACATTTTTTAAGAAGGACCAGATGTAGCCAAGAATCCTATTTGACATATGAAATAGATCTTGCTGATCCATATTAGGAGTAGCAGTTCAATGATTTTAGCCCATGCCCAACCATCTGAAGCATACAACTATAGCATAAATGAACAAGGACAGATTATACGCCATTGCAGTAACCTAATAACACAAGATACAATGTCCATATGTTTTGGTCCTTAATTTTGGAGTAAGAGAGGGATAGAACATACCTTTGTCAATCTAGTAACTTAATGGCCCATTTTGGTCCTCAGTTTTGACTCAGTGGGGTGAATTGCACATCCTATCTGAAGTGAGCATTCACATAAAAGATGGTAACAATATGAAAGAAACCAACTTCAAAGTTCAGATGGTGTTCCAGTGGGTGCATAACTTGAGTAGTGCTGTCCTTCCTGGAAAATATTTTTTGTTAAGTTGTATATTCAAACTGAAAAGCATAGGTTTTGAAATTTCAAAATTATGTTTTCTATTAAACTTAGGTTGCTTTAAGGTGAATTTGGCTATTATTTTGCATGCATATGTATCCAGATCTGCTGGATTAGTCTCTGCTTGCTAATGCAATGTCCAACTATGAGACGCTGAAATTTTACTTGTTTGCTCTATTTATTCCTAAGATTATCTTCTTTTTTCTCTCCCTATTTTGAAGTTAATAGAGAAGTTATCAGTGAGGAAACCTATTGGTGAAGTTAAGCTGAAAGTCTTGAAGGAAATAGCAAAGGAGTATCAGGTTAAGTGGGATTCAACAGAATTAGAGCAGGAGCTTCTTGTACCTCCAGAGAGAGTTATAGTATGTTCCAGAACTCTCTCCTGCACACATGCACACGCACACACAATCACAGATACGTGTGTGAATGGTTGCACATGCATCTGATCACTTGTGATTGTGTTTCTCAATGAATACTGTATATTGTGTTGGTCAAATTTTAAAATATTTGGTCTCACTATATTTAATTTTGCAGGAAGGACCACGAGCATTTGCAGACGTCAAAAATGTTTCTGTTAAACCAATATTTCTTAAACAACCAAAGGATTTTAACAGGTTTTTTCTTTTGTCCCCATGTAAGAGATTAATAAGTGATTTAACCTTTCTACTACTTAAATGTCTATGCCTACTACAAACAGAAAAGAATTGCAATTCAAGGACCCTGTCTCAGCTGCTCAAGCCTCTTCAGAGTCTGCCGAAAAAGCAATTGACGGTGAACAAGCAGCAAGCCATGTTGCCAATCAGAATTCTCATCCATTTGATCAGCCGACCCCTGTGGATACCTTGGTATGCAAATGCAATAAATTTAATCAGGTTGCGTTTCAAAAAGAGCAGGAACTAGACCATCTATCAGGGACACATGCTCCTTCAAATTATGAGGCCAAGACCCTGGAGAAGAGGCCCTTCAGTTCTCAGAGTTTCAGTTTATCAAACACTTTGGATGATGACAGCATAGATAGTGCCGACCTGAATGAAAAAAAGATACTAAGAAGGAACAGTTGCATCTCTCGGACTGTTTATTCGGATATAAAATTTGATGACTCAGACGGTCATGAATCAGAGAATGGTGAACAGGAGTCGGATCCTTCTCCAAATAGACCTCCTCCAGTCTTGCCTTCGCAACAGATGAATTCACTTACTCATGTTCATCCAAACTTGTCTGATTATGCAGCACTGACTGCTCGCTTTGAAGCACTAAAGTCTCATAGGATGTGACTAAAAACTGGTGAATGGTCAGCATATCCAAGTCAAACTGTCACATGCATTTTATTGCGCATATATCATATTTGAGTTCTTTTTGCCATATTTGAGTTAAAACTGGTGGTATTCATGATTAACCTTCAATTATCAGTTAATTGTAAACTTGATCATAACAATCTCGATAAGATTTAGACCATTATGTGTTATAAATTGCTGTAATGCAATTGAATTACATTTTCTGATAATTTGTTAATTGGTTGATCTTTTATGGTAAAAGTAAGCTTCACTTCACAATTAAAGAAAGAAATAATATCTCTGTTACATCAGCTGTTTTGCACGGAAAATTAGTGATGTGATATGATGGGGCCATGCCACTCTAGATGGTCTTGGTTCATGTACGGTTCCTGTTTGAAATCGATGAAGATGTATGCTGGTGAGGTGGCTTGTACACTAACCGCAAGATTGTTGGTGCAACATCCCTCAGGTCAAGGTTGACCTGGTTGACCAAGCTGAGTCTTGGTTTGAGTTTAGATGTTTGACAATAAGAAATTGATTGAAGAAGAGTCAAGTAGGTCAAGGTTACTTGACTGGGAAGTCCTAACTGGGATGTTAGGTAGAATGGAAGTCCTGGTGAGTGAAGCCAGGCAGATTGAAAACCCTAGTGAGTGAAGCTAGGTAGAATGGAAGTCCTGGTGAGTGAAGCCAGGCAGATTGAAAACCCTAGTGAGTGAAGCTAGGTGAAAGTCCTGGTGAGTGAAGCCAGGTGAAAGCCCTAGTGAGTGAAGCTAGGTGAAAGTCCTGGTGAGTGAAGCCAGGCAAGAGAAAATCCAGATGGATCAAGGATGATCGGACATCTGGTGTTGGGAAGTCCAAGTAGGTCAAAGGATTGACTGGATACTTGGCACGAGGAAATACAGATAGGTCAAAGGGATTGACCAGACATCTGATCGAAGTACAAGTAGGTCAAAGGGAGTGACCAGATACTTGGCATGAATAGAAAAGTCCAAGTGGGTCAAAGGGATTGACCAAACACTTGGTGGGAAGTCCTAGCAGGTCAAAGGAGTGACCAGATGCTAGGTATGGTGTACCAACAGGTCAAGGTTGACCGGGTGTTGGTTTGGTAGGCTTGGGACTTGATTTTGGGCAAAAACCAAGTACTGGATCGATCAGCGATCCAGGAGCTGGATCGACCAGTGGATCGATCCAAGCCTTTCCTAGCGAACAGAGAGCCTCTGGATCGATCCGTGGATCGATCCAGATGTCCCAATCGATCAGTGGATCGATTGGGACGCGGCTGCTTCGCGCGATAAGCGCTGGATCGATCCATGGATCGATCCAGGCGTTTTTCCCATAGCACAGAGGCGCTCTGGATCGATCCGTGGATCGATCCAAAGCCTCCCCGATCGATTGGGAACATTCGAATCGATCGGGATCCGACCGTTGGCGTCGATAAAGGCCGCAGGCGCACGATTCCTTCGGCATCTCTTCACCGATTCACTCCAGATCTCTCGCCAGCTCCTCCACAGCACTCACAAAGCTCAGATCGCCAGTTCTTGAAGGATCTTGGAAGTTCTCCAAGTCAAGAGGCGGATCAAAGCCAAGAAGGGAAGCTAGGGTTAGGGTTTGTACTCATTGTAAGCTTGTAAGCTTGTATTTCTTGTATCCTTTCCCTCTCTTCTTGTATTGAGTCTTGTAGGGCTTCTCCGCCCTTGGTAGTTACCATAAAGGAGAGTTTTATTAGTGGAGGGTGTGTGTGTTGGTGTGGATCCTTGGATTAGTCACCTCTTGTGAGGTGGATACCAAGTAAACCAACCGTGTTAGCATTGTTGTAGTTTGTTTCTTTGTATCACTTTGAAGAAACAAGCATCGAAGCACGACGAGCACACGCGAAGCTATTCACCCCCCCCCCCCCTCTAGCTACTTTTTGGTCCTAACAAGTGGTATCAGAGCAAGGCCGCTCTTCACCGGAATCATCGCCGGAAGGGTCAAGCATAACAAGAAAAGCTAGAGGGTGAAGAAGTTGAAGCAAATTCATCAAAAGTCAAAGATTTCAAGAAGCTCAACTTCAAGATGCAACTCCAAGATGGACTTGGATTTGACACAAGGGTGGCTCCACCGTACACTTCCACAAGCTTCGATTCTTGGAAATCAAGAATTAAAAATTTTCTTATGATGGAGATAGAGCAATGGTTTGCTCTAATGGAAGGCTTCAAGGCTCCAAGAAATTCAAAGGGCAAAGTTCTCAAGAGGAGCAAGTGGAGCCAAGAGCAAGTCCAAAGGTGCGAGGCCAATGACAAAGTGACCAAGCTTTTGGTCAATTTATTGCCAAGCACCATCCTTTGCAAAATTGGAGAATTTGAAGATGCAAAGGAATTATGGAGCAAATTGGCCAAGCTTCATGAAGAGATCCCCTCCACTGTACAAGAGCAAGAAGTATCCAAAGAGGGTGACTCTTTGGAGCAAGACCAAGAGGAGGACTCCAAGGTTGAGAGATGCTCAACCTCCGAAGAAGAGGAAATCCAAGAAACTTCATCCTCAAGGGAATGCAACGAAGGGAACAAGGAGGGAGCATACTCCTTGTTTCATATTCAAGATGATGAAGCCTCCACCTCTAGGATTGAGGGGGAGCAATCCTTGGTGACACCGGATCAAGAAGAAGGAGAAGCTTCTACATCCGGGTCAAGTGAAGAAGAAGAAGATGGTGCCACCTCCAACATTCAAGAAATATCAAATGGAGGAGCAAGTGCCATCCCTACACAAGAAGGTAAAAATAGTTCAATTCATAATAAAAATCACATTATATGCTTTGAGTGTAGGGAACATGGGCACTACAAGAGCAAGTGCCCTAAATTGGCCAAGAAGAAGGGCCAAGTGGCACAAAAAGGCAAGGTGAAGCCCAAGGAGATCATCCCCAACACAAAGAAGAGCAAGGAGCATATTATATGCTTCTCTTGCAATCAAAAGGGGCATTACCGAAGTCAATGCCCCAAGGGGAAGAAGGTGGTCAAGGCTCAAGGAGGCACTTGTCAAGGGGGAGCCTCCAAGGTAAAGAAGAAGGTGTCTTTTATTGAGCCTACCCCTTTACATTATGGTAAAAAGCATGATAGTTCTAATTTTTATCATTTTAATGCGATTTACCATAAGAATAGGAAGCATGAGGGCTTTAAGGAAAAGCATGTGGCCCTACATGCCAAAACTACCCAACCTAAGGTTAGGAAGGTAGATGAACACTTGGGCAAGAACACTAAGGATAATAGATACAAGCCCAAAAACAAAAATGCTCATGGGTGTAATGAAAAATCAAAATATAGGGATTTAATGATAGAAAATCAAGTCTTGAGATCAAGACTTGATAAAATGGAAAAGACCCTAAAAAGGATGGAGAATATCCTAAAAGGGCAAATTGAGCATAACCTAGGTTTAGGGGTACAAAAGTCATCCAATGGCCATAGAGGTTTGGGATACAAACCCAAAGCTAAAAGGGATGTGCCTAGTTATCATAGGGTTCCATATAGCTATGGAACAAACCCTAAGTCTAGAGGTCAAGTCAAAGATACAAGGGAAGATATCCCTAGAAGTATCTTTGCAACCAAAGTGACTAAGACTTCTAAGAAGTCTAAGAAAGTCACTAACAAGGTCACAAGGGAGGCTATCCTTAGAGTTGACCTAGAAAATGTGACCAAGGCTTCTAAGAAGCCCAACAAGGTCACTAGGAAGGTATCTAGGGAAGTTATCCCTAGTGAATACCTAGAGCATCCAAGGAGCACCAATAGGTGTTGGGTTCCTATGAGCATTTTCTCTATCCCATAGATGGGTTGGAGAGTGTCAACTCCGATTAGAAGGGTAGTTAACCCAACTTTAAGGAAATTGACACTCAAGGAGCATTTTCAAGGTTTTTGTTAACCTTTGAAAATGAAATGGAATTATTATTTACTCCTTGAAAGAGTAAAATGTGCCTAATGGTGGAAGAATTGATTTTAATCTTAAATGGCACATATTGGGAAATTCATAAGAACTACCAAGTTGGGATTTTGGTATGTTCTTAGGAAATTTAAGATAATCCGGGCCTTGATTTATGTAATCAATCTTGAGGAAAAATGAAATATGCCAACATTTGAGAACATGCTTAATTTTTAAGTGGCATAAACAAATCAAGAGAAATAGAAATGTCAATTTAGGTTTTGGCATTTCTTTGAAGCACTTTAGGGCAATCTAGGTTTAAGTTGTAAGTTTAGCTAAGATTTTAAGGATACTTAGATAGTTAATCTAGGTATATTTTATTTATGCTAAATCTTGCCATGATTGTTTTGCCCATCATATGCCATGACATCATGTCTATTTTTGAATTCATTATTTTATTATGAAAAATCCAAAAATACCATGTCATGACATTCATACATCATGTAGTGATAGGAATCTTTCTTTTGAAAGTTATTTTATTTTGATGTATGCCATAACATTATCATGCATTAGTTTAATTCCTTGTAATTAAGGACAAATGACATTTAACAACACTTATTAACAAGTGACATCCTAGGTGGATGTCTAATATCTTTAAAATGCCTAGATAGATATGCATGATCCCTAGATAAGGGCAAAACCAAAATCTACATCTCACAAAGACTATAAGGTGACTTGTATGTGTTTTAGTGCACATTAGATACAAGTGAGATGTTAGGATGATGACCAAAGCTCAAGATGTTGATTTAGTACATTCTTTTGAGTTTTTAGGTTCATCAAAACACATAGTTATGTGTGTTCCCATCATTGGGAAAGCTAATGTACAAGTCATGTGCATTAAGCCCAAGGAATATGATGGGATATTGGTTTTGAAAATGTTTTCAAAGAGATTTTGGAAAACCTTGGTGAAGGCTATCTTTTGATAGTAATCACCATTGAATAGTTAGACACAAACTTGAAGAAAACGCTAAAGTTTTAGCAAGTTTTCAAGCTTGTGTCAATCTTTGAAAATATAATGTATTTTCATAGAAAACTATTTTTCCATGATTAAGTATGCCCTAAATAATGTCTACACGAAATTTCATGATTTTTGGATTTTTGTAGAATTTTCTAGGGGTTTCTGAAGTTGACTGAAATGGAATTTCAGCAACTATCAGAGCTCCGATCGATCCATGGATCGATTGGAGTGCCTGAATCGATCCGTGGATCGATTCGGAAGGCAAGTCTCCCGCGAGCAGAAGCTCGATCAGCCGATCGATCCAGGGAGTCTGAATCGATCAGTGGATCGATTCAGAAAGGTTCAATCGATTGGAACCCAACTCCAATCGATCCAAGTTGCTGATTTTGGCTGGGAAGGCCTGATTTCAGCATCTTTGAACCTCTTTGAGTCTAGGTAACCATTCCCAACCCCTAATATACATTTGTATACATACAAAGGGTGTTTTCATGTGAAAACAAGGATGGATTGGTTAAGGAAGACTTCATTGAAGTTTAGGTTGAGGTTTGTTTCAAATTTTGAGTATTTGAACCTCAAAACTTCTAAATTTGGGTTTCCTAAAGGTTTAGGGATTCCAAGTCATTGTTGGTGCAATGACAGAAGTTACCACCATGTCTTTAGGGGGAGGGACTCTTTAAAGACATGAAAAATTATTTTTCATGAACCTTGGAAGGTGGTTAACCTTTTTTTTAAAGAAAATGCTCATGGATGAGCTTTTGAACTTGTAATGGGGAGTGGATATCCTCATTATTTCAAGTGAGAACTCAAGTGGTTAGAGAATGCTCAAGGTTGGGTATTTGTCTACATTGAGGGAGAAGTTAAAGATAAATGAAGGGTATGAGACCTTCATTATCGTGTTGATCACAACGAGTGATGTTGTGAACAACGATGAGCAACTCTTCAGGGGGAGAGTCGTCAACAAATGGATTTGTTGATGTGTACCCAAAATTGGGGCATGGGTTGATGTGTGCCCAAAGATGGGTTGATGTGTGCCAATAGGGGGAGAATGAAAGGACCTGTGAATGGGTGCAAGTTAGGCTTTCATTACCTAGAGGAAGTATGCCCTCTTAGGGGGAGAATGAAAAGCTTAATTTATGTGCTCATTACCTAGTGGCATGAAGATTGAGGCTATAGGACTAGCCTAACTTACATGTGGTATTGTAAGTGTTATTGTGGTATTGTCAAACATCAAAAAGGGGGAGATTGTTGGTGCAACATCCCTCAGGTCAAGGTTGACCTGGTTGACCAAGCTGAGTCTTGGTTTGAGTTTAGATGTTTGACAATAAGAAATTGATTGAAGAAGAGTCAAGTAGGTCAAGGTTACTTGACTGGGAAGTCCTAACTGGGATGTTAGGTAGAATGGAAGTCCTGGTGAGTGAAGCCAGGCAGATTGAAAACCCTAGTGAGTGAAGCTAGGTGAAAGTCCTGGTGAGTGAAGCCAGGTGAAAGCCCTAGTGAGTGAATCTAGGTGAAAGTCCTGGTGAGTGAAGCCAGGCAAGGGAAAATCCAGATGGATCAAGGATGATCGGACATCTGGTGTTGGGAAGTCCAAGTAGGTCAAAGGATTGACTGGATACTTGGCACGAGGAAATACAGATAGGTCAAAGGGATTGACCAGACATCTGATGGAAGTCCAAGTAGGTCAAAGGGAGTGACCAGATACTTGGCATGAATAGAAAAGTCCAAGTGGGTCAAAGGGATTGACCAAACACTTGGTGGGAAGTCCTAGCAGGTCAAAGGAGTGACCAGATGCTAGGTATGGTGTACCAACAGGTCAAGGTTGACCGGGTGTTGGTTTGGTAGGCTTGGGACTTGGTTTTGGGCAAAAACCAAGTACTGGATCGATCAGTGGATCGATCCGTGGATCGATCCAGATGTCCCAATTGATCAGTGGATCGATTGGGACGCGGATGATCGATCGATCGCTGGATCGATTGCGACTGCTTCGCGCGATAAGCGCTGGATCGATCCATGGATCGATCCAGGCGTTTTTCCCAGAGCACAGAGGCACTCTGGATCGATCCGTGGATCGATCCAAAGCCTCCCCGATCGATTGGGAACATTCGAATCGATCGGGATCCGACCGTTGGCGTCGATAAAGGCCGCAGGCGCACGATTCCCTCGGCATCTCTTCACCGATTCACTCCAGATCTCTCGCCAGCTCCTCCACAGCACTCACAAAGCTCAGATCGCCAGTTCTTGAAGGATCTTGGAAGTTCTCCAAGTCAAGAGGCGGATCAAAGCCAAGAAGGGAAGCTAGGGTTAGGGTTTGTACTCATTGTAAGCTTGTAAGCTTGTATTTCTTGTATCCTTTCCCTATCTTCTTGTATTGAGTCTTGTAGGGCTTCTCCGCCCTTGGTAGTTACCATAAAGGAGAGTTTTATTAGTGGAGGGTGTGTGTGTTGGTGTGGATCCTTGGATTAGTCACCTCTTGTGAGGTGGATACCAAGTAAACCAACCGTGTTAGCATTGTTGTAGTTTGTTTCTTTGTATTCCGCTGCGCATCACTTTGAAGAAACAAGCATCGAAGCAC
Organism: Zingiber officinale; assembly: GCF_018446385.1. Taxonomy (NCBI): domain Eukaryota; kingdom Viridiplantae; phylum Streptophyta; class Magnoliopsida; order Zingiberales; family Zingiberaceae; genus Zingiber; species Zingiber officinale. Next base: position 139,290,473 of record NC_055986.1, read on the forward strand.
GACGAGCACACGCGAAACTATTCCCCCCCCCCCCCCCCTCTAGCTACTTTTCGGTCCTAACAAAGATGACTTTGATGTGGGGGAGTCCAAAGTTTTGAGCTAGCCTACCACATCACAAATGACAAGGGGAGAAGGAAACGCCAGTAGACGGGCTAGGGATGAGTCCTCGGTGCAATGACTCTGACACTCAAGTTAGTTTTGGGGCTAACTCTGAGTAACTATGAAAATAGTGGTGATGAACAATGAAAAATATTGGAGAGCTTACCTGCACGTGGAGAAGGGACCCCTTATATAGCACCTTTGGCCTTGGCCCATGTAAAGAGGTGTCTCATCATGATAATGTAACTCCTAATATAATCTGTCTTACCCTCATGCCTAAACAGTACCTGATAGTCTCATCATAAGGATGGTAGGGATGTATCTAGTATGGGTTGTAAAGATACATTTCAAGGATTTTCTGACAAACTTATGTGTGGTATTAAATGAGACAATGGGCTGATGGGCCAAATAGATTAAAGGGTCTTTAGTTGATATCCTTTAGTAGTAAACATGTGTCACTTAAGAAAAGGCCTTGTGGGTCTGTAAATGAAGAATTTGAACCTGGATGGGCCTCCAAGGGATTTGAGGCCTTAAAGGCCCCCATTGATGTTCCTTCGTCGGAGTAAGCCTTGTTGGAGTTCGATCGGACCTGGTGTACTGTTGATACAGGGTGCACCATAATTGAATCTGATTTTTGATATTGTCAAAGGTTCAAGTTAAAATTTGTTTATTTGTATTATTATTGCTATATTGTTTCTCTAACTTAAACGTGTTATCAAACATCAAAAAGGGAGAGATTGTTGGAGCAATCTAGTGACCCTAGGTTTTGATGTTTGGGCAAAGGTTTAAGTTAGGTTTATTATTGTATTTGATATGCATTGAGTGTGCAAGATACGGGTACAATAAGGAAAGTCCAAGTGTCATCTTGACAAAGGAGAAAAGTCCAAGGATGAGTTTTGGCGGTGTAAGTTTGGCTGTTGAGTTTTGTGTAATTTAATTCAAACTATATTTCTTGTTTTTTGTTAATGCATATGTGTATGCATTTAATCCCACATTGCTAAGCTAAGAAGGTTGGAAGACTTTATAGATGGAGCCCTTCCATCCTTGCTTAGCAAAGTTAAGGGGACCTACACGTATGCGTGGGTCGATCCCAAATCAGGTGGTTTCGGGGGGTTCGAGCCGAAAATTCATAAACCGGGCGCGAAGCACGCGATCATTGAGCGCAGGGGGGGGGGGGTGCAAATCCCCAGCTCGTGGGCCTCACGCTTGCAGGCAGCCTGGTTTGTTTTTGCTAGTCTTTGGCTGCGCGCGTGGGGAAGCGACGCACAGTTTGGTTCGTCGCTGGCGAAGCAGTGCTTCAGAGTGGATAAATGTTGCGCCTCTGTTCATCGTTCGTGTGCTCTCGAGCAATCTGCTTTCTCCTTCTTCCCTCTCTGTCTCTGCGTGCTCTAGTTTTCCTTGTCATGAGGCTTGGTGTTGTTTTCCTTGCCTTGAGGCTTGGTGTTTAGCGATCTGAGGTTGGGTCCGAGTGCGGCGTCCGTCTTGGAGTGCACCTACGGACGACGCAAGTCGTTGTCGGATCTTGGGAGAATTTTTCCGGAGAGCCTCTGCACCGTGGGCGGCAATATATTCTCTAAAGACAGTCGGTACGCCGGCGCTTCAACCGGAGGATAACGATTTCTGAACCTTACTCTTTTGTTTACCTGTTCATTGCATGCTTGCTATTTTTGTGCAAATATATTGCTGTGTTAGTGCTCTCAATAAACAACAACAATTTTAGAGAATATATACTGCCAGCATCAATGAATGATAGGGTAACGGGGTCTGACGAGGCTAGCGCCAAACCCGAGAGATTTTTCGGGCAAAACTTCAGATGTTGGCAACAACGGATGAAATTTTGGCTTACTACGCTATGGCTATTCACCGTTATAGAAACAGATCTTCCTTCACCTGATGAAGAGGAACCTGCATATAGTGCTGCCTTACAGAGGTTTAAGCAAAGGGATTATCTCTGCCATGGGAGGATCCTATCTGCCCTCTCAGACGCACTATTTGATGTATACTGCTCAACGTCTTCGGCTAAAGAGCTGTGAAAATCTTTGGATAAAAAATACATCTCCGAAAATTCTGGTTTAGAAAAGTACACTATGGCAAAATTCCTAAACTTCAAAATGGTTGAAGGGAAATCTGTGGTTGAGCAGACACATGAATTCCAAGTTCAAATTCATGGTCTTGCTGAAGGAGATATGCCATTACTCGAAAAATTTCAGGTCTTGTCTATCATCGAAAAATTGCCTCCGAGTTGGGAAGATTTTGGCATGACTCTTAAACATAGGAGAGGTAAAATCTCTCTAAAAGATTTGATGATTGCCTTAAATATCGAAGAAGAACATCGGAAGCAATATAAAGATGATGATAAAAGAATGCCTATGGATTTTATTCCAAAGGCAAACGTAGTAGTCTCATCTGACAGGAATAAATTCAAAAATTAGAAAATGAAGAACAAGATGAAACCCAAACCAAAGGTTCAAAAGAAAAATGGAACCAAGCCATGCTGGGCATGTGGATAAGTTGGACATTATGCTAAATTCTTCCCTAAGCAAAAGGACAAGAAGAAAAACCAAAGCAATACGTCCAACACCAAGGCACAAGCAAATGTTGTGACTGCTAATGACAACACCAGCAATAGGTTTGTTACCTTCAAACCCGAACTAAACTTGATCTATCAACCCAAAGAATGGTTAGTTGATACAGGTGCTAATGTGCACTGTTGTGCTGATCGCTCTGCCTTCCTTACTTATCAGGTAATTGAAGGCACTTCCGTGACCATGGGAACCATTCTGCAGCCAGGGTGTTTGGGATAGGACAAGTTGACCTGAGGTTCACCTCTGGAAAAGTCCTGTCACTACATGAGGTGTATCATGTTCCAGCGGTCCGTCAGAATTTGATTAGCGGGTCAAAGTTAGTCCGCGCTAGTTATGAGTTGAACTTTAAATGTAATAAAGTTGTAATATTACATTTAGGAACATTTATTGGAAAAGGTTACCTTAATGAAGGTTTATTTAAACTTAATGTAGAAAATACTACCTTAAATAAATCTACTGATATTGGTTGTCCATATAACATTGAGTCTTATGATATATGGCATGACAGATTAGGACATGTCAATTTTAATACCGTAAAAAGGATAATGAATCTAGACATGATTCCTAAGCATGCTATAAATGATAAAAAAAATGTGAAGTTTGTATGCAATATAAACAACCCCGTAAACCCTTTAAATCAGTTGATAGAAATTCTGATATTTTATAATTTATTCATACTGACTGTTGTGAGTTTAACGGTGTAATAATGAGAGACCATAAATGGTATTTCATTACCTTCATTGATGATCACTCTCGTTATTATTATGTTTATTTGCTGAAAACTAAGGATGAAGCTTTATATAAATTTATGTTTTTTAAATCTGAAGCTGAGAATCAAACAAATAAATCTATTAAGAGGTTAAGGTCTGATAGGGGTGGAGAGTTTACCTCGAACCTGTTTCAAAAATTTTATCAAGATGCAGGTATAATTCACGAGGTAACTGCTCCATATAGTCCTCAATCCAACGGTATAACAGAACGAAAAAATCGAACTCTTGTAGATATGATTAATTCCATGTTAGGCAGTTCTGGGTTACCCAACTTCATGTGGGGGGAGGCTCTATATACTGCATGTCATGTGTTAAATAGAGTCTCCATGAAGTCAAGGGATAAAAACTCATATGAGCTTTGGAAAGGCCAGAGGGCAAGTTTGAAATACCTTAAAGTGTGGGGGTGCCTTGCAAAGGTACTAGTACCTGAACACATAAGAAAAAAAACTTGGTTCAAAGACCGTAGATGGTATCTTCTTGGGTTATGCTCAAAATAATATTGCATATAGCTTTCTGATTATTAAATCAGAAATTTCTGGAATAGATGCAAATACTATTGTAGAACTTCGTGATGCTACATTTTTTGAGGATATATTTCCTATGAAGACGAGAACACCTCAGTCTATATCTGATATTCCTACTAGAGATAAGCCTGCTTCCGTAGAGGCCCCATTATCTGTAGTAGGTACACCTTCCTCAAGTCACTCTAAACTAGATGAATCTAGTGAGTATACAGAACTGAGAAGGAGCAAGAGGCAACGTGTGTCTATGGATTTAGACCAGGACTTTATCACCTATAATATAGAAGGTGATCCTGTGACATATAGAGATGCTATGGCTTCTCCTAAAGCTAAGTACTGGAAAGAGGCCATTAAAAGTGAAATGGACTCTATTATCTCTAATGCCACTTGGGAGTTGGTATATTTACCTCTTGGGTGTACCACTATAGGATGTAAATGGGTGTTTAAGAGAAAACTAAAACCTGATGGGTTAGTAGATAAATTCAAAGCTCGCCTAGTTGCTAAGGGATTTAAACAGAAAGAAGGGATTGACTATTTTGACACTTATTCTCCTGTTACCAGAATTACTACAATCTGAGTGTTAATAGCATTGACATTCATATATCATCTTGAGGTCTATCAATTGGATGTCAAGATGACATTCCTTAATGGAGATCTTGAAGAAGAGATATATATGGATCAGCCTGAGGGACATGTAGTTTCTGGAAATGAGAATAAAGTCTGTAGGTTAGTCAAATATCTTTATGATTTGAAGCAAGCCCCAAAACAGTGGCACGAAAAATTTGATAGAGCTATGCTATCGTTTAACTTTGAAATGAATGACTCTGATAAATGTGTGTATGCTAAAATGAAAGGTGATAATTGTATTATCTTATATTTAACCCTTAAAGACCCAAGCCTAACTTAAGAAAATTGTCAAACATCAAAAAGGGGGAGATTGTTGGTGCAATCGACCTCTAGGGTTTCGATGTTTGACAATATGACCAAGGGTTGACCCAAACAGGACTTGATATTTGGGAGAGAGAAGTCTAGTCAGGACTAGATGACAAGCAAAGGTAAGTTCTAACCAAAGGTTAGGCAAAGTGAAAGTCCTAGTGAGTGAAGTCGGACCCTAATGAGTGAAGCTAGGTGGTGGAAGTTCTGGTGAGTGAAGCCGAACCCTAGTGAGTAAAGCTAGGTGGTGGAAGTCCCGGTGAGTGAAGTCGGACCCTAGTGAGTGAAGCTAGGTGGTGAAAGTCCCGGTGAGTGAAGTCGGGCCCTAGTGAGTGAAGCTAGATGGAGGAAGTCCTGGTGAGTGAAGCTGAGTAATGGAAGTCCTAGTGAGTGAAGCTATGCAACCCTAGGGAGGTAATTCTAGGTTTACTGTACTATTTTTATCTATTGTACTAACTTAGTATTGCTAAGTCAACAAGCTGACCTAATAGCTGGCACGAAGTCCAGATGGGTCGACGGGCTGACCGGACGTCTGGCAGGTGAGTTAAGGTAAGTAACTGGAGGAAAGTGGTTGTGAGGACGCATTCCCAGGTAGGGAACTTAGGCGTCGATCCAACTTAGATCCATTTCAGAAATCTAGGTTGAGATCGTGACTAGATTCTAGTCTCGGAGAGACGGAATCTAATTATATTCTTTTTCTATAATGCTAACTTCTATTTTGCAGCGTAGTTTAAACTATTATTTTTGCCTTGGACTAACTCTTTCTTGCAGAAGAAGGATATTTTGGAGAAAGGTGGTCTGAGCGCTCGGAAGGGATCCGAGCGCCCGGAGTTGGTCCGGATGCCAGAAACTGGTCTGGGCGCCCGGAAGGGATCCAGGCGCTCGGAGCCTCCTATATAAGGAGGGTAAGTCCTGAAGCAAAGAACAACAACGACATCTGCTCTACTACGTTGTGCTCCTGCGACACTGCTTCTCCAACAACCTGCGGCTAAAGTTCTGTTTATTGTTGTCGGTATTGTTTATTTTTTTATAGTTCTTGTACTCAACTTTGTAAACCTGTTTGCGAACTATTAGTGATTGCCCAACGAAAGCACTCGATGAGTGCGGGCCTTGGAATAATAGTCGGCCAAGGCTCCGAACCAAGTAAATTGGTTTGTGTTAGCATTGTTTTATTTTTCATTTTTCCGCTGCGTACACACTTCAAATTTTTCGATCAATATTCACCCCCCTATCAACTTTCACGATCCAACAGTAGGCATCCACGATGGATGCCCACAATACATTTCGAGGAAACACGTTTAGAGCGTACCTGATCAAATCACGGTTTTCCATTTAGTGGCCGATAGCGTGAAGTTCGTTGAGGATGTCCTTGATCCTCCCGTGGAATTGACTCGCGGATTCTCCTTCCTACATCTTAATATTAAATAACTTATTTAACAGAAGGTCTCGTTTGGTTACCTTGGCGTCGTTAGTTCCCTCATGAAGTTCGACGAGCTTGTCCCATAGTTCTTTTGCGTCCTGGTGTGGTCCCACTCGGTTTAGTTCTTCCTTCATCATCCCACATTGCAGCGTGTTGAGCGCTTTAAAATCTGTCCGGGCTTTCTTCTTCATGTCCGGATTCCATTGTTCCGGGTCCAATGGATTTTCGGAGTTGTCGACAGGCGCCTTGTAGCCACAGGTGACGTTGAACCACTGGTCGAAGTCGGTCTTTAAGTAGACCTCTATACGCTTCTTCTAGTAGGAGAAGTCATCACTGTTGAACAGAGGTGGACGAACTGTACTAAAACCTTCAATTTGAGACATTGATCCTGTACACAAGGAGATAAAAGAAAAAAAAATGAATCCCAAGACTTGGTCTTGGATTAGTAGTGCGGGATTAAATTAAAAAATAAAATAAAACTGAATTGATGTTGCACCAGTTCAGTTTGATTGCTACGAAAAAATAATTTCCAAAAAGGTAATGATATTAGTTTGGATTATATCATAAAACTTAAAATCGAAAAGAAGGAAAAAAAGTTTCACCCCCTTTGTCTAATTGGTGGTTACACCAAATCAGAGTGGTACATGCTCTGATACTACCTATTGGATCGTGAAAGCGCTAGAGGGGGGTGAATAGTGGTCGAAAAAATTCGAAGCGAGTACGTAGCGAAAAAATGAAAATCACAACGCTAACAAAAACCAGTTTTACTTGGTTCGGAGCCTTCGCCGACTCCTACTCCAAGGCTCGCACTCGTTGAGTGTTTTCGTTGGGAAATCACTAATAGTTCGCAAATTGATTACAACAGAACGTACAGGAACTATTAAATCGAAATACAGACAACAATAAGAAAAAAAGCTTGAACCGCAAGTTGTCAGAGTAGCTTCTCAGCGTCACAGGAGCAGAGCGCAATAGAGCAGTTGTAGAAGGAGTTGTTGTGTTTGATACTCTGTGGAGGCCTCCTTTTATAGGCATGCTCCGGGCGCCCGGACCGTGACGTAGGTCCGGCCAATCAGCATGCTCCAAGTCTACGATGAGATATATTTTGCCTTCCAGGCGCCCGGATCACCAATCTCCAGAAATTCCTTTTCCTACGAGAAAATGTTAGTCCGAGGCAAAAATAAAAGTTAAACTATTCTGCAAAACAAAAGTTAGCACAATTTATAATCAAACAGAGCGGTAATTAGATTCCGTCTTCTCGAGATCAGAATCTAGTCACGATCTCAATTTAGATTTCCGAAATGGATCTAAGTTGGATCGACGTCTAGGTTCCCTAACCGGGAACACGTCCTCACAAGTCACTCCCCTCCAGTGACTTACCTTAACTTACTTGCCAAACGTCCGGTCAGCTCATCAACCCATCTGGACTTCGTGCTAGCTATCAGGTCAACCCGTTGACCTACCTGGACTTCGTGCCAGACATCCGGTTAGCCCATCGACCAGTCTGGACTTCGTGACAGCTATCCGGTCGGCCTGTCGATCTAGCTGAACTTCGTGCCAGCTATCCGGTCGGCCCGTCGACCTAGCTGGGCTTCTCCTGCACACTTGGTCAAAATGTTAGATCACAACGAAACTAACTTAACCTACTTTGTCATTCATCAAAACCTGAGTTAGATCGTCAGTGCTAACCGCACCAACACGAGGTTGTGGCGAGGTTTCTCGACCCACAAGGAGCTACGCCAGCTAGCCGGAAGTTCTCCGGGGAATCATCCACCGACGGATTGAGATCGTCCACCTTATGGACAGTCATGGAGTATGAGCTTTATCTCCAAACCACATTAAATCAATGTGTTAGATTTGCTTTCTATTGTTAGTATTTGTTTTTATATTCCACTGTGCGTACTAACCATTGTAGGAAGCGACGTTTTGGGTGAGACGCTATTCACCTCTCTCTAGTGGACGTCAAGATCGCAACATAGGTCCCCGGCCCAGTCACTCCAACGCTCATGTTAGTTTTGGGGCTAAATATAAGTAACTATGAAAATAGTGGTGATGAACAGTGAAAAACATTGGAATGCTTATCTACACATGGAGAAGGGACCTTATATAACATCTTTACCCTTGGCCCATGCAACAAGGCATCTCATCATATAATGTAACCCCTAATGTACCAATGCCTAAACGGTACTTGACAAACCCATCGTAGGGATGGTAGGGATGTATCAAACATAATTTGCAAAGACACATTTCAGGGATTTTTTTTTGACAAACTTCTGTGTGGAATTAAATGAGACAATGGTCTAATGGGCCAAATAGATTTAAGGGTTATTAGTTGATATCCTTCAGTAATAAACATGTATCACTTAAGAGAAGGCCTTGTGGGCCATAAATGAGGAATTTAAATTTGGATGGGCCCCCAAAGGGTTTGAGGCTTTAATGGGCCCCTAGTGATATTCCTTCGGCGGAGTCAACCTTGTTGGAGTCCGATCAGATATGGTGTACCACTAGATCTGATCAACTTCGGGAGGCTGAGCATGCATGAGATCTTTATGGGAAGGTAGGACTTTTAACAGACTTAGAACGATGTTTGACAACTCAACTACCTGATAGGTCTTAGTCACTTGAAGGGTCAGGGAATATGTTATGTGTCATGTTCGATCAGACCTGGGATATTGTCCCTTGAAGGTCTCAGAGAGAGGTGAGACCCGTTGGACCCATAAAATGTTCGATCAACACCATTCGACCAACATTGTCAGGAGAAACTTCTCATGTGCTCATTAGAAAACTTGGGATGCTTGGCTACATATGTTGGGCTTCGTGGTTGTTGCAAATGTCTACTCTACTTCATTTGATCGGGCTCCAGGGAACCATGCCCCTACTCTTTCTAAGGATTTGACTCACCCCTCCTATTGGACTTCATGAGCTAGCTCGAAATTGAGATGTTTATGCTGACTTTTCTTAAATTTTGACCTCTACGTCAACTAGTAAACTCTTTCTGATGTTTAAGTTTGATCTCTACGTCAACTTTTCAAGGATCTGTCCTCATTCGTCATATCATGTACAATCGAGCTTCTGCAACCCATCGTGCTACAAATTTATTGAAAAAAAAATCTAAAATAAACCTGAAAGAATATTATCATAATTATATGTTTTTTAAATTATAAATAATTCTAAAAAAATGGAAAATAAGGATTTGCAATTCTTCTTTTAAAAGAATAAAGGATAGTTTAGTAGAATTTACCACCTAAGCACTACTGGAGATAATAAAACAAGTGGAAGAGGAGCATTTTGGTGCACATATTATTTCTAGTGTAATTGAACTGCATTAGCCGTCCAGAAAAACGAGTTCAAATCTTCTGTCCTTAAATTTCTCTGTCCTCGTGTCTCACTCGTCGTTTCAGTCCACAGCCAGCGGCCTTCGACTATCGCCCTGATCAATACTATAACCCTTAGGGAAGGTGAACCCAAGGGGATCGTCATCGGCACGATCGGTGTCGGAATCCGACCGGATCTGAACAGGGGCTTAGATCGTTGGTAGAAAAAAATTTACTTAGATCTGACCGGATTTCGGCGCCAATTGTGCCGATGGCGACCCCCTTGGGTTCACCTCTCCTAAGGATTATAATATTGATCGAGACTGTGGCCGGAAGCCGCCGACGGTGGACTGGGACGATGAATGAAACACGGGAACAGGTAATATTAGGGACAAAGGATTTGATTTACAACAAAAATGATAACGAATTAATTTAATTTTTAAAAATTAATAATAACAGCTTCACAATCTTTTTCCTTGGTCCTAACTTATTATTATTATTATTATTATTATTATTATTTATTAGAATTCAGGTCAACAAATTTCGATTATATCTAACTCGATTAGGATTGGCAATAGGCCAGATTCAGATTGAATTTGATCAATCCTAAAATTTGTCCCGTTAGAAAAAAAATAAATCTAAATTTGAACCATCCTACCTAATTTTTCAATCCGTTCCGTCTCCAATTTGCTCAAAATTCTACAGGTTCATAACAAGTTGGACCTGCCATCAGCTAAACTTTTTAAAAAATTAAGATACAAATCAATAATAAATTATTATTATATATTTTATATTAATATAAAATATAAATAATATATATATACGGATGAGTTCAGACAAATTCATTGAAATTTAAGGGTGTAAATGAATCAAGCCGCTCATGAGATATTTGAAGCTCGATTCGATAAAAGTTCATTTGAGCTCGTTTAATGAGACTTATTAAGATAAATAAACTGATCCGGTTGTGTAAGGGGCAGAAAAGGAGATAGGAGAAAGTAGAGGGCCATTTAGGTCTTTGGAGAGGCTAGGGCTTTTAAAGGAGAGGGGGGGGGGGGGCTCACGTTTGCAGGGGGGCGCCGCCAGAGAGAAACGGGGGAGGGGGTTTTCGTGATTTTGGGCCGCCGCCAGCCATCAAGGAGATTTTTTCTCCTTCTCCAGCTCTTCGCCGGCGCCGACGAAGCCGCCGGCGCTCCCTTCTTCTCCTCCTCTCCTTCCTCGCCGGCAGCCTCCGCGCGCACAGCGCCTCCCTCGCCGGCAGCCTCCGCGCGCACAGCGCCCTCTCGCCGGCAGCCTTCGCGCGCACAGCAGTCCTCTCGCCGGCAGCCTCCGCGCGCACAGCGCCTTCCTCGCCGGCAGCCTCCGCGCGCACAGCGCCTCCCTCGCCGGCAGCCTCCGCGCGCACAGCGCCTTCCTCGCCGGCAGCCTCCGCGCGCACAGCAGCTCCCTCGCCGGAGGCTCCCTCCTCCGATCCATGCCACATTCGGCTCCGCGTTGTCACCTCCGGACCCAGCTCCTCTTCGGCCGGTTCAGAGGCATCCACCCTTCCGGGTCACGACGACTTGATCAGCATCACTATCAGCTCATCCATCCATCCGAGGGCGCCCCCCTGGGCCAGGGTACGTTCTCGTACCTTTTCTGCATTCAGTTAATTATGCTATACTATTATGCGGTTATTTATATGTCTGTGGGATTCGCCTCGAGCACCGAGGTACCAGAGACCGGGGGCGACCCAGTCGCTGGATACAGGTACAGTTGACCGGAGGAGGACTTCCGACGATCCGGTCAACGTAGGGGACAGATCATCCACCGGGTCATGGGGATGCGGTCAACCCTCCAGACACGTCATACCGGCAGGTTCGTCTCCTCAGCTTCCAGACAGGATCAAAATGGCGCCGTCTGTGGGAAGGAGGAGGACTTCCGACGATCCGGTCAACGTAGGGGACAGATCATCCACCGGGTCATGGGGATGCGGTCAACCCTCCAGACACGTCATACCGGCAGGTTCGTCTCCTCAGCTTCCAGACAGGATCAAAATGGCGCCGTCTGTGGGAAGGAGGAGGACTTCCGACGATCCGGTCAACGTAGGGGACAGATCATCCACCGAGTCATGGGGATGCGGTCAACCCTCCAGACACGTCATACCGGCAGGTTCGTCTCCTCAGCTTCCAGACAAGATCATAAACCAAGCTCAAGTTTCACAATATTTGACTCGTTAACTCGTGAACATATTCATTAAGCTCATGAATCAACTTTTAAATAAAAAAATAATAATTTTGATATTAAATTTATAGATTTTATATTTTACTGTGAAATATATAGATAAATATATTAAATTTATTTATTAGAATAAAATTATAAATTTTAATAAAATATTATAATTTTTTTTAAATATATAATTTAATTTATAATGAATATTTATATTTATAATTTATATTTATTAAACTCGTTCGATTATATAACTCAAACTCAAATATTTAAGAATCCGATTTTACTCGACTCAATTACACCTCTACTAAAATTCATAACCGATCATGAACCCACTTCTAAATTCAGTTAACAGGTTTAGATCTACTTTATAATCTGTTTAATCGAATTTAAACTCGGATTTAAATCCCACCCATTGCCAACTCGGTCACCAGGTCAGATCCGATCTCCGTCCGGTCGAGGTGACTGATCCTTAAATTTCACCCTAACGCCTCCCTTTCCGTTGTCGACACTCTCTCCCTCTGTCATCCTCTCGACACAGTCTCCACGTTGCGTTCCTTCGCCATCGCCCTCTTCCGGGTGAGACGGCAAGGTCCTACACGAAGTCATATAGCGCGGTGTTTTCCTCGACCAGTTAACCTCTTTGAGAATCCGGAATGGTGATCTTGGGGAAGCGCCAGAGGAGCTCCGGCAGCGGGATCCTCAATCTGTATCAGCGCGAGGTTGGAGTCCTGTCACCCAGAAATTTCTCGCATCGCGCTAGGGCTTCGGAGGTGCATGCGTCCTTTTTTTTTCACCCTCAGATCTTTGTTTTATTTTTATTTATCATTTCGTGTAAGCATTAAAGATCTGGTACTGATGAAGTTTGCACTTTCGACTAATCTCTTACAATATAACAGGGATGATTTATGCCAAACTCGGAAGTGGAAATGCAAATGCATGTTAACAATAGTTTGTTGTTGCTCGTGATAAGAGTGGAGACTGATAAGGTTCTTTACCTTCTATTGGACAGAAATATTCCTTTCTATGATAAGTTACGTGGGACGCTAGAAAATATCTATCCAATATGGTTAAATTTCAATTGTGTTTGGTAGTTATCTTTGTTAATGCTTGGAGCAAATGAGGGTATGTAGTTCTTAGCATTGTTCCACGAAATGGAACAGATAATTATGGGAAGGCGTTATAATTTTCATTATATTTTTTCATTATGTTATTATTGTATGATAATTATGTTATTGATTTTTTATGGCTTCATGCATTTTATTTTTTTATTACTGATGTAATTTATACTTTTTTTTTACAAATCCGTGTGGTGGCCATTCCTTGAAATGATATTGGAACTAAAAAACAGAATCTGTGACTGTCGCTGCAACCGTTCTTGCAAACCTTGGCTCTTAGTCTTTGACACTTTGATGTTATCTACTTTTCTACAACTGCAAATGCTTACATATTTAGAGCATAATGGAACTACTAGAGAGTAAATATGGTGATACTAAAGAGAAGTGTTGTTAGTTAATGGATGTACTTCTCTCATCCATTATTGCTTGTTTTTTTTATCATATTCAACTTAGGTGATGTTTATAAAGACCTTTTCTTCTGCATTCATGTGTCTAATGAGGGAAGTTCACTGTTTTTGGCATGAAATATTAAATCAGAAAATGGCAAGTTTCTTTTTTATTGGAGAGACCAAGACCTGAATATTCTGCTCACATTAATGAATTTTATAGAGGTACCTGAATTTTCAATGAACATGACACTAACTTTGGCGATTGTATGTGTTGGTACCCCGTGGTAGTATTGATGTGATTAACTAAGTTAGGTTAGGTCCTGTTAGTGTCTAAGTGTATAGGAGTTTAGGAACACAAGAAGTCGAACGGAAGACGCAGCTAGCGAGAAGGATGACACAGGAAGGGAGCCGACGGGCTCGGTGCATCTGAGGGACGAGGTGCTGCGGAAGAGTACACAGGTGGACGAGAAGGACGTGCGCGACATTCCGAGGGACGAGAAGTCGGAGCGGAAGCCTGCTTGAGGAGAAGACCAGGAAATGAGTTCGGGTGAGTCCTATCCCGGATGGTCGCGATCACCCAGGCGATCAAAGCAGCAGAAGAGGAAAAAGAAGACTGGAAATACTGCTCGAGGCGCCTTCAAAGGGAGTTGAAGGCGCCTTCGAGGCACCTCCGCGCACCTCCGCACCTTCACTATGGAAGGCACATTCTATGGCTGGGAGACGCCTTCGATAAACAGTACGAAGGTGCCTTCCAGCCCTATGGAAGGCGCCTTTGACTAGGCTGAGTTTAGCTGTTGTCAAAGGATAAAGCTTTATCCTTTGGCGCCTCGCTGGAAGCGCCTTCCAACCTGTTGGAGGCACCTTCCAGTCACGGATAACTTTTTTCAGGAGTTATAAAAAGATCGCTGGACCTAAGAAATAGAGGAACAACTTCTGTATTTATATCCTAGCTATTTTCTGAGCTTCCAACGAGTGTAAAAGGCTTTTGCGCCTTCAAAGAAGGAGATCTTTAGTATGTTTACTTGTCTTGGATTAACAACCTCCTCGGTTGTAACCAACTCTTTTGGCCTCATTTTTTGTTGTTGTTCATTTATTCTATTTTCTTTTGCACTACTAATCTGAGTTAAAATTTCGAGGAAGGTTTTTCTTAACAGCCAGTTCACCTCCCCTCCCTCCAGCCTACCCGGGCCAACAATTAGTATCAGAGTGAGGTCCGCTTCAGGAGGACTAACCGCCAAACGAAGCATACGAGATGACCGGATCAAGCATCTACCCACCGAAGTTCGAGGGGGATTTCACTAATTGGAAGAAGATGGAAGTATTTTTCAAAACTGATTTCGATTTGCTTTTAATAATGGAATTTGATTTTGTAGTACCCGAAGGCAAAGAAAAATACCATTGGACCAAAAAGGAACAGGCCGATTTCGTGGCAAACGACAAAGCAGAGTTCCATCTGCTAAGCATCTTACCGCTACAAAAAGTCAACCGGATCGGAGCCTACGAGTCTGCAAAAGAGCTCTAGGAGAAATTTCTGGAACTACACGAAGGAACCTCGGAGGCGAACTCGCAAGACGGGATCTGCTCAGAAACCAAATCAGCAACATCAAACTGGAAGAAGGCGAAACCGTTGCACACTTCACTCAAGGATCAAGGAGTTTATCATTGTACTCACGAATTTCGGAGAAAAGGTAAGTAACTGAGATTCGCTAAGGTACGCTCTTAACGCATTCCCCAGAAATACTGAATGGGCATCATTAGTATATGTTTATTATATATCTAAGGATCTAGATTCAACTACTTTAGAAGAATTATTTTCAACTTTTGAAGTCCATGAAACAAGATGTACAGGTCCGAAGAAGGAGCATAACATTACCTTAAAGGCAAAGGCGGACGAATAAGATTCAGAATCTTCTCTCGATGATAGTGAAACAACACTGATGGTACATAAATTTAAAAAATTACTTAAAACTAAAAGATTTAATCAAGTGCAGGGTAAAAAAAGAAGGATAAGATGTTACCACTGCAATGAAGAGGGCATGTGAAAGATAACTGCCCTAAATTGAAAAAAGGCGACATGGGACGAAACGTCGTCCGAATCGAAAATTGAAGTCATCGATGGACTTGCGCTAGTGGCAAGTCACCAAGAAGAAGGAGACGAAGTAAGCTCGTCCGAAATGAGCATCGAAAGCATCGATGAAGGGGGAGCGACATCGGAAGAAAGCAATACTTCAGGGGGAGCTTCGGATCACGGGATGGACAAGGTAAGTCAGGTACAGTCTCTTCCTGACAAGTTATTTCAGTTTATAAAACTATTAACAAAAATTATTGTAAATTAGAAAAGGAAATTAAAGAATTGAAATCAACTCTTGTTAAGTCTTGTCGATTAGAAGAATTTGATAAAATAAAAAATGAAAATGAAAGCTTAAAAAATGAAATAGAAAATTTAAAAAATCGTGCATGCTCAAATATTCAATATATTAGAAAGTATAGTGGATTGAATTGGTACCTTAAATACCATAAGGGCCAGATTAGGAAAATTTCACAGAAATATATACCTAAGAAATTTTTAATTAACCTAGTAGGAAGGAACCTATATTGGTTTCCAAAATCATATTTGGATTGAATGTTTTTTTTATAATGGCTTTTGGAGTAAATTAAATATTAAATTTCTTTAAGAGGCTTTGTCTAGAAAGTGGTTGTTGTTCCCATATCCACCTAGTGTCTCGCCTTGAAAGCCAATTATTGAAATAAGTATTTAATTGACTAACTGTTAAGCATTTAGAAGTTCTAAAAATATCTTAATTTTTTGTTAAAAATTAATTAAATATATTTTTTAATTAATTCTTATCTTTTTAAAAACAATTAGAATTTTTTTTTATCATTTTTACTCTTAGACTTTTAAAAGTACCCGATTTTTAATGTGATCTAAAAGGGGAGTAGTAAGAGATTAAGTCTAGGAAGATAGTAGTACAACAAATTTTAATTTTTGTACTTGTAAAAATTTTTATTTGCAATTTATTTTTATAATTGTTTTTTATTTGTGGTTTATCCTAACTTAACTTGGGTTTGATCACATCAAAAAGGGAGAGATTGTTGGTACCCTGTGGTAGTATTAATGTGATCAACCAAGTTAGGTTAGGTCCTGTTAGTGTTTAACCTTTGTGTCTAAGTGCACAGGAGCTTAAGAACACAAGAAGTCGAACGGAAGACGCAGCTAGCGAGAAAGATGGCAGGGGAAGGGAGCCGACGGGCTCGGTGCATCCGAGGGACGAGGTGCTGCGGAAGAGTACATCGGTGGACGAGAAGGATGTGCGTGACATTCCGAGGGACAAGAAGCTGGAGCGGAAGTCTGCTCAAGGAGAAAATCGGGAAATGGGTTTGGGTGAGCCCTATCCCGGATGGCCGCGATCACCCAAGCGATTGGAGCAGCAGAAGAGCAAAAAGAAAGTTGGAAATACTACTGGAGGCGCCTTCAAAGGGAGTTGAAGGCGCCTCCGAGCCGCCTCCGCGCACCTCCGCACCTTCACTGTGGAAGGCGCCTTCCATGGCTGAGAGGCGCCTTCGATGAACAGTACGAAAGCGCCTTCCAGCCCTATGGAAGGCTCCTTTGACCAGGCTAAGTTTAGCCGTTGGCGCCTCGCTAAAGGCGCCTTCCAGTCTGTTGGAGGCTCCTTCCAACCACGAATAACTTTTCCCAAAGGGTATAAAAAGACCCCTAGACTTAGGAAATAGAGGAACAACTTCTGTATTTATTTCCTAGCTACTTTCTGAGCTTCCAACGAGTGTAAGAGGCTTCTCCACCTTCAAAGAAGGAGATCTTTAGTGCGTTTACTTGCCTTGGATTAACAACCTCTCCGGTTGTAACCAAGTAATTCTTTTGGTCTCGTTTTTTTTTTGTTGTTCATTTATTTTGTTTTCTTTTGCACTACTAATCTGAGTTAAAAGTTCGAAGAAGGTTTTTCTTAACAGCCAGTTCACCTCCCCTCCCTCCGGCCTACCTGGCCAACAGTACGTGTATTTAGATGCAGTTGGTAAAGATATTGGCTAGCCTAGTGGCATTATGAACTTCTTTCAAGATGTTATGGGGTTTGATTACTACTCTGGAAGTGGAATATGGTGGTAAATTAAGGTTCTGTTTCTTTCAAAGATAGAAAATGAGGAAATCAAATAATGAGAGGGAGATAGAAATTGAGGAAACAGTCCAAACTTTCAGTGCTGTTTACTTGGGAAGATAGAGATTTAGAAATATGATGATAAAATTAAATGTTCCACTTTGCCCACTCCTAATCTTCTTTGTCTATTCATCTCCGACTCTTTCCCCTCCTTACCTTTTCTGCTTCTTCCAGAAATTTTTTGATGCAAAGGAATTATTCACTGCATTGACCACTGAATTTAAGATTTTATAAAAAAGGATAAAGTAACTCATTGAGATATTCCACAACTATTGAGCGGCATAAACTTGTGGTAGCACACATAGTAGCTCACAAGCAGATGTCAGAATGAACAAATGAAGGTTTTGGCTTTGGAGAAAATGCACATGCTATTGCAAGGGAGAAGTCTCTAATTTTGGACGCAAATGCTAGACATTCTGTTTGTGGATTGGTTATGGATGCACACCTACACATATATATAGCACATAATACAGAAATTCCAAAGTTAAAATATCAATGTGGAGCTGTATTCACTACACTAATAGCCCTATTAACCTAATACCTTTAACATATTGTTTGGATATGGTTTGGCAAGGACTCCTGAATGGGGGCTTATCTAAAATTGGCAGCTTGCCTTATCTACAACACAATTGGAAAAATCTGCACTTATGCGTGGGTGCTACATAGTTTCTTATCTGAACTTTGTGGTCATGAGCGATGCTTTTATACTAACAGTGGATGACACTATCACCCATCTGTTTCCTGTTTTTTCTAGTTGAACCAAGCCCAGATGCAGTTCAACCAGAATTTTCCTATTCATTTTTATCAGTTTAGCTTCTGATTCCCTAGTTAACCAATTGAACAAACTGCTCCAGCCTGCTTCTGATAGAAATTTCCTTTTATTTATGTTGGACTTCCTATTTTTTCTTCTTCCAGAGATGGTTTTTAACTTTCTAAACCATTATTGACCAGGATTTTGTTCTGCGTTTGGGAATTGACAGAAAACTTAACAAGCATAATGGCTGTGTAAATACTGTGAGTCTCAATGAAAATGGGAACATTCTTGTATCTGGATCGGATGATCAAATGGTAATATTGTGGGATTGGGAGGTTGGGACTGTCAGGACTTCCTTCCACTCTGGGCATAAAGACAATGTTTTCCAGGCACGCTTCATGCCATGTACAGCTCATCATCAGACTATTGTTACATCTGCTGCAGATGGTGAGGTATACGCTGCAATAGGATCTCTTGGCATTATTTCTTCTCTATTTCCTCTTTAAGAGCAAATAATGTCTCTTGGAGTCTCTAAATTTTCGTCAGGTAAGGCTTGCACAATTACATGAAGGCGGCCAAGTAACTACAGAATTGCTAGCTGAACATGATGATGCTGTTCATAAGGTTGCATTTGAGCTGCAAAATCCTCATGTTCTTTATAGTGGTGGTGAAGATGGCCTAGTTCAGCATGTGAGTTGTGTAATATGCCTCTTGTGTTTCTACAGAATTTCATTTACACAATTCTGATGCAGTTTTCTTGCTCCCAGTTTGACCTTAGATCCAAAAATTCAACAAAGCTATTCATATGCAGATCGTTTAGAAGAAGGCCGACTTATACATCATTTGTCAATCTCATGGCTATTTCAATAGACCCAAGAAACCCAAACTATCTTGCAGTTGCTGGTGCAGATGACTATGCTCGGGTATATGACATTCGCAAGTACAAATGGGATGGATCAACAAATTATGGTCTTCCATGTGAAAATTTCTGTCCTGCACATCTGATCGATCATAGTGAAGGGATATCAGGGTTGTGTTTTTCTGATTCAAGTGAGCTGCTGGTCTCTTATATGAACGAATATATCTATCTCTTTCCAAAAGATCAAGGTCTGGGTTCAAATCCTGTGTCCTTGCTTTCTGATAGTGATTCAGAAGATAAATCTAATTCAGTCCTATCGACATCCAATGCGAGCCTAGGGATTAAGTTGTACAAAGGACATTGTAACAGAAAGACTGTGAAGGATGTGAATTTTTTTGGACCGTATTGTGACTATGTTGTTAGTGGATCAGACTGTGGTCGCATATTTATTTGGAGAAAGAAAGATGGGATACTTTTACGTGCTATGAAAGGTGACAGACATGTGGTGAACTGTACTGTATCTCACCCTCATACCACCATGCTTGCAAGTTCTGGAATCGAGAAAGATGTAAAGATCTGGGTTCCTAACACGACTCAACCTTTCCAACCAGTAAATCTAGACGAGGTAAATATCATAAAAATTACAAAACCATTGTTCTCACCGCAGCTTGAATGCTTACATTTCCTTATTGATTGTATTGGGAAGAGGAATTTTTTCTCCGACCAGTAAATCTAGATAAGGTAAATATCATATAAGTTACATAATCTTTCTTCTAACCACATTGAAATCATGTGCTAGAATAAACTTAAATGTTTATTAGTTCCTTCTTGATTATTTTGGGAACTTTCTTCACAATCAAGTATTAATTCCTTATTATAGTTTCTTGGAAATATTTGACCCCATTCTGTAGCAGGCTAGTTTACCTGGAGAAAAGATTTTTGTTACTTCGCTAATTCTATATGTTATTAATCCGTCAATTGGATATGGCTAATTAGCTGGACTCTGACTTCATTACCAGAGATACGATGTGGAAGATCTTGAAAATGAGGATGACTCTTATGATACTGACTTCAGTGATAGTGATGATGACACCGAGGAAGATGTCTTTGCTGATGGTGTTAGTTTTTGATGATAGGGACAACAATGCATTTCAACAATTCGCCGTAAGTGCAAAATACTACTATGTTGGACAATAATTTACCAAGTTTAATATACCAATTGAAGAACAACAGGAAGCTCCCAATCAGCCGAAAAACAGTTGTAAGCTATTGGCACAAATTTAGCTGCATTATTATAATCAATTAATATTTGCTGCTGAGCAAAAGTGATCTCAAGATGTATGTAACTTAAAACATCTAATATGATATATTAGAAGGCTGTTTTTTCTTGGCATTACAGAGTGAAATCTAAGCATACAGTTTACAGAGTTAGTGCATTAGTTTATTTGTTTTACTCGTTTTTTTTTTCTGATTTGAACATTATCTCCATGTGAACCAGTGTTGCACATGCTTCGGTGACTTCACTCTACAATCAAGGACAGATTAACATCTAGGCTAACTAGTTGCCATTACGAAAGTACCTGTTCCGTTGTAGATTTGATTGACAGCATCAAAAGGCCCAAAATCTGACACGCAATCATTTCATCACCAATCCTCGAAAAACTTGCTCCGACCGGATATCGAACATAAAATGGAATTTAAAATAAAAACTTTGTCATCGTGTCACTGGGCAAATGAATATAATGAATGCTCTTACATCGACGATTTGTTTATTTAGGTCAAGCATTTTCCTTCAAGATTAAAAACAAACTCAAACAATTATATTTCAATTAAAAAAAAAAATTCCACAAGCAAATTCATATATAAATTTAACTTGCAGGCCAAATCAAAACTCCAAGCTTAACTGAAACATTGGAGACTTCAAGCGCAACTTCAAAGTCCAACTTAGTACTCATCCGCAAAGGCAACAATTCGCTTGACTAACCGATAACGATAGTTGTGAGAACATCGTTGACAAGCGTCAGCTAACCACTCAAAGATGAGGAAGCCCTTTTTTTATGGCTGCAGATGTGAGGCTATTCTAACTATCGACTGGTTCTAATAGCTACGACGATTTAACCAACCAGAATTGAGTTGGGATCGCAATTAATTAATCAAATTGTCTTGAAATTATGCCTTGAAATTGTGTATGATTGCCGAAGCATTCAATCTAATTTGTGTTGCTGGACTGGACCCTTTGTCGAAGTAGACATTGTCGTAATCATCGTCGTCATCCTCCTCATCGTCCTCATTGCGACCGAATAATTTGTGTGGACGATAATGATGGAAGATAACTCCATCAAAACAACATCCATCGTGTGTAGCCTGCGGGCGGAGGAGGTATACTAGCAGAATACTCGTGTGAAAAAGTCTAAGTTGACAAGCTCCACTCCACGTAATCCCTGCACTTGAGGCGGTGGAATGATCACTACAAGAATAACCAAAGATTAACTTCGGTTGCTAATAGTTTCAGTAGTCAGTCAAATTCCGTCGTTCCATTGCTAATTAAGCAATTGCGACGATAAGTGTGTTCCGTCCATTATTAACGATAGATTAGCGACGCAAATAAGTTTTGTCTAATTTTCAGTAAAATTTTAACAACACCTCTTCCAATTGAGTTTCAATCCTATTTGTACATATCAACAATGATATCACATAAACAACAGTATCAACATGACCAACAATATCACATAAATAACGATATTAACAACCATATCGATAGTTATCATTATTCAGTGTACCAACAAAACAAATATAGATCAACAAACCAACACAATTATAAAATAATGATACATTTATTATATCAATAAATCATTGTGCATGGCTCAAAAATATTCCAAATACTTCCATCACAAAACCAAACATATATATCTAGTATTCAAATCTATATCATCATAATAAAAAAATTAGTACACTACTCATCATCATCAAATCTCATCATCTGATCCTAGCAAGTAAAATACGATAGATTATTATAAAATACAAGCATATGATTTAAATTTCATTATATTTTCTATTTTAAAATAATCTTATTCATATATATAAATCTACAGTTAGACTAGATATACAATAACTCAAAATTATTTAGATAAATGAGAATTTGCATAAATATGCAAAAAGAAAAAATCTTAATGAGAGTTTTAATATCTACATTATTTTTGAAAATATGAAATACAATTAGAGAGGTATATAGTATCAAAAATAACAAAACCATTTTACATTTTTTTTATAAGTGATAAACAAAAAAAAAACTAAGTCAAGACACCTCAGACGGAGCTACTTATCAATAGCATTCGGGTCCTGAGTCTCCTGGGAGTCAAAAGTATGCGGTGTTAGAAAGCAAAAGGACTCATTAATGAAAAGCAAGCTAAGAATTCGTGCACATGCTGCTCTACTGTCGTCATCTACTTCTGCAATTCTTGTATTTCTTTCCTTCAGACTTCCAGTTCAGCATATGATGAAGAATCGGGACGATGACCCCTAGGAGCCTTTACACGCTCATAAGTGACTTTTGCCTAGTAGCCAAGGCCATAGAGAGATTTTTTTTGTTCAACCAATAACATCATAATAAATTTCATTTACAATATCAGTGGATAGAGTTTATAATTCCTCTTCTTCTATAACAAGCTGAGATGCTTTTGCAACTCAATTAGCCATTTCATCTTATGTAAAACAAGAAAAATATTAGTATCTAATATATTATTAATAAAGCTAGTCATTATTAATTGTGAACGGTAATAAATTTTATATTCTTATAACTATAGCCTTTTAAGTCGAGATCAAGATAGTCCTAACTGTCATATTAATGCATGCATACTTATCTATTTTAACACTATTTTGCAGGATCATATTAGTATACTATGCTAACTTTGTTTTACAAAAAAGAAAGTTCGACATGATCCAAAAGTTCGGTTGATTGAACCACAGTGATGAGATTAGATCAAATAAGATTCAAATTGAGTCAAAGAAGGAAATATTGGCTCATTCAACCGATAGAATGATCAGTCAACTGAATATTTTGGTAACCAGAGATCAGATAAGAATGGAAATAATAGAGTTCAGTCGACTGAATATGTAATCGATCAACCAAATACATTTGGTAAGAAAAGATTAGATCGGATCGAGTAACAAAAGGGAATTCTTGGTATTCAATTGATTAAACAAGGATTCAGTCAACCGATTTAGACTAATTTTATGGAAGATATGATCTAGATAGATTGTGAACCTTGATATAAAGTTGGAAAAATTCTAAAGGTTGGTCGACTAAAAAGGATCAATCAACGGAATAAAAAAGTTATAAAATAAGTCTCGAGGTCTGAGACTTATAATTTAATTCTCTCCATGTCTCATACTATGTTTTGCTGCTTTGTCCATGCAAGTCTTGCTACTACTACACCAATAAGCTCTCTGACAACCTGCTCTCAAACTTTATCTTTCAGTTGTTGGTTTAGTAGTTTGTTACTATCACCTTCATCGTTATACACTCTCCTTCTCCGAAAGCTTGTTAGAGAGGAGATTTTAGTGATTACCCATTCAAAACGATTCAGGGGATTGTGGATCTTAGAGTAGTAGTCGCTGGACTACGAACCAAGTAAACCGCGTGAGTTCTTATTAGCTTGTTTTACTTTTAGATGCCTATCTCGGTTTTTGTAAAAAAAAAAATTGATAAGCGATATTCAACCTACCTTCTATCACACTTTTCGATCCTACAACGGAGAGGTCATGATACAAGATTCATTATCTTTTCGTCTTGCACATTTGATATTCTACAGTCTTTCACCTATAGAAGTAGTTATGATATATGATATGGTAGATAAGGTGGGGTCCCAAGTCAGGGTCAAATTCAAGAGGGTCAGTCGACGTGCCAGTCAAAGTCAAGAATGGGTCAACACTCAGGGTTAACAAGAGTATTTGGTTCGGCCGGGTGGTCTAGCCGATAGGAATACTGGGTCGATCAGACCTCGAGTTGTATCAATGATAGTCAAAGCTGAGTCAGGTGTCTCCACCAAGTGCTCTGGCCAATCGAACCAGAGGTCCAATCGGGCATGCTAGACACATGGTCCGACCTGACCTGACTCTTTACACGAGTATAAAGGTCGATCCTTTTAGAAGGTTGTCACTCTTTAGCCGACTTGATCCCATCCACGAGTGGAGGTCGATTCAACTACAAAGGGGAACTCAGTCAGCCGGTTGGCTCACCATACCGAAGGTCCATCAAACCAAAGACCAAATATTCCCCTTTGACATTTTGTGTAACGATTGTCAGAGAATCAAGGAAATATTCCCTGTGCTATTTATGTGAGGAAGCTTTTGCTTTACAAAACACAGAAATGGTGGAACTATTTTTGGAAAGAATGTCAGAACGTTAGAAGGGTCGGTCCTTTTTTGGTAATGCTTCAAAATTCGTGCAAAGAGTAAAGCTAACACTATAAAAGGGGATCTCCATCTACAAGTGCAGGTATGCTAATGCAAACGCTACACTACACAATATAAGGCACTCAGATTCCATTGTTCTTCACGACTGTTCATTGCATTCCCTCTCGGATACCTGTTTGAGTTTAGCGTCAGAGTGTCTACGTCGAGGACCCCTTTCTACCTCGATTGTTGACATTTTTTCCTCTACCTTCTATTTTTAACACGTAGGATCACACAGTATCTTCAATTTCCAACGTAGAGTCTTTTCATAGTCAATATTAGAGCCATGTGCTCAATGTTTCATCTCTCCTGATTTCATACTAGATTAAATTTAGCACCGTCTATGAGAATCTTTGCCTGAATCTAAAATGTGGGGATGGAAAAGACTGGATGACTCAATATAGTTACTTTATTGCAAGAAGACTTGGAGCTGCTAATAGCCTCCCGAGCGCAGAGGTTGGTACAATAACAACAAACGACAGTCGGGTGTCTATTGCAGAATGACCCAGCTATATGAATGATGGACCCTCACAGCGAGCGAGGGACCTGAGTGGAAGGGCCAACTGGGTTCCAACCAATCCCTCCTCCTCCGGTCGGCTTCATGCAAGCATCTGCGTAACCAATCAGCTTGCCGCTCGTGCCACCCTGTCCAGTTGCGTATCACAAGACATTATTCCGCATGTCGTTCGATGATATGGGCCAAGTGGAAAACCGTAAGTATCTTCTTCTGGAGACACGCCCGCTCGAGATCTTTGAAAAGGAAAAGCCCCGATGCCTAGCAACTCTCCCGAGTGGATAAGTATGTCATTCTCTCAAGAAATTTTAGAAGACAAGCTACTGAGTCATTTCTGACTGTTAGCCATAGAAAAGTATGGAGATACGATCGACCCGAAAGATCACCTACTTAAATTTAACAACGCAACCATCCTTCATCAATACAGGGATGACATTAAGTGCTAAGTATTCCTTACAACTCTCTCTGGCTCGACATAAAGATGGTTCAATTGGCTTCCTGCCGAGTCCATTTGCTGCTTCAAGGATTTTCACAAACAATTCCTCCATCACTTTGCCAATAGTCGTCGCTATCACAAAACTAGGTTGAGACTTTCACTTAAAGAGGGGCCTAAGGAGGTGTTGAGAGCGTACATCAAAAGATTCAACCAGGTGGCGATAAAGGTTCCTTCGGCCACCCTAGAAATCTTAGTGAGTGTCTTCTCCCAAGGGATCATAGATGAAGACTTCTTCCGGTCCCTGATCAAAAATCCCCCTAGAGACTTCAATCATCTACTCAAAAGGGTAAATAAGTATATCAATGTAGAGGAAGCACAATCCGCTCAGAAGAATCAGGTTGTCGCGCCTGCTCCTATTTCTGCCCTAGAGCGCCGAGCTCCTCTCCCGCCTCTATCGAACCAAGGACCTCTATCGGGAACCCAACCACCCCACCACGAGCAAAGGCCTAACGTTGTGCAGTGCATGGAGCCTGAATTGATGCAATGAACCCCGATGTTCTACACCTACCATCATTCAAGAACACACAACATTGAGGACTGTTATCAGTATAAGCAAGAGATGGGTCGAGTTGCCAACCAAGGGTTTCGGCTAGCGCTCAATGTCTCCCAACAATCGCCATTACCAGCAGCCAAACGAACCACCCAGGAGAGACCATTGAGATGTCGAGCGACGCCAGCGAGCGCCCCAATAGGAAGAGAACAAGGCTCAGGCCTCTATCTGACTTGAACAAGAGCGCCCCCTGACTAGGCAAGAGAAAAACTGCATCAACGCTGCTTGGGGTGATATTGGTATAATAACAGGTGGGCCAACCGATGGAGACTCCAACCAGACCCGAAAGCATATACTTACCAATTGGAAATTCACACTATCGGGTGTAATCATGAGCAAGGACAATGGCCCGAAATCAACTTTGAGCCCAAGTACTTAGAGGGGTGGAAATACCCCATGATGATGCTCTAATTATTGAAGTTGTTATGTCTAATTATAACATACATCGTACTTTTGTTGACACAGACAGCTCGATCAACATTATTTTTAAGAAGACATTCGAATAATTGCAAATAAAGAAGAGTGAGCTTTAGCCCATGGTCACACTTTTGTACAATTCACTGGGAATGAGGTTCAGACGCTAGGACAGATTAAGCTGGTCATATTTGTTGGTCCCGGTGCGACTGGCTAGAGGGGGCGAATAGCCTACGATCAAAGTTAGAATAAAATAATCTCTTGCTTTTGCTTAGTAAGGATGCGTAATTAGATTAAGCTACTATAGACAATTAACATTAATAAAAATATTAACAACTTAAAAAGAATAAGTAAGAAGGTTAGAGTTTACTTGATTACAACCTAGGTGATTTTTAATCCAAGACAGAGGAAAGCACTATAAAAGTCTTCTTTATTGAAGGCAGGGAAGCCTCTTACACTTTATGATAGCTCAGAAAGATACTAGGAAATTAATATTGAAGTTTTTATTAATTTCCTATCTCCGGGGATCTTTTTATAGCCCCTAAAAAATCTTATCTATGGCTCGGAAGCGTCTCCAGGGAAGTCCAAGGTGCCTCCAACAAGATAAGTTTTATTCGCTGAAAATAAAGCTTTATCTTCAATGAATGGCTATTGAAGGCGCCTTCCATGAGTCATTGAGGGCGCTTTCCATAGGCAATGAAAGGCGCCTTCTACAAGGCAGACCATCCTCCAGCTGGTCTTCTTCGCATGGGTGATGCTCTGGTTATCTGGAGTTGAGCTCACACAAATCCAACTTCGACCTTCTCCACGAGCACGCTTCCTCCCTGGCTTCTTGTCCCTTGAATGTTATGCACGTCCTTCTCATCCACACGTGTACTCTTCCACAGCTTCTCATCTCTCAGATCCACCGAACCCGTAGGCTCCTTTCTCGTGACATCCTTCTCGTCTACTGTGTCTTCCGCTCGACTTCTTGTGCTCTAAGTTCTTGCACATTCAGACACAAGACATTAAACACAAATAAGACCTAACTTAACTCCATTGATCATATCAAACTTACCTGGGGTACTGTCACGCCCCAGAGGAGTCCCTGCCAGACGAAAATCCGGCAACATCTCCCCTGTATTAGTAACAATCTGAAGGATACATACATAACCATATAACCATATACATTACCACTCAAAATAAGAAAAATAATCATCAGTCCACACGGCTGGATTTACACACAATCACGCAATTATATACTTAGCCCACTCGGCTGGAACAAAATAAACACAACCATGCAGTTATATATATATTAAACAGCTCAATCGGCTGTACTAAAAACCAACACAGAGGAAAAACGATAAAGGGAGCCCATACAAACTAAAACAACACACTGCTAGCCGGCTAAGCTTTATACCACAATCACAACAACACAAATACAAACTCCACATAATAAACTCCAAGGGGAAAATCGAATGTAAGACCAACAAGGTCATTAACCAAAATACCTGAAATCACCATACTAGACTCCAAAATCCACATCAACTAGTTAGAAAGCAGATACACAAAATCACTATACCATCCAAATAGAAATAAGATCGAAAAGAAAATTGTCCTCGAATGTGACGCGAGAGTGGCAGCTAAGACTCTCCCAGCATCCTTGATTCATCTACCTACTACCTACCGAAAGAAAAACCAATTGGTGGGGTGGTGAGTACTGGGACTCAGCGGGTAAAGGAAAGATAGTGCATGAACATAATATACAAATAGAGAGTGAGTCAACAGTATACAGTCTCATAAGAAAAATAGCAGATACTAAAATAAAATTGTAATATATGCTCATACCTGAAACCATGTCCTAGGCTGGGTAATAGAAGATCAGGAGTAATACAGATCAACTACTGAACTGCTTATCACTACGAAGGTAACATGTGAGGTAAAGACATTATATCAACAAGTAAACCGGAGTCGAACAACATGCGATCGATACATATATAGCTCAACAAGTAAAAATGTATCACATGGCAAAACGAACAACTGTAACCATAAGAAAGCAACAACAAAGAAACTACAGCATAGGTAGGTATAACAATAATAAAAGCGTATGCACTAATGGTCACTCCCACTCATCCCTCTGTACCATGACCCCTGCATGGTCGAGAGGCCAGGTCAGTGACAAACTGTACAACACTCCAGCTACCACTCTCTCGAGTGGACAGTTGCATAGTAGCTAACTAGCTACATCTGCGACGGGGGTCCCTGCTGCTCGCAACTCCAGCTTCCTCTACTCATGAGTGAGCGAGTGGGGGAACGACAGGTCAAGTGGCATATGCTCCAACTACCACTCTCTCGAGTGGCTGAGCGTGTGGCCCTGGTCAATAACTCTCTCGACCGCAAGGGAGAATTTGTCATTGACATGCATGTAATGATATGATGCGCAAAATACAATAGTCATCATATACATATAAATAGGAATCAAGTATACTACATGAAGCCAACATGCTCATACGATACATAAATAAACAATAATCAAAGCATACAAGGTTGGTATCTAATATCTGCTAAACATCATAGATGGCAACAAGAGACTTTATGGATATAAAAACGAATATCTCAAAGATTTGGGTGGGAGTATCAAGCACAGATAAAACAATCCTTATCTAAAAATAGCTCATTCACCAAGTTTAAAAGAACTAAAGAGAGTCAAAGTAAGAAGTACCCGCCTTTAATATAGGTCGAGCGTCCAGAATTATCTACCCGTCAAGTGACTCGTCGTAAATCAAAGTCATGTAACCACACATATAATCAAGCTATACCCATGTACCCAATAATAAACTTGAACTCTTATTTAACTTTAGAAACCCTAATTATTTGTAACCAGAAACAGATCAAGCTACAATAAGTATCAAATTCCCCACAACTCACGATACCTTCCCTGTTGATTCCCGACCAGGAAACACTACCGTCGAAAAATGCTCGCCGATGATGTTTGCTACCGAAAATCTACAGTCGGAGCTATGGTGAAGCTACATTCAAGAACATGCAACCAAACTGAAACTCAGAACCTCGATTTACAGATCTAACATCCCAAAACTATAAATGTCTTACCCCAAATTTTCTCTCCAACCGGAAACACAGCACGTTGCTGTTGAGTTTGACAGGGATGTGATCCACGATTGTAGCTCGAAATTAAGGTTCCGGAGCAAGAGAAAAATTCTGGAGCAAGAGATCACTGTCTGAAATGCCAGCCTCCACCGAATCCAGCAAGATCCAAATACGGCGAAACTAGGGCTCGGATTTTCTTCCCTTTCGCTGTAGATCGATCGGTGCAGAGCAAGGGTCGGAAGAGAGGAATACCTAGCGGGGCTATAGGTGTAGGGTAGAGGGGTTAGGAGACTCCGGCGAGCGACGGCTTGAGCAATATCATGCCATTGGGTGCGATGGCATGCGTCTCTGGTGCTCACGTGAGGAGAGGCCGACGACTGTAGCTTTCGCGTGAGGGGGAGAAGAAGATCGCCGGCTACGGTGGTGCTCACGTGAGGAGGAGGAGAAGCCGGCGGGGTGCGGGAACTCGCGAGAGGGAGAGGGCTCGGGGAAGAAAGGGTCGACCTAGGTTTTAGGGCACGGGGGAGGGAATAAAAAAAAAAGGAAAATAAATAAAAATTTTAAACATTTTCTCGATTAAATAGGGTAGCATAAACAGGCTTTCTCGTAGCTCAATATTGATCCCCTTAACCTACATCATACAAGCTCCAATTAATTCCTTGAAATTACTAAAAATTTCTAAAAATTTTAATAAGATTATTTCTCAAATAACCTTATTATTTAATTAATATTTAGGTGCTATATTTTATAGGTACTTACAATCTCCTTTTTGTTGATGTGCATCGGTCCTAATTAAAAAACATAAAAATAAATTAATATGAATCAAGCAATTTAAGTTTAACTAAGCTTTTACAAATAAGTAAGCTTTTACAAATAAGATCTAACTTACCCTGCCAATTTTTTCACTTTTGATCATATTAAAAAAAATAAGAGAAAATATCAAAAATAGATTAAGAAAAAATTCTAAGGGATAAATAAACAGTGACTCAAAATTAAATTTTTACGACTTAAAAATCAGTTTTTGAAAAAAAAAATTAAAATTGATTTTATTGTTTGAAAATTTCTGAAAATTTTTATCACTATCAAACACAATGATCCAAAATGGTGCTAAAATTTTCACGAATAACCATAATTGATATAAGTAATAATAAATTATTTTATCTAGTCAAATGTAATTTATAAAAAATGTTTAAAAATATTTTTTTATACTAAAAAATCTTGTAACTTTTTTAATATATAAAACAGAGAGTCTATCTCTAGAAAAAAATTTGAATATTAATTTTTTAAAGAATTTTTAATATTAAAAATTAGTATTTTCACAAAAATTAGTAAAAAAAAATAAATTAACACTGAGAAATTTTTTTTAAAAAAAAATTGATAGAGAACATAATATTTTATTATAAAAAAAATCAAAAAATATTTTTTTTCAAAATAAAAATTATGAAATAATTTTAATTTTAAAAATATGATTTATTTAGAAAAATTCATAAAAATTAATCTAGCAGACAAATTTTTTTTTTAAAAAAATTGTTAGTAGATAAAATTTCTATTTTTCTCAGATAAAATTTTAAAGAGAAAATATGACAACAAAGTCGACGAAATTATTAATTTTACCCAAAAAGGAATAAATTAACCAAATTAATTTTTAGCATGCATATGAGATTAATTTATTGAGTATTTTGGTATCTAAAATTAATTATTTCCTACAAAATCAACCAAATATTTTAATTAATTTTTATAAAATATTTGTAATTTGACCTGTATGGTATCTAAGGTACCAATTATGCCTACCATAATTTTTAAATTTTGAATTTTAAAAAGAACTAAGATTTAGACATGCATGATTTCTTTTCAATATTTCACTTTGTTCTTTTAATTTTTTATTTTAAATTTTAAATTTGTCAAAATCTTCTAATCGATAAAATTTTGCTAAATTCACTTTTAATTCTAAGTTTTCGTTTATTATTTTTTTTATTTTATAATTCTAATTGACAAGAATTTTTAGAAATAATTTTTATAAATCTATATAATTTGTCAGGAGGTAGAGATCGTACCTGACTTACCTTGTCGATCTCGTTATCCGATACTCTCCCTGTATTGTTGCTTCCTTTTGAAGTGACTCCCCCTTCATCGATGCTTTTAATGCTCATTTAAGCTAAACTCACTTTGTCATCTTCTTAGTGACTTGTCATCAGTGCAAGTCTGGCGTAGGCTTCAATTTTCAATTCTGATAATGATGTTTTTCCAACATCGCCTTTAGATTTTTGTGCTTCGTCCGAGTCGGTCGTTTGTTCTTTTCCTTATCCTTCAAGTTTGGGCAATGGTTCTTTATATGCCCTTCTTCTTGCCAGTTATAACATCGTATCTTTCGTTGCTTCGTGAATATTTCTTAGCCCGTGACTTGTTAAATTTGTGAGTTTTAAGGAATTTATCAAATTTTCTTACCATAAATGCAGTCTCATCTTCATTGAGTGATGTGTCTGAATCTGGTTCACACTTTTGCTAGCCTTCAGTGCTAGGTTTTGAGCCATCTTTTCTACTTTGTTTCGTAGACCTACACATGTCACGCCCCAGAGGAGTCCCTGCCAGACAAAAATACGGCAACATCTCCCCTGTACCGGTGACAATATGAAGCAATAGATACAAACGCACACAACATAATAACATAAACAACATACTCATCAACCCACACGGCTGGAACATACATAAAATAAAAACAACATAACCACGCAGTTAATATACGCAACCTACCCGACTGGACATAAATGAATAAAACAACCACGCAGTTAATATTTAGCCCACACGGCTGTATCAAAAATACAACGGAAAAATGAAGAGAAAACCCACAATCCACAACTAAAGTTTACTAGCCAATTAGGCTTACACAACCACAAGATCACGAAAGCAAAACACCACAAATCAAACTCCAAACACAGACCAATTCATACAATACTAAAACCGCTGTATACTTAAAAAAAATAGTAAAGCGGAAATAAAATCGATATAACGTAGGACCCAGGACTGGCAGCCGACATCTCTCCAAGCATCCATGAATCATCTACCTGTTACCTGGCGAAAGAAAACCAGTTTGCGAGGTGGTGAGTATTGGAACTCAGCGAGTAAAGGTAAGATAGTGCATGAACAAAATAAACAAATGGAGAATGCCAAAAGGAATACAGTCTCATAAGGAGAGTAGCAGACACTAAAATAAAATCATAATAAATACTCATACCTGAAACCATATCCTAAGCTAGTAATAGAAGGTCAGAAGTAGTACTAATCTGCTACAATACTGCTCACAGCTACAGAGGTAACATGTAAGGTATATAAACATTTCCAATAAATAAACCAATGTCTAAACACCTACAATGAGAGCATATCTCAACATAAGCATGTCAGCATAAGGGAATAACAGCAGTAAGTGATGGCAGCATAAATATACCACAACAGCATAAGTAAGCAATAATAGCATATGTAAACAGCAGCAGCCAAAGTCAGTATAATAACAATGTATGCACGGATGGTCACCCTGCCCACCTTTGCACCATGACCCCTGCATGGTCGAGAGGCCGGATCGATGACAACTGTACCACCGAAAGACCGTCACTACTCTCGAGTGACCGGATGGACAAATGCTGAGTAGCTAACTAGCTACACAGCGAAGGGGGTCCCTGCTGCTCGCAACTCCAGCTACCCCTACCCACGAGTGGCCGAGTGTGGCACGATAGGACAAGCGGCATCAACTCCAGCTACCACTCTCTCGAGTGGCCGAGGATGCGGCCCTGGTCAACGACTCTCTCGACTGTAAGGGAGAATTGGTCGTTGACATGCATGCCATGATATGATGTGCCAAATACAACAGTCATCATACAAATATAAGCAAAAATTAGGTATACTACACGAAGCCAACATGCTCAATATAGTACATAAATAAACAATCAAAGCATACAAACATGCTATCTAGTATCTACTACTTATCATGGACAACAACAAGAGACTGTATAGATATGAAAATGAATATCTCAAAGATCGCGTGGAAGTATCAAGCGCAGGAAACATAAGAGTGGAGTCAAGGTAAAATAGTCCTTATCCAAAAATAGTTCATGCACAAAGTTCAAAGAAATATAGAATCAAGGTAAGAAGTACCCGCCTTTATACATAGATCGTGTCCGGAAATCCTACGTCGAGACGATCGTCCCGAAATAAAGTCCTGCAATCACATAATATATTTAGCTAATTACATAGGAAGTAACTAACTAAACAACTCCCCCCACCTAAATAGAATCACTCTAATCAGACATGATTATAGATAAATCCCCAATTAATCTTAACCATACTACAACCTAACTAGATTTGGTTTATACATGACTCATCTCCAAAATTCACACAAATCAACATATCATTTAATCTAAATCTTAAATCGACTTGGCATCATGAATCAATTAATTTGACTAGAGAAATCCACTCATAATTGAATCTCAAATCCGAAATCAAATAGATTAAGCATTCCCAATCATTTCTCCTTCCAATTAGGATTTACTACAAGCATAATCAATCCAATGTAAACACGAAATAAATTCTAGAACTCACCCAAGTATGAAGCTTCAACTGATGCTTCACAACTGGAGAAAACCACTATTAGTATTGCTAGTGTGAGTAGGTAAAACCGCTGCCCTTTTCCATTCAAACATCCCAATTCAATATCAATACAACCACAATCAAGAATTCAACTCTAACTCTTGATTCATAACATTTAACTAACTTACCTCCTTCTTTCAATCCTCAGTTGATGATTTTCTGCTGGAGAAGAACGCTGCTGTAGCCCAAATCCGAATTTGCATCCTCCTCTCCAATGAAATCAAGTAGCTACCGAGATGTCAATCCACAAACAGAGGGTGGCGACAGCACCAAGGCATGGGGCAGAGAAACACCGAGAGAAAGGAGGATCGACTACAGTGTTAGGGCACGAGTCAAAGAGTACCAAGAAAAGAAGAAGGCTAGCCTACCCTCGATGATCACATGACTCCAAGCAACTAAGGATGGCTGGAAACCCTAGAATTAGCGCCCCTTCTCCCCCCTAGGTCAACAGCCAGAGTGCAGGGGAAGAAGATGCGGCTGCTGATGGTGGCGATCGGTGACGCATCAGGTCCAAGGCATTGGGCGCTTGCGGGAGGAGAGGATCGGAGCCGCTTGGGTGCTCGTGTGAGGAGGAGAGCCGGTGACGTCTTAGTGCTCGCGTGAGGAGGAGAGTTGGCAACGTCTTGGTGTTCGCACGAGGAGGAGAGCCGGTGCTCGACGGCTGGCGCCCGCGTGAGGAGGAGGAGATCGGGCGACATGTGACTCGGAAGAGGGCCGGCGAAGGGGAAAGGCGGCATCGTGAGGTGAAGAGGAATTGGGGGTAGAGGGGATTCGGCGAATAAGGGAGCTAGGGCACAAACCAAATTTTATAACTTAGGTTTTGATTAATTAACTATACGTTAATCAAATTGATCAACTCCCACCTTTGGGTATTCCAAAAAGGTTTTTCTCGGGTCCATGAATGCATCCCCTCTAAGTACGTCATACAGACTCCGATTAAATTCTAGAAAATTTCTAAAAATTTCAATAAGATTATTTCCTCAAATAACCTTATTATTTAATTATTAATTGTTCAATATTTTTCAACACATCTTGATTCATGAAGTTCAATAGTGGAAAACAGATTTTCTAATGTACTAACCTCGAGGTCCTTAGAGATATAAAATGAGTCAACTATAAATGTCCACTCGGGTGTTCTCGAAAATACATTTAAAGTGTACCTTAATGAATCTCAGTTTGTTACCTTTTCTCTATGATTTGTGAGTCCGGTGATCAGTTCTTTGATCCTTGGGTGTAGATGTGTGACTGTTTCATCTTCTTCCATCCAGAGGTTGCTGATTTGGTTCTGGAGTAGGTCTCATCTTGCGAGTTTTTCGCCTCTGAGGTCCCTTCATGTAGTTCCAGAAATTTCTCCCAGAGCTCTTGGGATGACTCATAGGCTCTGATTCGATTGACTTCTTTTGGTGGTAAGACGCTTAGTATATGTAATTCTTCTTTTTCATTTGCCACGAAATTGACTTGCTCCTTCGTCCACAGATATTCTTCTTTGTTGACTCCTTGCTGCTCCTTATTTTTATGTTATTTGTTTACATTTGATTAAGTGTGTATTCTTACTAAGAAAGTAGCAAGAGAATTAGATTTTTATTTGCAAGTTGTCTAGTCAACCACCTCTAGTCAGTCCACACGTTCCAACTGTAGACCATTGAAAACGACAGAGGAGCGGGTGAATCTCGTCACTTAAAAAACTTTTCCTTTTAAAAAAATTTATCAAAAATGTGTACGCAGTGGAATAGAAATACGAAAAACAAAAGAAAGAGCATACTAGGTTTTAACTTGGCTCTGAGCCCAGCCGACTCCTATTCCAAGACCAATGATTCCTTAACTATAGTCGTTGGGAAATTCACTAAAATCTCCTCCGAGTAACTTTTGAAGGGGTGTTCAATTACAAAGATGAAAATAGAGAGTGTAAAAAAATTCTACACCTCTCTAATACAATAAATAAAAGTAACATTACCAACACGAAGCAGAGAAATGGTTTGAGCTCGGCATGTTGGAGATGACCTTGGCGTTCGGGTTGCATAACATGAAGTAGATTTGAGAGTAAGAATTTGATTACATAGAACTGATCATTTTCCTTCATCCTCGAGGCTCTGTTTTATAGCTGAGTAAGTAACCAATCAGATCCCACTGATTTTGTTGAGCTTCCGAATTCAGATTTGATCCGTTAATGGAACCTGATGATCCGTCGATGGAACCCAATGAATCTCCTTGGATACGCATCCAGCTTCTCTATTTGATCAACCTCGAAATCAGCATGATCTATCGACTAAATCATTTATTCATGATGCAACCCAAGATTTCCTTTTCGACTGATCTAGCTGATCTGACTGACCACGTTCGAATCTGCTGATCCATGGACTAAACATACCTATCAACCGATAGAACCTTTTTTACCTTTTGTTCTCTAATCTGATCGGGTCTTATCTCAATGAAATCTTTGATCTGTTGACTAATCACCTTGATCAGTTGACGGAACCAATTTTCCTTTTATCTTCTAATTCATATCTAAATTGTTTCAAATTTTCAAGGATCCATTAACAAAACCAATTAATCAATCGACCGAACCACTAAGTAATGCTTAGTGATTTTAAAACAATGTTAGCATAGTTATATAGTAATGATGCATGAGTATGACAGTAAGGACTATCTTAATCTCAACTTAGAAATCTCCATTGATTTCTTCAGTTGGATTAATGCCTAAGATTTATCTCTACCGAGACACGACCTCACCACACTCCCTTCAGGAGCTTATCTTAACTTACCTTCCGAACATCAATTCTTCAAACCTATTTGGACTTTCTCTCCTGAGTGTCTGATCATCTAATCCACTAAGACTTTTCTTGTAATACTAAATTAGCACAATAGTAATAATAGTAATGCAAAATAGTGTTGGTAAAATTATAATTAGGTTTACGAAAATCCACTAGTTCGGTCAACCAATCAAACTTGCTTGGAGTTCACTCCTAAAAAACTTCTCATTACTTAGCGTTACCTCCCCCCTAGGGTTTTCCCTTTGCTTAGATTTCACTCCTCTAAGAGTTCTCATTATCTAGGGTTACTTTCCCCTAGGGTTTTATCTTTGCTTAGAGTTGACTCCTCTAAGACTTCTCATTATCTAAGGTTACCTCTCTTTATGGTTTTCCCTTTACTTAGAGTACACTTTTCTAAGACTTTTCATTACCTAGGATTATCTTCTCCTAGGGTTTTCCTCTTACCAAACATTAGGTTATCTTAACCTGTTTAGACTTGCTAGTCACTTGGTAAACTACTCATTCTTGCAATCATTCGGTAGACTACTCACCCGACTAGGTCAACCTTGACCGAACTCCATTAAACATATTTTCAAACAAACATCAAAACCTTAAAAGTCAATTGCACCAACACCAACAAGTGGTATAGAGCACAACTACCCTGAAAGGACTAATCGCTGACTAAAGCAATAAGAAAATGGCCGAAACAAGCATTCATCCACCCAAATTCAAGGGGGAGTTTACACTTTGGAAGCACCAAATGGAAGTATTTTTCAAAACTAATTTTAATATATTTTTGATGCTTGAATATGATTTTGAAACACCTAGGGATTAGAATAGAAAAGAAAAGGAAGAACACCAATAGAACAAGAAGTAATAAACTGATTTTGTGGTCGTCTGCAAGGTAAAGTTCCATCTGTTGAGTGTATAACTGCCCCCAAGAAGTCAACCGGATCGGCACCTACAACTCTGCAATGAACTTTGGGAGAACTTCTTGGAGCTTCATAAAGGCACCTAGAAGGCTAAACTAGTAAGATGGGACTTGCTCAGAAATCAACTTAGCAACCTACGGACAAAAGGAGAAACGGTTGCATAACTCTACACAAAGTTGAAAGAGTTAATCACTGGGCTCAACCACCTTAGAGAAATAGTAACAAACAGATATTGGCTAAAGTACGTATTAAATGCATTTCCAAGACCCCTAGAATGGATGTCAGTCATAGACTCCTACTACATTTCTAAGGATCTCGAAATAACTCTACACAAAGTTGAAAGAGTTAATCACATCCAAACTTTTTAAAATTAATTATATTGTGCAAATGTCTTTATTGGAAATTGTCTTCAGGTATTCTAGTTGGTGCCTAGATCCACCCTCGGACTAGGGTGTTTTCCCCCTCTTATAAGAATTTGTTGTATTTATTTTTATAATATTTCATAATTTTTATTTTTCAAGGCTGAGAATTTTCTATAATAGTTGGCGGATTCAGATTGCCAAGCTTAATTGATCATTTTGATTAAGCTCAATCTACGATGAAACTCAATATGACCTTTCAAATTTTAAAAGAGTATAAATTTTGGTTTGGGACTCAAAATTAGGTTCTGTTGATGACCACACATGTAAAATTCGAAAACCTACGTTTGTTACTGGTGAAACCATAACTGTCAAATTTTGGCCCCAAATTCTACCTTTTAAACCCTTTTCAGAGCCTTGTTTCTAATTATGGTAATTTTTTAGGGTATTTAGGATAATGTTGGTATTCCTGGTATTTATAAGAGAGGATTTGTCTTGATCTATGCCCTTTTTGAGTTAAAATTATTCAATTTACTTTCCTTTTCAGATAAAAGATCTATTTCCTTTCTTTTTAAGATTGGAATTAAAATATTTTAATTATAATTTATTTCCTTTATTTGGATCTTAGATTGTGATATATAAGAGTTATATTTAAATGTTGAGGAATTATTCTTTATTCATAATAAAAAAATTTATTAGGATCAACTTAAAGAATTTTAGAAGGATTTTCTTTTTATTTTCTCCTTAATCTTCCTTTATCGATAGCCCACGAGATAATTGCTATCCTGCCCGGCATCACTAATTTTAGAAGGATTATCCTTTTTCTTTTCTTATATTTCATAATTGTCTATTTGCTCAATAATTTATTCACATTGTGGCAAAAGACGAATACGCTCGCCCCCAGCGCCTCCACCAGCCCGTCCCAAGGCCAACACGAAGGAGGTAAATCACGGACGGCTACTAGCCTTTGGAATAGTGACTAACACATAAGGGAGGTGTTTACCTCGGCTTTGCCGAGATTCGAACCCTAGGCTTCATTGTGGCAACACCTCATGCGCTAGCCACTAGACCCATCCGAGGGGACTCAATAATTTGTTCACATGAAGCATAGATTAGAGGAGATTTTCTGACTAGGGGTGTAAGCGAACCGAATTGAGCCGAATATGCTGAAAAATTTAATGATCGAATTCGGCTCGAAATAGGTATATTCGAGTTCGAGCTCAATTCGAAGCTCAAAAATTTTAAAATTTTGTATTCGAGTTTGGTTCGAATTAGGGCTCAAGTTCGAGTTGGGCTCAAAAGATTTGAACATGTTCGCGAACTATTTGAATTTTTACTAGAAAATAGGTACTTGAAAGGCTCGAAATTTATTTATTTAATGTATATTTAACTTATATTAATAAAATATTAAGGCTCGCGAACGGCACCCGACTATCGAATAATATAATTTGGGCTCGAGTTCAGCTCGAAAAAAAGTTCGAACATGTTCGAGTTTGGCTCGAATTCGATAAATTCGAATATGAATCAAATATTTTTCGAACTAGCTCGAAAAGCTCGTGAGCTGGCTCTTTTCGTTTGCAGCCTTATTTCTGACTACAATATTTTTTATAATTTTTTTATTTCCCTTAAAGGGTGATCAACTAGTAAAAATTTACAATAATTATCAAACTAAGATACTTTCCCACTATAAGGTAATGAAAATGTATCAGACTCCGTCGTACAGTGTAGACATGCTAATTTATCAGTCGTGCTCCATCCTGACAATATTAAATATGCTGAAAAATTACTGATCATCCATAATAATGCAATATGCAATCTAAAATTAGTTTTACTTGTAATATCATAAGTCACTGGCCCTACATTTCATAATTTATTCAACTCGGCAATCAGATGTTACAAGAAAATATCTATCTTATCTTTGGAATTGATTGGACTAGGAATTAGCAAAGTAAGGAATATAAACTCATCTTTGATGCACATCCATGGCAGTAAATTATACGGTGTTAATATTGTAAGTACCCCATGATAATTTTGATGTGATCAACTAAGCAAGTTAGGTCCTGTTGTCTTTTCATGCCTTGTGTCTAAGTGTGCAAGAACTTAGAAACATAGGAAGTCGAGCGAAAGACGCAGCTAGCAAGAAGGACGGCACGGGAAAGAGTCGATGGGCTCAATGCATCCTAGGGACGAGGTGCTGCGGAAGAGTACTGCGTGCGGAGTTTTCGAGGGACGAGAACCCGGAGCGGAAGACTACTCGAGAATGCTAGAAAATAGGTTCGGGTTAGCCCTATTCTAAATAGCTAAGATCACCCAAGCGAGCGAAACCAGATCGGAGCAGAACCAGACAATCAATGAGATGTTGACTGTCCGGGTGCCTGAACCTCCTGGGTCAGTCCAGGGGTGCCTCGACGCCCGCCTCGTCGAGGAAGGGTGTCTAGGTTCCCGGACCTGCTCCGAGCGCCTGGACCAAGATAAAATTTTATCCGGCACCCATTGCGTAGTCGTTTTCGTGATGATAAGATTTGTCATGGTGGGGACCCCCAGAGAGGGTCCAGGTGGCTGGACCGTGACACGTCAGCAAATGGTTATTTTTGACCTATGGGCTATAAATAGAACCATGGTCTTCTCCTTTTCGAACAACACAATCAATACTTCAAGCTAAGTTCTAGTCAATTCTTCACTTTCATGCTTCATTTTCGTGTATAAGGCTTCTCCACCTCTGAAGTTTTGTTCAAGAAAGAGATTTTCTTACTGTGCCTACTTTCCTTGGAGTAGCAATCTTGTGATTGCCAACCAAGTAAAAACCTTGCTTGTCTTGTACTTATTTTCATTCTATTATTCTGTTTAATTAAGTGTGTAATTGTATTAAGCCCAGTTGTTTGAGAAAGGTATTGGTTTGTTTTATTGTGCGGGGTAATTCACCCTCCTCTTGCCGGCCACAAGAGACCTACAAATATAACCAGCCAAGATGAATACCCGACTAACCAAATGGCTGAAATCCATCTACGAAAAGTCTCAATCTCACATTATGTGTTTCCATTGCAAAAGAGAGAAATACAGTATCAAGATATTTCCATACAAGAGAATCACAAAGATGACATATTATACCTCTTTCGCGCTCATGCTCATGATGCCACATTATGTGGCAAGTTGTAGTAGCAGATGCATACAAGCGTTGAAGTCTAGTAGTTAACAGAAAATAATACATCACTTTCCAAGTAGTTTTTTTCTTCTTCTGCCTTGGTATGCGAGTACCATACTTATAATGAGGGTGTGTACAGATTTTGTATTCACTCATAGCGTTGTCTTCATTTTAAAATATCATACAGTTATTTATACAACAATCAATCTTATCTATAGGCAAACCTAAACCTCTAACCAATTTCTTTGTACTGTAAAAATAATCAGTCATTAAGTTATCAGCAGGAAGCAACTCTGATATCAATTGATATATGTCATCGTAATATCTTTCTATAAAATGATGTTTTGCTTCCATATTCAATAACCTTGTAGTAGCTGATAGTTGTGAATGACCAGAGGAATGTCTTTCCATACTTCTCTTTTACTAGCTTTTAACATTTCGTATAGTTGCTGATATTCAAATGTTGATATTTTATCTATATTAGAATATTCAACAGCAACATTCATGGCATCGTGAACTATTGATTGCATTGCAATATCATTAGTTGATGATTCAAGCGTATTAAAAGTTATGTCATATGATGAACCATTAAAAGACTCAATTGGTTCATAAAAATAAGGCTCTTCATGATAGTACCAATTGTAGTAATTTGACACAAAACTATTTCTACATATATGTACTTTCATGATATCTTCATCACGGAAGGCTCTATTCCTACATTTCAAATGATTATACAGACACTGTAACTCAGTATCATTCATACATTCTGGATGACTCTTAGCAAAATTCACAAACTCTTCAACTTCAACAATAAAATCATCTTTAATAAATTTATTTTATAATCGATTGTACATCCAAACTTTGTTCATAGACATTGTCACCTAACAAGAATACAAATTAAAATACTATTAAACTTGTACAATTCGATTTAAGCTTAAATAAAGCTATCAACCATAATATAGTGTAGGTAATTTCCATTTAACAACCTAATAGTTTAGATCAGACATAATGTTCACTTTCTATTGAACATTCTAACTTAGTGAACCAAAAGAAACCTAGATTTTTTTTCCATATATTGAACTTATAGTATCTATCAACCTAAATAAAAAAAAAACAAGATTTTAGATGAAACAAATAACAAATAATGCTATCTTTTGGATCCAACCAAAAGATAATGAGCTTTAAAATTAACATAAATATAAATATATCAACACTAAAATCACCAAATAACTACATCAAAATTCAACCATGTAAAATATCACATATTTATTATTTTTTAAATTATACCTGGAAAAGAGTAGTGAAGAGCAACAAATGTAGTATACTACAACAAAAAAAAATTAATGAAATGTTATCACAAACAAATTTAACAAAAGAGTATGCGGCGAATCGAGCTTGTAGCCGCAAGCTTGCGATAGGACAAGATGAAAATTTTGGCTTGCTAAGATTGCAGCTAGTTGCGCAGCCGGCTAACGACCGACCAAGCAACCGGCTGTGAGCTGACAGCCGACCATGCTGCAAGCAGCCGCTGCCAGCAACCGCTGCCAGCAGTCGGCAAAGCCGTCAGCCATTTGTTGGCGGCCAACACAGTCGCTGATCTCATGCTAGTGGCCGGCAAAGCCGCCAGCATGCGGTTAGTGGCCTGCAAAGTAGCCAGCACAAGGTTGGCTGCATGAAAAACCGCTAGTCACGTACTAGCGACCGAGAAAGCTGACAGCACGTGGTTGGCCATCAGTCGCGTGCTAGCGGGCATAAAAGCCTCTAGCCGCGTGCTAGCGGCCTATAAAGCCGCTAGCCACGTGCTAGCGGCTGGCAAAGCCGCCAACCACGTGCTAGCGGCCAGCAAAGCCGGCAACTGGGTGCTGGCGGTCGGCGGAGATCGGGAATGGGAGAAAAGAGTGGGGAAGGAGTGAACTTACGCGAAGATCGCTGGAAATGAGAGAATCGCCGAAGACCAGAAACACGCACGAGGAGGAGAAGTGCACAGGTTCGTGCCCTAATTATTTTCGGAATTCCTGACAGAATCTTAATTCTATCGGTAATCTTGTATTACCGATAGAATCACCATTGGTAATCTAACATATTACCGATTGAATCACGTGATTCCATCGATAATAAGTGGGAATTATCGAGGATTCAAGATTATGTCGATAATACTCTGATTTTTTTTTATTTTAGCCGTATTTTCCAGACGAAAACTCAATTTCCATATGAAAATCCTGAAACGAGGTTTTTTTTTATAGTGTTAATTCAATTATTTCATCTTTCACAGACAAAGTGCATGCACCACCCCTTTCTTGCGAAGCGCGAACCATTCAATCTAATTTTATGTTATTCGAGTTGAAATAAAGCATATGCAAAAAAAAAAAAAAAAAAAAAAAAACCACAATAGGAAATTAAAGTAGTTTGGCATGACCATGAGTAAAATCCAACAGATCATATTTTGCAAAGAATTTACTAATTAGTCACGAAGTAAAATTTTTTTGCACCATACCTAATATCAATATGCTCTCAATCATAATTGGAGCACATGAAACCCTAATTAAACAGAGCATCTAGAGTCTAAAGCAGAAGAATGCAAATGGAAGAATGAATATGAGATAAATGAACGATGAGGAATTGTAGATCTTTGAGCTGTCAAGCTACCACTTTTCTTGAGGA
The DNA here is from genome assembly GCF_018446385.1 of Zingiber officinale. Lineage (NCBI taxonomy): Eukaryota > Viridiplantae > Streptophyta > Magnoliopsida > Zingiberales > Zingiberaceae > Zingiber > Zingiber officinale. The sequence goes on from NC_055986.1 coordinate 139,334,606, forward strand.
AGCGAGAAGCGGCAGAGAGGGCATGAACAACTCTGTTCCAGCCATTTCTTTAGACATCCCGGATGGAAGAGATGGCTGCAAGGCATCGCCAACACAGGAGCCGTCATCCCCAAATCCTCCAGACATATGGAACAAGAGTCTGATTCCTCAGCAGTGACCATCTCGAGGCCCTCCACCGCTGCTGCAGATGCTGGCCTGGAACCTCTGTCGAAGTAGGCATGATAGTCATCGTCCACGACTAAGTCAAAGTTGTCATCGTCGACAACTAAGTCGAAGTAATCATCCTCATCGTCATCGTCCTCATCATCATCGTCGTCATTGTCCTCATCATCGTCGTCGTCGTCATCATCATAGTGGTCGTCACTGATGTTCAAAAGGTCAATGGTGGCCGAATAATTTGTGCGGACGAAAATGATGGAAGATACCTTCATCGAAACAACATCCATCATGCGTAGCCGGCGGACGGAGAAGGAGGTGTACCAACAGAATACTTGTGCGATAAAGTCTAGGTTGACAGGCTCCACGTAATCGACTGCCACATGCGCCAACATCGCTCGTGCTTCCCTTTTGCATGCTTGCTCCTGCAGGAGGAGGTCGAATGATCTGTGAAAGGTGGCATTGTCTTGGTCATTCGGGGGCTCCTGAGATGGATACGTCAGAAGAGAGAAGTGGATGGATAATCGGGGTGGGGTTGTCGGCGCTGGAATCAGGCGACCTTGCCGAGCATGTGTATGTTCTATGCTCCGTGAGATGGTTATGCGTGACAGAAGATCCACCAGAACAACGTCCTCTACAGGGGCGGTGACTGTCGATGAAGAAGGTTCCATCGGGAGGACTAATTAAGAAGTAGCAATGTTGACGGTTGTGCAATGGAATATGTATGAAGTAGTCGTGCAAGTTCAGTCTTCCATATTATAGATATAGAGCAACCATAAATCTGTGATATTTTCGATTAAATCGTTAAATTCAATTTATTTAAATAAAATTTTTGTTCTTCCATCTATTTTTTCGATAATTCCTTAACAACTTCAACTTCCAAATTAAATCAGATATATTAGTTAGATACTTAGATTGTGACAAATTATACATGATCATTATGATTCAGTTACTGATTATTGTTTGGTTAACAAAATAATTATGTTATCTGTAACCGAATTAGGTAACTACATGATGATTCAATTACTGATTAAAATAAAATTTAACCAAAATTAGATGCTAAATGTTGTCAATAATCAAATTAGGTAATTAAACTAAATCGGATAAATAAGTCAAATAGGCGTATTTAGAATTAGTGTATTTTTATATAATAAATGATCGTACATCATATATATATATATACATTTAGTCCACAAAATCAATTGTTAATTTATTAGGTCAAGTTTTTTCTTTCTAGCTTTAAAACACTCAAACGATTAGATTTAAATGAGAATACATTATTAATTTTTCATCAATTAAACTAATTTATAAATTTAACTTGAATCAAATTGTAACTAAAAATTTACTTATCAATCAAAAAATATAGTTGACATTTACATCATCAAATTGACCGTCTTTCCGATCAAACAAACAACAACAATCATATAGTAATCTAAAGCAGAACATAACTACAATCCTCATCAAACCAACAAATAGTTGAACTGATCAGAAATTTCTTTCCTCAATTGCAATAGATCCAGAGACTACTCCGGGTCCGGAAGCGAGAATCTGCAGAGGGGGCAAGAACTGCTACGCTTCAGCCACTCCAGCAGACACCCTTCGTGAAACGGATGGCCGCGAGGCATCGCCAGAACCTGACTCATCTCCTCGAAGTCATCGAGGCATATGGGACACGAGGTATCTTCTCTCGTCGTAGTCACCATCCGAAGCCCCTCCACCGCCTCTGCGGACGCCTGCCACGGCCCTCTGCCGAACTGGACGACGTCGACATCGTCGTCGTCCTCGAAAAAGTATTCGTAGGTCTCCAGAGGAATCAAATAGCGAAGGTGGCTGTCAGAAGAGGAAGGAGCGTCGGGGATTTCAATGACGGAGAAGAACTCCATAACGACCAAATCCGTGATCGGAAATAGGTCGAGCACCGCGTAGGTGTATGTGCGGAAGGCTCGAGCGAGAAGGTCGAGGTCGGCAGGGCGCACGTGATTCGCCGCGACGCGGTAGAGCATCCCCTGCGTCTGCACCTCCCAGGAGGGCTCATTGTTGATGTGGTAGTAGGGCTGGGGGATGGTGAAGTGGGAGTGCTCGGCAGCGACGTCGTCGGAAGAAGGAATCCTCCGCCGGCAAAAGTGTGAGATCAATTGGGGCGGCATCATGTCTTGGTCACCCTCCAAGAGCCGTAACACCACCCGCGCCTCAATGCTAAGAATAACGCCGCCTGCGTCGGCTTCCCACCCGGGAATCACCGTCGACGGGGCGGAGCTGTCTGCGTTGATGCTCCAAGCGAAAGGATCCATGAAGAAGAAGAAGACGACGCGAGAAGCGGTGGAAAGCTCTGAGACAAGTGACGAATGATCGAGTTATCGATCGGCGGGTTTGTGCGATGTATATAAGGCTAGGTCTAGTGTCACGTGACGAAATCAAATGAAATCCTTTCTGTGCTGAATTCTATTGACCGTTGGATTCCTATCTTCCGTATAATTAGAAAAAGACAGCTGTAGTTAAAGAATTTTAACGGTAATCAGATTTCAATATCCTAAAAAATTTAACAGACATCAGTTTACTAAATGTGTAAAAACTTTAAAACATAAAAAAAAATCTCAACAAATATTTTGTTCCATGTTGACAGGAACTCTGTTTAGCAACCTCTATGGCATCTACTTTGTCGAGCTTTCCTAAAGAATTAATCATATGTTATGATTTTATACATCAACTTTTTATCTCAAATGATCAGCTAGGAACTCTGTTTTAATTTTGGATGTCTAAACATTGATTCTTCGTGTAGACCTAAAAATAGAAAGAACAAAAAACTCGAACAAATAGAAGCATCATCAATAATCTTTGATAACGTAAATACAATAATTAAACTCTTTTTTTTTTTCGTTCTTTCAATTAGTGTTTGTAGGCATTCATCAAATCTACAAAGCAAAACAGTACAAAACAATTTAACAATCTAATAGATTAGATCGGACATAATGTTTACTTTCTATTGAACATTCAACTTAATGAATCAAAAGAAACCTAGATTATTTTTTCATATATTAAACTTGTAGTATCCGTCAACCTAAATAATAAAAAAACAAGATTTCATATCAAACAAACAACAAACAATGCTATCTTTTTGGATCCAACCAAAAGATAATGAGCTTTAAAATTAACATAAATATAAATATATCAACACAAAAACTACCAAATGACTACATCTAAATTCAACCATGTAAAATATCACATATTTATTATTTATTAAATTATACCTAAGAAGAGTAGTCTAGCCGGAGAAGAGCAACGAATGCAGTATACTACAACAAAAAAATTAGTGAAATTTTATCACAAATAAATTTAACAAAAGAGTATGCGACGAATCAAGCTTGTACATAGCCGCAAGCTTGCGATAGGACAAGATGAAAATATTGTCTTGCTAAGCTTGCAGCTAGCTCCGCTGCCGGCTAACGACAGGCCAAGCAACCGGCTGTGAGCTGACAGCCAAACATGCTACAAGCAGCCGCTGCCAGCAGTCGGCAAAGTCGTCGACTGTTTGCTGGCGGCCAGCACAACCGCTGATCTCATGCTAGCGGCTGACAAAGCCGCCAGTATGCAGTTAGTGGCATGCAATGCCGCCAGCACAAGGTTGGTTGCATGAAAAGCATTCAATCTAATTTTATATTATTCGAGTTGAAATAAAGCTTATGCAAAAAAAGAAGAAAAGAAACCACAACAGGACATTAATGCAATTTGGCATGACCATTAGTAAAATCCAACAGATCATATTTTGCAAAGAATTTACTAATTAGTCACAAAGTCAAAAATACTTGCACCATACCTAATATCAATATGCTCTTAATCATAATTGGAGCACATGAAACCCTAATTAAACAGAGCATCTAGAGTCTAAAGCAGAAGAAAGCAAATGGAAGAATGAATATGAGATAAATGAACGATGAGGAATTGCAGATCATTGAGCTATCAAGCTACCACTGTTCTTGAGGAAGCGAAAAGCGGCAGAGAGGGCATGAACAGCTCCGTTCCAACCAATTCTTTAGACATCCCGGATGGAAGAGATGGCTGCAAGGCATCGCCAACACTGGAGTCGTCATCCCCAAATACTATAGACATAAGGAACAAGAGTCCGATTCCTCAGTCGTGACCATCTTGAGGCCCTCCACCGCCGCTGCAGATGCAAGCCTGGAACCTTTGTCGAAGTAGGAACGATAGTCATCGTCCACGACTAAGTCGAAGTTGTCATCGTCGACGACTAAGTCGAAGTAGTCATCCTCATCGTCATCGTCCTCATCATCATCATCATCATTCTCCTCATCATCGTCGTCGTCGTCATCGTTGTCGTCGTCATCATCATAGTCGTCGTCACTGATGTTCAGGAGGCTAATGGTGGCCGGATAATTTGTGCAGACGAAAATGATGGACGATATCTCCATCGAAACAACATCCATCATGCGTAGCCGGCAGACGGAGAAGGAGGTGTACCAATAGAATACTTGTGCGATAAAGTCTAGGTTTATAGGCTCCACATAATCGGCTGCCACATGCGCCAACATCGCCTGTGCTTCCCTTTCCCATGCCTGCTCCTGCATGAGGAGGTCGAATGATCTGTGGAAGATGATGTTAGCTTGGTCGTTCGGGGGCTCCCGGGATGGATACGTCAGAAGAGAGAAGTGGATGGATAATCGGGGCGGGGCTGTCGGCGCTGGAATCAGGCGACCTTGCCGAGAATGTGTATGTTCTACGCTCGGTGAGATGGTTATGCGTGACAGAAGATCCACCAGAACAACGTCCTCTACAGGGGCGGTGACCATCGGAGATGAAGGTTCCATCGGGAGGACAGATTAAGAAGCAGCAATGTTGACGGTCGTGCAATGGAACATGCATGAAGTAGTCAGTGCAAGTTCAGTCTTCCGGTTGTATTATCTATATATATATATATATATATAGATAAACCATAAATCTGCGATATTTTTGATTAAACCATTAAATTCAATTTATTTAAATAGAATTTTTGTTCTCCAAGTACATGCCTCCGTTAAACTGTATCCCATTTGATGCAGACGTAATCAGGGACCTAGGAGTAATTAGGGAGGAAGGGAGGGACAGTTTGGTCTTTTCACTATTAGGGTTTTGAATTTGTATGGGGTGCTGTTCATTACTTCGAGGGGGGAGACTGCTGGGTTTTTTCTTCCGCCACCACCCACGGGGCCGGCAGCTCATCGGTCGTACACCAATCGCTGCGCACTCCGCCTCGAGCGTCCACTCCAGCGGCCACTTCCTCTTCCCTCTCAGGCTATCACGACCTCACGGAAACATCATCGGATTCGTGTCATTATCACCGCCCAGCACTCGGAGACGCTTCCCCCTCTCGGCGCCGACGTCGGCACCGCCTTCGCCGCTGGCTACGCCATTTCCTCTCCCCTCTCACTGCTTCGGCAGGAGGGCCCCCTTTCCAAGCTCGCAGGAGGATTTTCTTCGTATTTCTCTCCGCCGCATAGAGATGGTCGCCACAGGGATGACGTGCGCTCGTTGCATCGCCGCCAGAGACTCTCGCGGTCACCTCGCCGGAGGCGCAATATAAGTTATGCCAGATGATGAACTACCAGAAGACCCAATTGGTTCATACAAATAAGACTCCGTGATAATACCAATTGTAGTAATTTGGCACAAAACTATTTGTACATATATGTACTTTCATGATATCTTCATCACAGAAGGCTTTATTCCTACATTTCGAATGATTATACAGATACCGTAACTCGACACCATTCATACATTCTGGATGACTCTTAGCAAAATGCACAAACTCTTCAATTTCAGCAATATACTCATCTTTAATAAATTTATTTTATAATTGATTATACATCCAAGATTTATTCATAGACATTATCTCCTAATAAGAATACAATTTAAAATATTATTAAACTTGTACAATTTGATTTAAGCTTAAATAAAGATATCAAAGTATAGGTAATTTCCATTTAACAACCTAATAGATTAGATCAGACATAATGTTTACTTTCTATTGAACATTCAACTTAGTGAATCAAAAGAAACCAAGATTATTTTCCCATATATTAAACCTGTAGTATCTATCAACTTAAATAATAAAAAACAAGATTTCAGATCAAACAAGCAACAAACAATGCTATCTTTTTGGATCCAACCAAAAGATAATGAGCTTTAAAATTAACATAAATATAAATATATCAACACTAAAACTACCAAATGACAACATCTAAATTCAACCATGTAAAATATCGCATATTTATTATTTATTAAATTATACCTAAGAAGAGTAGTCTAGCCGGAGAAGAGCAACGAATGTAGTATACTACAACAAAAAAAATTATTGAAATTTTATCACAAACAAATTTAACAAAAGAGTATGCGGCGAATCAAGCTTGTATATAGTCGCATGCTTGCGATAGGACAAGATGAAAATATTGGCTTGCTAAGCTTGCAGCTAGCTCCGTTGTCGGCTAACGACTGGCCAAGCAACCGGCCGTGGGCTGACAGCCAACCATGCTACAAGCAGTCGCTACTAGCAGTCAGTAAAGTCGTCGACCATTTGCTGGCGGCCAGCACAGTCGCTGATCTCATGCAAAGCCGCCAGCATGCAGCTAGTGGCCGACAAAGCCGCCAGCATGCAGCTAGTGGCCTGCAAAGCCGCCAGCACAAGGTTGACTGCATGAAAAGCCGCCGGCACAAGGTTGGCTGCATGAAAAGTCGCCAGTCACGTACTAGCGGCTGAGAAAGCTGACAGCACGTGGTTGGCCATCAGCCACATGCTAGCGAGCATAAAAACCTCTAGTCGTGTGCTGGCGGCTAGCAAAGCCGCCAACCACGTGCTAGCGGCTAGCAAAGCCGGCAGCTCGGTGCTAGCGACCGGCGGAGATCGGGAAGGGGAGAAAAGAGTGGGGAAGGAGAGAACTTGTTAGAGCAATTTTCCTAGGTCAAGTTTGACCAGTTTGACTAAGCTTGAGTTGAGTCAAGCTTGAGTCGAGATTTGAGTTTTGATGTTTGACAATATATGAAGATTGCTAGGGCAATTGTCCGGTTGTGAAGATGGTCAAAGGGTTGACCAGGTTGAGAAGAAGACAAGTCAACTAGGTCAGGGATGACAGGAGACTTGACTAGGTAAGTCCTAACTGGAGGTTAGGTGTCTGGAAGTCCTAACTGGAGGTTAGGCAGTGGAGAAGTCATAACTGGAGGTTAGGCAGTGGTGAAGTCCTAACCGGAGATTAGGTAATGGTGAAGTCCTAACTAGAGGTTAGGCAGTGGTCAAGTCCTAACTGGAGGTTAGGCAGTGGAGAAGTCCTAACTGGAGTTTAGGCAATGGGAAAGTCCTAACTAGAGTTTAGGCATCAAGGTAAGTCCAACAGGAAGGTTAGTAAGAGTGAAAATCCAAGTAGGTCAGTGTTGACTAGACTTGGTGGTGAAAGTCCTGATAAGTGAGATCAGGCAATTGAAAAGTCCAAGTGTGATCTTGGCAAAGGGAGAAAGTCCTGGTGAGGAGCCAAGCAATTGGGAAAGTCCAAGTGTGATCTTGGCAAAGGTTGAAAGTCCAAGCATGTGGTCTTGGCAAAGGTTGAAAGTCCAAGCATGTGGTCTTGGCAAGGTAAGTCCTAGTGTGACTTGGCAAGGAGAACTCGATAACTAGGATGAGGCTCAAGGAAGCTCCTGAAGGCAAGGCGTGAAGGATGGGAGATATCCGAGGGACGCAAGGCTGATGGAGGAGGCTAGAAGGCTAGTTCGAGGTTGATCGAGTGTGGTGTATAATCCGACAACTAGGATGAGGCCGAAGGAAACTCCTGAAGGCAAGGCGTGAAAGATGGGAGATATCCGAGGGGCGTAAGGCTGATGGAGGAGGCTAGAAGGCTAGTTCGAGGTCGGTCGGGTGTTGGCCAAATGCTAGGCATGGATACCCAACGGGTCATGGTTGACCGGGAGTTGGGTTTGAGACCTTGAACTTGAGTTTGAGGCAAGTTCAGGGTGTTCAATTGATCGGTCAATCAATTGAACTAGTGTCCAATTGATCGCTTGATCAATTGAACCAGTGTCCAATCGATCGGTCGATCGATTGAACCAGTGTCCAATCGATCAGTCGATCGATTGGAGTGTGCTGCGAGTGTGGGATGACTCCAATCGATCAGCCGATCGATTGGGAGCATTACTCGCAAGCACAGAAGCTTTCCCAATCGATCGGGCGATCGATTGGGATCTACCAATTGATTGGTCGATCGATTGGGGAGGAGAAGCTCTCGCGCGGACGCGAGAGCACAGAATGGGTTTGTATCGATCAGCCGATCGATTTAGATGGTCTCAATCGATCGGTCGATCGATTGGGAAGTGACCGTTGAGCAGGAAACGAGCAATGGATGGTTGGGATTGTGCAGATGTGGCATGACAATCAATTGGGACTAATTTGGATCGATTGGGAGCACTGTATAAAGCCTGGGCGGAGCATTTTCTTCGCAAGAACTTTGCATTCTTTCCTGCAGCTCTTCTGTGACATTCACAGCAATCTTCTCCAACCTTGCAATGCCAGTTCTTGAAGGTTCTTGGAGGCACGTCCAAGTCAAGAGGCGAGTTACAACAAGAAGAAAAAGCTAGGGTTAGGGTTTGGTGTACAAATCTTGTAAAATTTCCCTTGTATCTACTTCTCTTTGTATTTGTGTTGTATTGTGAGCTTGTAAGGCTTCTCCGCCTTCGGTAGTTACCGTAAATGAGTGATTTCATAGTAGAGGGTGTGTGAGTGTGTAGATCCTTAGACTAGTCACCTCTTTTTTGAGGTGGATACCAAGTAAATCCCTAGAGTTAGCGGTGTTTGTGTTTGTATTGTATTTTCCGCTGCATATCAAGATGAAGCAAGCACAAGCGCGCAACGAGACGATATTCACCCTCCTCTAGCGGGCAAAATGGTCCCAACAATTGGTATCAGAATGAGGTCGCTCTTCTACGGACTAACTGCCAAGAGAGCAAGAATTTAGAGGAAGAAGATGGACTTGGGAGGTCCACTTGGATGGGACATCCGGATTCCTCCTCCATACGACAAGGAAGACTTCGCCTTTTGGAGGAATCGGGTGGAGACATGGTTCCAAATGGATTAGAACCAATGGGTTGTTTTAAGTGATCTATTTGAAGCTCCTACGGACAAGAAGGGTAAACGCCTCCAACCTCGGCATTGGACCGAAGAGCAACGAGAGCAATCGGAGTCGGACAAGGAGGTAACGAGAATTTTGCATAATTTACTTCCTTCTAATATTTTGTTGAGTGTAGGTGAAACCACAAATGCAAGTGATCTTTTGAAAAAGATCATTGCCTATCATGAAGACCCTACATAAGTCCAAGGAGTGGAAGAGCCCAAGGAGAATGACTCATTGGTCCAAGAAGAGAAGGACCAATCCGATGTTGACGAGAATTCAACATTCGAGGCGGAAAAGGAAGAGGAGGAAGAGAAAGAGAAGGAAGAGGTGGAAGAGGAGAGATCTTCCACATCCTCAAGAGATGAAGAAGTGGAAGAGTCCACATCCTCAAGTGAAGAGGAAGAAATAGAAGATGATGTCATCTCTACATTACAAGAAAAATCAAATGAAGGATCAAGCATCAACCCTACAAGCAAAGGTATAAAGATTTCAATTATTAAAGATAAAAATCATATCATTTGCTTTGAGTGTAGGGAGCATGGGCACTATAAGAGTAAGTGTCCCAAATTGGCCAAGAAGAAGGGCCAAGTAATACCCAAGGGCAAGGAGAAGCCCAAGGAGATTGGTCCCATGAAACGCAAGAGCAAGGAGCACATTGTGTGCTTCTCATGCAATCAAAATGGGCATTACCGGAGTCAATGCCCTAAAGGGAAGAAGCCAATCAAAGTTAAAGGAGGAAGCACAAATCATGGGGGAGCTTCTAAAAGCAAACCCAAGGTAACCTTTAATAGTGCAATTCCTTTTAGTCATGATGAAATGCATGTTAGAAATAACACTCATCATTTTAATGCAAATTATCATGAAAATAGAAAGCATGATAGCTTTAAGGGAAAATACATTCCTCCTCATGCTAGAACTACCACACCTAAATTTAGGAAGGTAGATAGTAACTTAGGCAATAACTTTAAGGACTTTAGATATATGTCTAAAAATAGAAATGCTCATAGGGGTCAAGAAAAATCCAAATCTATGGATTTAATGACGGAGAACCAAGTCTTGAGGTCAAGACTTGATAACTTAGAAAGGACCCTATCAAGAGTGGAAAATATTCTTAAGCGTCAAAATGAGCAAACTCTAGGGGAACTAGGCAAGAACCATCCAATGGCTATAGAGGTTTGGGATACAAACCTAAAGTCAAGAAGGATGTGACTTCCTTTCATAGAGTTCCATATAGATATGGGACCAACCCTAAGTTTAGAAGTCAAGTCAAAGATACTAGGGAAGGAAGCCCTAAAGGTTCTTTTGGCAAGACCAATGTGACCAAGACTTCTAAGAAGTCTAACAAAGTCACAAAGAATGTCACAAGGGAGGTCATCCCTAAAGTTGATCTGGTAAAGGTGACTAAGGCTCCAAAGAGGCCAAACAAAGTCACAAATAAGGTTACAAGGGGAGTTAGCCCTAGGAGTGACCTAGTAGAAGTGACTAAGGCTTCTAAGAAGCCTAGAAAGGTCCTTAGGAAGGTATCTAAGTTATCCCTAGTGAGTACCTAGAGCATCCAAGGAGCACCAATAGGTTTTGGGTTCCTAGGAGCATATTCTCTACACCCTAGATAGGTTTAGAGAGTGTCAACTTCAATTGGAAGGGTATGTCACCCAACCTTGGTAAAGTTGACACTTGAGAGCATTTTCAATGTTATTGTTAACCCTTGAAAATGAAATGGATTATTAGTGTTACTCTTTGAAAGAGTAAAATGTGTCAAAGATTTGAGGAGTTGATTTTAATTTAAATTAACACACTTGAGAGAAGCAAAAGAAATGTCAAATGGGAATTTGACATTTTCTTATGGAATTAAGGGAAATGTAAACCTTAATCCAAGTTGTCACTCTTATAAAGAGTAAAGTGTGCCAAAGTTTGAGGGTTTGATTTTGATTTTAATTGGCACAAACATAAAAAAGAAATGTCAAGTTGGTTTTGGCATTCTCTTAAGGAAGGCATAGGCAATATAGGATTAAGTTTAAGGCTTAGATAAGGTTTAAGGATACTTAGATAGATTATCTAGGTATATTTTATTTATGCTAAAATGTCATGATTGCTTGCTCTTCATATGTCATGACATCATGTGTTGCATTCATGTTTATTATGAAAAATATAAAAATATCATGTCATGTCATACATACATCATGTAGTTATAGCATGTTTTTCTTTTGAAAATTGCTTATTTTGATGTATGCCATGTAGCATCATGCATTAAGTTAATTTCCTTGTGATTAAGGACAAAGACATTTATTATGAATGGTGAATATCCCAACAAGTGGGATTCTACTAAAATAACATCCTAGGTAGATGATCATAAGTCTCATAATGCCTAGATAGATATGCATGATCCCTTAGTTTAGGACAAAACCAAACTTACATCTCACAAAGAATCATAAGGTGACTTGTATGTGTTTTAGTACACATTAGATACAAGTGAGATGTTAGGATGGTAAACAAAACTCAAGATGTTGATTTAGTGCATCTTGTTGAGTTTTAGGTTTATCAAAACACATAGTTATGTGTTTTCCAATCATTGGGAAAGCTAATGTACAAGTTATGTGCATTGAGCCCAAAGAACATGGTTGGATATTAGTTTTGAAAATGATTTTAAATGTACTTTGGAAAACCTTGATGAAGGCTATCTTTTGATAGTAATCATCATTGAATAGTTGAGCACAAACTTGGAAGAAAACACTAGAGTTTTTACAAGTTTCAAAGTTTGTGTCAATCTTTGAAAATATGAAGTATTTTCATAGAAAACTATTTTTCCTTGATAGTATATATCCTATGTAGTGTCTACATGAATTTTCATGATTTTTAGATTTTTGTAGAATTTTTTTGGAGTTTCTGAAGTTTGCTGAAATTGAATTTCAGGAAATCAGAAACCCAATCGATCAGCCGATCGATTGGATTGGGTTCAATCGATCAACCGATCGATTGGGAAGCTAATTCCCGTGAACAGAAGGGTAGTGAATCGATCAGCCGATCGATTGACCAGGTCTAGATCGATCAGTCGATCGATTCAGAGGGAAATTTTTGCGAGCAGTAGCTTGCGGAATCAATCAATGGATCGATTGAAGTGATTTCAATCGATTGAGTCCCAACTTTAATCGATTGGGAAGTCTGATTTTGGCTGGAAAAGCATGATTTCAGTACTTCAAGTCACTTCGAGTCCCGTTAACCATTCCAAACCCCTTGGAATATATTTGTATACATTTAGGGGAAGTTTTCATGTGAAAACAAGTATGGATTGGTTAAGAAATACCAAAGTGAAGTTTAGGATAAGGTTTAGTTTCAATTCTAAATTTTAGAACTTTAAAACTTTAAGTTTTGATTTTCAAGGATCATTAACCATTCCTAACCCTTTGGAATACATTTGTATACACTTAGGGAGAGTTTTCATGATGAAAAGAAGCATGGTTTGGTTAATGTCGACTTAGGTGAAGTTTAGGTTGAGGTTAGTTTCATTATTGAATTTTGAACCTCAAAACTTTGAGTTTTGATTTTCCTAATTATTTAGGAACCCCAAGTCATTGTTGGTACAATGATAGAAGTTTGACCATGTTTTTAAGGGGAGTTAGTCTTTGAAAACATAAAAATATTTTCAAAGACCTTGGAAGGTGGGTTAAACCTTCGTGATGAATTAATACTCAGGGTCGAGTATTGGAGAACAATGGAAGGTTGGTTATCTTCATTGCTAGGATGTTAAATGCTCTTGGATGAGCATTTTGGAGTAGATGTTTGCTCAAGGGGGAGCATTGGGTTCAATGAGGGGGATCGGACCTTCATTGGTAAAGTGAAAAATGCTCTTGGATGAGCATTGAGAAGAAGATTACTGCTCAAGGGGGAGCATTGGATACAATGAATGGGATTTTCATTGGTCAAATGGTGAATGCTCTAGGTTGAGCATTGTGGAGTCATGTAGAGCTCAAGGGGGAGCTTTGGAGACAATGAAGGGTATGTGATCTTCATTGTGAGATTAACTCTTATGGGGAAGAGTTGTTTTCTATTTTTGATGTGTGACAAAGGGGGAGAATTGAAGATTAAGTTAGGCCTTCATTCATACTTTGTCATGGAAAGGTTAAGGCTATGAGATTTAGCCTTGCGATGAAGAAGAAGTTAAGGCTATGACATTTAGCCTAACTTAGAGGTATTAACTAAGAAGGATTGTCAAACATCAAAAAAGGGGAGATTGTTGGGGCAATTTTCCTAGGTCAAGTTTGACCAGTTTGACTAAGCTTGAGTTGAGTCAAGCTTGAATCAAGATTTGAGTTTTGATATTTGACAATATATGGAGATTGCTAGGGCAATCATCCGGTTGTGGAGATGGTCAAAGGGTTGACCAGGTTGAGAAGAAGACAAGTCAATTAGGTCAGGGATGACAGGAGACTTGACTAGGTAAGTCCTAACTGGAGGTTAGGTGTCTGGAAGTCCTAACTGGAGATTAGGCAGTGGAGAAGTCCTAACTGGAGATTAGGCAGTGGTGAAGTCCTAACCGGAGATTAGCCAATGGTGAAGTCCAAACTAGAGGTTAGGCAGTGGTGAAGCCCTAACTAGAGATTAGGCAGTGGAGAAGTCCTAACTGGAGTTTAGGCAATGGAAAAGTCCTAACTAGAGTTTAGGCATCAAGGTAAGTCTAACAGGAAGGTTGGCAAGAGTGAAAATCCAAGTAGGTCAGTATTGACTAGACTTGGTGGTGAAAGTCCTGATAAGTGAGATCAGACAATTGAAAAGTCCAAATGTGATCTTGGCAAAGGGAGAAAGTCCTAGTGAGGAGCAAGGCAATTGGGAAAGTCCAAGTGTGATCTTGGCAAAGGTTGAAAGTCCAAGCATGTGGTCTTGGCAAGGTAAGTCCAAGTGTAACTTGGCAAGGAGAACTAGATAACTAGGATGAGGTTGAAGGAAGCTCCTGAAGACAAGGCGTGAAGGATGAGAGATATCCGAGGGACGCAAGGCTGATGGAGGAGGCTAGAAGGCTAGTTCGAGGTTGATCGAGTGTGGTGTATAATTCGACAACTAGGATGAGGTTGAAGGAAGCTCCTGAAGGCAAGGCGTAAAGGATGGGAGATATCCGAGGGACGTAAGGCTGATGGAGGAGGATAGAAGGCTAGTTCAAGGTTGGTCGGGTGTTGGCCAAATGCTTGGCATAGATACCCAACAGGTCATGGTTGACCGGGAGTTGGATTTGGGACCTTGAACTTGAGTTTGAGCAAGTTCAGGGTGTTAAATTTATCGGTCGATCAATTGAACCAGTGTCCAATCGGTCGATCGATTAGAGTGTGCTGCGAGTGTGGGATGACTCCAATCGATCGGTCGATCGATTTGGAGCATTACTCGCAAGCATAGAAGCTTTCCCAATCGATCGGGCGATCGATTGAGATCTACCAATCGATTGGGGAGGAGAAGCTCTCGCGCGAACGCGAGAGCATAGAATTGGTTTGAATCGATCGACCGATCGATTCAGATGGTCCCAATCGATCGGTCGATCGATTGGGAAGTGACCGTGGAGCAAGAAACGAGCAATGGGCGGCTGGGATTGTGCAGATGTGACATGACAATCAATTGGGACTAATTTGGATCGATTGGGAGCACTGTATAAAGCCTGGGTGGAGCATTTTCTTCGCAAGAACTTTGTGTTCTTTCCTGAGACTCTTCTGCGACATTTATAGCGATCTTCTCCAAGCTTGCAATGCCAGTTCTTGAAGGTTCTTGGAGGCACGTCCAAGTCAAGAGGCGAGTTACAACAAGAAGAAGAAGTTAGGGTTAGGGTTTGGGTTTGGTGTACAAATCTTGTAAAATTTCCCTTGTATCTACTTCTCTTTGTATTTGTGTTGTATTATGAGCTTGTAAGGCTTCTCCGTCTTCGGTAGTTACCGTAAAGGAGTGATTTCATAGTGGAGGGTGCGTGAGTGTGTGGATCCTTGGACTAGTCACCTCTTTTTGAGGTGAATACCAAGTAAATCCCTAGAGTTAGCGGTGTTTGTGTTTGTATTGTATTTTCCGCTGCATATCAAGATGAAACAAACACAAGCACGCGACGAGACGCTATTCACCCCCCTCTAGCGGGTACAACGATCCCAACAGAACTTACCCCAAGATCATTGGAAATGAGAGAATTGTCGAAGACCAGAAACACGCGTGAGTCAGAGAAGTGTATTTTCAGGATCCTGACAGAATCTTAATTCTATCGGTAATCTTGTATTAACAATAGAATCACCATTGGTAATCTCACATTTTACCGAAGGAGTCAAGTGATTCCATCGATAATAAGTGGGAATTATCGAGGATTCAAGATTCTATCGATAATACTCTATTTTTTTTTAATTTAGCCGTATTCTCCAGACGAAAACTCAATTTCCATCTGGAAATCCTGAAACGAGGTTTTTTTTATTGTGTTAATTCAATTATTTCATTTTTCACAGACAAAGTGCATGCACCACCCCTTTCTTGCGAAGCGCGAAATATTCAATCTAATTTTATGTTTCGAGTTGAAATAAAGCATATGCAAAAGGAAGAAAATAAACCACAACAGGACATTAATGAATTTTGTCATGACCATGAACAAAATCCAACAGATCATATTTTGCAAAGAATTTACTAATTAGTCACAAAGTCAAAAATACTTGCACCATACCTAATATCAATATGCCCTTAATCATAATTGAAGTGCATGAAATCCTAATTAAACATAGCATCTAGAGTCTAAAGCAGAAGAAAGCAAATGGAAGAATGAATATGAGATAAATGAACGATGACGAATTACAGATCATTGAGCTATCAAGCTACCACACTGTTCTTGAGGAAGCAAGAAGCGACAGAGAGGGCATGAACAGCTCCGTTCCAGCCATTTCTTTAGACATCCCGGATGGAAGAGATGGCCGCAAGGCATCGCCAACACTGGAGCCGTCATCCCCAAATCCTCCAGACATATGGAACAAGAATCCGATTCCTCAACCGTGACCATTGTTGTAAAACTGATTACGCAAATACAGTAATCTATTTGCACCAAAATAGCAAGCATGCAATAAACTTGTAAATGGAAAGAGTAAGGTTGAGAAATCGTGTATCTCTAGTTGACGCGCCGACGTGCCGATTGTCTTTAGAGAATTTATTGCCGCCCAGGGTGCAGAGGCTCTCTGGCAAAATTCTCCCAAGATCCGACAACGACTCGCGTCGTCCGTAGGTGCACTCCAAAATGAACGCCGCACTCGGACTCAACCTCATATCGCAGAACCAAGCCTCAGAACAGGGGAAGAGAGGGAAGAAAGAAAGAAAGCAGAATGCTCTATTTTCTAGAGTGAGTTGAGAAGGAACGGAGGAAGTGTATTTATACACTCCGAAGTAGTGCACGCACCAAAGTGTACGTCACTTTGCTTCCTCACGCGGACAGAACTGCGTCGCTTCTCTTCCTCTCGCGGACAGGTGCGTCGCGTTGCTTCCTTACGCGGACAGAACCAAACCCAAGTGTGCACGGACAGAACCAAACCCAAGTGCGCGCGGGTCAGAACCTAGAACCAGACCAAACCGGAGACTGGCAAAAACAAACCAGGCCGCCAAGCAAGCGCAAGGCCCACGAGCTGGGGATTTGCACCCCCCCTGCGCGCGATGATCGCGTGCGTCGCGCCCGGTTTATGGATTTCCGGCCTGAACCCCCCGAAGCCACTTGATTTGGGCTCAGCCCGCGCATGCGTGTAGGCCCCCCTTTACTTTGCTAAGCAAGAATGGAAGGGCTCCATATATAAGGTCTTCCAACCTTCTTTGCTTAGTAATGTGGGACAAAATGCATACACACATGCATTGCCAAAATAACAACTAAACCAAAAAAATAGTTTGAATTAAAATACCAAACTCAACAATCCCCCACTAATTCAAATTATTTTTGGTCGAAAACAAAGATATGTTCTGAGGCTTGGTTGCAATGAGTTTTTAGTGAAAATGCCTTCCAGTTTGAATTTTTATCTAAGTACACCAATCTTATTCACATAGGTTTGAAGTGAACTCAGGCTTGAACTTAAACCTTTTATATGTGAAAATCAATTGGTAACAACTCATCACGGGCGACGGTTGAATCCTTCTGGGTTGGTGCATTACGGCCATGCCACCGAATCTTGTTTCATAAGTGCTAAGGGGAGTTGCCTAGACCCCCCACACTGCGGACACACAGTTACACTTACATAGGTGAGTTCTCCAAGGATGTACTGCAAGCATCCTATCATTAAGACCTTGAACTCATTAAAAGCTCCTAAGCTCATCCTTACTAGCAGTCAAGCATCTATCCAAGGAAGAGACTATGAGATTACATCTCAATCAATTTGATGCTTACGGTTCACCCTTATAACTTGTTTGTACCACATTGAACCTACTTCTTGGGATCTCCAATCAGATAGGTTGGGTTGCCGTTATAAGTGAAACCAGGATAGGCCTAAGTCTCATTCCCTTACTGGATCTCTTGATTTTATCAGAATCAAGTCCTTTAGTGAGTGTATCAGCAATATTGTCTTTTGAACTTACAAAGTCCAATGACACCACTCCAAGAGACACTAACTCACGAATAGACTTTAATCTTATTCGTACATGTCTCTTCTGTTTCTGGTTATATTTGGAGCTTCTAATCTGAGTTATTGTTGTTTGATTATCACAGTATACTGAAATAGAAGGTATTGGCTTTATCATCAAGGGAATTTCAGAAAGAAGACCCTTAAGCCAATTAGCTTCAGTTACTGTGGTATCCAAAGCACACAATTCTGCCTCAGATGTAGAACGGGTTATAATCGTCTGTTTAACAAACCTCCAAGCAACTGCACCGCCTTCAAGTGTAAAGACATAACCAGTAACGTCTTTACACTCAGCAGTTTCAGCTATCCAACTAGCATCACTATATCCCTCCAGGACTGCAGGGAATCTCCCATACCACAAGCCCAAGGATATAGTACCTTTTAGGTATCTGAGTACTCTGTCTAATACATCCCAATGCGTTCTGTCCAGACAGCTGGTAAACCTACTCAATTTCGATATAGCAAAAGAAATATCAGGTCTAGAACAATTTGCTAAATACATTAGACTACCTATTATTTGTGAGTATCTTAATTGAGACACTGCCACACCACTCTTATTCTTGTGGAGAGTTTTTGAAGGATCATAGGGTGTGACAACAGATTTAACTTGGCTATAGCCATATTTCTCTAATACTAAATTTTAGAACTTTAAAACTTTAAGTTTCGGTTTTCAAGGGTCATTAACCATTCCTAACCCTTTGGAATACATTTGTATACACTAAGGGAGAGTTTTCATGATGAAAACAAGCATGGTTTGGTTAATGTCGACTTAGGTGATGTTTAGGTTGAGGTTAGTTTCATTATTGAATTTTGAACCTCAAAACTTTGAGTTTTGATTTTCCTAATTATTTAGAAACCCCAAGTCATTGTTGGTGCAATGATAGAAGTTTGACCATATTTTTAGGGGGAGTTAATCTTTGAAAACATAAAAATATTTTCAAAGACCTTGGAAGGTGGGTTAAACCTTCGTGATGAATTAATACTCAGGGTCGAGTATTGGAGAACAATGGAAGGTTGGTTATCTTCATTGCTAGGATGTTAAATGCTCTTGGATGAGCATTTTGGAGTAGATGTTTGCTCAAGGGGGAGCATTAGGTTCAATGAGGGGGATCGGACCTTCATTGGTAAAGTGAAAAATGCTCTTGGATGAGCATTGAGAAAAAGATTACTACTCAAGGGGGAGCATTGGATACAATGAATGGGATTTTCATTGGTCAAATGGTGAATGCTCTAGGTTGAGCATTGTGGAGTCATGTAGAGCTCAAGGGGGAGCTTTGGAGACAATGAAGGGTATGTGATCTTCATTGTGAGATTAACTCTTACGGGGAAGAGTTGTTTTCTATTTTTGATGTGTAACAAAGGGGGAGAATTGAAGATTAAGTTAGGCCTTCATTCATACTTTATCATGGAAAGGTTAAGGCTATGAGATTTAGCCTTGTGATGAAGAAGAAGTTAAGGCTATGGGATTTAGCCTAACTTAGAGGTATTAACTAAGAAGGATTGTCAAACATCAAAAAAGGAGAGATTGTTGGGGTAATTTTCGTAGGTCAAGTTTGACCAGTTTGACTAAGCTTGAGTTGAGTCAAGCTTGAGTCGAGATTTAAGTTTTGATGTTTGACAATATATGGAGATTGCTAAGGCAATCATCCGGTTGTGGAGATGGTCAAAGAGTTGACCAGGTTGAGAAGAAGACAAGTCAATTAGGTCAGGGATGACAGGAGACTTGACTAGGTAAGTCCTAACTGGAGGTTAGGTGTCTGGAAGTCCTAACTGGAGGTTAGGCAGTGGAGAAGTCCTAACTAAAGGTTAGGCAGTGGTGAAGTCCTAACTTGAGATTAGGCAGTGGAGAAGCCCTAACTGGAGTTTAGGCAATGGGAAAGTCCTAACTGAAGTTTAGGCATCAAGGTAAGTCCAACAGGAAGGTTGACAAAAGTGAAAATCCAAGTAGGTCAGTGTTGACTAGACTTGGCGGTGAAAGTCCTATTAAGTGAGATCAGGCAATTGAAAAGTCCAAGTTGTTGGATCGAGACGCGCTAGAGGGGGGGTGAATAGCGCTCGTGGCTAAAACGTTCGATTAACGTAAAACTTATCGGAGTTAAAACAACGCAGCGGAATAGTAAACAAATACACAGAAAGACAAGAGAATTTACTTCGTTCGGAGCCTGTGACGACTCCTACTCGAAGGCCCGCGATCCTTGATCGCTTTCCGTGGGCAACAACTATAAGCTCGACAAGAGTACAAGTATTACAGTTAAGTATAATGAAAAAGTACAGTTATACCGACGACAATATCGTAATCTGAAGATTTCGGAGCTCCGGGTCGTCGGTGTCTCGTAGCAGCACTTCGGGATCGTCTCGTGAGCAGCTTGTAGCAGAAAGATCGCTTGGAAGTTGTTATCTAGAGCTGCTGGTCGAAACCCCTTATAAAGGGTGTTCAAGGCGCCTTCTACTGTTCACCAAGGCGCCTTGAACAGCCGAGTCAGCCGCGGAGATGAGGAGCGAACTGGTCGAATCTTATCGCAGACTCAAGGCGCCTTCCACTGTTCACAGGGCGCCTTCATCTGTTCAAGGCGCCTTCCACTGTTCATCAAGGCGCCTTGAACAGCTTCTCGCAGCCAGCTCCAGCCTTGCATCCGAGGCGCCTCCACACTGTTCATCCGAGGCTTTAAGTTGCTCCTTTGCACCTGCAAGATACGTTAGTCCCAAACACTACCCTGCAGCACAAAGTTAGCACATAATACAATAACTATTATAAATGAAGTATTTAACAGTCTCCGGACTGTCCGAGTCTGACTTCAGGTTTCCTACCGGAAACCCTAGGTCGACCCGACGCCTACTGTTCCCTCTACGGGGAACGCGTCCTCACCTACTCCACTCAGGAGATTTACCTGTTGCCAGTACGATCCTCCAGATCGACTGGACTTTTGCTCGGCACTCGACGCTTCCGGACTTTCTGCTGGACATCCGCTTCCCGGCTAGTCCAGACTTTCACCTGGTTCGCGACACCAGGACTTTTCACCTAGGGTTACCACCCCCTAGGACTTTTGCCTGAAGCCATCGACCTACCAAGACTTTTCCGCATAGGGTTACCACCCCCTAGGGTTTTCACCTGCCTAACCGCAGCTAGGACTTTTGCCTAAGTAACACTTAGGACTTTCCTGCAAGCTCCATGAACTTTGTTAGATAACACCACCACTTAACTTTGAGCCCTTTGCCATAATCAAAACTCAGGTTCGATCATCTGGTGCTCACTGCACCAACAATCTCCCCCTTTTTGATTATGGCAATCTTGGTTCAAAGTTAAGTAAAACATAACATTTAAATAAAGGAATAAATAATGAAAGTTAACCAGAAGCATCAATGTATAAATAAAATTTAAAGTTTATGCTCCCCCTTTCATTCTTGATTTCTTAACTTTTACTTTTCTCTCCCCCTTTGACATAAATCAAAAAGAATTAAGAAGAGAGAAATAGTCTAGTTAATTTTAAGCTCCCCCTAAAGGGTAGCATAGTTAAGTACTCAGACTTAAAAAAATTAGGTGAAGTACTTAGCTCAATTCTTAAGGTGTTTGAAAAGAATTGTTGCATAGATAATTTAAATTTTAAATTAATGTCTTAATAAATTCTTTGAGTTTAGGTGTCCAAGCATGAGTCAAATTAAATTATTTAACTTGATTGGGTATCAGAGCCCTAAAGGAATTTGTTTAGCCTTAAAGTACTAGCATGACTCTGTTCATTCCCCCTTAATTAATGCCAAATTAAATTCTTAGGGTCTTAGAGTACAATCATAAGAAGAACTTTATATTATCCTAATTCCAGCTCATCCATTCTAGATTATCAAACATGTGCAGCTTATGAATGAGTTTAAGACATATTTGAAAATATTGAAAATTTAAGTTCCAAATGAGAAAATGCTAAACTTTTGAGAATTTATTGAAAATTAATTAGAGTTAACTTTAGCAATCAGAATTTGAGAATTAAATATTTTTAAATCCTTTTAAATTAATATTTTGACAGTAATTGAATTAATTTTAAAAGATTTTGAAAAGAATTTTCAAAAGATTTATGAAATGAATTTTCAAAGGATTTTTAAATAAGTTTTTCAAAGATTTTTCAAATAATTTTTAAATAAGTTTTTCAAAGATTTTTCAAAGGATTTTGAAATTAAGTTTAAAATGATTTT
The DNA here is from genome assembly GCF_018446385.1 of Zingiber officinale. Taxonomy (NCBI): domain Eukaryota; kingdom Viridiplantae; phylum Streptophyta; class Magnoliopsida; order Zingiberales; family Zingiberaceae; genus Zingiber; species Zingiber officinale. The sequence goes on from NC_055986.1 coordinate 139,356,678, forward strand.
TCAAAGGATTTTTCAAGTAAATAAAATTTTCAAATAATTTTTAAATAAGTTTTTCAAAGATTTTTCAAATAATTTTGAAATGAATAAAAGAATTTTACAAACAATTTTGAAATGAATTTTCAAATGACTTTTAAAAGATTTTCAAACAATTTTTAAAGGATTTTCAAATGAAAGAAATTTTCAAATAATTTTTAAATTGATTTTTAAAATAATTTTGAAATTGAGTTTCTAAAATAATTTTGAAATTAATTTTCAAAAGATTTTTGAAATGTTTTTTAAAATAATTTTGAAATTGATTTTCAAAAGATTTTTGAAATTTTGAAATTGATTTTCAAAAGATTTTTGAAATGTTTTTTTTTTAAAATAATTTTGAAATTGATTTTCAAAAAGGTTTTTGAAATGATTTTTAAATAATTTTGAAATTGATTTTCAAAAGATTTTTGAAATGATTTTGAAATAAAGTTTTAAAAGATTTTTGAAATGATTTTTAAATAATTTTGAAATTGATTTTCAAATTATTTTTAAAAGCTTTTCAAATAATTTTTAAATTGATTTTTAAAATAATTTTTTAAAAGATTTTCAAATAATTTTTAAATTGATTTTCAAATGATTTTGAAATGAATAAAAGAATTTTACAAACAATTTTGAAATGAATTTTCAAATGACTTTTAAAAGATTTTCAAACAATTTTTAAAGGATTTTCAAATGACCTTTAAAAGAAATTTTCAAATAATTTTTAAATTGATTTTTAAAATAATTTTGAAATTGAGTTTCTAAAATAATTTTGAAATTAAGTTTTAAAATAGTTTTGAAATTAAGTTTTAAAATAGTTTTGAAATTAAGTTTTTTTTAAAAAAAAAAATTATTTTGAATTAACTTGATTTAAGTTAATTTTAGTTTTAATTTCTTAGTCATCTCACCCGATCTAAATTTTCAATCAGGTAATCCTATAATTGTTGTGAGATGAATTGAGGTTCAGTTTAAGGGGTTGGTTTAACTTTGTGTTAGATTCAGGTTTAGCTTTGGGTTCAACAAGTAAGCATTCTTTGGATAAACTTCTGGGCTATGGTGAGTCACAAGGAACTCATTAAAGTAACCATGCCTTCGAAGTTTTCCAAATAGTCCTACCCATTGAACTTAATACTAAAACTTGGTCTAACTAGTTAGGATCCATTTAAGGGTAGCTTCGGTTAGTTCCACTTGGCCAAATGCACCAGGTCGAAGCTATATCTTCCTAGACATGCGATGCCCA